>NC_143524.1:43698309-44300953 GCF_031878675.1 Megascapheus bottae
CTTTTGCTCAAAGTTAATACTCTTCCACTTGAGCCATAGCTCTTCTTCTGGCTTTTAGTAGTTTATTGCAGGTAGAGTCTTATAGACTTTCCTGCCCAGGCTGGCTTCGAACCATGATCCTTAGATCTCAGACTCCTCAACAGCTAGGATTTCATGGGTTAGTGATCAGTGCCTGGCTTAACATCTACTTTTCAAGTAGACATATTAGTTGATAATTGTATGTGTGTATATATATGTTAATGTTTCATTTAACCAACTCTTATCCCAATTCTTGAATTAGCTGAGGCTGTGCCACAAGTATTACAGATATTCATGTAATAATCCTAAAAACCTTATAAATAAATATAGTAATAGTTTGTCACTATATTGTGTTTTAGCATTTAGAATGTAGCAGCTATTCATCAAATTGCTGAATTAACCAATTAGTGAATTTTTCAAAATTAACCAACCAAGAACTAATCGTTATATATTTCTACTTTTAGACTTAGGAGAACTTCAGGGCTCCCCCCCCCTTTTTTTTTTTTTTTGGTCAGTCCTGGGCTTGAGCTCAGGGCCTGAGCCACTGTCCCTGGACTTTCTCAAAGCTACAGCTCTACCACTTGAGCCTCAGCACCACTTTCAGCTTTTTTTTTTTTATGTATGTGGTACCGAGAAATCGAACCCGGGTCTTCATGCATGCTAGGCAAGCACTTTAACCACTAGGCCAAACTCCCAGCCCCATATTTCTACTTTTAGAAATGTATGGCATTCCTATTTTGAATTTTTTCTCATTGGAAACTGTGTGTGTGTGTGTACTGGGACTTGAACTCAGGGCCTCACATTCTTGCTTAACTTTTTCCTACAAGGCTGGTGGTACTCTACCATTTGGGCCACATCTCCACTTCTAGCTTTTTGTGAATCTCTTGGTGTCTGAGCTGGTTTCAAAACTGGGATCCTCAGATTGGATCATAGGATTATAGGTGTGAACCACTGGTACCCAACCATAAGTTCATTAAATCCATTACTGAGCTCCATAACAGAGGAGACAAAGGAGATTAAACAACAAAGGAGAGTACCATTCACATTAACAGAAATTAAAAAAGGAAGATAATTACATTGTTCACCAAAATAGAATCAAATTTTAATTACCTTTGCTTCCCATTCTCTTTTTTTGCCAGTCCTGGGGCTTAAACTCAGGGCCTGGGTGCTGTCTCTGAGACTGTGCTCAAGGCTAGAACTCTACCATTTGAGCCACAGCATCACTTCTAGCTTTTTCTGTTTATGTGGTTCTGAGGAATTAAACCCAGGGCTTCATACGTGAGAGACAAGCACACTACCACTAAGCCCCATTCTCAGTCCTTAATCAGTTGTGTGTGTGTGTGTGTGTGTGTGTGTGTGTGTGTTTATAGTAAAGCAAATTAACCACGGAGTAAAACAGAAAAAAAAAAAACTAAGGCAAACTAATATAGTAGAAAAGAGAAAAAGGGTATACAGAGAAATAAATACTCTTGTGGTTTATCCTATCTAACTTTCATTATGACAATCCTGTAAGTGCTACCTCAATAAATGGTCTAATTATCAGTTAACTTGTCTATTTTTAATGTCTGATAATAGAAAGTGAGAGAAAATCTTAAGATATTAGAATTAAATTTCACCAATATTCAAAACTGAGATAATAGATTTGACATCATAGTTTTAGCATATTCCTTATTTTTGGCAAGAAAATTATCTTTGACAATGCAGACTTAAATTCTTGCATCAGGACACTCTGTTATATATATTTTTACTTTTAAGCTAATAAACTATAAACTTAGCACAGTTATTAATGGAAAAACAGGTCATAAGGCCTCAATAAAGACTGACCGACAACTTCTACTGATACTACTAAGGATGGGGATCTGGGTAGACATATATTAGTCCTGACATCATGGATGAAGTCTGCACATGGAAAAACATAAGAACACACTCTTCAGAAAACTTCTGAGACTGTCTCAAAATAACCATTTCTGTTCCAGTAGGCTTCATCAGAGTATGGTGAAACAAGTAACAGGAAAAACTCCTCCACCACCAGCCAGCATTTCCCACACAAGCAAAGGTCCACCCATAGTATTTGGCATGCATGCTAGGGTAGTGGTTTAGCCATGTTTCTGAGCCCCGGGAGGAAAATGTTATTCACTGCACATCCTGACTACCTCACCAAGAAGACTCCATGTCAGACTGTGCCAGGAACAAAGTATAGGTGAGAAGAACAGATGGCAAGTGGGCTGTGACTCAGATTGCTTCCATGGGGTTGTGCCAAAAACATTCTCAAATTCCTTGTGCTATCTCTATCCTTCACATTACAACCACTAAAGCACTCTCTTAAAACCTCAAGGGTTTGATGAACTAGTTTAGATGAACCCTTAACCAATAAAGCATTCCTGTATATAGCCTCAGACAGACCCATGCTTGGAATCTTCTTGTCATTCAGGCTGTTATGTCCTAGGGATATGTATTCTGCCAATGGGAAGGTCTGTTAGGCCTTTGGTACTTTCCATTACGAAACTCAAAGTTGCCTCCATCCAACCTTCATTTTTTGGTTCAAGTTATTCTCCTTAGAGATACAGGAAATCAATCTGTGCTTCCCCCTTTTATTTTTGACAAATTAAACATCACTTACTTGCTACATTCATTGTACCTCTAACCAGCTAACCTGATAATCCCTATCCCAGAGCTCCTTGCATACTGTTTTTTTTTTTTAAATATAATCGTATGGACTACTGTTTGGCACTTATGTTTTTATAGTCTTAGGTATATTTGGCATTTTCTCTGCCTTCCTAACAAGAACATAATCTTAGCTTTTTTTTTTTGGCCAGTCCTAGGCTTGAGCTCAGGGCCTGAGCACTGTCCTTGGGCTTTCCTCAAGGCTAGTGTGCTACCCTGAGCCACTGTACCACTTCTGGCTTTTTCTATGTATGTGGTACCGAGGAATTGAACCCAGGTCTTTGTGCATGCTAGGTAGGCACTCTACCACTAGGCCAAACTCCTGGCCCCCACTTTTTTTTAAACCTATGTTCCTATATTTTTTCACTATCTAGCAGCCAAGTAGATTAATTCCTATGTATGTGCTACTTCCAATTATATTTCCTCACAGAAATGTACCCTAATTATATCCAATGGCCAATCAATACCCTATGTATTCCTCCTTTGCTAATACTTTATTTCTCCTTTCAACCTCAACCTTATTGGTCAGGGAGTAGTAGCCATGGCTATATTTTCTTTTTAGTAGGAGAACTTTCACAGCTTTCAACAACTCTTAATCATCCCATGACTTCAAGAAAAGATTAAAACCTACTATTAAAATGTAGTTTTTCACTCCTTTTAACTAATTCTTTCCTGTTTTTTTCCTTTAGTACTTGGGATTGAACTCAGGACATCTAGAAAACAATCTACCATCTCAGCCATACCCACAGTCTTTTTGAAAGACTGCCATACAATTGCATACAACTGCAATTAATCATCTTGTCTCTACTTCTTCAGAGTAGCTAAAACTATAGGTCTTAAATGTTCCCTGTTCTTTGGTTATGGGGCTTATACTCAGAGCCTGGGTACTGTGACTGAGCTTCTTTGTACTGAAGGCTGGCACTCTAGCATTTGAGTCACAGTGCCATTTCTGATTTTTGAATGGTTAATTGGAGATAAGATTCTCATGGGGACTTTTCTGTTTAGGCCAGCTCCATGATCTTCAAATCCCAGCTTCCTGTGTAGCTAAGATTACAGGGATGAACCACTGTGCCTGGCCTTCCCTATTCTTTCTATTTTGGCTAGTCCTGGGTCTTGAACTCAGACTTGCCCTTAAGCTTTCTCAAGGCTAGTCCTCTCCCACTTGAGCCACAGTACCACTTCCAGCTTTTTCTGTGTACATGGTACTGAGGAACTGAACCCGGGGCTTTGTGCATGCTAGGCAAGCATTCTACCACTAAGGCCATACTCATGGCACTTCCTTATTCTTAAACACTCATCTCATGTCCCTGATCTGGGGAACTTTCTACATAGAAGAGATTTTTAGCCTCTAAACACACACAAACACATACACACACACACACCCATTTGGTTGTTTTATTAATGTGTTTTGTGAAAAGTTTAAAGGTTTGCATCTTCACTCTGATTTATTCTTGTTTCATGATTGTTGACTCCAGAGTAGGTTTGAAGCTGTCATGAATGCTACTTTTCTGCAAAGTAGTAACTTAATAAATACTAGTGTGACACTGACTAGAGCTAGACAAAATGCATGTTTAGTTGCCACCTTACCTCTGCTTTACGGATGTTTTCTCTGGCTTCATCTATTTTCTGTTCCAGGTCTATCCGATTTTGTTCTGATATTGCAACTCCATGACATTCCAGATCATTTAGAACCTAAGAAAGAAAATAGAAAAATGATGATGACTGTTTCTCTATTATCTTTCCTTACTTAAAAGTATTAAGATGATTCAAAAAACTTTAAGTTACTTTGTTCAGTTTTAAACTTTTATTTATTTTTTATTTTTTATTTTTGCTAGTCCTGGGCTTGAGCTCAGGGCTTGAGCACTGTCCTTGGACTTTCTCAAGGCTAGAGCTCTACCACTTGAGCCTCAGCACCACTTCTGGCTTTTTTCTATGTATGTGGTACCAAGGAATTGAACCTGGGTCTTTGTGCATGCTAGGCAAGAACTTTAACCACTAGGCCAAACTCCCGGCCCTCAATTTTAAACTTTTAATCATTTCATTTATTCACTCATTTAATCTTGTCAAGTCAGAGTGAAGATACAAATCTTTAAGCTTTTCTTTTTTTCGTCATCTTGGACTTGAACTCTGGGACTGGGTGTTGTTCCTGAGCTCTTCAGGTCAAGACCTGAAGAGCCACAGCATTAATTCCAGTTTTCTGGTGGTGAACTGGAGATAAGAATCTCAAGGACTTTAGTGCCCAGGCTGGCTTTGAACTGCAGCCCTCAGATCTCAGTCTCCTGAGTAGTTAGGATTACAGGTGTGAGCCTTTGCATCCGGCTTCAAAATCTTTAAACTTTTCACAAAACACATAATAAACCAATCAAATGGTTGATGTGTGTGTGTGTGTTCATGAGGTTTGAACTCAGGAAGTAGCTGCTGTTCTTGAGCTTTTCTTGTTCAAAGCTAGAGCTCTATCACTTTCGCTACAACTCCACTTCAGAGTTTTGGTGGTTAGAGATGAGTCTCATGGAGGACTTTAGCTTCCTGCAGGTGCTTAACCAGTTCTGCCAGCACCACTTGGTGAAGAGGCTGTCTTTCTTCCATCCTATTATTTTGGCTCCCTTATCAAAGATTAGGTGGCTGTAAGTCTGTGGGTTGATTTCTGGGTCTTCAGGTCTATTGCATTGGTCCTCAGGCCTGTTCTTGTGCCAGTACCAAGCTGTTTTGGTTTCTATAGCTCTATAATAGAGTCTAAAGTTTGGTATTGATATTCCTCCAGCACCGTTCTTTCTGCTAAAGATTGTTTTTGCTATACGGGATCTTTGATTATTCCATATGAAATTTTGGATTGCTTCTTCTATTTCCTTAAAGAATGACATTGGGATATTGATGGGTATTGCATTGAATTTGTAGATAGCCCTTGGCAGATTGCCATTTTCACGATGTTAATTCTTCAAATGCAGGAGCATGGGAGGTTTTTCCATTTCTTCAGTTCTGCTTTAATTTCCTTTTTCAGGTTTTTAAAGTTTTTTTTTATTAAAGAATTTATTAATATTGATTTTTACATAATATTTTAAATGACAGGTTTAACAAACAAGTGTTCAAGAAGGGAATCTCTATATACAATCACTGGCACTTAGTTTTTAGAACATAATCAAAATTAGGCTAAAGGTTTGTATATCATAGATACATATTAATTTATGAAATAAAACATTATATCTACAGAGTCATAAGTTTTTATGTCTATGTAGTTGTGTTTATATTTCCAATACCATGTCCATAGCATTGGGTATGCAAATATTGAGTCCTCACTCTTGTACTGTTTGCATCTAATAGCCACCTATTAAGGATACCATGAGCCTTCTGTTCCTTTGGTCTTCACTTGTCTCACTCAAAATGATTCACTCTAGATTCATCCACTGCAAATGCCATTATTTTATCTTGTCTGTTGGCTATGTAGAATTCCATTGTATATATGTATCACATTTTCTGTATCCATTCATCTGCAGTAGGGCATCTGGATTGTTTCCATTGCCTGGCTATTGTGAATAGTGCACAGATAAACATAGCTGAGCAGGTGTCCTTATCATATCTTGGGTTATGATGTTCAGGGTAGATGCCCAGAAGTGGTATGGCAGGATCGTAGGGAAGGTCAATTTTCAGTTCTTTTTTTTTTTTTTAAATTTTTTATTGTAATTAATAAAAGGGTTACATGATATTTGCCAGATAGAAGGTGCATTAATTCACATACATTGATACCCTTTCACATGTCTTGGTACCCATTACCAATTTTCAGTTCTTTAAGAAACCTCCACACTGCTTTCCAGAGAGGCTGAGCTAGTTTATAATCCCACCAGTACTGTAGTACGGTTCCTTTTTCTCCACAACACCGCCAGCAACTGTCATTGTCTGAGTTTAAAATCTTGGCCATTCTTGTTAGGGTAAGGTGGTATCTTAGGAGGTTTTTAAAGTTTTTATCATAAAGGTCCTTTACATTAAGTTGTTCCTAAGTACTTTATTTTCTTTGAGGCTATTGCAAAAGGAGTTGCTTTCCTGATTGCTGCCTTGCTCCTCTGTTGTTGGTATACAGGAAGGCAGTTGATTTTTGAGGGTTAATTTTATACCCTGCTACCTTGCCAAAATTTTGAATCAGCTCAAGCAGTTTGGGAGTGGAATCTATAGGTTTCTTTAAATACAGAATCATGTCATCTGCAAAAAGGGAAAGTTTCATTTCCTCATTCCCTATTTGGATCCATTTTATGCTTGCTTCTTGCCTTACTGCTCTGGCTCTAATACTATGTTTAAGAGAAGTGGAGAGAATGGACATCCTTGCCTTGTTCCTGATTTTAGAGGAAATGGCTTTAGCTTTTTGCCATTAAGTATAATGCTAGCTATGAGTTTGTCACACACAGCCTTTATTATATTGAGGAATGTTCCATGGATTCCTAGTTTCTCCAGAGCTTTTAGCATAAAGGGGTGTTGGATCTTGTCAAATGCCTTTTCTACATCTATTGAGACAGTCATGTAATTCTTGTCCTTGCTCCTGTTGATGTGATTAATTACATTAATTGACGTGTGTATATTGAACCAACTTTGCATCCCTGTGATGAATCTGTTTGATTGTAGTGTATATTTTTTTTTGATGAGTTGCTGAAGATGGTTGGCCAGTATTTTGTTGAGAAGTTAGAACTCCCAGCAAATCCACTCCTTGATAATTAGCCAAACATCCAGAAATAAGGACACACTAAATCCAGTAGCACAACGATGTTCACTGCAGCACTATTTACCATAACAAAGATATGGAACCAACCCAGATGCCCCTCAGTAAATGATTGGATCAAGAAGATGTGGTACTTATACACAATGGAATTCTATGCTGCCATCAGAAAGAATGATATTGCCTCATTTGAAAGGAAATGGAAAGACTTGGAAAAAATCATATTAAGTGAAGTAAGCCAGATCCAAAGGAACATAGACTGAATAGTTTCCCTCATTTATAATAAGTGGTACAAAATCTAGGACTCTCCTAGCAGAAACAGCTCAAAATCTAGGTACATGTGGCTATATAGGATGAGACTAAATGAGAGGATCTCTAGGATATGGAAACAAGAGCTTTATCTTGAGTGATTATTGTTCTTAATGTACTATATTATTTCTCTTCTCTTTTGTTGCCCTTTGGTCAATCTCATATTGTTACTATATCTGACTTTGTTAACTGCCATATTGTATATTCATTTATTTGTTTATTTGCAATAGGAAAGGGAAGGGGGGAAAACAAGATGATAGGGAGGGGGAATGGGGACAAAAACATGAGAAAAGATCATTGTGTGTGAAGTAAGGTACCTACTACCTGACAAATGTAACTGTAACCCCTCTATACATAACCCTGACAATAAAAAGTAAGTTTTTTATTAAAGAATTTATTAACATTGATTTTTACATCATATTTCAAATGATGTGTTTAACAAACAAGTATTCAAGAAGGGAATCTCTATATACAATCACAGGCACTTAGTTTTTAGAACATAATCAAAATTAGGCTAAAGGTTTGTATATCATAGATACGTATTAATCAATGTAATAAAACATTATGTCTATAGAGTCATGTTTTTATGTCTATGTAGTTGTGTTTATATTTCCTGTACCATGTCCATATCATTGGGTATGAAAATAGTAATTTTTTTTAAAAAAGAGTCTCATGGAGTTTCTTCCTTTGGCTGGCATCAAACTATGACCCTCAAATCTCAGCCTCCTGAGGAGCTAGGATTATAGGTGTGAGCAGCTGGTCTTACTTTTTCTTTTTTCTTGCCAGATGGGTTTGAATTCAGTCACTGTGCTTGCTAGGTAGAAGTTCTTACCACTGAACCACAACTCCAGGCCTATTTTTTGCTGGTCATTTTTGAGATAGGATCTTGCTTCCTGTCTGGGCTGAGATCTACCAAGGAAGCAGTGCAGTGACTCAAGTGGTAGAGTGCTAGCCTTGAGCGCAAAGAAGCTGACCAGCAAAAAAAAAAAAGCTTGTTTGTGGCATTAAGTATGAGGTATTTTGCTATGCAGCATTCTACAGGAGGAACAAAGAATTTGAGTTGTTGACAAGTTAGTGAAATAGGCAAAAAGAGCAAAGGGGCAGACAGGAATAGTAAGGCCCAATTTAGCAAATATTAATTTATGACTTGGTTGTAGGTGAATTCATGGACGTGATTGAAACTGCCTTTACTGGGAGTATAGAACAGAATAAGAAGCTGGCAGCAGGGCCTAGTCACTCATGCCTGTAATCCTAGCTACTCAGGAGGCAGAGATCTGAGGATCAAGGTTCAAAGCCAGCCCTGGTGCACAAGAGGATCTGAGATTCTTATCTCCAATTAACCTCTAGAAAAGGGGAAGTGGGGCTGTGGCTTCAGGGGTAGGGTGGTAGCCTTGAGCTGAAAAACTCAGGGATAGCACCCAGACCCAGAATTCAAGCCCCATGAACACCGCCCCCCCCCCCCACAAAAGAAAAGAATCAGAAGATGGCCTAGTAACAACAACAACAAAAACAACACCCAGGGAATTAAAATATTTAATTGTGGGACAGAAATAAGAGAAACCTATGAAAGAATCTAGGAATATACAGAGAAGACCAGGATAAGTCATGGTTGACAGAGAAGAAAAAAATTATTTTCCCAGTCCTGGCTTGAAATCAGGGCCTGAGCACTGTCCTTGGGCTTTCTCAAGTCTAGAGCTCTACACTTGAGCCACAGAACCACTTCCAGCTTTTTTCTATGTATGTGGTAAGGAGGAATCAAACCCTGGTCTTTGTGCATGCTAGGCAAGCACTCTACCACTAGGCCAAACTCCTGGCCCCAAGAAAATGTTTTAAGATGAAGGGAATTATTAAATATCTTGGAATTCTTGACTGGTTAAGAAAACTGAGAAATCTGAGTGTGTACTTGGATCTCTTAACACAAGCATCATACTGATTTTGTAAATTTAGTCTTTCTGAAGGAAAGGAAAGAGAATGAAGAAAAAGGAGGGGAAGACAGACCAAAATGAATATATCTAAAGATCTCAACAAACCCCCAGGCATTTAAAAGAAAATCAAGTGAGAAGACAATAAAGATGGACAACTCTTTTTTTTTTCTTTTTTTGGCCAGTCCTGGGGCTTGAGCCACAGTACCACATCTGGCTTTTTCTGTTATGTGGTACTGAGGAATCAAACCTGGGACTTTATGGATGCTAGGCAAGCCCTCTATCACTAAGCTACATTCCTAGCCATAGACAATTCTTTTAAGAAGTTAGATGTGAAGGCAAAAAATAAGAGACAGCCAGGAACCAGTTGCTCACACGTGTAACCCTAGCTACTCAGGAGGGTGAGATCTAAGGATTGTAGTTTGAAGCCAGTCCAGGCAGGAAAGTCCATGTGACTCTTATCTCCAGCTATCAAAAAGCCAGATATGGAGCTATATAGTTCAAGTGGTAGAGTACTAGCTTTGACCAAAACACTTCCCCCTCCCCCGCCTCTCTCTCTCTCTCTCTCTTTTTCTCTCTCGCTCTCACACACACACACACACACACAAAGAGGATACAAATAGAAATGAAATTGGTGAAAACTATACTTAAAATAATTGTTTTGTGCTTAGAGTTCAGTCTTGAAAATTCAGTTTAATGGAATCTACAATTGTGTTTTTATTTTTATTTATTCTTTTTTAGTCCTGGGGCTTGAACTCAGGGCTTAGGCACTGTCCTTGGACACTTTTTTTTCTTTTCATATTTCAACGAATGGTTTATTGATGCAATGAAAGACAAAATATCCTTGGACACTTTTTTTTTCTTTTCATATTTCAATGAATGGTTTATTGATGCAATGAAAGACAAAATATCTATTATCTTAATTTTGAGACTTTATGGTCAGCCCACAGACTGCATTTTTAGGCAAGAATAGGGGAAAATAATTTTTTTTGTTTTCCCCTAATTAAAATGCTGCCTACTCAATCTACATATACCTAGTGCAATGTTTCATCTACCCCACAGGCTCCCTTCTCCCCACTATCATCTATCTGGGTCATTCATAAAGAAAAATGTCTATATCTAGCAGCATGTTCAAAATTCATTTTGTCTTGAGTAACAAAAGCTTAACAATTCTGTAAATCCAGTAATCCCTTTACTATTTCCGTACATATGATTGTTATTCAGTATTTCCATCAGTGAGGATTTCCTTTATTTCCTGAGGATTCCCAAGACTTTTGAGAATCTTTCATTTATCAGACAGAGTAAACCCATGAGTTTGACTAGTTTTGAGCCATGTGGCTCAGTTTCTGGTACATAAAGAAATTCAATGCAATCCCCTTGATCTCAGTTCCTAAAAAGAGGAATTTGCAGGAGGGTGAGGAGGCAATACAATAATTATCTATATTATGTAATAGCCTAGGAAGTCAAAAGATAGAGCAGGAACATAATGCAGGGATGCATAGAAAGTGTTACTCTATATCAGGAAAAAAAGGGAAGGAACATGAGGGCACAGTCAGTAAAGGCAGAAGCGGCCAGTGAGTATAATCAGCTTCAATTTACTAATTATACAGCAGAGAACTGAGAGAAGCTGGGGCTGGAACCCTTGGTGTTCTCAGGTTTGCTGGTGATATGGTTGGACAGCCTTTGGAAAGAGGGGAAAACCAGAGGCCATCACTCTCACATGCAGAAAGACCTCAGTCTCGACAGAGTAGACATTTGAAATCCAGCTTGTACTTGCTTTCTTGTGAAGGGCTTGACACGTCACTTTCTTCATGATCTTCGTATACTCCATAGTTTTCCTATCACCTCACCATTTGAACTAGAAAAGATGCTACATGCCTTCTCAGCTAGCTTCTAATGTGGACGCGGCACCAATACAAGACACACACATGATTTTATGAAGGATCACGTCTTTCTGGTTCTTTCACAGGGCAGGCTCAGAATGCTTGTTTGGACTGAATAGGTGTGATCTTGTTCGAGAAAAGTGAGTAAACATAAGGTTGGATCTTGTTAGTCTCTGTTCGAGAAAACTGGTGGAGAACTCCTCAGCTTTTGTATAATTTGATGACTGGCTTCATAGCATCTTTGTGCCGTCTTAGCCTGGCAGCCACTGCTTCAGCTTTATCATCCTCCTGTTGGACTAATGGTTCCCCAGCGATGTCATCGATCCCATGCACATGAGGTGGGTTGAAGGCCAGGTTATATACTCATCCACTAGGAAGATGAATCCAGTGTCGGCTAAGTTGATCTTTAAGTGTTTCAAATGGAATGTTCAAACTGATCACTAGATCCAGGTCACAGATTCTGCTTGGACACTGTTTTGCTCAAGGCTAGCACTCTGCCACTTGGGCTACAGCACCACTTCTGGTTTTTTCTGAGTATGTGATACTGAGGAACTGAACCCAGGGCTTCATGCATGCCAGGCAAGCACTCTACCACCAGGCTATGCTCCCAGCCTCTACAACTGTGTCTTTAAACCTATTGCAGCCATTGATAGGTAATTCTGTGGTAAACAGATAAAGATTACTGTGCTGCTGCTAGAGGGTTTATTAAAGTTTTAAGATAAACAGATAACTAAGAATATAATGTTGACTATTGGGAAAGTACAGAAAAAATGGTATTTTTCACATTAATAAAATTCAACTTCTTAAATCTGTCTCACATTCAATTTAAACTGAATACAGTTAGGATGTCTTCCACTTCACTTACCCGCTGTTGATGAACAATGTTTTTGTGCTCACGTGCCACACGTGTAGCCCATTTCCGAGCCTCCTTATTTAGACTGTGCTCCTCTGTAGTCCCAGTTTCTGATTCCAGCTGTCGACTCTACAGCACAAGAAAGAATAGAGAGAAAAGTATTGTTATCTTTAATGCAAATGTTACCCTTCTAAAGTCGGACCAGAGAACATTCCCTTAGTCAGCACTCAAAATCTGAGGCAGGCCCTGCTACTTGGAACAATATCTCATGTCATACAGTCAGAAAAAGACCAGGAGAGCAGCACTGAACACAGGCTTTTTGTATTACATGGCTAAACATGAAAGCAACATCTCTAAGACTGTGGACTTTGGGGTGTGAAAGAACCTAGCTAAGCTAAGCAAGGAAGAAAAGCATTTTTATGCCAACCTATAATACCAAGCCACCACACAAACAGACAGGAAAACAATTCAATGTGATTAAAGAAAAAAATAGTTGAATAGAACTGAGGAATAAGACAATACAGTAAGAATATATAATCCTTCTGTCTGCACCAAGATTAATTTGGATTTAATTTGGTTCAAAGTCTATCACCAACTTGCTACCAACTTGCAAAATACCTTTGTCCTTTCTCTGGTTTTTGTTTACATTTTTGTCAGTCATGAGGCTTGAACTCATGGTCTGAGCACTGTATTTAAGCACTTTTGCTCAAGGCTAGTGTTCTACTACTTTGAGCCACAATTGCATTTTTTGTCCATAAGAGTCTTATGGACTTTCTGCTCAGGGATGGCTTTGAACCATGATCCTTAGATCTTAGCCTCCAGAGTAGCTGGGATTACAGGCATGAGCCATCTGCATCCAGCTGTTATTATTATGATTATTATTTTTGCCAGTCCTGGGCCTTGAACTCAGAGCCTGGGCACTGTCATTGGTCATTGGGCTTTCTCAAGGCTAGAGCTCTACCACTTGAGCCACAGAACCATTTCTGGCCTTTTGCTATGTATGTGGTACCAAGGAATCGAACCTGGGTCTTTGTGTATGCTAGGCAAGCACTGTAACACTAGGCTAAACTCCTGGCCCCATTATTTTTAATTATTATCTTTAATCCAGACCATATTATCATTTTTTCCAGTCCTGGGGCTTGAATGAAGGGCCTAGGCACTGCCCTTGGACACTTTTTGCTCAAGGCTAGCACTCTGCCACTTGAGCCACAGCGCCACTTCTGGCCTTTTCTGTGTATGTGGTACCAAGGAATCGAACCCAGGGTTTGTGCATATGAGGCAAGTACTCTACCACTAGGCTACATTCCCAACCCATCCATATTATTATTTTTTGACTCTACAGGGTAAACTTTAATTCATCTTCAAAATATAAACTATAATAATAAAATAAACAACTCAAATAGAAAAAAGATTAGAATAGACTTTTTTAGTGAAAATGGATATATTAATGGCTAATGAGCCTGAAAGAAGCAGTAGGTAAATTCAACAGTCCTTAGGTAAATACAAATTAAACCATCATAAGGTTTTGTGTGATTATAATCCTAACTCTTCAGGATCTACAGACTTGGAAATGATCATGGTTAAAGATCAGTCCAGTAAAAAGTTCCTGACACCCTATTTCAACCAATAAACAGCTAGATGCAGTTAAGCACTGGTGGCTTACACCTATAGTTCTAGCTACTCAGTAGGCTGAGGGTGGAGGATCTAGGTTCAGAACCATCCAGGGCAGACAAATCTGAGAGACTCTTATTTCCAATTAATTTCTGGCAAAAACCCAGAAATGCTGGTATGGCTCAAAGGGCAGAGTGCCAGCTTTGAGTTAGAAAGATGAGAAAGAGTATGAGGCTCCAAATACAAACCCTAGTACTGTGTGCAAACATATATGCACACAAAATACAGTGAAAAACAGGATTGGAAATGTTGCCCAAATGGAGAGTAACTGTCTAGCAAGTAGGAGGTCCTGAGATTAAACCCTAGTTCACACATAGGCAAAAAGAGAAATCGCAGCAAACACTTCAAAAATAATTATTAGGGAGCTTTATAAAAGTATAGATATTTATTGTTTTCCATTGTTAAAAATTAACGGATCCCCAAGCAATGACCATTCCTTCTCCAAAGGTAAAATAAATTGTAAAAGAATATTAACATTCCAATCATATTAGGTATAAATCATTCATTCAGGATATGACTAGGCCAACTCTTTTCTTTTTTAAACTATAGTTTCTCCTTTAGTAAAGGCAGGTGAGCTTGATAGTTCTTCCTAGCACCCATGTTGGGGAAAATAAAGGTGCTTTAGACAAGACGAAAAACGAGAAGCTCTTCACTAGACCCAGAAAAGGAAAATTCTGCTTCATAAGGTAAAAGCAATGTCACGGCCAATGCATTTAATTGTTCCTCTTACATATATATGACTTTCATCCCAACCCCAGGTCCTGCCCTTTATTGACATGCAAACCCACACACACATCCATCCCTCCCACCCGGACCCATACCCCCATATACCTCAGCTATGGTCATTCTCAGAGCACTGACAGGGGACAGTTCAATATCCACCAGTTGGGCAGCTTTTAAACTCTGCCCAGTAAAGATTGCGCAAGGACAGAAAATAGCACAGAGTTAGAATTTTAAGGCAAATAAGGACAGTACAGGTAAGAACATTTAGCACAGTGTTTAGAAATGAAAGATGTTAGGCCATTGTTGGACTTTGGAAAAATGGAATGAGAGTCACTATTATTCTGTTACTTTTTGCAGAAGGGCAAAAATAATCTCAAATAAGACATACTCTTGGTTTATCAAGTTTGACAATCTTATCCATACTCTGAATATTCTGCTTCATTCATCCTAGGATAACAACCTCAGCAGGAGGAAGGTGTGCAGAGACACTGGGTATCTTAGGCACATTTTAGAAAGAAGAAATGTCATGGTGTCTCTGCATCCTCAGTTTTGTTATAAAATTAATGATGCACACTCTTCTGTTCCAGACTACTCCAAAATTGATAGTTACTGAAGCACAAACAGAACTGTACAAGTGAAACAATCTGGAATCTCCTTACAGTATCACTGTCACAAGGCTGGAACTGGAAAGGCTGAGGTTTGTGAAATACAGCATTCTCTTGCAAAAACAGCTGAAGGTTATAGTCCCGTACCACCTAAAGAGAAAATAAGATGTTTTAAGTCTTTAATGAGGTTAAAATGTCTAGTAATTATAATAGTTAAATTAAGAGTTTAAGATTTATTCAACTATTTTTTTCCTTTTTGTATTATCATAAAGGTGATGTACTGAGGGGTTACTTACGTAAGCTAGATAAGGGGTATACTTTTTTTTGACAATGTCACTCCACCCCTTCCCTTACTCTCTCCCAGTTTTTCCCCTCAATCCTCGCCTATAAATTATATAGTTCATTTTCAAGATTGTATTCAGTGAGTACCAGTGCTGTACGTGTTCACTTGCCACTGTTTTGCTAAACAAATGAGAACCCTAATACTATGTGGTTGAGAAGAAACAATATTACATTATCTTATTTTTCATTTTCCATAAGTTTTTACTTATTCATTCTATTTTCTCAAGTATATATGATAAATACATATTTATTTCATTTATATTTTATTATTTATTTTATAAATGTGTGTGTGTGTTTGTGTGTGTGTGTGTGTTATGTTTGAATTCAGGGCCTTATTCTCTACCACTTGAGTCATACTTCCAGCCTTTGTTGCTTTGTTTTTAGATGTATATCTCTCATTTTTACCCAGGCCAGGATGGGGCTCCAATCCTTATTTATTTTTCTAGCATAGATAGGATGAAGAGGGCAAGTTATCATGGCCAACTTTTTGGTTAAGATGGGGTGTGGTTAAATACACTGTTCTTGTCTGGGCTGGCTCAAAAAAGATCCTCTCAATCTCTGCCTTCTGAGTAGGTAGGATTACAGGCAGTCATAACATTTTCAGAGAAAAAAAATACATCCATCACATAAAAATCTACCTTCCTTTGATCCAGGAAGTGGGGGCAATTAAGAAAGAAAAATAGGAGGAGAGAGAAAAGAAAGAGGAGAGGGCATAAAATAGGAAGAGGGAGAAGTATGTTATTTCTTATAGTTTCTCCTAGCCTTTAAGTTTTATGGGCCTCTTCAGTGTGTTTTATGAAGATTCCCATCCACTTGAAAATTGTCAGATAATGTTATTTCTAGTACAAAATCCTATTTTTAGAGCACTTCTTGGTACCTTTTTGAAAGGTAATATGCAGGACTTGGAGTTTGGCCAGTGGTAAGAATGCTTTTGCCGAGTATGCACAAAGACCTAGGTTCAATTCCTTGGTACCACATACATAGAAAAAGCCAGAAGTGGTGCTGTGGCTCAAGTGGTAAAGTACTAGGCCTTCAGAAAGCCCAAGGACAGTGCTCAGGCCCTGAGTTCAAGCCCTGGGGCTGGCAAAAAAAAAAAAGAAAAGAAAGAAAGGTAGTATCTAAAATAGTGTCTTTTTCAAGGAGGAGGGTCAGTCATGGGGCTTGAACTCAGTGGCTGGGTGCTGTTCCTGAGCTTTTTCTGCTTAAGGCTGGTGCTCTACCACTTTGAGCTATTGTGTCACTTTCAGTTTTCTGGTAAATAATTGGAGATAGATGTCTCAGGGAATTTCCAGCCTGGGCCGGCTTTGAACCACAATCCTCAGATCTCAGCTTTCTAGGTAGCTAGGATTACAGGCATGAGACATTAGCACCAGTTCAAAATACTGTGGTAAAGCATGTCATGAAGACAAACTGAAAAGAAATCCATGTATATATGCGTATGTATTACATATGTAATACATACATGGATACAATACATACATAAACATAGATTATACATGTACATATACTTGTTGCTTTCTGTGCAGACTAATATAAATGTATTTACTTGTATATATATACATATATGTATGCACATGTGTGAGCATATATGCATATATATCCTACTACACACAAAACAGCAAAACAAACAGTATGAAGAAATGGATCATTACATTATATTCTTGTGTAGCAGTAGAAATCAATAATATTTGATTTTACAGAAATCCAAGTCCTATCATGTTGCCTTCCAACTCTTCATTCATTATTAATTTGCAGAACATTATAATTCACTAGAAACTATGCAAAAGGTAGTGATTCAACTTTATTCTTTTATAAGAGGTTATCCATGTGAGTCAGAACTTTTGGTTTAAGATAGTATTCCTTTCTCACTGAATGGCCCAAGAAACCTCTGTTAACAATCAATTGCTCATAGTAGTTTAGGTTTATTTTCTAGTTCCCAATTTTGCTTTATTGGTCTGTGTATCTATTCTAATGCCCATACCACACTCTGTCAACTTTTAAGGTTACTAGGTGCAGATTTCCCACAAATGTTACCATGTTCTGTAAACTTCTATTACTAATGTCACAAAAAGAGTATTGAATTTTGCCATATGCCTTTTCTGTTTCATTTTATTAAATTTATTTTTTGGTTTGTCTTTTAGGTACTAAAAATGGTAAGAATAAAGAATTTAATTTCCAAACACATTCAGAATGGTATCTTATTTAATGAATTGGTACAAAAGCTATATTATTTTTATGGAGTTTGCTTATACAGACAGAAATTAATAACATAAACACACTATGAAGACTGGTATACTATTCTTTGGAGTTACTATCCTAGTGAAAATATCTATGACAACATCTGCTTCAGTTACATATACAAAGTATTTCATAAAATATTAAGAGGAGCAAGCTTTATAAATAATTAAAACTTAATAACAGCTCCTAGGACCAGCTGTTTCCATTTAAGGGATGAAAGGTACAGAGAACAGCTTACATTTACAATGTGTTCTACCAGTATAAATTATCCTGTATATCTTTGGGAGAATAGATTTTTTACCTCAAAAGACAAATTAGTAATGATGTAGGATGAAAAACAAAATTGTAAACCTCTCAAATTATCAACCACTGAACTCTTTTTGGCAGGTTAACAAGAGCAGCCAAATAAGATCTTGGTAAGAGAAAATCCCATGACATAAAAACTGTTAGGTATAAGTTCTTTTCACTTGGAACAAAAAGAGCACATCCTTCAGTTATGTATTTGTATTAAATTTTTATTCCTACCACTTTCAATATAAATGTAAGCATCTCCATTATATCCTGTCTCTAGGGAGTAAGAGACTAGTGAGTGAATACAGAAAATGGAAGTTTATCTCTTATGTGTCCAAAGTAGCTCATAAATTCTTAATTCATTTTCAATTAAAAAGAGCTAAGGCGCTAACATAACAATACAGTGGGCATGATCCACAGAATGGAAAATGCTATGTGTGAGTGTGTTACCTCTGGCAAATCCCACCAAGGCTGTATTCCATCCCATAAAAACAGCATGATAATGCCAACCTCATGAGATTCAGGGTGTAAATGGCACTAAAACTTCCAAAGAAATTAAGTGCATGCATGATATTAGCTATCAGATATGACTATGTACTTTCAAAATAAGGAGGGTAAAAAAAACTTTAAAAAAGGATGGTATATAAAATCTAACTTTTTCTTGAGAAAAGAAATTTCAAAGAATTTTTCCAGGGGCTAATCAAATTATTTTCCAATAAGATAAAATCTAGCTTCTATAGAAGTAAAAAAATGTCAACCTGCCTATATGCCCATTGAATACAAATATAAACTGCAAAACTCATTTTGCTGCTGTTGTTGAAAACTCACTTCTAAATAATTTATAGCCTATTGAGAGGGAAAATGTAGAAATAATAGCAAAAGCCCTTCATGTCACAGACTGCAGTTACAGTACAAAAAGAAATAGTTCAAACTCAAATGGATTTACTAGAAAACAAGAAAAACTGAAAATAGACTATCTACATTGAAAAATATGTATAGAGAAATAAAAGTAACATTAAGATATTGAAAGAAAAACTGTAGATGAAAGCAAAAATTAAAGAAATAGAACACTGAGAAGCAGAACAAAGTTGGCTCCAACAAAACTGGGAAAATGGATTGGTATGTCTGACCAAAATAAAGCATAAACAAAAATGAAGCATAAACAGTATTATAACTATACAAGTAAACAAGCTTATAAAATATTTAAATCATTAAATTGAACACAGTTGAAATAAACAACTGTGTAATAAAATATAAGTTACTGAATATATAAAAAAACTTTTCCCAAGTCACCAAAAAACATGAATTGTCCAATGAACATAAAAATTTTGCTCAAGGTCCAGGTGCTGGTGGCTCCTACTTGTAATCCTAGCTACTCAGGAGGCTGAGATCTAAGGATCAACACTCAAAGTCAGCAGGGGCAAATTCATAAAATTCATATCTCCAATTAATCCATGAACTTCATATCTCCAATTAATCACCAGAAAATCAAAGGCACAGGGAGATGTGGCTCAAAGTGTAAGAGTGCTAGCCTTGAGCAAAAGAGCTCAGGGACAGCACCTTAGGCCCTGGTTCAAGCCCCATGAGTGACTGAAAAAAAAAATTGTCAAGGAATTTAAAAAAATCAATCATAAAAGGAGTAAAGTTAACATGATTTTGTAGGTTTTTTGTCCAATATTCACTTATGAAAAATATCAAATATATATACATTAAAATAAACACCTATTTACCAATGACCATTATTCTGTGGATAACACTTTCCTTTCAGAAATCTTACTATCCATTCATCCTTTCTAGGCTTATTCTTCTAAATCTACTATTGTGTTCTGGTAGTAAAAGCATGGGAAAGTAAGATACAAGTAAGACATTAAAAAACATAAGTCTAGGGGCCAAGAGTTTGGCCTAGTGGTAGAGTGCTTGCCTAGCATGCACGAAGACTGGGGTTCGATTCCTCGGTACCACATACATTAAAAAAAAAAAAAAAGCTGGAAGTAGTACGGAGCCTCAAGTGGTACAGTTCTGGTCTTGAGAAAATCCAAGGACAGTGCTCAGGCCCTGAGTTTAAGCCCAGGACTGCACTCCCCGCCTCCCCCCCCCAAAAAAGCATAAGTCTAATAGTGTTTTTATGTCTTTTTCAACTTAGCATTTTTAATATTTTTCTCAAAATAGAATTAGGAGCTCAGGTACTACAGAAAGATGCCTTTACGATAAAAAATCTGAGGTGGGCATGGTGGCTCACGCCTGTAATCGTAACCACTCTGGAGGCTGAGATCAAGATTCAAATCCAGCCCAGGCACAAAAGGACCAGAGACTCTTATCTCCAATTAACTTCTAGTAAACAGGAAGTGGGGCTTGGCTCAAGGGTATGGTGGTAGCCTTGAGTTGAAGAGCTCAGGGACAGCCACCCAGGCTAACTTCAAGCCCCATGACCCACAAAAATAAATAAATAAATAAAGAAAGAAAGAAATAAAGAAATAAGAAAGAAAGAAAGAAAGAAAGAAAGAAAGAAAGGATCTGAAGCCTGGAGCTCATACTTGTAATCCCAGCTTCTCAGGAGGCTAAGATCTGAGGACTGTGAGTTTGAAGCCAGCCAAGGCAGGGATGTCCATTATACTTTTACATCCAATTAGCCACCCCACTCTGGCTCAAGTGGCAGAGTGTTAGCCTTGAGCAAAAGAAGCTCAGGGACTGCTCAGGTCCTGAGTTCAAGCACCAAAACTGGCACCAAAAAGAAAAAAAATATGCATCCCTTTTCGTCCCTGTCTTTGGATATTGTCTTGTGATGATAAGTACTCTAAACAGTTTCTAAAAGAATAAGTTCTTCCACTCTAAGCCAAAAAAGACAATTGAACTAGATCTTTTAAAGTAGCAATTACAAAATGCAGAAAGCATTTACTACATATTTGTCAGAAAGAAAATAGCATTTAGTAATCACAGGAACAATTTATTTCAATTATAGTTTACTATGGTTAAAAAAATTATAATCTAGCAGGGCACGATGGCTCACTTCTGTAATCCTAGCTACTCAGGAGGCTGAGATCTGAGTCTTATCTCCAATTGATCACTAGAAGATGGGAAGAGGTGCTGTGGCTCAAAGGGTAGGGGTAGGGTGAGTTGAAAGGGCTCAGGGATAGCGCCCAGGCCGAGGTCAAGCCCCAGGACCGACCAAAACAAAATGTAATCTATCAGATCCTGAAGAAAATATATTTTATTTCCTTTCTCACAGAGATAGGTAATATCTGGGGCCACTACACTTCTTGTCATTTGCCCACAGTTGTCTGCCTGTGTTAATAATTTTACATGACTTTCAAATGATGTTATAAATGGATTCTGGCAGAAAGAAAGTTTCCTCTACCCTTTCCTACACCCTTATAAACACTTGTAAACAAAAGACCAACATGAATGAATAATGGGATATAGGAAAGTATTTAATTTATATATAAAAAAGATATGCTAGTATTTAGTTTTAAGACAGTTATCAGTTTCTCCTTTGTGTTCCTTTATTTTTCTTTGCATTGACATATGACCTGTTGTTCTGTCAAATGACCGAGTTGAGAAGGTTCAACATTTGAGTGGAAGACAAAATTCTACAACCATTCTTCTCAAAGGCAATGCATATGGCAATGAACTGATGTTTTCAACTGGCCAGTCACATTACCACCTGCTTCTCCCAATTTTACCAACTTTTTTTTTTTTTTTTTTTTTTTGCCAGTCCTGGGCTTCAGCTCAGGGCCTGAGCACTGTCCTTGGACTTTCTCAAGGCTAGAGCTCTACCACTTGAGTCTCAGCACCACTTCCGGCTTTTTTCTATATATGTGGTACCGAGGAATCGAACCCGGGTCTTCATGCATGCTAGGCAAGCACTTTAACCACTAGGCCATACTCCCGGCCCCCAATTTTACCAACTTTTATGAAGAATGTTTAGCATTATACGCACACAGGTGTAATTCTAGCTATTGAAGATATGGAACCAAGAGACTGAAAGTCAGAGACCAGCTTGGGAGAAGTTAGCAAGAGCTAAAAAAAAAAAAAAAAACAACCCCAGAAGGAATGTAGAGCAGAGCATCTGTCTACCATAATCAAGGCTCTGGATTCAACCCTGGTATAACCAAAATAACTCTCTCAACAACAACAAAAAAAACACATAAAAACAAAAGCCCAACCCAAAACAGAAGTGGCATCCAAAAAACTGTCCTTTAAAGTATTCTTCTAATATTACTGATCTCTTCAATTTGAAATGTGTGCAAAAACACTTTAGATTCCAAGATGGTTAATCGCACCCACTGCGAAGAAATCTTACCTTGCTGGAGTTTTCTAATAAAAACTGAAATGTGTTTTGTACAGCTTGGCAAGTTTCCAGCTCAGTTCGACTGAAGACTATTAAATAATCTTTGAGGTGATCATATACATTTCCATCAAGAGCCTAGAAGTGAAAAGTAAACAAAAGTTCAAACTTAACGAAAAAAATCCTTGGATGTATAATGCCTCTGTCTGTAAAAGAACAGGAATGTTTAATTTAAAATATATTAATGTGAATGGACAAAAGATTCAACTTGTTATGTACTAGTAAATTAAGAATAGCTAACAGATGATACTTGGGTAATTATGAAGCACTCTAATAAGCAGCAAATGATACAGGTAAAACTTAAAATTGCTAAGTGAAGGGGAAAATAAGATATAACCTGGAGACAAAAGCACTTTAGTTCTGATCTCTGCTCATCTTCCCATTACCTTCTATGAACAGATAAGGTGTAAGACTTACATGAAATAATCTAAAGAAAGGATCTAGGCACAAGCCTAGGGTAGAGTTAGACACTCAATAAACAATCTCCAATCTCCTCAACCATTACTGGCAGAATTATAAATTAGTATATATTCTTAAAAGAATAGTCAGAAATAAAATACAGTAAAAATATTAAGAGGTGAGACTCAGAGATCCTGTTTGGGGGAAGAAGTACCAGTACAGTATCCATGGAGTTGGTTTTTTTTTTTTTTTTTTTTTGCCAGTCCTGGGGCATGAACTCAAGAGTCTGAGAACTGTCCTTGGGCTTTCCTCAAAGCTAGTGCTCTACCACATGAGCCACAGCACCACATCCCGCTTTTCTATGCATGTGGTACTGAGGACTTGAACTCGAGTCTTCATGTATACTAGGCAAGCACTCTACCACTAGGCCAAACTCTTGGCCCATCCATGGAGAGTTTTAAGCATTCTTATTTATTTATACATTTAGAACAGCCCTCTCTGATATTAAAAAATAGAGAAATATCGAACATTTCAAGGAATGATAAAGGAGGTAACATATATATACATCTATCTATCTATATCTATATATATATATAGTTAGTAACATGTATACAGATATCAAATTAAAAATTACCCAGACTAGGCTGTGAGTTTGGCCTAGTGGTAGAGTGCTTGCCTAGCATGCATGAAGTTCTGGGTTCGATTTCTCGGTACCATATACATAGAAGAAAGCTGGAAGCAGAGCTGTGGTTCAAATGACAGAGATCTAGCCTTGAGAAAGTTCAAGAATAGTGCCCAGGCTCTAAGTTCAAGCACCAGGACTGGCAAAAAAAAAATTAAATAGACCAAATATATTCAAATAATTGTGTGTGTGTGTGTTGGTCCAGGAGCTTGAACTCAGGGATTAGGCATGCTCCTTAGGCTTTTTTTGTTGTTGTTCAGGGTTAGCACTCTATCACTCTATCACTTGAGCCACAACTCTACTTCTGGCTTTTCTCTTTTTTCTTTTTTTCTTTCTTTTTTTTTTTTTTTTTTTTTTTTTTTTTGCCAGTCCTGGGCTTGAGCTCAGGGCCTGAGCACTGTCCTTGGACTTTCTCAAGGCTAGCACTCTACCACTTGAGCCTCAGCACCACTTGGCTTTTTTCTTTGTATGTGGTACTTAGGAATCGAACCTAGGTTTTCATGCATGCTAGGCAAGCACTCTACCACTAGGCCTAAATCCTGGCCCGGCTTTTCTTTTTGTGATTAACTAACTGGAGATAAGAATCTCATGGTCTTTTCTGCCTGGGCTGGCTTTGAAACTTGATCCTCCGATCTTAGCCTCCTAAGTAACTAGAATTAAATGTCTCACATCAATGCATCGCTTCAAATAATATTAAGCAGAATAGAATAGCTGGATGCCAGCAGGTCACACCTGTACAATTGTTGGTATCTGGAGACTGAGGTCTAAGGATTAAGGTTTGAAGTCATCTTGGGCAGGAAAGTCTGTGAGACTCTTATCTCCAATAAACTACTAAAAGAGCAGGAAGTAGAGCTGTGCTTCAAGCTAGTCTTGAGGACAAAAGCTCAAGCGTATCACCTAGGTCCTGAGTTCAAGCCCCACTACCACCCCTAAGAAAAAAAGTCAGCAGAACAGAAAACACATATAGTAGCAACAACTGTTGAAAACAGTATCTACAGTAATAAAATTGTCAATCCATGGAAATAAACAAAGCTCATAAAAACAAATATTGCATGCTTGCTCATTTGTGGAATCCAGAATTAAACTGATGATAATGGGACATGAGTGAAAAGGGAGACTGGGGCGTGGGGGGGGTTGGTGGGAGGGAAGAGGAAGAAAATAAAGGCTAAAGAGTGAGAAGGATCAAAGTACACACACACACACACACACACGGAAATAAGAGCACAGTAAAACACAGCAAATACTGTTTGATAAAGAAGGGAAGTTAAGGAAATGAGAGAGGAGGTGAACTCAATCAAAATACATTGTACACAATAAAAACTATACTACTGATGTGTGCCAATTAAAAAAAATAACACACAAACCGAGGCAAGGCAGGCACAGGGTACATTCTGGAGGCTAAGGCAGAGCAGAAAGCTCCCATGCTCCAGGCTAGCCTATACCACACAAGAAAACCTTATAAAAACAAACCAACAAAACAAAACCCCAAACCCACTCCAACAAACAAACCAGTAAGGCCACAGTGGCTCAGGCATGTAATTCTAGCTACTCAGAAGGCTGAGACCTGGAGGAACAAATTTGAAGCCAACCACATTGAAAAGTCTGAAAGAGTGTGTGTGTGTGTGTGTGTGTGTGTGTGTGTGTGTGATGGCGCTTGAACTCTGGGCCTGGGCATTGTCCCTGAGCTCTTCAGCTCAAGGCTACTACCTTATCCCTTGAGACACGGCACCACTTCCAGTTTTCTAGTGGTTAATTGGAGATGAGTTTCACGTTCTTTAGTGCCCAAGCTGGCTTTGAACCACGATCCTCAGATCTTAGCCTTCTGACTAGCTAGGATTACAGGTGTGAGCCACCTCGCCTGGCTTGAAAGATTTTATCTCTAAGTTGGGAAAAGCTGGAGTGGGGGTATGACTGAAGTGGTAGAGCACCATTGGGTGAGAGTGCAAAACCCTGAGTTCAAGCTCTGGTGTATGCATGCACACGCACACGTGTGTGGGTACACACACACATATACACACACAGCAAACCACGGAGACAACAGTTACCTAACACATAAGTGACAATTTAAGTAATTTAAGTGTACAATTCAATGTCCTCTAAACACTTCCATATACTATATGATCATCACCACATACATCACCCTCTTTTAAAACAACTCCTAAGCTAAGCAGTGTGGCTGATGCCAATAATCCCAGTTACTCAGGAGGTAGAAATTGGGAGGACTGTAGTTTGAGGTTAGACTAGGCAAAAAATTAGTGAGACATCCATTTTAATCATGAAAAGTTGGCCTTATGTTCATTCCTGTCATTCCAGCTATTTTAGAAACATAAGTTGGAGAGTAGCCATCCAGGGATGGAAGTACAGCTCAAGTGAGAGTGTCTGCTAAGCAAGAATAGCGCCCTGAGTACAAACTCCATGATGGACAAAAGAAACCAAACCCCTCTATGTATTAAGCAGTCACTCTTTATTCTTTTCTCCATTACCCGACAAGCTCTAATCTGCTTTCGGTCTCTATTCTGGATGTTTCATAGAAATGGAATCATGTATAGTCTTGTGCCTGGCTTCTGTTATTTAGCATAACATTTTCAACGGTTAGCAATATAATCATGCTTCATTCCTTTTTATGTCTGAATAATATTCAGACATATGTGAATATAATGGTTTGTTCATTCATCACTAGATGGGACGTTCCTTTTCCATCTTTTGGCTATTATGAATAATGCTATGAACATTCAGTATACAGGTTTTTGTTTGACCACCTGTGTGGAAACTAGGTACACAAATGAAAACATTCATGTCATACAAACACAACCAGAACAGAGCACATAGGTCATAGGGAAAAGAGCACTCAGGTCCCAATGATAGTTCCAAGAACTCCTCTGCTAGGACAAGTCAGTTAACAGTCTACCATATCTCTCCGGTCAATATTTTTTCCTAGCAACAGACAAAACTGGCACCCAGCTACATTCGTAGTGACAGCTGCTGCTCACCAATAAGAACGCTCCAGCTCCAAGCACAGGAAGTCCAATGAACTTTCTCTCAAAATGACTTGCTAGATTTCCTTGTCCTAACAAAACCACCAACATCTCCTTTATTTTCTGGATATTCCAGTGGCTATCTCACTGTGTGTACATATACCTTGACTATAATCCTAATTTTTTTTATACTACTCCAAATCTTTTCTTTTTGTTTTGCTTTAGACATTTGCCTCCACCTTTATGTTAGCTTTGACAACTGGGAATACGTCTAGGAGTAAAATTACTAAGTTATATGGTAACTTTATGTGTTACTTAGGAACATGTCAAAATATTTTCCACAGTTTGCAATGAATGAAGACTCCTACTTCTCATACCCCTATCAACGTTTACATTTTTAAAATTTTAATTATGAAAGTTTTAGTGGACAGGAGATTGTATCTTACTATTGTTTTTATTTATTTCTCTGTCTCAGTTTCTCTTGGAGATTCTGAGTTTGAATTCAGGGTCTGATTTGTATTTATCTACTTATTAATGAAGTTGAGCACCTTTTCTTGTGCTTATTGGCCATTTACATATTTTCTTTAAGAAAAAGTCTATTCAAGTCCTTGACTCATTTTTTTTTTTGAAATTGTTGTCCTTAATGTACTATGTTGTCTCTCATCTCCTTTGCTGTCCCTTGGTTATCTCATATTGGTATAGTATCTCACTTTGTTATCTGATATATTGAACTTATTTGTATTTGGATATTTGAAATTTGATAGGGAAGGGGGGAAAACCAAGATGGGTGGGGGGTGTGGGGGGGGGAGGGAAACGGGTACCAAGACATGTGAAAGGGTATCAATGTATGTGAATTAATGCACCTTCTATCTGGCAAATATCATGTAACCCTTTTACTAATGACAATAAAAAAAAGAAAAAGAGAAAGAAAAAAAAAAGAAATTAGGTTGTCATTTTGCTGTAAAATGGTAAGAGTTCTTTGTATAATCTGGATCTTACAAGAAAAAGTAATTTTAAATATTTTTCTCCCATTCTGTGAAATGCTTTACTTTCTTTTTGATAAAATATTTAATTTTTTTGTGCCTGAATTCAGGCTTTCCCCCCGCCCTCAAAGTTGGCTCTCTATCATTTAAACCATACCTCCACTTGTGGTTTCTTGCTAATTAAATGGAGTCTCTTGGATTTATTGTCTGAACTAGCTTTGAACTGTAATCCACAGATCTTAGTCTTTTTACTAGTTAGGATTACAGATGTGAGCCACTGGAAATTGGCTAAAAGTTTAGATTTTTTTTTTTTGCCAGTCCTGGGTCTTGAACTCAGGGCCTGAGCACCATTCATGGGCTTTCTCAAAGCTAGAGCTCTACCACCTGAGCCATAGCACCATTTCTGGCTTTTTATATGTACGTGGTACTGAGGAATCGAACCCAGGTCTTTGTGCATGCTAGGCAAGCACTCTATTACTAGGCCAAACTCCCAGCCCTAAAAAGTTTAGATTTTTGATGCAGTTTATTTTATTGTTTGCTGCTGGTATTATAGATAAGAATTATTTTATAATAAGCCCCTCTTAAGTCTTATCCTATTGCATTAATTTTATAAAACTAGTTTTAAGCTGGTTGCCCATGCCTCATGCTTGTAATCTTAGCTACTCAGGAGGCTGAGATCTGAGGATCATGGTTTAACGCCAGCCCATACACAAAGTGAGATTCTCATCTCTAATTAACCACCAGAAAACCGAAAGTGGCAAGCCAAGCCTTGAGCTGAGGCCCAGAGTTCAAGCCCCACAGCCAACAACAACAAAAAACAATAAAAAATAACAACAAAAACAAACAAAAAAAAGAAGAAAAAGAAAACACCCTAGTTTTAAAGTATTCTGTCCCCAAACTATTAAGTAGCAAAACGGAACCTTTTATGGTGTGCATACCACTAGATGGCACCATCGAGCACTTTAAATACTTTAATTTCCATGTACATAGTTATGGGAGTAATAATCACCAGATACCGTTAGTGTTGAGATACAATAAAAGTCTTACCTTAAGACATATCTTATGAACTTTTTTTTACTTTAAGGAAACATATAACTTATGATTCAAAGCCCCAGTACTGGAGTTGAACTCAGAGTCTAGGTGTTATCACTCCAGGCTGGTGTTCTACCACTTGAGTTATAGCTCTACTTCTCACGTTCTGCTGATTAGCTGGAAAAAAGAATTTCATGGACTTTCCTGCCTGGGCTGGCTTCAAACCATGATCCTCAGATTTCAGTCTCCTGAGTAGTTAGTATTACAGGCATGAGCTACCAAGGGCCCTGACTTGTGATACAAGGTATTTCACTTCGATTATTCTTTTTACATTATTATTATTATTTTGGTCCATCGTGGGGTTTGAACTCTGGGCCTGGGCGTTGTCCCTGAGCTCTTCAGCTCAAGGCTATATCACTTTACCACTTGAGCCACAGTACCACTTCTGGTTTTCTGGTAGTTAACTAGAAATAAGAGTCTCACAGACTTTAGTGAACCTCAATCCTCAGATCTCAGCCTCCTGAGTAGTTAGGATTACAGGTTTGAGCCTGTAGGGTTTCGACAAGACCCAGCGGGTGCTTTATCATTTGTGCCAAGTCAACAGTCTCTTTTGCCTTATTTTCAAACAGGATCTTGTGTCTAGGCAGGTATTATAAACATCTTCTATGTAACTTAGGTGACAAGTGTGTGCCACCACACCTGGCTTTTATGGTGAAATGGGATCTCACTAACTTTTTTCCCAAGCTGGCCTTGAACTACTATCCTCCTCATCTATATTCCTAAGGAACACCTGGAGTTATACCAGTGAGCCAATACATCTGGATTAATTTTTGGTTTCAAAATGCTTTGTAGGGGGTCAAATGTTGAGTTTGCAGAAAATCGCTCAAATGTTTTACTTCCATTTAGCAAATAAAATATAAACATCATGAACTTAAAACAAAGGATAACATGAATTTTAGGGTAAACAAAATATCCCCAGTTTCTACTGTCTCATTACTGAGCAAGACCTGTACATAGCTATACAGGTGTGAGAGACAGGAAGCAGGATTTGTTTTTAAAAAGAACTCAAGTCCTTTGTTTTAATTAATTTGTAATGCTTGGGAGTGACTCTGTACCCCAGTTGTCCCTCTCACCAACTACCATGCTACAGGATGTTTCTAAACTGGATATTTTATTTGACCACGTAACACTGTTGTTCATTGGCTACCCATAGCATGTAGGATAAAGTTCTTTTTTTTCTTTTTCATTTTTTAGTCTTCTTCTTCGACAGCATTTTGCTTCCCTCTCAGCTTCTTCACTTACTCTTCATTTCCCTTCCACATTTCCTTACGGTACACAGTTTGGTTCTATCCCCTCTTTTGCCTCAGATCTTCCACATAGGGTTTTCCTATGCACTAAGCACTCAGCGCTCTTCTCCTTCACTGTGTTCACTCTCTAATTCATTCTTAAGTGCTTCACTTGATCACAATCTACTCTAGATATCTTTTTACTTTATGTCATACAACCTAGTGCTTTTAGTACTGTTTATCCTTTGGTTCTTAAGCTCCATGAAAGAGAGTTATTTCTTCTCCTTAGCATTGTGACAAGAATGTGTGCTGACATATTGGCAGTAATCAGTAAGTATCTGTTCAACAAATAATTCACAGGTTTAAAATATAGAAAATCCTACACTGGAAAGTAACCCAAATGACATTATTCTAACATTAGCAGAACAAAACTGATTTCCCACAATTTTTTCCTATTTCCTTTTTTATTAAAGAATTTATTAACATTGATTTTTACATCATATTTCAAATGACATGTTTAACAAATGAGTGTTCAAGAAGGGAATCTCTATATACATCACTGGCACTCAGTTTTTAGAACATAATCAAAATTAGGCTAAGGGTTTGTATATCATAGATACATATTAATTTATGAAATAAAACATTATGTCTATAGAGTCATAGGTTTTTATGTCTATGTAGTTATGTTTATATTTCCAATACCATGTCCATAGCATTGGGTATGCAAATATTGAGTCCTCTCTCTTATACTGTTTGGATCTAATAGCCACATATTAAGGATACCATGCGCCTTTTGTTCCTTTGTTCTTGACTTGTCTCACTCAACATGATTCACTCTAGATTCATTCACTTCCCTGTGAATGCCATCATTTTATCTTGTCTGTTTACTACGTAGAATTCCATTATCTATCTATCTATCTATCTATCTATCTATCTATCTATCTATCTATCTATCTATGCCACATTTTCTGTATCCATTCATCTGCAGTAGGGCATCTGGATTTCCCACAATTTTGTAGTTTTCAAACTTTTAGTAGTGGTATCATCATTTTACAAGGATGAAATTCTAAGATTGAAAACCCATGACTTTGCATGCTTTCTTTTTACTACTAGCAAGAAATACTGCTTCCCTGAGCACAAGAGTGAACTTATTAGGTCAAGATAGAATGCAAGGTAGAACCTCATACCCCTGTACTCTTCCTGCTGTTAATGATGGGCAAGGGCAGGTAGGTGCATGACCTACATTAGGCCACCCCAACACAGAAACTGAAACGTGAGCCCAAAATGTCTAATCCTTTCCATCAAATGGCTATTCTTGCCAAGCAGAAAACAAGAAAAAGCGGAGACGGGAAATATGTGAAGATGGGAAGAAGGAGAGTTCAGGACACTGCTTGAGCAAGTGTCACCTCATCTTTTACTAAAGTCAACAAATTCCCTGTTTTTTTTTTCCTTTTTTATCTATTGTTACCCGTCACCAAAGGACTCCTCACTAAAGGATAATGAATGATAACTGTAGTTTTATAAAGTCATATTCAAATTGGGTCTTTTGGTTGCACTATAAGAAAAAAACTGATTCATATAGAAAAGTAATTCACATAATCGTAATTACAAGGAGTTTTTCTTGATTCTCTTCAACTGAACAGACTGCAAACTTAACAATTTTTATTTCAAAATGGAATCAAATACAATCCAAATCCTGCATAAATTTCCTACAAATTCTAAGTATAAATTTTCTAAAACCCATGCTAGATAAATGATAAAGAATCACACAAAAATTTGACTAGGGCATATATGGTAAACTTGCATCTGAGATTCGTCTAGCAATTTAACTGAGCAAGGCACAAGAATATTCTCAAAGTACACTTATTTGCTCAATTTCAAATGAGATGTGCACAAACTTTGGCTAAAAGAGGCCTAGGTGAAGAGCCATAAATGTCTTAATCAGTGATGTATTAGAATTCACATACAAGCAGGAACATTCTTGTAATGTTTACACAAATAAGAGTTAATCTGGAATATGGGTTTTTTGTTAATCTCTAAGATGAAAAATCTTGGTAGGTAACTCATCCAACTGTATATTTCAAAAAGTAGTCAAACTTTTGACCATTTAATATAAATACCTAAGAGAATATTTTTTTAATATTTAAACTGAAAAAAAAGCATGAAACTTTAGCCTGGAATATATTTTAATGGTCCACCAATGCTTGTGAAAACCTAAATTTGAAATGCCTCTAAGCAGGCATGTTTTTCCCTAAATGTAAATGCTCCCTCACATGTGACCTCTTTACTCATTCTATCTATTTGATCTTTGAAATCAGTTGTGTTTAGAACCCAACCTAATATTGTAAATACTTAAAATATTATTTAAAAGGGAAGAGTGGCAGCAGATATTTAAATGATAAATTTAGAAATATAGAATTCTAGGATATTTCTTACAGCAAACCTCTATTTTACAAAGAAGTATAAATTCCTTAGAACTTATTTTAAGTGGAAAAAATTAAGATGAGCTCAGAATTAGAAGCATCTGATGCAATTTCCCCTCAAGTGAGAACTTTAAACAGTAGCCTCCTTGTTTAGATTCAGGAAGGTCATAGATTCTGTAGTCACAGCATTATGCTGAAATATCCTGAGCTTCCTTAATGAAACCTAGAAAAACAGACTCTTCTGAGAGCATTTCTAAAATAGTCTCTGGTAAAAGTCAAGGAAATAAATATCAAGATGATAAATGGGAAATGTTTTGAAATTAAAAGATGGTATTTTACAGCCCCTTTTTGCCGATGTTGGAAGAAAACAACAGTGGCCCGATTGCTGTTATCTTTCTCAAAAGCCTTTAAAAACGCTACCTACAAAGTTAGAGATTAAAAAAAAAAAATCAAAGCAAGCCCTGAGCTACCTTTGTATTACTGTATCATAACGGCTGGATTTGTCAACTGATATTAAATTCAGCAACACATCACCTAATTTCATACTTGGTTGTTTTATTTAAAAGCTCTGCATTATTTCAGAACTTTCACTGTGTGAAAGAGGAAGCAAATGAAAAAGTTTCTGTCTGTGAATTACAAAGCCAAGAAAAGAAAGTTCACTTCTGTTTTTCTAAAGCCTGTGTTGCACAGTTGCGTATCTACTGGCATGCAGAGAAGTCACGCTGAAAGAGATGTGTGGTACTACTCATGGCCATCGGGTTAGGGGCGTGCTACACTCCTTAATGCTTAGGCTGCAATCCTACTGCAGCAAAGGCCAGGGGAATGCTTTGAACCACATATGAGTGTATTCAAATTCCTGCTCCATCGCTTACTAGCAAAGTCATTCTGGGAAAATAATGAACCTTCTTCAACTTTTAATTTTCAGATGGAATGGAGTCAAAACAGTATGTTGCTTATAAATGAGTTAGATAATTTTCCTCAAGAAGTTTGTTGAACAGGTATGCCCTATATACCATTTAATATTTGTTTCTTTATAATTTTAGGAGTTATTATCTGGGGATTACAATTAATACCTTAATTTACAACAATCTGGTTTGGATCAGTACAAATTTACAACAGTGAATAAGCACCTTTTACTTTTGTACTACCCTATTTTCTTTCAGCTCAGTGCTACTATCATGCAAACAACATGTTATTTGGTTTATTTGTTTGTTTTTGTCAGTCTTGGGGCTTGAACTTAGGGCCTGAGCACTGTCTTTCAGCTCTTTTGCTCAAGGCTAGTGCTCCACTCCTGGTTTCCTTTTGATTATTAATTGAGATAAAGAGTCTCACTACTTTCCTGCTCAAGCTGATCTCGAACCACAATCCTCAGATCTCAGCCTCCTGAGTAGTTAGGATTATAGGTGTGAGCCACAAGTGATCAGAACAAACATATCTTTATATTTTATAGGCCCATCAGAATTATTTTATTAAATAATTTATTATCATTGATTTTTACATCATATTTCAAATGACATGTTTAACAAACAGGTGTTCAAGGAGGGAATCTCTCTATATAATCACTGGCACTTAGTTTTTAGAACTTAAAATTAGGCCAAGGGTTTGTATATTGTAGATACATATTAATTTTGAAATAAAACATTATGTCTATAGAGTCATTAGTTTTTATGTCTATATAGTTATGTTTATATTTCCATTACCATGTCCATAGCATTGGGTATGCAAATATTGAGTCCTTGCTCTTGTACTCTGGATCTAATAGATCAGAATTGTTATTTTATGTACTGTAGTTAAAGCTCACATTACATTATCCAATCTTTCTTGAACTGGACAATCTCAATACATTTTCCTTTACAGTCACAGATGTGTTTATCTGTTAGTTCAATTTCATTACTAAGTCAATTTAGTGTACTTTTGTTTCAGATATTGTACTTCTTTTGTTGTGCCTAGGATTGAACCCAGGGCCTCACTTATGCCAAGCAATTGCCCTCACATTGAGATACAGACCCTGGAAAATTATTCTACTTTTTAAATGCAGAAGTTCTGTTTAATCGTGTGTGTGTGTGTGTGTGTGTGTGTGTGCGTGCACGCGCGTGTGCGCGCGCATGTGCACGTGTGTATTCTCTCCTCCCCGCCCCCACCCCTCTCTTCCCGCCACCCCTCTCTCTTTCTGTTGTGAGGCTAGGCCTGGGCCCTGTCACACAGTTTTCTTGTGGTTAATTGGAGATCAAAGTCTCACAGACTTTCCTGCTCAGACTGGCTTTGAAGTGAGATCCTTAGATTTCAGCCTCCTAGTAAGTTAGGGTTACAGGTGAGAGCCACTGGCACCATCGCCCCTTTATAATTTCTATCCCTTTGTTGGTATTTTTTTTAGTGATGTTCATTTTCATATTTTCCTTTCATTCTTTAGACATGAATTTCTTTATTTTGAAAGCAGGCAATCTAAAATGATTGCTTAGAGATATAGACCTACAGTACAGTCCTTAGGAGCAGTTTCTATTGATTCCTTTTCCCTGCTATGTATGGGCCATGCATGTGCATGTGTGTGTGATCATATCATTTTTAAAAACTAAGAATTCAAATAGCAGGCCTGTGCTTACCAACTATGTCACCCAATGACCCACAGGTAGTGGGGAGAGGGCATGGTTGAACAGATGGAAGCAGAGAGTTCCAGGTACAAACATGCTTCTATGAAAAACAACTCCAAATGTCTGGCATTTCCATTTATTTCTCAAATTTTCAATTAGTTCTCATATTTGCCTTTTAGTTGTGTTATTTAAGTGGCATCTTTTCTGTGTGTTTTTACATTAAAGTACTAAAATGCCATAAATAATATATTCAGGATAAAGATGATCAAGATTTGTTCAGGAAGCCATGTCACTAATGCTGGCAATCTGAATACCCTCTGCATAGAAATTTTAGGGGACTGGTATGGTTCAAATGGAGAATACCAGCTGTGAGCAAAACTAAGATCACAAAGCCCTGGATTCGCCACAGATGCACACATGCATAGGCACACACGCAGACACGCATACACACTCACATGCACACGCGCACACACACACACACACACACACACACACACACACACGATTAGAGTCCTAAATGTTTTTGTCTTTTTTGTTGTTGTTGTTGTCAGTTGTGGGGCTTGAGCTCAGAGCCTGAGCATTGGCCTTGGGCTTTTCTCAAGGTTAGAGCTCTACCAGTTGAGCTATAGCACCACTTCCAGCTTTTTCTATGTATGTGGTACAACAAGGAATCAAACCCCAGTCTTCATGCATGCTAGGCAAGCACTCTACTTATTAGGCCAAACTCCTGGCCCCATGTTTTTTGCCTTTTTATTTCATAAAATTGTTTCTGAGCTACTAAACAGGTAATGGAGGATATTTTAAATGTTTAACACAATAGCTAAGTTGTACTTTTTTTGATAGTTATTCAGAATATCAAATCTTTCAAGTACAGGGTCTATGATAAAAGGAATTTGGCTCTCTTTACTGTAAACACTGACATGCCTATTCTGAAGTCTATTCCAGCAAAAACTTCTGCTGTTCTAAGCAGTATTTGAAACACAGCAAAAACATTAGCCAAGGACATTTAAAAAGGAAGGAAGGTTAAAAAACAGGACCTATTTCTCAGCAGCAACTCCTCCCTAAAAAATTACAACTAAATATTTTCCCATTAGTAAGATTTGTGGCTAACCTAGATTGTGTCTCAAATAGCTTTCTAAAAAAGACCTGAAATTATAAAACAAAATTAAGTTTTTATCTCCCTATTCCAAAGCTGAAGCTACCTACAATCAGAACTCACTTTTCTTTCGAGTAACAGGTTATTCACATGTAAAAATTGAAAGGCTTCCTGAATGTCTGCAGCTCATCCTCATAATCCTATCTATTCAGAAGGATAAAACCTAGAGAAATATGATTAGAAGCAGCCTAGGCAGAGACTCCATCTCCAGTTAACCAACAAAAAGCTAAATAGAGGCCAGGAGTTTGGCCTAGTGGTAGAGTGCTTGCCTAGCATGCATGAAGACCCAGGTTTGATTCCTCGGTACCATATGCAGAGAAAAAAAGCTGGAAGTGGTGCTCTGGCTCAAGTGGTAGAGCTCTAGCCCTGAGAAAGCCCAAGAACAGTGCTCAGGTCCTGAGTTCAAGGCTCGGGACTGGTATAGCTAGCAAAAACATTAACAATTCTCTGCTAGATTTTGATCTTTCAGGGAAATTTTTGTAGCTTTTAGGTAACCTATGAAGCTGGTTGGTGGCTCTTTCTGTAAGCAAGTAGTAAAGTTCCAGGGAGCTTCTTTGAAAACATCTGTGGACTGTTTATACAGTCTTATCTGGCAAGAGCCCTAGTGTCTGGTAGGACAGTCCAACAGCCTGTTTAGAAAGTGCAAGGAAATTCACATTGAAAAGGCATTTATGGCTTAATACAGATGACTCAGCTCTAATTTCATACAAGCAGTAAGAGCAAGTTTTGTCTTAAGTAGAAGAAAATAGCTTTGGCATCAGCCTTACCTCTGTGCGTGTGTGTGCGTGTGTGTGCCTGTGTGTGTGTGTGTGTGTGTTTGTGTGTGTGCGCGCGTGCGCGCGCGTGTGTGTGTGTGTGTGTGTGTGTGTGTGTCCTGAAGCTTGAACTCAAAGCCTTGGTGCTGTCCCTGAGCTTTTTTTATCCAAGGCAGGTATTCTACCTCTTTGAGCTGCAACTCCATTTTTGGCTTTATGATCATTAATTGGGGATAAGAGATTAATATACAAGCCATAAAAGAAATGCAAATCAAAACAACTCTAAGATTCCACCTCACTCCAGTTAGAATGGCCAGGATCAAGAAATCCAATAACAACAGATGCTGGCGGGGATGTGGCCAGGAGGGATCACTACTACACTGTTGGTGGGAATGCAAACTCATTCAACCACTATGGAAAGCAGTATGGCAGTTCCTCAAGACTAAACATAGAGTACCCCTATGACCCAGCAATTCCACTACTTGACATTTACCCAATCGTCCAGAAACAAGGACATACTAAATCCACTAGCACAACAATGTTCATTGCAGCACTATTTACCATAGAAAAGATATGGAACCAACCTAGATGTCCCTCAGTTGATGAATGGATCAACAAGATGTGGTATTTGTACACAATGAAATTCTATGCTGCTGTCAGAAAGAAAGACATCGCACCATTTGTAAGAAAATGGAAAGACTTAGAAAACATCATATTAAGTAAAGTAAGCCAGACTCAAAGGAATATAGGCTAAATGGTTTCCCTCATTTGTCATAATCAATAGAAACCTTGGGCTCTCCTAGCATAGATTTACAATAGACCAAAACCTAGATACATAAGGCCATACAGGATGACGCTAAATGAAAGGACCTCCAAGAAACAAAAACCATATAATGAGTGATTGTTGTCCTTAATGTACTATGCTATTATCTCTTATCTCTTTTGCTGCCCCTTTGTTATCTCATATTGTTACAGTATTTCACCTGGTTATCTGATATATTATATATATGTGCATTTGGTTATTTGAAATAGGATAGGAAAGGGGGGGAAAACAAGATGGGGGAGTGGGGGGAGGGAAATGGGGACCAAGACATGAGAAAGGGTATCAATGTATGTGAAGTAACGCACCTTCTATCTGGTGAATATAATGTAACACTTTCATTAATTACAATAAAAATATATGAAAAAAATTTAAAGAAGAGTTTAATGTATAAGGCTGGCTTCAAGCCTCTAACCTCAGATTTCAGCTTCCTGAGTAGCTAGGATTGTAGGTGTGAGCCATTAACTTGGTAGCCTAGTCTTTCAACATCTATTAAAATTCTAAAAGCTAAAGTCTCACAGTGGTATTTGAATGGAGATTTGTTTGTATGCTTATGATACCTATAATAAGCACCAGTTTTAATCCCAAAAGGCCTTTAGAATTTTAGTTGATGTGAACAGGTTTGATGGAAAACACTTATTTACAAAGTGTGTTTATCGAGTATGATTGTGCTTATCGAGTATGATTTTAACATTAAAGGAAGTAATATATGTAATGGGGTACCAATGTGTGGTAAGTAATAAATAGTAATTAAAGCTGCTTTAATATTTTTATTTTATTTCAAAAGAAAGAAGAGATGGGTCACATTCATTTTTGTATACCCAGCAAATGACATAAAGAAGGTATTTATTAAGCTGTGATTTAAGGAAGGGCCTGAAATAAATATGTTTGCTAATAGACACTGTATCTTCCATGTCTAAATTAGTAGCTCAGAGGATGGAAGGACTTAGTAAATTACCTTGAACGTCAGTTTGCTTAGTATAAAATATAGATCCTAATTCTACTAATTTATCATTACTGCTTTTACCATTAACTATCTTGTTTTTTCAATGACCCGTCCTTTACTTCTACTCATTTTTCATCAGAAAAATTGTTTATATCACACAAAATTAACATATTAACTTATTAGTAAGTAAACCTTTAGAAACTACATAAAAACATCAAGCACAGTCCTCAACCTATTTAAATTATTGCTCACATAAACATATATATATACATATATACACCCCCCCCACACAAACATCTAATTATAATCATAGGGAAAACTTGGGAAGGGTTCTGTTTGCCTTTTGATACAGGGTCTTGTCTCTCGAAACCAACTATTACATAGCCCATGTTAGCCTGTAACTTGCTATGGAGCCTAGCCTGGCCTTAAACATAAAATACTCCTGCCTCAGCCTCCAGACTGCTAGGATTACAAAGTTATGCTATGCAGACCTTATACTGTTTTTAGTAGAATAAACTTAGAATCTTTCTGGAGGCAGCTGGTCTATCTATAAAATATTAACTGTTTTGGCCACAGAATAATTTCTAAAAGATATCTAAAGATTTTCATGAGTCTTCACTACAGATTTGCAAAAGCAGAATAAAAGGGGGAGGGAGAGGCAAAGAAAACTTGTGATATCAGTGGCTCATATTTCTAATTCTAGCTACTCATTAAAATATTTAAAATATGGAATCAGCATAGGTGTCCATCAATATCAGGAAAGAAAATGTGATACATGTACACAATAGAACAACAAGTATCAGATATAAATAAGTTATACATACAAAATGTCTACTGTTATAGAATAAAGACTGGTGGTAGCTTGGGGCTGAAGGTAAGAGTAGGGCTGGCTGCACAAGGAAATGAAGAAACAATTCAAGGGTGGTAAAAACACAAAACTGAATTGTAGTGATGGTTGTATAAATATACATTTTCTGAAAACCATTGGATTTTATATTCATCATGGGTGAAGTCTGTGTTATAAAAATTAAGGAAGCTGTTTTAAAAAGAAATATTAATATACTAACATCAGAAGTGTTTATGAGCAACCATAACAAATATGCTAAATGATAACAAAGATGTACAAAATAGTAACAAAAACAATAAAATAGAAAAGCAAGTATTTGACATCACAGGAAAGTAATTTCAACACTAAAGGATTTAAATGAAAGGTTTTTGTTTTGTTTTAAAATAGGATATTAGCCAGGTGGTGGCTCACGCCTGTAATCCTAGCTACTCAGGAGGCTGAGGTCTGAGGATAAGGTTGAAAGCTAGCCCAGTCACAAAAGGACCTGAGATTCTTATCTCCAATAACCTCTAGAAAAGCAACAGGAAATAGGGCTTGGCTCAAAGGTAGGGAGGTAGCCTTGAGCTCAGAGCTCAGGGACAGCACTCGCGATCTCCCTCTAGCTGAGTTTAAGCCCCATGATCCAAACACACACAAAAAAGGTAAGTGTTGAATACATTATTAAAGAAATTTATAAATTCAATACAATCTCAACCAAAATATACACAAGATAAACAAGCTGGTCTAAAGAATGAAGGATTATTACTCTGAATCATAATATTTGAAGTATGGTGTGATATAAGCAAAAGGATAACAATAGACTAATGGGTAAAAATAACAGAAAAGAGATCTGAGTCTATATGTATTATTTCTAACAGGCCAGATCAAATTTGACTAGTCAATAAATAGTACTGGAACAAAAGGTGGAAAAAATGGAATCTCTAAAAAAATAGGAAAAAAAAAGAAAATAAAGAGTTGGCTTACTTTTGTATTTTTATTATTATTTCATTTATTGTTGGGGTAATGTATAGAGGGGTTATAGCTACATTTGCCAGGTAGTAGGTGCATTACTTCTCTCACACATTGATACCCCTTCTCATGTTTTTGTCCCCATTTCCCTCCCTCACCCCTCCAATCATCCTGTTTTTCCCCCCTTCCCTTTCCTATTTCAAATAAATAAATGTATATACAATATACCAGATAACAAAGTCAGACACAGTAACAATATGAGATTAACCAAAGGACAAAACAAGATAAAAGAAATAACATTTTTTTTTTCTAGAGCTTGAACTCAGGCCTGAGCACAGTCCTTGGGCTTTCTCAAGGCTAGTGCTCTATCACTTGAGTCACAGCACCACTTCTGCCTTTTTCTATATGCGGTACCAGGGAAATCAAACCCACAGCTTCATGCATGCTAGACAAGTACTCTACCACTAGGCCACGCTCCCAGTCCTTTTGTATTATTTTTTAAACCCTGTTTTAATTAGTTGTACAAAGGAATTTCAATTCAATAAGGCAGATTATAAGTAAAAATGTATCTTATTTAAAAAGGTTTTATATGCTAACTCTAAATAATAGATATATAAACTCTTATTACATTATTCTTTCTTTTCCTATAATATTAAAATATTTTCTCTATATTTTTGTGTTGAAGAAGTAGGAGATTTGTTTACTAGAATATTGATTGGTCTAACACACCTGATAGGAAGGTGTGATAGGGAAGGATTAGTGGGAGACTAAATTAAGACATCCGCAATATGGAAGGTTATGTGATGCGAGAGCATAAAAGACCAGGAAGGCTTAAATCTTGGATATAGACTTGTAATTCTGTACTGAATGAATATAGTTCATGTCTAATTTGGAAGCCTTAAAAAATTTCCCTCATTTCTTCTTGTTCTCTAACATCATTAAGCAATTATGTTTCTACCCTTTGCTTGTGGGAAGGTGGCAGAGGTGAAATTCACATTACCTTGAGTCAGTTATTAACAGTGTTAATGAAAAGGGAGGAAATGAAGATAATAGATTAGTGAGTGGATAAGAAGGATGTGAAGGGGTTAGTGACTGAATTAAATTAGTGAATTTAACTTTTAAGAAAATATATGTTTAAAATGTTTTTGATGTTCAAAAAATAAAAAAAATTAAAAAAAAAGCTCAGGACAGAGCCCAGGCCCTGATTTAAGCACATCTGACAAAATAAAAGAAAAATCTAATTATTAAAAAAAATAAAAAGAAATAAAAAGCAATGTCCTAAGCTGTCTACAACATAACTATTTCCTTGGTGGGATACATTCTAAAGACTCAAAAGAGTCAAGGAAACCTAAATATTATTTCATGGTTTTACTGTCAATAGTACTGTCAATGGTCAATAGTAAAGTTGATATTATAATTACTTTGAATATTCCAAAAGATAGCACAAGAAGATATGTAAATAATATTTTCATTTAGGGGAAAACATAAATATAAATTAAAAGGACATAAAAAATTCTAAATATCATTGTAAACGTAACTACTTACTATTCTTTTTTCTGTCTTCACTAGATGTAAACCCCAGAGAGAAAGAATGTTGTCTTTCTGTTTACTGATCTCAGGCACTGAGGAATGGTGCCTGTGATCAGTGAACAAAAAGAGAAAATAATAATGGGTACTTATTCAGTAAACATTTATGAATGACATGACAAGATAGCTAAATACTACATTTCACTATTTTCTTAGTTCATTAGCTCCAAGAAGTTTCAAGTAGCACAACTATAATTGAGATATTTGTTTTAAGGCATATAAAATATAGCAGACTGCTAAATCAAGTAATATGAAGATAATGGGTTAATAAATGTTTAGGCTTTAATCTTTGTTCATTATGGTACTGCCATCTTTAGTTTCTATTCCATGGCAAAAAATTAAATCAATAGAAAAACCATAATGTTCACCATCATGCACCAGTAGCTCATGCCTGTGGTCCTAGCTATGCAGGAGGCTGAGACATAGAGGAATGGAGCACAAAATCAGCCCAGACAGAAAAGTGCAGGAGATCCATCTTCAATTAACCAGTAAAATGATTAACTGGAGGCACAGTTCAAATGGTAGAGTGCCAGCTGTAAAAATGAGTGCCAACCAAGAGTGCAAGGACCCGATTCCAGCATCAAAACTAAACAAATAAGTGTTCAAAACAGTTGACAATAACTTCTAATATAAGTAGAAAAAGGCATTATGAAAACATCTAGTGTACTTTACATAAAAATACGGTATGATCAAAGTTACAGTTGCCATTTACAGAATATTTTATGCAAGATGTTCTGTATGATATCTCAAATTTTCACAAAAAGTCTTGTAAGGCATGTAATACTTTCATTTTATAGAGCAATAAATTGAATTTTAAAGTGTCAAGCATAATGTCTCAGGTTAATCATTCACACTCACAAGGGCACTCTTCAGAAAGATATCTAACAAAAGTGATGGCCTGCAAGCAAGGAGTTCCTCTTCTTGGGAACAATTCCTATGCAGACCATGATCACACATCTCCCTAGGGCTACTCTCCTTGCATCACAACTCCATTTCCCAATATTCCATATGAGACATGGGTTCAAGACAATGAGATGAACTATTTGCAGAAATATGTAGGGTCCTATAAGGGATATGGAGTTAATAGTCATTATGATGAAACAAACTCAATGATACAGTCTTATCAAATACTTAAAGTTCTTCTGTTACATATATTCCATTCTACAGTAAAACTGAGGCTGTGTTTCCTTTAGGATGTTTTTATTTTTGTTACCGATTTACAGGAACACTTTAACTTTCATGTTATCATGTGGCTTAACAGATATTTAGAGGAACTGTGGGACAGAAACTGTTGACTGCCAAAATCTACTCCTGCTTTCTTTCTGGGTGCACAATAGGACTATATACATTCTAGCCTCCCCTGCTACTGTTAGATATGACTGTATAACTAAGTTCTCTCTTATTATGTGAGCAGAGTAATATATTATACTTTCTGAACTAGATCTTAGGAGAATAGGTCTATTCGCTCCACAATATCTCTGCTACTCAGTGACTAAATCCAAGTCGTGGTCTCAGCTTTCGTCAGGTCAACAATGAGTCAAAGTGGTGAACCACTCTGTTACCTGTATCTCTGAATAAAACTTTGCAAGGCAGAACTTACTCATCTGTTCTTAACTACCTTTGATACAGAATTTATATCTTGCAGCAGGATGTTGCTGTAGTAAAAGACTAAAATCACGGGGCATCTGCTAAGAGACAACATACCATAGCAAGGAACTGCAGTGAAAACTGAAAAGTCAACTAATGCTGGCTATACATACAATAATTGTTGCCTGTAATCACAGGAAGGCAAGTCAGAGATTCAAATCATGTGGCTCTAGAGCAAGGTTTCTCAACTCTTGTCCCCTTTACTAGCTGTAAATTTCAGCTATTATTATTATTATCACATATTTGTAAAATTTGAGAAAGTGTGTGTGTTAACTGGAGATGAGTCTCCAATTTTATAATTTTCCTGCCTGTGCTGGCTTCAAATCACAATACTCAGATCGGAGTCTCCTGAGTAGCTAGGATTACAGGTGCAAGCTACCAGTGCCCAGCTTTCTCTTTAAGATTTTAATGTCTAACTGCAACAAGAATTCAGAATAGCAGATAAAGTTTTCATTCCTGTAAGGTTGAAGGAAAATGCTAATTTTTATGTATGCTCCTCTCACTTGAAAGATAACTTTGAGATTCCCACATGTTGTTGGCATTCTCAACAGATATACTCTACAGTGTTTTTATATGGGGGCAAGAACCAAAAAATCCCCAAAGCTTCTGGTATATCTGTATTTGTTTTACTAAATGAGGACAAAGGTAGGGAGGAAGAGCAGCAGAGAGTGAACTGGAAACTCCCTGTACACTGTAATTTATGTCAGTCCTGCTTGGTTACTCAGATGAAGTAACCTACCTCTATTTTAATCCCATAAAGGTATGTAAGGTCTGTCAGAAGAAAACACAAATCTAATATTACCTTTCAGTATTTTTAGAGCAAACCCATTTTTGTTGTTTTGGTTACTTATACACCCTTCCTTTATGCACCCTTCCTTTAAAGTTAAAAAAATTTCCAGCAAAATAGTTTCCATTCTGTAGGGCACCAGAAAATTCTCTCTTCCTTGTTTATACTGGGGGTGGGTGTGGGGAAGGGAACAGTATGGGAGAGAATAGTGAAGAACACTGGGATTTCAAATAAACTTGGTTAATAAGGATACTACTAAAGAAAACCTTTGACAGGAAGAATTCCCAAGATAGAAGGACTAATCAGAAATTTCAGGGTGAAAGCAGAGAGTAAACTATGCTCAGGGAGGAAGGTGCCTCTCACGTATCCCTCTTTCTTACCTTTCAACTAAAGCACTTTGTTGGTTGCATTGTGAGATGAAGACGCTTGGCAATGGCAGGAATGGGAAAGTACCACAGTTTGGAGGACTCAGCACTGTCATGGTTTCCATCTTCAATGTTGCAAATTTCTTCTTTAATGTTTGTTATATTATGAACGTTTGGAATATTATGAAGGAAAATAAATGGTGTAAGGAGAATACATAATAGGAGAGTATGATATGACTTCCTCTAACAAAATAGACTAGAATCAAGATATGAACCCTGATTAGGAGTTAAGATGGCAAATGTAAGGGGCTGGGAATGTGGCCAGCGGCGGAGTGCTTTCCTAACATGCATGAAGCCTTGGGTTCAATTCCTCAGTATCACATAAACAGAGAAGACTGGAAGTGGTGCTGTGTCTCAAGTGGTAGAGTGCTAGCCTTGAGCAAAAGGAGCCCAAGGACAGTGCCCAGGTCCAGAGCTCCTGATACAGGCTACACCAAAGACGAATCTTGAAAATACTGTACTAAGTGACAGAAGCCAGACACACATAGTCTCCTATTATGTGATTCCATTTCCATGGTATTTCCCTGAGGAAAATCTAGAGACAACAGATTAGTAGTTTCTAGAAGTTGGGAGGTAGAGAGACCCAGTTTCACTTCTGAAGGGGTGTAGGGTTTGTTGTGAATATACTAAAACCCACAAAATTGTATACTTTAAGGTGGTAAGCTTTGTAGTATATATTTTATATTGCAATTTTTTTTGGCCAGTCCTGGGCTTGAGCTCAGGGCCTGAGCACTGTCCTTGGACTTTCTCAAGGCTAGAGCTCTACCACTTGAGCCTCAGCACCACTTCCAGCTTTTTTCTATGCATGTGGTACCGAGGAATTGAACCCTGGTCTTTGTGCATGCTAGGCAAGCACTCTACCACTAGGCCAACCTCCAGGCCTTATATTGCAATTTTTGAAGAACAATATTTAGGCAGAGAACAGAACATATAAGGCTGTTTTGGGGGTGAGGGCATGTCCTGGAGCCTGAACACTAGGCTTGTGCACTGTCTTTGAGCATCTTATACTCAAGGCAAGTGCTCTACCATTTGAGCCACAGTGCCACTTCTAGCTTTTTTTTTTTTTTTGAGTAGTTTATTGGAGATATGAGTCTCATACATTTTCCTGCCAGGCTGGCTTCAAACCAGGATCCTTAGAACTCAGCATCCTGCGTAGCTTGGATTACAGGTGTGAGTCATGGGTGCCTGGCTCATGTAAGACCTTTTAATATCCTGAGGTTTTACATTTTATCCTAATAGCAATAGGAAGCCACTAATGGAAATGGAGGCATGGCTTAAGGAGTAAAGCCTTAATCTTGAGTGAAAGAGCTAAGGGAGGGAGTGCCAGGGCCCTGAGTTCAAGCCCTAATACCTCCTTCCCCTAACCACTCCTCCCCACCTCCGCCAAGAAAAAGACCACTGAATTGTTTGAATACGCACATTGCAGATGTTACAAAATAACTTTCTGAATAAATAAAAAGTTAGAAGATGCATAACCCAGTGCTCTTTTTGTAACACTAGGAGACCTCAGGTGGTCCTAAAGCTTTCATTCACAAAGGACCATATCTCTCCAAAAGGCCTCTGTCACATCTGGTATTTTACCTGCATTACTTCTTGATGTATCAGTGAAAGAGAATCCATGAGGATTAACCAGGAATGAAAGGCAACAGGTAGTATTAGAATAACTGTGACACAGTTATCTCAGAAGAAAATCTTAACCAAGAACTCCTATTGGCATACCGTATTTGTCTCCAGTTATACAGATACATGTAAATTACAATTTCCATAAATAGGGGGTATTCTGATTTCTGGAATGATTGCTGCCATGAAATTCCAAGTCAGCAGACATGCTACTTTATAGGATTAAGAACTGAGAACTTTTCCACAAGCACAAAACCCACTTAAAGTCAGGACACTTCAAAAAATCCTTCTCACTCCAGGATCTCAGCATTCTCTGTCCAATACTTCTCAGAATTTTTTTTTTTTTTTTTTTTTGCCGGTCCTGGGCTTGAGCTCAGGGCCTGAGCACTGTCCTTGGACATTTTCAAGGCTAGCACTCTACCACTTGAGCCTCAGCACCATTTCCGGCTTTTGTCTATGTATGTGGTACCAAGGAATCGAACCTGGGTCTTCGTGCATGCTAGGCAAGCACTTTAACCACTAGGCCAAACTCCCGGCCCACTTCTCAGAATTTTAATCAGTATATAATAATATTAAAAGATATTTCTAGAGGCTAGGAAATAAACCCAAACTAAAATACAGCTTCTCTCTAAAAAAAAAAAAACCTGATAGCTAATATACCAAGAGTCTTACATGAAAGACACATTTATATATGCTCATACTTCCCTTTAAACAGCTTTTTTGGGGGGAGGGGTATGGGACTTGAACTCTGGGCCTGGGCACTGTCCCTCAGCTCTTCAGCTCAAGGCTACTGCCCTACCCTGGAACCATAGCGCCATTTCCCATTTTCTGGTGATTAATTGGAGATAAGAGTCTCTCTTAGACATTTTAGTGCTCAGGTTGGCTGGCTTTTTAACCATGATCCTCAGAACTCAGCCTCCTGAGTAGCTAGCATTACAGGCATGAGCCACCATGACTTGGCTAAACAACCTTTTAAAAGTCAGCTTAAGATAGCGCACATAGGAAATCACTTAAGGGGTTGGTTTTCTTAAATCTTCCAAACCTCAACCTTACTGGCAAAGCTAAGTTAATTTTTGAACTCTTTAGTGTAGAATGTCAAATTTAAGGGTAATAGTCTACTTACTCCCTTCAAAAACCTTATGAGAGAATGAGCTGCATCCCAATGTTTATTATCTTCATCTATAGACTCTCTCCTTCTTGGATCATGTTAGAATGGTTTCATTTCATCTAACTTGGCTTTGAGTTATTTATATCTGGAATAAAAATCAGATTAATGAATTGTGTAGAAAAGCTGACTAGCATTTAGGCTTAACCACCATGTGTTGTTAGTTAACTTTTCTAAGTGTGTGTTTGAGAGTAAACGAGATAGGGCAGTCTTTTAATGTTTTCAATTTAGAGAGTATGCATTATTTCTTCTATGCCTTATAAAAGTAGAAATTTAGACAAAATTATATTCTCTTTTTGAAAAGGCAGAACAAAACAGAAGAAATTTTACTGATTTTAAAAACATTACAAGTTTAGAAAAAAGCTCAAGTATTAGAATCAAGTTAATATGGCATGTGTTGACGGCTGAATTTAATACAAAAACATTAATACATTTTAAATGTTAGCTTTACATGAAATTAAATAATAAATTATAAAGCCTTGTCTGAAATAGAGTTCAACAACCTCCACAATCTGTTGTGATAGAGAAGTTTGCTCAGAAAATATTATTCTGCAGCCAGTGACTATTTTAAACTGTGACTAAGGACCTCAGTGACAGAATATAATCTCAATTGTATTTTGTGATATGGTATCAGCCTGAGAACCATAATAAGCTACCAGAAGGCCAGCAAAATGAGTGACCTGCCTTTTCAAAATGGTTTGATAAGAAAAAAATATATAGGTAGGTTAAACCAAGAAAAGTTGCTAAAGCCAGAAACAGAAAAATACATTGAAATAGAAAACTACATGCTGGTGCACATATTACTACACGGGTGGTGGGGATGTAAACTGGTCACCACTCCGAAAAACAGTACAGAGGTTCTTCAAAAGACTAAACATAGAGCTGCCCTATGACCCAGCAGTCCCACTCCTGGGCATTTACTGAAATAGTCACAAACAAGGCCATAGTAAAGCTACCAGCACAACTATTATCAATGCCACATTATTTACTATAGCTATGATATGGAACCAATCCAGATGCCCCTGAGTACATGAATATATCAAGAAAATATATACATACACAATGGAATTCAATGCTTCCATCAGAGAGAATGACATTGCCCCAATCATAAGGAAATGGAAAGACTTGGAGAAAAATCATATTAAGTGAAGTAAGCCAGGTCCAAAGAAACATAGGTTCCATAGTTTCCCTCATTTGTAATAATTAGTATGTCTAGTATATTGTTATTCTAGCAGAGGATAACAATAGCTCAATAATTATGTACATATGACCATATGAAATGTGGCTAATTGAAATGACTAAAATATGGAAACAAGAAGATTTTTTTTCTTTTAAAAAATGTATTATGTGAAGTTCTTTCTTTTTCTTTCTTTTTTTCTCTTTTGGTTTATCTCCTGTTGTCACTGTTTTTGATTTTGATACCTTGTGTCTTATATATACACTTATCAGATTTGGTGAAATCAAAGGCAATAACAAAATGGGGAGACAAAAGACAAAGGATGAACCAATGCAACTTTGGTTGGAAATGAACTTTACAACTTGGGGAGGAGGGGAGTCAGGGGGAGGGAAGATGGGAGAAAATGAAGGAGGGGGTAACACTGTACAACAAAAAATGTACTCATTACCTTATTTATGTAACTGTAACCCCTCTGTACATCACCTTTACAATAAAGTAAAATTAAAAATGGTTTGAAAAGAAAAAAAATATAGGGGGATTAAACCAAGAAAACTTGTAAAATCTAGAAATAGATAAAGATTATATAGATCAAATTCTACCTGTTTATATACCTCGTCCTTTCTTAACCAACAATAGATGTTATAGAATTTAGGGAGATGGCCAAACACCTAACATCATATAATGCAGTGAGTAAAAATAATCTGATATTTCTAATATATGAAAATGTCTTTTGTATGCAAAGTCACCCCCAACAGTCAAATCTAATGGGAAAGTATCATACTTCAGAGAAAACTTCCTCTAAAATGATAGCCAATCATCAAATATTCATATTCTACCCCTTTTGAAAAGCAACTTTTATGGTATTTAACAATTCTTTCTTCATGATCAAACAATTTTTTTCTAATGTCACTTAAAACCTGTTGCTAGCACTGATAACAAGTACCCTCATGCCCCTCCCCAAGGTCATGAGAACCAGTGACTTCTTCGCCTATCACATTCACTCTCCTACTTTTACAAGTCCATTCTGTGACAGCCTCATCCTCCTCCACCCATGTGCTGAATCTTACTCTCTTAAAAAAGCCAGGCTGTCTTGACAGGGTACCTACCCTACAAAGAGACATTCTCTATGAGAAGGGCCACTGCTACCCCTCCTCCTCATTCTGGGTGGTAGGTACACAATAGCAACCTGCTCTCTGGAATATTACAGTCTTTTTTTTTTCTTTTGAGACAAGGTCTTGCTATGTAGCCCAGGCAAGCCTGAAATTTACTTTGTAGCCTAGGCTAACCTCTAACTCTCAATCCTTGTACCTCAGCCTCTTATGCTGAAAAGATAATGTACATCATCAAGTCCAACTAGGAAGCTTATATTTTAATGAGAGCTGGTGGTTTTTAGCTATTTATACTGTTTGCATTCATAGAAACACATGCTTGAAAAAGTACTCACATTCAAATAAGGTTACTTCAATATAAATCTATGCTAAATGAAAACTTAAGTGACTATTAATATTACATGTTTTAGAAGGTAATTACTTTTGTGGATGGATGCCTAAGCTCTAGTTTTAATGTTCACTGTTCAAGGTCCTTGATGGCAAGGATTCATGAAGCCCTCATCTCATTTCTTTGGTAAAAAGTCACTTAAAATTATTTGCCATACATAATAAAAACAATGAAATTGGCAACTTGTGTGATGTCATCTTCTCAACCATAATTGTGCCTTTTTATTTTTGTTGGTCCTGGGGTCTGAACTCAGTGCCTAGATGATGTCCCTGAGTATTTTTGTGCTCAAGGCTAGAGCTCTACTACTTGAAGGGCATCTATACGCACTTCTGACTTCTCGGTGGTCAACTGGAGGTAAGAGTCTTAGGAACTTCACTGCCCAGGCTAGTTTTGGACCACAATCGTTAGATCTCAGATTTTTGAATAGCTAAGAATATAGGTGTGAGCAATCAGTGTCAGCCTATAACTGTGGTTTTTGTAGTTTAAATTGAAGTATTCTAAAATGTAATCTGAATGCTCTTGGAGGTCTCTGAAATCCATTTAGGAGATCCATTAGGTCAAAGGCATTTTATAATTAATACTAAGATTAATATTTCCCTTTTCTATTGTGTTGACATTTACATCAATGCTACAAAAAGCAATGGTTGATTGCTGACATAAATCAAGACACTGTAATACTAGTGCCAAGTGAGGAAAGAAGGGAAGGGAGAAAGAAAGCTTGGGAGAGGAGGACAAGAGAAAAGAAGGGAGAAGTAGGAGGGATGAAGGAAGAAACAGAGAAGAATAGAAGGGAGGGAGGAGAAAGCAAAAAGAATTAGAAATGATGTAGAAACATTACCATTTTTGTTTTATTCTATTTTTGCCAGTTGTGGATGGGGCTGGACCTCAGGGCCTGGGCACTGTCCTTGGACTTTTCCCAAGGCTAGAGCTCTACCACTTGAGCTACAACACCACTTCCAGCTTTTTTCTATGTATGTGGTACCAAGGAATTGAACCCGGGTCTTTCTGCATGCTAGGCAAGCACTCTACTACTAGGCCAAACTCCCAGCCCCGAAACAGTAGCATTTTTGTGTGATGAAAAATATGTACAACAGTACAGTCCTTGTGCATAAATGACATTGTGATTCTTCAAATATCAAACAGAAATACAATTTGACTCAGTATTTCCATTTCTAAGTATATACTACTTAGAATGGAAAATAGAAACTCAAAACTTGCATATATCTATGATCATAACAGCATTATTCACAATAGCCAAAGATGGAAAGAATCTCAGTATCCATCCATCAATGGATGAATAAATAAACAATACATAGATACATGGAATATTATTCTGCCTCTAAACTCTGACACATACTACAAAAATAATTCTGTCTCTTTTTGGGTGTTGATTTGTGTTGAAGCTTCACACATGAGAGTCAAGCACTTTATTAATGAGCTACATACTAGTCACTTATGAATGAATCTGGAAGATATGCTGGGTGAAATAAACCAAACACAAAAGAACACTGTATTCCACTTTTTTGTGTGTGTGTGTCTGTCCTGGGTCTTGAACTAAGGGTCTAGGCACTGTCCTTGAGCTCTTTGCTCAAGGCTAGCACTCTACCATGCTGAGCCATAGCTTCACTTCCAGTTTTCTGGTAGTGAACTGGAGATAAGAGTCTCATAGAGATTTTTATGCCCAAACTGACTTCAAATCACTATCCTCAGATCTCAGCCTCTTGAGTAGCTAGGATTACTGACATGAGTCACTAGCATCTGGCAATGATTCTACTTTTGTTAGGTATATAGAGTAGTGAAATTCTTACAGACAGGAAGTAGAATGGTAATTGCCAGGGGACAGGGGCAAGAGGACTGGGGAGCTATTGGGTTAGAGTTTTAGTTTGGAAAAATAGTAAAGTTTTTGGGGTAGATGGCAGCAATTATTGCACAATAAGTGTGTTCTAAATGCCAACAAACTGTCAAAATGTCAAATCTAAACATGTCAAATTTTATGTTAAGTACATTTTACCACAATTGGAGATAAGAGTCTCTTTCTGCCTGGGCTGGCTTGGAAGTTTGATCCTCAGATCTCAGCCACCTGAACAGTGAGGATTACAGGTGTAAGCCACCCAGCTTCACTCCCACAATTTCCATTTAACATTCTGCAAGATCTTAGTTGGCACAATAAAGTGAGGGGGGAAAACCCTTACAGATCAGGAAGAAGGAAAATTTTATTAAAATTCGCATGATCATAATTATTAAAAACAATTACAAATTCATACAAAAAAATCTACTGAAGTAACTGTCAGGTTGCAGGGTACAAGATCATAAGGTAGTCTGTCTTTGCAAAAAATGGTCGCAGCAGTACTTCTAGTTACCTGTGTACTTCAATAACATCACCAGAGTCTATTAACAAGTAAAATATAATCCCCTCAGCATCACTGGATGCTGGTTAAAACTTGATCACTACTTTGGTAAATACAATGTACCAGAATCGAGACAGTATGAGCTAGAAGGCTTTAATAAAAGGTGACAGGGCTGTGCCTAGCATGTGCTCTAACTCTGTCTCACTCACAATTCTCTTGCAAACCTAATCATACAATTGTGAGAAAGCCTGGAGACAGGACAGCCAAGACAGAAGCTTAATGTAACAGGCTCCTTTGGAAGGTTAAACTCTTAGAATCCAGACCTTAGTCACTGAGCTATTCTAGCTGATATGGAATTGTAAAGTAATTTCTACTAGGTTCTAACAAGGGCATAGATCTAAAAGCAGAACAGAAGTTGTTATTATTTTAGGCCACTAAGCTCTACAGTCATTTTCTATACAAGGTTACACAGTAACCATAGCAAATCAACATATAAAATACATTTCTACATATCAAAAAATTGAAAAAATCATAATGAAACATTTAGAGTAATATTGGAAAATATTGAATGCAAGTTATCCATGAGGGATAACTAAATGTGTAGAGTGTAAACAAAGGTACAATTAATTCTGAAGAAACAGAATTTAATCGTGGTTATGGATGTTAGAAAAAATGGTTATCAGAGTTGCTGTCAGACAGATCAAGTGGCAATGGGGGAAAAAAAAAACAAGCAAAAACTAAAAAAAGCAGAACTGTTGTTCAAGATGATAGTCATTAGCCACACGTGTATTCTGAGTACTTCAGATGTGGCTATTGTAACTGATGGGAAGAACATTAAATTTTACTTATTTTTAATTAATTCAAACAGCTATACATTTCTAGGGACCATCATATTAACAGAGTACAACTTTAGAGTATTAGCAGCTAGATTTACACTATGTCACCTGAAACCTAAGATGGGCTGGCTACTGAAGGGAAATATGGGGACGAAAGAGTTGCCTCTAATTTTGAAAGTGTGACTATGAGAAGAAAGACATACATAAGGACAAGGTTGTGAAAATAGCTGAGAATGATACAGTATTAACAGAAACTGGGCCAAATGATTAACCGTCCCAAGAAACAGGATGTTAAAAAGAAAATGAAAAGCAAGACAAACAGGTTTGAAAAATATGCTTAATTTTAAAATCTGCTTTGTTGGCTTTGAAAATGTAAGAAGAGACCCATAAACCAAAGAATGCAGGCCACCTCTAAAAGCTGAGAATAACCTCCATCTGAAAGCCAATTTAGGAGAGAAGAGACTTTAGTCAAATAATCACACGGAATAGAATTTTGCCAACAAGCTGGGTACCAGTGGCTCATGTGAGCCTTTAATCTTGGCTATTCAGGAGGCTGAGATCTGAGGGTCACGGTTCAAAGCCAGCCCAGGCACAAAAGTCCTTGAGATGCCAATTAACCACCAGGAAACAGGAAACGGCACTGTGGCTCAAGTAGTAGAGCACCAGCTTTGAGCTGAAGAACTCAGGGAAAATGCTCAGGTCCAGACTTCAAGCTACATGAGTGACCCGCCTCCCACCAAAAAAAAAAAAAAATTCTGCCAATAGCTAGGATGAATTTGGAAGATAATTCACAGATCCAGTTGAAAGGAACATTATCCTGCCAACACCTTGATTTTGGCCAGATGAGACTCTATGCAGAGAATCAGTTAAGCCACACCATTCTTGGAATTAAAATCCTCAACAAGTTTGTGGTAATAAATTTGCATTGTACTAGCCTCTAAAAACAAGAAAGAATTGGAATTTGTTACTGACTCAAAAGTAAACAGAATTTTAAATGATAAATATGACCAAAACATTCTTGCTTGTACTTTAGAGTGCTTAAAAATAAGAAATATACAGATAAAAAAGTAAAATATTAAATCCTCCAAAGTATAAATTATAACCTTAAGTTCAAGCTGTGTTAAAAATTGTCTTTAGGCCAGGTGCTGGGGGTTCACACTTGTGATTATAGCTACTCAGCAGGCACAGATTTGAGGATTAAAATTCAAAGCCAACTCCAGGCACGCAAGTCTCTGAGACTCTTATCTCCAATTAACCACCAGAAAACCAGCTTGTGGCTAAAGTGATGAAGAACTATCCTTGAGCTGAAGAGTTTAGGGACAGCACCCAGGCCCAGAGTTCAAGTCTCACAACCGACAAATAATAATAATAACAATAATAACAATAACAACAACAACAACAACAAGTCCTTAGTAAATGAATTGTTTGAAACTGAATATATAATATTTCCAGGTTAGAATGAAAGGATAAGTTTCCAATATGTCCTTGTAAGTCTAAAGCACTATGTCTAACACAAGCGCTATGTCTAAGACATGTAAATACATGGGACCAATACTGTATGGTTAAAGGTATGCAGAGTTCTCATCTGGATGTCAAAACAATCCTATGTCTTTCATACTTATTTGTATGCTAATTAGCAAAAGTTATAACATTACAGATGATTTTTAAAAGGCAGTTTTAGGAATAAAAATGAAAGAAAAAAAGATCAAACGACTTCCTCCAACTCTCCTGTATGTCTTGATGGTTCCAGGAAATGTACTCTATTTTCAAGGAATGAGCTTATAGTCTTCTAGACAGAGTTGATCTCTTTCCCAGATCCTTGTAGAAAAAAAGAATACCTGATCTAGCTGCATTCCCAGTCTCTCTTTCCTTCCTTCCTTCCTTCCTTCCTTCCTTCCTTCCTTCCTTCCTTCCTTCCTTCCTTCCTTCCTTCCTTCCTCCCTCCCTCCCTCCCTTCCTCCCTCCCTCTCTCTCTCTCTTTCTTTTTCTTTTTTTTGCCAGTTGTGGGGCTTGAAATCAGGGCCTGAGCACTGTCCTTGGACGTTTTCTCAAGGCTAGAGCTTTACCACGTGAGCCACAACACCACTTCCTGCTTTTTGCTATGTATGTGGTACCAAGGAATCGAAGTGGGGTCTTAGTGCCTACTAGGCAAGCACTCTACCACTAGGCCAAACTCCCGGCCCTTGGACATTTTTAAGGCTAGAGCTCTACCACTTGAGCCATAGCACCACTTCTGGCACTCTACCACCAGGTCAGACTGGTGGCCCATGCTTTCCCATTTTCAATGGCTTATTCCTTAGCAAGCTCTTTCACCACAGCACTGTGTTTGTTAGAGAAGAGTTAAGGCATATATTTAAGAACATTTTGAAAAAGATCATTTTGAGGAAGAATAGATCCCACATTTGAGCTGTTGGCAGAATAGAAGGGAAGGAGATATAATCCAAGGATAGGTTTATCTGACAGGAACAGGAGCAACTGGCAGTATATTAAAATGGTTTTCTTCTCCTCTACTCCTTTTCTTTTACTTCAGTGAAAATTCTAAGTATAGGTGGAGCTGGGTGCTGGTATCATGTATGTAATCCTAGTGACGCAGGAGGCTGAGATCTGTGGAGAGTGGTTTGAAGCCAGCCTATCTCCAATTAACCACAAAAATGTGGAAGTGGAGCTGTGCTGTGGCTTAAGCGGTAGAGTGTAGAGTGCTAGCCTTGAATGAAACAGCACAGGCCCTGAATTCAAGCCCCAGAACTAGAAAAAAAAATGCAAGTGATACAGATGGGGAAAGACTATGATGGAGTTTAGATGCACTGCAGTTCAATCTATTTCCATATACCTACAGTTAGAGCTATCTCCATGTAACCACTAGATATTTTCTTTTGTTTGTTCCATAGACACTCAAAACCCTCAAATACAGCTATATAGCTTAACCTATTAAAAACAAAATAAGGAAGATTTTAAAATCAAGTTTAATAATACACGTGGCTAATGGCCAAAATTCCAGTTAATATTTAGCTTACATAAAAGACTATAAAACATACTTTCTATAAAAGTATTATTTGTTAAATATAATTTTTATAAAAAAGTATCTTTCAGAAAATAGATATAACGTTAAAAAAAACCTTGCAATATCAGTCTTTCTCTAGTGATTCACAAGGTACTTGAAGATTCTTCCTTGATTTGTTATTTTATCATTTCTAACATTTCTAAGGAAATGACTCAGAAGTAGTATCACAGCTTAAGAGTTATCTCATAACTTTATGTATCCATCTTTTATATCAATAACCACTACATAGCAAATATCTACAGTATCTGAGGATCCCTTACTATACTTTGGATTTAAGTATTTTGTTTTCATTTATTACTGGCAGTGTGTTGGTGATCTACCCCAAGATCTCACCAGCCCTGAACATTTTCTAACACTAAAACTTAATTCTAAGATATTTAAAGCATAGCACATCTAAACATTATCAAATACATGCCAATGAAATACAAAGTAGTCTCTCTACTTTTTTTTTGCTTTGCTTTGCTTCAGTACCTGGGTTTGAATCCAGGGCTAGGCATACATTCTCCTACTGGAACCACATGTCTAAGGCAATAGTTTTGTTTTTAACAAAATGAGATTACTACAGAAATTAAAACTGTAATACCTTCATAATGTTAAGTAAATCGGTTTGATAGTAGCGATCCAGATGTGCATTTGCTGCTGCTAGTGTGAGAAGGTAGTCATTCCTAGCATGAGTAGCTTTGGAATTGCACTCAGATCGTCGAGCTTTCAACTAAAACACAGTAAAATAAAAATAACATCAGTGCAAATTGCCACTGAACCTATGAATTTCCAGATGGCAATTAATGGCTCCCCACTAGGAATAAAGATAACCATGTCAAGAACACATTTATATGTATATAAAATTATTCAACACTTTGAGAAACAAAACAATAACTACATACACTTGGAAGAACGTTTTTTTAAAAGTAGCTGTTAAACATACTTCTAAAGCTTTTTAGAGAAAGAAATACTTTATTCATTTTATGCAGATAAAAAATAAAAGTTTTGAAAGTAAGCATCCTATCTCTGAAGACACAGATATAGCTACTAGAGTTAAAAACAGTTTTAAAAAGTACCAATACTTCTAATATGTTAGAACTGCCTGCTGGATGGGGAGCCTGGCAGTAAAACAAGGATTAACTTAGCAAACATGCTACAGCTTGAAGGTCTCCCATGAAAACTCACTTTCATCTGAGAAGACTGGCTCATGGGTCAAGGCTAAGTAAACTAGATTTTGTAGTACTTCTTAAAGCCCCTGCACAGTCTCTTGTATTATGAGTTAGACACAGGCTTCCTAAGCAGGAAAGGCATAGAAACCTAACCCCTAACATAGTCGTAAGAAGCAATTTATATCAGAAGTGCTGACAGATGAGTGAAAATAATCTTAAAATGATTCTGTAAAGTAGAAATAACCCACTTCCACCCTTGAAAGATTCAATTCTTTATTTACTCAATTAAGTAATGTACTATTTCGAGCCTCACCTTTACACTTGCCTTCTGTAAACTGATTCTTGATTGAAAAAGACTAAGTTTAGACCTATAATAAAAATAGAAAAGAATGTTCAATGAAATTATAAATTGTACAATTACTAAACATTATAATTAATTTTTAAGTAACTCTCTTGAAGGTACTATTCTAAAACTAATTTAAAAAATGGAAAACTAAGAGTGATGTTGATTTGTCCGTATTTTATCACAGGAAGAATTTAATATTATGATAAAGTATCAAATATTGAGATCATCATAATAAAATATCCTCAATACAAAAATAAAATTTAATGAAGAAAATACTTTGGTGTCTCTTAATTAAAAGAATAATGAACTATTTGTTATTTCATACCATACAATTTCACACATTTTAATTCTTATAGGAAAGGTCAGAGAAACTTAGGGGCAACCAGACCATAAAGGTAAAGATTAGAGGCTTCCAGGGTTATGTATAATAAACTATAACAGCAACAGAGTGTAATCCACAATCTTTAAAAACTCCTTTCTCCCATTATTCCTTCCTAGAAGTTATTCATGTATTGTGCTTGCCTATGTATACTTCTTCCATTTCAAATGGTATTCTGTTGAACGTAAAGAGAAATTACTCTACTGTTCATCTCTTTTGATTCCTGTAAATTTGGAAGGGGAGCTAAAGTTCAACCATCAGTAAATATGTAAAATATGTTGGTTTGAACCCACATGACTAGAAATAACCACGAAGAGAAAGTCAACAGATAACTGCTAAGGAACAAGCAATACTTCTGTGACAAGTGATTTTTCTGAAGCTGCAATGTTTGTCTTGACTGCGGTGTCATGGAGATTGCCAAGGGAGAATTAAATGCATGTGCTGGCAGGTATGCCTTCATATAAAGTACAGTTGTAGACCACCTGGGACTGGAAGACAAAGCAACCAACTTTTGCAGAGCAACTGTGAGGAGGATAGCAAAGGACAACGAATAAGAAAGAAAGCAGGGCTGGGAGCATAGCCTAGTGGTACAGTGCTTGCCTAGCATTCACAAAGCCCTGGGTTCAATTCCTTGGTATCACATATACAGAAAAGGCTGGGACTGGCACAATGGATCAAGTGGCAGAGCACTAGCCTTGAGCAAAAAGTGCCAAGCCCAGGACTGGCCAAAAAGAAAAAAAAATCCAATTTCTTCTTTTCCTGTTATTGTCAAAATAAAGGACTATAACTTACAAATACTGAAAGTAAATTGACACAATTGCTAAAACATATTCTAAAATATGTATGTACTAGAATTTCATGCACAATTAAAAATAGTGCTTGGGCAAAGTTTCAATGGAAATCAGAGTATTTGTGCACTTGACATATCCATGGTCCTCCAATGGCATCCTGGAAACATGATATTTTCAACTACAATTGAATTCATAATCTAGTATGATAGAATCAGATTCTAAGCCCCAAATTTTTGACAACAAAGCAACTTTAAACTTTCAATAAGCTTTCAATGCTCGTTTATCTTCATTCCTTTCCAAATTCAACTTAATAATCAAATAGCTCCATTTTGGTACATTAGTAGAAACAAACATCAGAGAATACAAAATAAAATGTAACCTAAAGTACATAATACATGTAGGTCAAATAAAACGAATACAACCTAAGAATGAGTCTATGCTCTGTATTAAGAGAGAACAAAGTATCAGCAAAGATAATGTTTACTTGCATACTAATTTTCTTAGAAAGGCAAAAACACATACTTTGCCTCAATGTCAGCTTTCTCTCGTACTGCATGAGCCATCTGTTCAGTCTCAAAGTACTTCTTTTTGCCTTTAGCTAAATCTTTCACTGTCTCTTGTAATTCAGTTTGGATCTTTGTCAACTGGTCCACACACTGTAAAATACAAAAGTGCAATTATTGTAATTTTAGCTTTCAAATTTACAGAAAATGAATTTTTCCTAAAGACCATGTGATACCCTTCAGGAAAGAAACCCTGGGAAAGAGTCAGAATTTTTAAATGTCCTTCAAATTGCAAATTAAAATCTGATGAACAGCTGGTACTTTCACATCAAGTAGTGTATCAAACAGCATCACAGTTTGCTTAACAATCCTGCTTTGCAAAATAACCCAGTGCTGCCGATGACTGACATTAAAGCATAAGAACAGCTATGAAAAAACTTGCTGTTACACATATCATGGCAATAAAGGCAAGAAAATAAAGCTATTTGGTATTCCTTCAAAATCTTAAAAAGTTCACTTGAAAATATAAAAGCAGATAAATGGAGTCAGAAAATTAAGGAGTATACTAAAGTACTGGAGCTAAATTACATTTTTTTTTCTGTAAAGTTTTTGTTTGTTGTTTTGCCAGTCCTGGGATCTCAGGACCTGAGCACTGTCCTTGGGATTTCTCAAGGCTAGCGTTCTACCACTTGAGCCACCATACCACTTCCAGCTTTTCTCTGTATGCGATACCAAGGAATCAAACCTGCCTTTGTGCAGCACTCTACCATTAGGCCAACTCCTCCCCTCCCCCCCACCCCGGCCCTGTAAAGTTTTTTTTTTTTTTTGGTCAGTCCTGGGGCTTGACTCAGGGCCTGGGCATTGTCCTTAGACACTTTTTGTTCAAGGCTATTTGCTCTGCCACTTGAGCCACAGTGCCACTTTCAGCTTTTTCTGTATGTGATACCAAGGAATTGAACCTGGGTCTTTGTGCATGCTAGGCAAGCACTCTACCACTAGGCTATGCTCCTGGCCCTAACTTTTTTTTGTTGTTTTGTTTTTGAAAATATTATATATAGTAGCCAGGAGTGTGGTTTAGTGGTAGAGTGCCTGCCTAGCATACATGAAGCTCCGGGCCCTGTGTTCAATTCCTCAGTACCATATACATAAGACCAAGTACAGTGCTCAGGTCTTGAGTTCAAGCGCTGGCAAAAATTAAAAAATAAGTAAAAGAAAAAAAACTGTATACAATTGGGCCAGAAATATGGCTTAGTGGCAGAGTGCTTGCCTAGTATACACGAAGCCCTGGGTTGGATTCCTCGGTATTACAGACACAGAAAAAGCAGAAAGTGGTGCTATGGCTCAAGTGGTAGAGCACTAGCCTTGAGAAAGCTCAAGGCCAGTGCCCAAGCCCTGAGTTCAAGCCCCAGGAATAGCAAATAAAATAAAATAAAGATTGTATGGAATTTAGAATTAGAAAGTAGTACATCCAACTTCCTACTTACTAAATCTTACTAAGAATTTTTGGCTTTAGTTTTATCATTAGAAAAATGAAACACATTCCCAGTCAGGGTTGTGATGAGAATCAATGAAACCATAATGGATATGATAGCTATTTGAAAACTATAAACTGTTACAGAAATGTGAATCATAATCATTCCTTTTCATGTGTGTGTTACTAGGGGTATAGTTCAGGGCCATACATGCTAAACATGCACTTTAACAGTGCGCTACGTCCACAGTTTTCCAATCATCCACAATCTCTGAATCAGAATTACTTCAATGGAAGGAAGTAAAAGTCAGTATAATGAGAAAGACATGGGTAAGCAAGTAGAATGGCACAAAGCCTTAGGTTGCTATGGCTCTTGTTTTCATTTACAAGCAAATGTCAGCAGATAAAAAATGACCTGGAAAAGACTACAGTATAATTCTTATGATAATCTCTCATTATAAATCTCAATATTCTATCTGCCTGTCAAACTTTGTAAATAACATCACTCAGAGCTTCCACAACTTTTATCTACAAGCTCCAGCACTGGAGTCTAATGCTATAGACCCAAATGATGAAAACCAAAATACTGGCACTGATAAAAAGATACCCAAAGTGGGGCAGGGAGCATAGCCTGGTGGTAGAGTGCTTGCCTAGCATGCACAAAGCCTTGGGTTTGATTCATCAGTACCACATACTCAGATAAAGCCATAAATGGTGCTGTGGCTCAAGTGGCGGAGTGCTAGCCTTGAGCAAAAAGTGTCTAAGGACAGTGCCCAGGCCCTGAGGTTAAGCCCCCAGGATGGACAAAAAAAAAAAAAAAAAGATACCCAAAGCCCAAAGTGGTTCAGATAGTAGAATTATAAAACAGATCAGGAGTAACATATTTAAGAAGATAAAGGAAAAGGATAGGTGTTGGAGATGTAATGTGGTGATACAGCACTTTCTTAGCATGCACCAGGCTCCAGATTCAAGAGAAGAGGGAAAAGAGCATAAAGGAAACATGGAGAACTGTATCTGAATCAGAAAATATATTTTTTACAAGTCAGACAAAAAGAGCCTAGAAATTAAAAACACATCAAGTTTCCACAAGTTAGAAATAGAACAGTGCTAATGTAATGCTAGACAGATCAATGGGAAAGAGAGAGAAAGAGAGAGAGACAGACAGACAGAGAGAAATAGAGAGAGACAGAGACACAGAGTAGAAATACAGAAAAATTGCAAAAGACATGGACAAAGTTACAGAATCTAACAAAGTGAAGTCATCAAGGCAGAAATAATAGAATTACACTGCTGAAGTATTTTTCTACTTTTCATGAAGTAGTAAACTACTAATCAAGGTAGATTATAAACAGTAATTTGGAACAAAATTTAGGAATAATAAAATTATTGATTTAAGATAATGAATAAATTACCATATTAAAATGTGTAGAATAAAAACATATAATTAAAAAATTAGAAGCTAATTGTGAAGAAAAAAATAATCACAAGACTGTTCAACATCACTAACCAACAGGAAACCATAACCCCAATGAAATATTATCTCACACCTGTTAGATATACCTATTTTTTTTTTGCCAGTCCTGGTGACTGAACTCAGGGCCTGAGCACTGTTCTTGGGTTTTCCTCAAGGCTAGAGCTCTACCACTTGAGCTACAGCACCACTTCCAGCTTTTTTCTATGTATGTGATACCGAGGAATTGAACCTGGGTCTTCTTCATGCATGCTAGGCAAACATTCTACCACTAAGCCAAACTCCTGGCCCACCGGTTTTTGTTGGTTTGTTTGTTTGTTTTTTGTTTTTTTTTTTTGTTTTAAGACAGTATTGGTAAGGTTGTAGAGAAAGTGAAACTATTGTACTCTGTTCCGGGAATGCAAAAATGATGTAGCCACTAAGAGAACTATCCTGCTGAAAATCATGGAGAATCTAGGATTGCTAAGAGTTATTTATACACCCAAGAACCACAAGGTAGAGAATAAAAGTATGGGAGAAAGCAGAGACAATAGATCAAAAGAAGAGTTGATTCTAATACCAACTTTTGTGTCCTGGATCTGCCCATGCCCTAAGTCTTAGAATTTTTAGTTATGAAAATTAATACTTTCTCTTCTTGGCTGAAAGAAGTTTGAAGTAGACTTATAGCATTTATTATAGAACTTGCAATCCCAAGTTGTAAGACGTATGCCCGATAATATACTTAATGTTCAACAACTTCCTAAGAGGAACATAAACACCATTATTATCAGCTATAACATAAAACAAGTTAATTCACAGTTAAGGTAACTGTCAAATCTCATCAATCAAGTGGGGGGGGGGATAATGACTGGCCTGTAATCCTAGCTACTCAGGAGGCTGAGATCTGAGGATCATGGTTCAAAGCCAGCCTGGGCACTAATAAGTGAGACTCTCTCCAATTAATCACTAGAAAACAGTAAGTGGCACTGTGGCTCAAGGGGTAGGGCGGTGGCTTTGAGCTGAAGAGCTTAGGAATAACACCCAAGCACAGAGTACAAGTTTCCCAACTGACAAAAAAATTCCAAATCTTTCAAAACATTCTAACAGTCATTGAAATAGAATTGATAAATACATTGGCAATGAAGACAGTCTTTCCACGTGGTTATAAAGTTAATGTTAATATTAACTTTGTGCCTGCCTTCTACTCTTTCTACATGAATGAACATACAGACACAGGACACACAGACATTTTCCTCTAACTTAAAATCATTGGTTAGGGATAATCTAGTTTGTTCAGTTTGCTTGTTTTAAGAGATACTTTTTGGGTTGGAGGACTGGCTCAGATGGTAGGGCACCACCCAATAAGCAAAAGCAAGCATCAAATATGGAGTTTATGTAGCCATCTTGGGGGGAAAAAAGAGACATAGGCATTCTTATACAAATGATATTGAGTGCTCTAAAGGTTAAAATTTATATGTATGTGTATATATATTATACACACATTTGTTGATTTTATTATCTTTTTTATTTTATGTTTTGCTGATTGTGAGTCTTGAACTCAGGGCCTGAATGCTGTCCCTAAGCTTTTTCACTCAAGGCTAGCACTCTACCACTTTGAGCCACAGTGCCACATCAGTTTTCTGGTGGTCAACTGGAGATAAGAGTCTCACAAGGGCCGGGAATTTGGCCTAGTGGTAAGGTGCTTGCCTAGCATGCACAAAGACCCGGGTTCGATTCCTTGGTACCACATACATAGAAAAAAACAGCAAATGGTGCTGAGGCTCAAGTGGATCTAGCCTTGAGAAAGTCCAAGGACAGTGCTCAGGCCCTGAGCTCACGCCCAGGACTGGCCAAAAAAAAAAAAAAAAAAAAAAAAAAAAAAAGTCTCCTGTCTGGGTTGACTTCAAACCTCAGATCTTAGTCCTAAGTAACCAGGATTACAGGTGTGAGCTATCAGCAACTGTTTATTACCTTTAAGTATTTGTATAGAGGTATTTCAATTTAACATGTCAGTTTATACGCACATATATTTAACATTGATTTCATGCTACTGAAATCAATCAAGTCATCTTTGGCAAACAGAAGATTAGCTTTCTTCTGCTTTTTTCAAAAAATATTCTGAAAATCTTAATCAAAATCAAAATTTTAGAAATCTGCTGAAATATTGTTTCCTTATATTAGTTTTATATTTTCTTTCTTCTTTTTGTTTTGTTTCGTTTTGTCAGTTGTGGGACTTGAACTCTGGGCCTGGGCCCTGTGCCTGAGCTCTTCAGCTAAAGGCTACCGTTCTACCCCTTGAGCCACAGCACCACTTCCAGTTTTCTGATGATTAACTGAAGATAAAAGCTTCATGAACTTTAGTGCCAGGGCTGGCTTTGAACAGCAATCTTCAGATCTCAGCATTCTGAGTAGCTAGAATTATAGTTGAGAGCCACTATGCCCAGTTAGTTTTTTATTTTCCAAAGTACTAGTAACTTCTAGAAAAAAAACAATAAAAAACTACTTATTGGGCATATAGACAGTCTCAATTTTGGTAACAACTTATTTGGCATATACACAGTCTTAATTTTGGTAACAACTTATTGGGCATATAGATAGTCTCAATTTTGGTAACACTGTTTACAAAAAGGACACAATTTAAACACCTCTCACCCTCCCTGGGAACTAATGAACTTTTACTGAATGTAAAGGCAAGAAAAAAGTAACCACAGTGAATAGGTACAATTCAGGATGAAAAGAGAGAGAACCAGAGCCAGGAGTTTGCCTAGAGTGCTTGCCTGAGTTTGCCTAGAGTGCTTGCCTAGAATGCACGAGGACGAGGACCCAGGTTCGATTTCACAGTACCATATACATAGAAAAAGCCAGAAATGGTGCTGTGGCTCAACTGGTAGAGCTCTAGCCTTGAGAAACCCCAAGGACAGTGCTCAACCCTGAGTTCAAGCCCCAGGACTGGCCAAAAAAAAAAAAAAAAAAAAAAAAAAGAGGGAGAAAGGACTCTTTTCACTCAAGAATCCAAGTTCTAACATCTCAATGGGTCAGAGACTCTGGAGTAGAACAGCCTATATTTACATTTTGCCATTTCTACTTAGTAACCACAGACTTGGGCAGTTAAATTAACCTGAGATCTGGATCTCAAGTTCTTCATTAGTAATGTGGAGATTATAAGCTGATAAGGTACCATTTACAAGCATAGAAAGGATAGTAAATACAGCTCTGGCTCACAGTAATCATAAGTCAAACATCTATTTTGAAGCAGTAAGCATTACATTAAAATCCTATTAAATAATAACATTTCCTATGAATTAATTTCTATATAATCAAAGAGGTCCTTTTGAAAAAAAGTTTATTCATATGTACAATTGATATTATTAAATTTGGAAGCAAACTTTTTTCAAAAAATAGTTATTAGTATAGTTAAAACATGTTAACTTCCTTTTGATTATGGAAAATGGCTTCAGCAGAAACTGAGATGGTTAAGGCAAACTTTTTTCAAAACTTAGTGAGCTTATCAATGTAACTATTTTAAAACATATTAGATATTGTGAAATAATGTAGGCATATTTACTTGTGCTATATTGAAAAGTAATATTGCTAAATGTTTTCTAAGAGGATTTTTATGAGTTTTTCCGATTTCCACATATTCAAATTATATACACCTTAATCAGTTAACAAAATACAGTAGTAAAAGAATACTGGAAAATCTTCGTAAGATGTTGCCACAAACATTTGTAAAAGGTGTATTTTTAAAAAATCTTATTTTAAGAAGCTAAAGTATAATCATACAGATAGTATAATCATAAAGATTACAAATGCAGCACTGATATATTAAAATATATAATAAGAACAGAAATAGAAACAATACCCTTTTTAGTTGCTGTTCTTTTATGCTTCTTACTGTCCTTGCAGGTTCAGAAATGAAGTTTTTATAGTTTTCACATATATTGATCCGAGACTGGGCTACCTGCATTGTTCCCTCGAGAAAAGATTTCCAAACAGGATACATACTCCTAAAGAGGAATAGAAAAGAATTAGGCAGGGAAATGAAGAAAAAGCTCCCATACTGTCTAGCCTTGACAAAAAAACCAACATCTTTTGCATTACTGTAATATATTAACTCTGGGTTTACAGGCAATATTTTAACACGTGCAGAAGCACAGCTCTGCAATAGTGAAATCTGGTTCACTGGCTATGCTGTGTGTGTGTGCATGCGTGCGTGCACGTGTGAGCGCACATGCGCATGCTGGTTCTGGGGCTTGAAACTGGACCCTGTGTGCTGTTCCTGAGCTTTTTTTTGCTAAAGATTAGCACTCTACCTCTTGAGTCACAGCTCTACTTCTGGCATTTTTTGGTGGCTAATTAGATAAAGAGTCCCAAAGACTTTCTTGTCTGGGCTGGCTTCAGACCGTGATCCTGGTATCTTAGCCTCCTGAGTAGCTAGAATTACAGGTGTGAGCCACTAGTGCCTGGCCAATTACAAATATTTCTATGTAATTGTTTATAGTTGATATCCTTCTTCTCCCTATAGTGAAAATTAGAAAAAAGCATGGGTGTAATCATGCTGACTATAGTATTCCTAGAACTTAGCAAATTTAGAATTGTTACAATACTATATAATATATGAATAGATGAAATCATGAAGGCTGCACAATAAAGAGAAATCTTTTCCTCAAAAAGAGATTTTAAAAAGAGGCTATTAGAGATTTGCAAATTCACGCAGGCAATTACATTCTTGAACAACCAGGTGCCATAAAAAGAACAGAGTTCAGCTTCCAATCAGAAGACTTGGGCTCATATTCCAGTTGAGTATGCAAATGGAAAATAAAAGTACTGAATTTACATAACATTGCTCTTTGGTCTACTTCTATCTCCAGAGCCATTCAATTCTACCTTGCTGGTTTTTCTCCATTCCAGTCCTGTAAATACTGGAGTGCTGTACAGTCACTGAACACCTTCTCTTTATACTCACTAATAACAGCTCACCCAAGATCATGGCTTTAACACCTATCACTATGTGTAAGTCCTGAACTTTTCATTCCTGTCCATCACCTTCCTTAGCCCCAAATGCAAATTTGACATTTGAAATTTAATGGAATTTTAAGACCTTAATATGTTTAAAAACAAAGTCTTCACTGACTTGATTCTGCCCTAGTAAATTATTTTGAACCCAGTTGAACCTAGATGTTCAAATCTAAAATCTCAGTATCATCACTGATTCTTTTTTTCTCCACTTAGATAACACAGGTATTGTTCTGAGAAATCATCTATGCCTGAAGCTGCTAGCTTCATAGATATGTTCCTAGCTACATAGGGGGCTGAGATCTAAAATTCACATCTCAGAGCTATCCCAGGCAGACAAATCCATAACTCAGTTCTAAATAACCAGCAAAAAGCCAGAAATGGAGGTATGGTAGAACACTAGTTCACAGTGAAAAAGCCTTGAGTTCAAGTTACAGAACAAGCAAAAGAAGTCATCTTTGCCTAGGTCCACAAAATGAAATAGGCTCTGATTATAGCTTATCTCTTCTTCTGTAGCCTCCTCTTTTCAGCCATGATTATTATTTGGTGCTTGGATTATTGCAATAGTCTGTTAAAACTGACTTCTCTGCCTTGCTCAGTATCCAATGTCTACGTTGTTAGGTAGTAAGCAACTGAAGTGCATCTGCTCCCTGGCACTCTTGGCTTACTTTTCAACTACATGTCATTATCACTGACTGACTAGTATATTTAATTATTCACTTATTTATATTATTCCCTAACTAGAATGTACTCCATGTGGCATAACCTTTGTTTTATACACCACTGAATCTTCAGTTTCTAGAATGGAATATGGTTTTGCAAACACAGGGGAAGGAGAAGAGTAAAGCCCAGAGTTGCCTAATTTCCAAACCTCTGTACATATATCTATATATGTAAAGATATATAGATATAGATAGATAGATATAAAGGCAGTCTCTTTAGATCAGTAACAAGGCTAAACATAAAAAAGGGTCTGCTTACTCCAATAAACATATACAGTATACCAAGATTTGTATATCCTTGGTCTTTTATATATGTCCTACACTATTTTTTATCTCAAGCTCCTATGTAATTATTTTATCTTTTGAAATTTAAACTAACTTACCTCGTAAGTTAAAATATATCACATTTTATCACTTTTACAACTTTGTATCACTTTTTTTTTTGCCAGTCCTTGAGGGCTTATGCACTATCCTTGGATACTTTTTTGCTCAAGGCTAACACTCTGCCACTTGAGCCACAGTGCCACGTCTGGCTTTTTCTGTGTATGTGGTTCTGGGGAATTGAACCCAGGGCTTTGTGCATGCTAGGGGAGCATGCTAACACTAGTCCAAGCTCCTGGCCCTGTGTCATTTCTTTTATTAAAGAATTTATTAATATTGATTTTTTACATCATATTTCAAATGTCATGTTTAACAAACAAGTATTTAAGAAGGGAATCTCTGTATAGGTGTATCACTTTTTAAATGTGAAAACACTTGCCATAATAATTAAATTGTAAATAATAGAAAAGTACTCATCTACATACTACCTAAGATCATGCTGTAAAGTATTTTTATATGAATATCATATTGGAAAACAAAACTTTACCACAAAGAACTTTGCATTACAAAGCCTGACAGGGAGGCTCACTCACAGGCCCAGCTACCACTTCACAGGTGGAGGCAAGAAATTGATTCCAAGTTGGAGCCCAGTCAAGCAATGTTAGAGAGACCTGACCTCAAAAACAAAATGGGTATGAGTGACTCATGGTAGAACACTTGCCTACCATGTATTAGAAGCCCTGAATTAAATCCTCAATATCTCAAAAAAATTTATGAAACAAACCAACAAATTAATCCTGGCCAGTGTGGTGATCATTGAAATCTATATACTATTAGAACTGCACAGAATTTAATATGCATGCACAAACAGACTGTCAATCTATATTAGTACAATTTCCTTGTTATATAATATCTTACATAACTATTGGGTAGTTATGCAAGATATTACCACTGGGGAAAATGAGTGAAGGATATGATCATTCTTCGTATTATTTCTTACATTAAGCCACAACTGTCTCAAAATAAACATTTTTAAAAATAACAAAACTGCAATCTTCCCCAGGCCTAGAAAGAGTTTCTTTCTAGATACCACACCTTGGGTCAACTCTAAAAAATGAGCTAAGTTTTCAATTTATGAGAATTGATACAGTAACTGGTGATAAGAAGAAGGTATGGTATGTTGTCTAGTAAGTGTTCATGAAAGTGTTCATGTAATGTTGGTCTTGGTGTTAAGAAGAGAGAATATCCTAAGCCCACAAAACACAAAAGGACTCCAGGAGGAAGACAAAACTGGGTGAGCTGTGTGATAATAAAACTTCAGTTCATCCATACTGTGACTTTAAAAGTCACTTAAAGCCAGATGCAATGGCTCACTCCTGTAATCCTATCTACTCAGGAGGCTGAGATCTGAGGATCATGGTTCAAAGCCAGCCCGAGGAACTAAAGACCCTAAAGACCATGAGACTCTTATCTCCAATTAACCACTAGAAAATAGGAAGTGGGGCTGTGGCTCAAGGGGTAGGGTGGTGGCCTTGAGCTGAAGAGCTCAGGGACAAAGCTCAGGCCCAGGTGTAGGGTAGGTAGCCTTGCTCTGAAGAACTCAAGAGACAGTGCCCAGGCCCAGAGTCCAAGTCCCATAACGAACAAAAAAATAAATAAAAATAAATAAATGTCACTTAAAAAGAATGAATATACTGCCAAGAAAGGCTTGTGTGAAGCAGACCATGTGTGCATGCATACACATTTCCATATATACACATTTGGTAGATAGAGCAGTTTACAGATGTGTGTGTATTATATTTTTATATATACATATATGTGTATGTGTGTGCGTGTGTGTATCTTGGTTTCATTAAAAAGAGCAAATGAATCATATAGGAAAAAATGTAAATGGAAAGACTACATTCTTTTTATAGCAATTACTCCAGAGAGTAGAAATAAGGACAGAAGAGGCTTGAGAAAATACTTTTGCAGTAATAAGCTAATTAGCGAAAACCATGTATTTCTTAGGTAAGATATTTTAAAATTCCAAGATGAATTTAAGTGAACAAAATTAGATAGGCAATTTAAAATGACCACAACCAAATAAACTCAGAACATATTAAACAAAAATGGGCAATTGCCATTCTCACCATCAATTCTGATCTTTCTATTGTCCTTTTCTAGCATGGTACCACTATTCTCTCAGTTGCCTAAATAAAACCTTGGAATGATTATATTACCCAGCCTCTCTTCCTCCTACTTCATTCATTCAACCAGTAAATATTTATCAAGTGCCTCCCACTTGCCAAAAGCTATTTTAAATACAAGGCAAACTGTTTAGTTTGCCTCAGAATAGGACAAATTCAAAAAACAAAAGCTTTGCCAAATCAATTTCTAGCCTCCTACTTTTAGTTTCTTAATTATCTCTGAAATCTCCCCCACAATCCGGTTTTTACTGTAATATCCATGGTTCAAATAAAAAGAGAGGATAGGCAGCCAGGAGTTTGGCCTAGTGGTACAGTGCTTGCCTAGCACGGACAAAGACCAGGGTTCGATTCCTTGGTACCACATATATAGAAAAAAGCCAAAAGTGGTGCTGAGGCTCAAGTGGTAGAGCTCTAGCCTTGAGAAAATCCAAGGACAGTGCTCAAGCCCTGAGCTCAAGCCCAGGATTGGCAAACAAAACAAACATGCTTTCCAAAAAGAAACAATAGGGTGGGAGAGTTTGGCCTAGTGGTAGAGTGCTTGCCTAGCATGCACAAAGATCACGATTTGATTCCTTGGTACCCATATACATAGAAAAACCCTGAGTGGTACTGTGGCTCAAGTTGCAGAGTTCTAGCTTTGAGAAAGCCCAAGGACAGCACTCAGGCCCTGAATTCAAGCCTCAGGAACGGCAAAATAAATAAATAAGAAAGAAAGAAAGAAAGAAAGAAAGAAAGAAAGAAAGAAAGAAAGAAAGAAAGAAAGAAAGAAAGAAAGAAAGAAAAGATGATGTGGGATTAAAGTCTAGAATTCTAAATCACATTCATAACAGGAGAGCTGATCATATCATTTTTCTCCTGAATATTCTTTAATTCTTCTGTTTTCTTCCAGGTAAATATATAAACTCCATAACATGATTTGCAAAGTCCTCTTGGATGCCTATGTATGTACTATCTATATCCACTATTCTGTTCTCCAACCTATGTATTTCATATCAGGCTATACTGAACTGCTCCAAGTCGTCTAATATTTGTATTTGCCCATACTCTATGCCTTTAAAATGTAACTTCTATCAAAAAAAGGCAAGCAAGAGCCCAGGCCTTAAGTTTTTAAGCTCCAGTATGTGCACAAGTATGAGCCAAGCCCCACTTCCCATTTTCTGGAGGTTAACTGCAGGTAAGAGTCACAGGTTCTTTTATGCCCACAATGGCTTTGAACGTTGATCCTCAGATCTCAGCCTTCTGAGTAGCTAGGTTTACATGCATGAACTAATGCACCCGGCTTGCCTGCCTGCCTGCCTCTCTCTCTCTCTCTCTGTCTCTGTCTCTGTCTGCCTGCCTGCCTGCCTCTGTCTGTCTGCTGTCTCCCTCCTCTCTCTCTCTCCCTCCCTCCCTCCCTCCTTCTCTCCCCCTCCCCCTTTCTCCCCCCCCCCTCTTTCTTTCTTCCAGTCCTGGGACATGAACCCAGGGCCTGAGCACTGTCCTTGGGCTTTTCTCAAGGCTAGAGCTCTACCACTCAAGCCACAGTACCACTTCTGGCTTTTTCTGTGTATGTGGTACCAAGGAATCGAACCCAGGTCTTTGTGCATGCTAGGCAAGCACTCTACCACTAGGCCAAATTCTCAGCCCCTAAAAGAGATATAATTTCTGTGTGGAGTTCTTTTCATCAAATTGTCTGCCTGGCAAACTTGTACAAGCTCTAGAAATCTAGGTTTTCCTCTATGTTCCAATGAATCCCTAAAGTACTTCGTGATACTGTAACTGTTTACAACAGCTTTCTTCTATAAGCTTCTAATGGATAGTGCTGTATCTTTTTGTGTCTCTAATCCTGGTCCACTTTAAAACTGACATGCAATAAGTTTTTTAGAAGCTTAATAAAGAAATAAAGCTAAATAAAGAAATAAATTGTGATTAAGTGTTTAGTCTGTATGACCTTCTTTAAGTCATATATAACCCAAGACCTAGTGACCTAGTATAAAAAATGAGAGTAATAATCACAGACATGAATAAAGTTGCTACCACAGGATCTGAAAGTATCTATTTAGTAAACGCTGGCTTAAACTACTTTTTAGAATTGAATAACTAACCTGGGAACATAGTCTTCAGGCTCATTTTTTTAGTACTTGAAATATTAATTTTCAACAAGTTTGGAATATTGTTTATCTTTAAAATATATATATATACATACACACACACACATATATATATACATATTTTTTTTTGTCAGTTATGGGGCTTGAACTCTAGACCTGGGCACTGTCTCTGAGCTCTTCAGCTCAAGGTTAGTGCTCTACCACTTAAGCCACCGTGCCACTTCCGGTTTTCTGGTGGTTAATTGGAGATAAGAGTCTCATGGACTTTTTTTTGTGTCTGGGCTGGCTTTGAACTGCAATCCTCAGATTTCAGCCTCCTGAATAGGTAGGATTATAGGCATAAGACATCAGTGCTCAGCTAAGTTATAAAATTTTATCTTTGAGTTCAAACCCCATGACCCCCCCCCAAAAAAAAAGTAAAATTTTATCCCAAATCAATGTTTTTCTTAGTAAGGCTGACTTTTTTTTAATTTTTATTTTTATTGTTTTATCAGTCCTGGAGCTTAAACTCAGGGCCTGAGTCCTGTCCTTGGGCTTTCTCAAGACCAGAGCTCTAGTACTTGAGCTTTTTCTTTGTATGTGGTACTGAGGAACTGAACCCAGTCTTCGTGCGTGCTAGGTAAACACTCTTACAACTAGACCAAACTCCCAGCCCCATAAGTCTGACTTTGTATCAACATTGCTGAGTATCTCACCTGAAGGTTTTAATCATCATCTCTTGTGCCTAAAATTTGATTTCTATCTTATTTATTTTAGCTTAAATTTATACATACTATAAAATCTGAAGGACACCTCTAGATTTGAGCCATGGCTCTAGCCTAGCTTTTTGTTAATGGAGTCTTACAGACTCTTCTGCCCTGGCTGGATTTGAACTGAGATCCTCCAAATCTCAGTCTCCTGAGTATTTATAATTACAAATGTAAGCCACAGAAACCTGTATCCTTTTAAAAAATTACTCTGTGGAGGCTTTAGGGTATAGTTCAGTGTAATGTGCTTGTCTAGAATGTGTGAGAGCCTGAATTCAATCCCCAGCACTATATTCCACTGTCATCCATCTTCAATTCCATATATGGCCTTTAATTAAATAATATATAACTTTGGCTTATAACATTAAAATGTTCTAATTATTATAGAACTTAAGTATCATGAAACATAGGATTTTTTGGCAGGTTTTGAATTAGGTCTAAAAACATAGCAGAGGGGAATATTAATTCTTTTAAATAATGGGAATTTTTTAATCTACATGTAATATAGCTTTGAATTAAACGTTTTTCTTTTTTCTTTTTTTTTTTTTTCCAGTACTGGGCTTTTTAGTTCAGGGCCTAAGCACTGTCCTTGGGCTTCCTCAAGGCTAGAGCTCTACCACTTGAGCCCCTGCACCACTTTCAGCTTTTCTATGTATGTGGTGCCGAGTAATTGAACCCTGGTCTTCACGCATGCTAGGCAAACATTCTACTACTAGGCCAAACTCCCAGCCCCAGAATTAAACTATTTTTAAAGAACAAAAGCAAAAGGTGTGGGTGCCTAGTTGGCTCACGCCTATAATCCTAGCTAGTCAGAAGGCTGAGATCTGAAGATCAAGGTACAAAGCCAGCCTGGGCACAAAAGGACCTTAGACTCTTATCTCTAATTAACCTCTAGAAAACAGGAAGTGGGGCTTGGCTAAAGAGCTGAAGAGCTCAGGGACAGCCCCCAGGTGGAGATTATGCCTCATGACTCACCAAAAAAAAAAAAAATGCAAAAGGTGTTAATAAGTTACCTGTAATCATTTCGATCATCAGCTTTTATTCCAGGCCAATCTCTCTTCAGGTACTGACTAGCCAACTTCTGGATGCCCTGTTAAAAAAACATTATTTTAAAATTAGTATTGTGCCATGAAAAAGTTCTTTTCTTTAATATACATTAGTTAGAAAATCTATTTTTTTCTTTTTCTTTTTTTTTTTTTTTGCTAGACCTAGGGCATGAACTCAGGGCCTGAACCCTATCCCTGGGCTTGTTCCTCAAGGCTAGCACTCTACCATTTGAGCTACAGCACCACTTAGGACTTTTTTCTGTGTAGGTCATACCAAAGAATTGAATCTCGGTCTTCATGCATGCTAAGCAAGCACTCTACCACTAGGCCAAACTCCCGGTCCCAGAAAATCTATTTTCAAAATGTAAATTTATTCTGAAGGACCAATGATAAATAACAGAACACTACAATCCCCTCATTCTCAAGCCCTCTCTGTCTCTATTTTTATGAGAAACATGAGTATATTGATAAGAAAACTGAAACTTCCATTACATACATTTCACTTCACCAAACTATTCGACTAGCTATAAAAACAAACTACCTCTGAGAGATGTAACAGGGGACGTAGCTAACCATCTCCACAAAGCTCTGATTACACAGCTTGACATTTTATTCTCCCACCACTATTCCACTGAGCAATCAAATTCACATGGCAGAAGAGGGAAGAAAATGTATCCAATTTGGGGCAGACAAATAGTCACTGACTTGGAAAATTAATAAATAGTCTTTGAGGAAGTTCCATACTGGGAATTCTCAAGACACATTTTAAGGATCTTTTCATTTAAAAAATTCATGACACGGGACCGGGATTTTGCCTAGTGGTAGAGTGCTTGCCTAGCATGCACAAAGACCCAGGTTTGATTCCTCGGTACCACATACATAGAAAAAAGCCAGAAATGGTTCTGGGCTCAAGTGGTAGAGCTCTAGTCTTGAGAAAGTCCAAGGATGGTGCTCAGGCCCTGAGCTCAAACCCAAGATTGGCAAATAAATAAATAAATTCATGACATATCTCACTTCAAAGAAAAAATTCATTTTACTGAAAAATATACCCCATTATTCCTACAACATGAATCTGGACAAAACAGAATATTTGTCTATAATATATGGGAGGTTTGGGAATTTAAACACAAAAGGTCATTTTATTGGAAAGTAAGATTAAACTATACATCCCAAATATATAACATGTTATTTATAAATAAAGCATGATCCTCTAATGCCACAGTATAATAAATATAGAAACATTGACTCTTGGAGTATTTATTTCTAAACTTACAGCTATAAAAGCTGCAAACTTATAGTTGGATACCTTTGGTAAAATACAGTTATTTTAGGCCAAAATACAGCAAGAACTGAAGTACCACTGAATCTCAAGTTCCTTCTGAACTTTGGAATGTAATTAAACTTCACTATTTCCAAGTACTATGTATTCTGAGAACTCACAACTACAATCCACAGTATTTCCGCTTAACAAATCTTGTCCTTTGGGAAGCACAGTTATTAATTCTTCTCTGAATGTGTACATTATCTTGTCACTTCTGTACCTTGTACATAATGTTCTCATCACATAAAGTGTCTTTCCACAAATTACATTGCTAGTTGCTAAATTCTTATCTCCTTTTATCCTGATTTAAAAAAAAAAAATTTAACACAAAATGATCCCAGGTGTATTCAGTAAAATGTGAAACATTTCATTGCATAGATATTTAATTTTATTTCATTCTACTACAATAATTTATTATCTTTCCTGTATTTATTGGCTGTAACTCTATAAAGAACTGCCAGGTGCGGTGACTCACACCTGTAATCACAGCTCAAGGTTTTGGGTGGTTAACTGGATATAAGAATTTCACAGACTTTCCTGGTGGCTTTGAACTATGACCCTCAGGTCTTAGTCTCTTGAATAGCTAGCTAGAATTACAGGTGTAAGCCACTGGTGCCTGGTAATACTTTTTTTTTTTTTTTGCCAGTCCTGGGGCTTGAACTCAAGGCCTAGACACTGTCCTTGGGTTTTCTTAAGGCTACCTTTCTACCACTTGAGGCACAGTATCACTTCCAGCTTTTTCTGTGTATATGGTACCATGGACTCAAACCTAGGGCTTCATGCATGCTAGCCAAGCCCTCTACAACTAGGCCATGCTCCTGGCCCCTAGTCATACATTTTTAAAGTAACATTATAAATTCATATATTCTAAATAATAAATGTGTCCAATTTAACTGCAGTTACTATTATTTTTACTGTAAAAGGAGTTCAAAAAATAACTAAGATATGAATACATTTCTTTTGTGAACAGTGTTACCCCTTCCCTTGTTTTAGGTCACTTATATCTACTTAATCTATAGATATTCCTTCTTATTTGTAATCCTTATCAGTTAGTGTCAGACTTAAATATTTTTGTTTATTAACTGCCAGTTCCATCAGGAAGGTATCCTATCTTTCTTTTAATTACTGATTTTTAAAATACTATAATAGGCTAGATCAGAAGAAACCAATATTTAGTTTTTGCTTATAATATCCATGACAGTACAATAACTTCTATCAATATCACTATTTCTAATGCCAAATATAAATCATTTTTTTGTGTTTTTTTTCCACTTTGCACTAGAAACAGGGATTCATCTATCTGGTTCTTAATTTTTGTATACTGAAATGAAAAACAACTGTACCAGATTTCTGAGATTATGTCCAATTGGCTTTCATATCATAAATAATCTCCTCAGTAACATTATAGTCAAATTTTTGATCATCTTCACTATTTAAAAAAAAAACAGGAGTGGCTCAAAGTAATGGGGAAGAAAATAGCAGTTTATTTCATTCCTAGAAGCCGCTACACATTAATTTTTGTAACAGGTGAAGTAGTCAAGATCCCTGAATTCAAAGAATCAATTGTCTGTAAAGGAAAGAAGTAGTATGCAATATAAAACACCAAAAACACATGGATTCTATAAGAGAGAGGGGGAGAGAAGGGAGGGAGAAGAAGAAAGAAAAAGCAAGAAGTTTTAGGTAGGGAGGAAGAGAGGGAGGAAGGGAGGGAAGGAGTAAACTGTGATGTAAGTTCTTAAATATGAAAACAATTTTGGGACATTTTCTTAAGAAATAAAAACTAAATGATATGACAATGACTTTTTAATTTTAATCACTTCTAAGGTATTTGCAGAATACTTAACACAAAATATGGGTAAAACCTGTCTCTTAAGAGTAGTACAGGGCCGGGAGTTTGGCCTAGTGGTTAAAGTGCTCGCCTAGCATGCACAAAGACCCGGGTTCGATTCCTTGGTACCACATATATAGAAAAAAGCCAGAAGTGGTGCTGAGGCTCAAGTGGTAGAGCGCTAGCCTTGAGAAAGTCCAAGGACAGTGCTCAGGCCCTGAGCTCAAGCCCAGGACTGGCAAAAACAAAAACAAAAACAAACAAACAAAAAAACAAGAGTAGTACAAGGGAAGAAGGAAGAACGATAATACTCTACCTTTATACAAAACAAGGGAGATGACTAGAAAGTACTTTCACACATTAATCTCTTTTAACTCTTTTAAGTTTTGTTGTAACCACTGAGAAATTGGAACTCAAGACAATTCAAAATTTGTTTATGGTTATAATTATTCATAATTATTTTAATTTGAGCAAGAGCTAGAACTCCAAGTTAGCAAAAGTCTTTGCAAAAGACATTTTAGAGTGCATTTTATCTAATTCTTAAAAAAATATGAAACTACATTAACTTGCTAACTATTTTGTGGAACTCTAAAGTACAAAGCTGAACTGTATTAAACTGAATGAGCCCTTCAGAGATGAAATGAGGGATTCATGAAATAGACAAACAGTGAGATCTCTAGATGAAAGACTTATTCAAGTTAGTTCACAGAGGCTGGAATCATGACTTCTGTGTGCTCTGTGCAGCTGTTCAAGATTTAATTTGCGTGGCTGCTCAAAAATACTCTGTGGCCATTATTAAAAGGGTCCTAAATAAGATTTCCTGCATCTGAAGGCATTCTATACCGAAATGCATTAGTTTGCCTTTAATATTATGCTTAGAGCTACATTTGATAGAGGGATGGTTTACTTACATCAAAAGTTATCCATTCTAATTAACTGTGAAAAGGAATAAACTATGCCTTGCAATTTTGTGTGTTTTTATTTTATAATCATTCCTCTGGCCCATGGTATTACTTTCTAAAACTAGTTCACTAGTAGCACATATATTTATATTGACTGAAGCATCACTGATGAATAAAGTTGATTTGACTTGCAATATAGTTCACTCTGGAGCAATAATTTCTAAAACTTTGCAGTATTGTTCAGGAAACATTCAAAAACATCCATTCCAACTTTTAAAAACATTGTCAGTGTCTAATGTAAGACTTGCTTTGTTTCACCTTTCAATAACTCTTGCCATCTTGTTCTAACAAGTAAACACACACAAAGAAAGCCACTGTTGAGTAGATACTGGGAAATGGACTGGTAGTTTAGCCTTTGGCCCATTCACCACCACTGAGCAGGAATATTCTCCACAGCTTTCCCACAGGTTATCCTAAATAAATCTTTCCCCACCAGATAGTAAAAATGTTTAAATTTTACTGAGATTTTGCCATCATATCACTCTTTAAAATATTCTTTACATGCTATGAAATTCCTAATATACAAAAATGATCTTATTTCTCAAATCGATATACTGTATTCATCCATGAATTCAACAGCAAAAAACTACTCTTATCCTCCCTAAGCAAAGTTTTAAAATACTTTTATTGCTTTGCACCATATATAATTGCATTGGGAAAAATGAAGCTGCGTATTATTTTAAATAACATAATAAAATCATTTACTGACTTCTCCATTAATTTCATGATGAGTGAGATAGGATTCTCATGTTGTATGGTGTATGTATTAAACACCAGTGACAGCTTTTCCTTTTTTTTTGTGGGCCATGGGGCTTGAACTGAGCCTGGGCTCTGTCCCTGAGCTCTTCAGCTTAAAGCTACTGCCCTTCCTTTGAGCCAAGTCCCACTTCCCATTTTCTAGAGGTTAACTGGAGATAGAGTCTCAAGTTCTTTTGTGCCCATGCTGGCTTTGAATCCTGATCCTCACTCAGATCTCAACCTCCTGAATAGCTAGGATTACAGGTGTGAGCCACCCTGCCCGGCTTTTTCCTTTTACAGGAAAGGAAGACCAGTTTTATTTAAATTGATTATTAAAAATATTAATGCTAAGTTGTGTGTATATTTCACTAGAGATTAAATACAAGTCTTTTTCATACTATGAAAGCATTCTACCTCTGTGTATTACTTCCTAATTCCTCCAAATCACACCATATATATATATAAGACAGTGCCTTGCAATGTTGCCAAGACAGGGGTTGAACTTGCAACTTTCAGCCTCAACATCCTGAATACTTGGGTTCAGGGGCATGTGCCACCAGAACCTGTCTATTGAAATTTTAAATATCCTATCCTATTTGATTAAAGACCAAACATAGAATTGAAATTAGTTGAAGTATAATATTTATGATAAAAAAAACAAAAAAATTAAAAGTAGAAGGAAATGTTAAGAAATGAAGGGCATCAACTGGGAACCAGTGGCTCATGTCTATAATCCTAGCTTGTTGGATAGCAAAGTTCAGGAAGTATTTGAATTCCAGGCCAGCCCAGGCAAAAAAAGTTCTCAAGACTCCATCTCAACAGAAAAAAAGCTGGATATGGTAGCATGTGCATATCATCCCAGCTAAAGCAGAACACATAAAATAGAAAGACTGTAGTCCCCAGATGGCCCACACAAAAAGGTGAAGCCTCATCTTACAAATAACAACAAAAAGGGTTGCAAATGTGTCTCAAGAGGAGAGTACCAGCTTATCAAAGCCAGACTAAATGGACAGAAGAGAGAAAGAGAAGAAGGAAGAGAAGCATAGATATCTGAAAATGGGAAAAGATTTGAACAGACACTTCATTGAAGAGTATTTAAGAAGGATGGCAAATAACCATATGAAAATGTTTGACATCTCTGTCATTGTAGAAATGCAGATTAAACAATGGAAAGTCATTCTGTTCAAAAACAAAAAACAAAAACTCTTAAAAAAAAAACCTGTAAAATAGCCCAAAACTTGGGAGGGAAATGGGTACCAAGACATGTGAAAGGGTATCAATGTACGTGAATTAATGCACCTTCTATCTGGCAAATATCATGTAACCCTTTTACTAATTACAATAAAAAATGCAAAAAAAATAGCCCAAAACTAATAGAACCAAATTCTAAAGAGACCAGAACAATAAGACGACCATTAATTGTGGTTGGAAATGCAAAATGGGGCAGCACTTTAGAAAACAGTTTGGAAATTTTCAATCAAGTTAAAAGGGCTTTCAGTTTAACTCTGTATTTGCATTCTAGGTATTCAGCAAAGTGATTTTAAAACTTACTTATACCCACATAAAACCTGCAAAGATTTTGAAATTTTAAATTAACAAATTAGATCTTATCAAAATCAACTATTTTCTCTGAAATACTGTAATGTTTATAGCACTTTTATTCATAATCTTGAAACAACCAAGATTTCCTTTATAGGCAAATGGATCAATCAACTAGGATATATCATTACAGTGGAATATTATATAGCAATAAGAAGAAAGCAACTATTAATTCATATAACTTAGACAAATCTAAGTAAAAAAAACAAATGGAGAATATTATGCACTGTATTATTCTATCCAAATGACATTCTGGATGAATGACATGCAAGATGAATTTGTAAGAACAGAAAACAGATCTGTGGGCTTCAGCAGGGAAAAGTGCTGGCTAAGGGAAGTATGGATGAATATGAAATATCTCTAAAGGCTCAAGTGCTGAAGGTTACTCTCCAGCTGGTTACACTACTAAGAAGTGATTGGATCATGAGGGCTCTGACCTAATCAACAGGTAATCCACAGAAGAATTCTAATTTGATTGCATTATAGGGAGGTGGTAGGAACTAGAAGGTGGAGCCTCATTGCAAGATTCTGAAGAATGCATCTCATTACTTTTTTTTTTTTTTGGCCAGTCCTGGGCTTGAGCTCAGGGCCTGAGCACTGTCCTTGGACTTTCTCAAGGTTAGAGCTCTACCACTTGAGCCTCAGCACCACTTCCGGCTTTTTTCTATGTATGTGGTACCGAGGAATCGAACCCGGGTATTCATGCATGCTAGGCAAGGACTTTAACCACTAGGCCAAACCCCCGGTCCCTCATTACTTCTTTTCTATTTTCTTAAGATTATATTTGGAAGTTTACATTGGATTATATTTTCTTTCTTTGCATTATCCCTGAGCTCTTTCAGCTCAAGGCTACCACCCTACCCTTGAGCCTCAGCCCTGCTTCCCTTTTTTCTAGTGATTAATTGAATATAAGTCTCTAGATCTCAGTGCCCAGGCTGGCTTTGAACCAAGATCCTCAGATCTCAGCCTCCTGAGTAACTAGGATTACAGGTGTGAGAGCCACTGCACCCAGCTTTGGATTATATTTTCAAGATGAACATTAGCAGATATATAAGAAACACCCAAAATATGACTGAACACCCAAGGCAAGTGACAGTCATTCCTCCTTGTCAAACAGAAAATATCTAATCACTGGAGCTAATATTTGAGTGCTTACTATGTTCAAAGCAATTCACATTTCTTCTCTCCCTTCCTTTCTTTCTTACTTTATTTTTTTTTTTGCCAGTCATCAAAGCCGGGTCTTCACGCATGCTAGGAAAACACTCTACCACTAGGCCACATTTCTTAGTGAACCACCACCTTTTACAGTATGTCCATATAGGATGAGGCTAAGTGAAATGAACTCCAGGATATGGAAACAAGAGATTTATCTTTGTGACTGTTGTTCTTAATGTACTATGTTAAGCTATTTCTTTTCTCTTCTTTGCCCCTTAAAGTTTATCTCATGTTGTTACTGTATCTGACTTTGGTACCTGCTATAGTGTGTGTGTGTGTGTGTGTGTGTGTGTGTGTGTATTTGAAAATGGGAAGGTAAGGGAAAAACAAGAGAGGGTGTGGGGGAGGGAAAGTGGGAGAAAAACGTGGGCAGGAGTAATAATGCCCAAGAAGTAATATACCCACTACCTGATGAATATAACTGTAATCCCTCTGTGTATCACCCCAACAATAAAATTTAAACAAATAAAGAAATTTTTTAAATGGTTTAGTAAGTTGCATAAGATCACCCAGGCTAGCCGGTCATGGTGGCTCACATCTGTAATCCTGGCTACTCAGGAGGCTGCACTCTAAGGACTGGGGTTCAAAGCCAGCCTGGGCACTAAAGTTTGGGAGATTCTTATCTCCAATTAACCACCAGAAAACCAGAAGTAGGGCTGTGGCTCAAGGGGTAGGGTGATGACCTTGAGCTGAAGAGCTCAGGGAGCACCCAGGCCCAGAGTTCAAGCCCCACAACCAACAAAAAGAAAAAAAAATCACTCAGCTAAACACAGGTTCAAATCCCAGTCTTTTTCTTTTACATATATATATTTTTATTGTAATTAACAGAAAGGTTACATTATATTCACCAGATAGAAGGTGCGTTACTAAACAATCATTGCTACCCCTTCTCATGTTTTTGTGAATCCTGGTCTTTTTCTAAAACCTTAAAATATTTTCAGCCTATTCAGTGTATTCAGATACAAATACAGTATTTTCAAATCACTATTCCATTTTGATGAGTACTGTCCTTAAGTTCTTTAAAAGAACAGAGCAATATATATATAAAAAAACTGGCATGGTTCACAGTCTTTGTTCAATAAATACTTGAATTGAAATAGTTCCATTTGTACATGATACAATTATGTCAATTTTAATAGATTTTTTTCAGAGCAGAGAAATTAAGCAGAAAGTAGAGTATCCATACAATCCTCCTATCCAGTTTCCTCTACTATTAAAATCCTCCCTTGACTAGACATTTGTTACAAATGATGAAATAATACTAGCATATGATTTACTAAAGATACTCATCTGCATTAGGCTTACTCTTAGGTTTTATTTGCTCCAGGTGTTTTGGCAAGTAAGTAATGTCACATATCCACCACTACATTACAGTAACAACTTCAGTGCCCTAAAGCTTCTTGGTGTTCCACAAACTCATTTCTATTCCTCCAGCTCCTCCCCATAACCTCCAGCAATTACTCGCCTTTTCACTTTCTGTGTAGTTTTGCCTTTTCTAGCATGTATTTGGAGCCATGCAGTATATGGCCTTTCTCTGTTGTTATTTTTTTCTCCTGGTAATATTCAATTAAAATTTTTTCAGATCTTTGAGTGAGGCCCATTTTTTTGTTATTAACCATTGAATAATACCCCATTGTCTGATTTACAAATTTATTTATATAGGCACTGAAGTACTTCTTGGCTGTGCCTGTGTTTTGGAAATTATGGATAACAGTAGCTACAAATATGGGCCAGGAGTGTGGCCTAGTGGCAGAGTGCTTATCTAGTATGCATGAAGCTCTGGGTTCAATTCCTTGGTACCACATGCACAGAAAATGCTGGAAGTGGTGCTGTGGCTCCAGTGGTAGAGTGCTAGTTTTGAGAAAGCTCAAGAACAGTGTCCTATCCCTGAGTTCAAGCCCCAGAATTGGCAAAAGAAAAAAAAAAAAAGAAACTGTGGCTACAAACATTCATGTATTGATGTGTGAACACGTATTTTCAATACATTTGGGGTAAGTATTAAAGAGCATAATTGCTTCATTATGTAAGAATGTGTTTAGCTTCCAAAAGTGGTAGTGACATTTTGCATTCGTACTACTTCATTTGTTCCACATCTTAGCTAGTAGTTGGTGCTGCTGCTGTTTTGGAATTTAGCCATTTAAACAGGCATGTAATGGTATCTCGTTGGTAATTTCCTAATGACATGGTGTTGGACATCTTCCATATGTTTATTTGCCATCTGTAGACTTTTGTGGTTGCTGATTGTGGTTTGCTGGTGTATTTGTTTGTTTGTTGTTACAGGGTCTTAGACCTGCTTGATTTACTTCTCACCTGGTACTCTGCCATTTGAGACAAGTCTCCAGCCAGCCTAAACATTTTCCTGATTGTTTTAGAGAGGGACTTGTCTACCTGGGCTGACTTTGTACCATAATCCTCTGGATCTCAGCCTCCTAGTATCTAGGACTACAACCACAAGCCACCAGCATCACCCAGCTATCACTTATATATCTTAGTTACTGAGGTGTTTGTTCTAGTCTTTTGCCTACTTTTAAACTTGATTAAGTTGCTACTAAGTTATCTGTTGATATAAATGACTTATATCAACAATATAAATGTGACTTGTCTTTTCATTCTTTAAATAGTGCAGAACAGTTTTCATTTAACATGTATTATTTCTATCCACGACTGGAACTTGGTATTTGATGCTTGCTTTTGCTCATTGGCTGGTGCTCTACAACTTGAGCCAAGCTTCCAAACCAAACATTTTTTAAAAATAATTTTACAAATAATACTTATTGAAATGAACTCCAGGAAATGCAGGGTTTGTCTTTGGTGCTATTTTCTTTTCTGTCTTGTTCATTTATCTGTCTTTGGGGTAAGGGAAGGCACATAAATGGAGGGACAAAGGGTATACAAGTGCATTAGTGGCACTCACTAGACACTATGTTGAAAATGAACTATGCAACTTTGGGGGGGATGGGAGAGAAATACTGGGAGAGAGAAAGGGAAGGGGTGACATTGTCCAAAAAGAATATACTCTTCACCTGACTTATGTAACTGTAACTCCTCCGTATATCACCTTTATGGTAAGTTGAAAATTAGAAAATATATTTTATTGTTATTATTGAGGTATACAAGGAACTACCATTTCATAAGTATAATTATAATTTATAAATATAATTTTATTGTTGTTATTACAGTATTATATGCAGGGCTTACAATTCCATAAGTCATATAACGAGTACAATTTTTGTTGGATGTCACCCCTTTCTTCTCTCTTCTCCAGTTTCCCCCTTCTGTCCCAGCCCACAAGATGCAACCCTAATATCTATTTTTATCACTGAGATCTCAATATGAGGTGGAAAAGTCTTCAGGGATCAGATTATTGAAAAATGGAAAATTCAGTTTTATATATGATAGTGCACACTGCTTAGAACACAGAAACATTCAATAATGTCAGTTGTTTTAAAGAAGCATGTATCATGTAAGTATTGCAAATAGAAATAATGGGGTTGTAGGGCTTGAACTCTGGGCCTGGGTGCTGTCCCTGAGCCCTTGAGCTTAAGGCCAGTGCTCTACCACTTGAGCACCACTTCTGTTTTCTGGTTAATTGGCGATAAGAGTCTTATGGCCTTTTTAGTGCCTGAGCTGGCTTTGAATCACAATCCTTAGATCTTAGCCTCTGGAGTAGCTAGGATTACAGGTGTGAGCCACCACGCCCAGTACGCTGCCTTTTCCAAGAAGCCAATTTTTCCTTCTAAAGTGTTTGTTTGCTTGCCAGAACTAGAGCTTGAACTCAGGGCCTGGGTATTGTCCCTGAGCTTTTCTGCTTAAGGCTAGCATTCTACAAGTTGAGCCACAACACCACTTGTGGCTTTTTCTGTTTATGTGGTACTGAGGAATCGAAATCAGGGCTTCATGCATGCTAGACAAGCACTGTACTACTAAGCTATCTTCCTAGTCCTTCCTTCTAAAGTTTTAACTACATTTATAGATGTTGTAACTGGATTTTTTAATATATTTTTATTGTAATTAATAGAAGGGTTACATGATATTTGCCAGATAAGTAACTAGATTTTTTAAAGGCATTTTTGATAGGGAAGGGGGGAAAACCAATACGGGGAGTGGGTGGTGGGTGGGGGGAGGGAAATGGGTACCAAGACATGTGAAAGGGTATCAATGTATGTGAATTAATGCACCTTCTATCTGGCAAATATCATGTAACCCTTTTATTAATTACAATAAAAATATAAAAAATAAAATAAAATAAAATATTTATCCTGTATATAAACTTAAAAAAAAAAAAAGAAAGATCAAATCACAAAGGCCTAGTGGTAGAGTGCTTGCCTAGCATGCACAAAGACCTGGGTTTGATTCCTCAGTACCACATACATAGAAAAAGCCAGAAATGATGGTGCTGTGGCTCAAGTGGCAGAGTGCTAGCCTTGAGGAAAAAGCACAAGGACAGTGCGCAGGCTCTGAGTTCAAGCCCCAGAACTGGCAAAAAGAAAGAAAAAGAAAGAAAGAAAGAAAGAAAGAAAGAAAGAAAGAAAGAAAGAAAGAAAGAAAGAAAGGAAGGAAGGAAGAAAAAAAGAAAAGAAAAGAACTGTTACTGATACTAAAATCAAGTTCCAGAGCCTGAGCCTCTACCCATAAAATAAAGATCAAAGTTCCCACTATCATGACAAAACATCTTAATTTAGGAACTACATTAATAAAACACAACATTTCAGACCCCAGGAATTCATAAATTCACAGTTTAAAAAGTTGACAATAGGCTGGGAGTTTGGCGTAGTGGTAGAGTGCTTGCTTAACATGCATAAGAAGACCCAGGTTTGATTCCTCAGTACCACATACATAGAAAAAAAAGCCAGAAGTGGTGCTGAGGCTCAAGTGGTAGAGTTCTAACCTTGAGAAAGTCCAAGGACAGTGCTCAGACTCTGAACTCAAAAAAAAAAAAGTTGACAATAAGTTTTAACACTTCAAACTAACTATATAAACCTATACCCATTGAAGTTTTCCATGTCCTTCCAAATTCAGTAAGCTGATTTGCAAACTTGATCATTATCTACAAATTTCAAAGCAAAATTAAGCAAAGTAGCTTTTTAAAAAAAATCAGGGATCAAATTTTGACACAAAACTATTAAATAGCTAAAAAGAATAAATTATAGGACTAAAAATCAAAAGAATCAAGGTTGCTAATCTGACAGTCAACAACTAAGGGTGAATCCAGGGCTCTGAGCATACTGGGCCTGTGCTCTTCCTTTGAGATACATTTTCAGATTTTGGTATTTTCAGACAGTGTCTCATTATATACTCTGATTGACTGGAACTCAAGATTCTCCTGCCTCTATTTTCACTTGGCTATACTACAGAACAAATGGCACCTACTATGGAAGGTGAGGCTAAGAGTGTTATTTTAATGAATTTCTCAAGTGATTTTGATAAACAGTTCTTTGGAAAATTATTGATGGGTTAGCTAAATGCAATATGAGTACAATTCCTAGACCTTAGCAAGTGAATGTATTTGTCTTTATCTTGTATTTCCTTACTTTAAAAATAAAGGCAGCGATAATATCTACTTTGATGTTGTTGAGATAATTAAAAGAGTTAAAAGTGAGGGCAAAGATGGCAATTCATGGCATACATTAAATGTTGGAGCTTTCCATTCATTCAACAACTATTTTTTGAAAATTTTCTAATATATATTGTTAGTACTGAATACTGTTGAAATGTTCGCTGTTCTTAACATTAAAATGAGAATGATTATGCCAGCAGTTTGGATTAGTGGTCAATTCCTTGGTACCACATACACAGAAAAAGCCGGAATGGGGCTGTGGCTCAAGTAGTAGATGTCAGCTTTGAGAAATATCAGGACAGTGCTCAGGCTCTTAGTTCAAGCCCCAAGACTGGCAGAGAGTGAGAGCGAGAGAGCAAAAGAGAGATAATGGTCCAATACTTAAAACAAACATTTTACTCTTTTTTTTTTCTTTTGCCAGTCCTGGCGTGGGTTCAGGGTCTGAGCTTTGTCCTTGGGTTTTCTCAAGGCTAGAGCTCTACCACTTGAGCCACAGCACCACTTCTTGCATTTTTTTCTATGTATGTGGTACCGAGGAATTGAACCTGGGTCTTTGTGTACGCTAGGCAAGCACTCTACCACTAGGCCAAACTGCAGGCACACAACCATTTTATTTTAAAGAAAGAAACTAAGTATTAACTAACCATGACCAACTTAGACAAGGAAGAAAAATCACTCTATAGTAGAACTGGAGATCAAAGCATGGTTCTCCACAGTTTCCTGAAAGAGTAGAATATGATCAGATTTTAAAGGGAAGAATCAACACAACTGGAAGCGTACAAGTACTAGACCCAAGGTAAGAATTTTGAAGAGCTTTGTAATACATGTCTTGAGCTGAGGTTGAAACTGGGATGGTGGAACTGAGGCTAAAAGTTAGTGTACCCTGTAGGGAACACTAAAATTGACTGCAAATGCCCATCTGTTTGAAATGTCTTTACACCAGTACTATCAAATATCGGTATCAATTTAAGAACACTTCATTAAAGGACAACTAAGTTTAATATTTTAACTAAGCAAATTCACCACCTACAAAAAATATAGAACTATTATATTTCCTTGATACTTGATTTTTAAAGTAAAAGACATTTTACGAGTAGTTTTAGGTTCACAGCAAAACTGAGCAGGTACAGAAATTTCCCTTATTTTCCTCACCCCATACATGCATAGTTTGCCTGTTAACACCCTACCACCACCACAGCAGCACCTTTGTTAGGACTGATGAACTGACATAAAGTGTAACATAAAGCCCATAGTTTATACTGTGGATCACAGTGTTGTCCATTCTACCAATATAGACCAATCTCTACTACTACAGTACCATACAGAGTATTATCACTACCCTAAAAGTCCTGTGTTCTTCCTATGCATCTCTTCTTCTCCCCTCCCAATCTCTGGCAACTAATGACCTGTTTTTTTTTTTTAACTATCTCATAGTTTTGCACATAACTATTTTTTCCTTTGCATTTTTTATTCAAGCCTTCAACAGGTAAACAATGTATTCTTCTTCCACATTCATCAATATTTTTGCCTTCTCTAGATATTCTAAACCTACATTTCACATCTTCCTACAGATCTATGGCTCTTACATTATGTCATGAATTCAGCATTTAATTACATAAATCTGACAAAAAATCTAGTGATAGAATATATTTAATGTTTCATTTTTAGCTGTCTTCTCTTGTCAACTAGATTTTACATTCTGAATATAGCTGTGTGTGTGTGTGTGTGTATGTGTATGTGCGTGTGTGTGTGTGTGTGTGTGTGTGTGTGTGTGTGTGTGTGTGTCTTTTCTTCTTTGGTATTAAGTACTTGCCAGGCAAGCACTTTGCACTGAGTTACATCCCAGCGCCTTAATTTTGACAAAAGCTAACAAACTTGCTATGAGCAGTGTAGACTGGGGAAGGGGGGGAGGGAACACGGGAAGAAAGGACATTTCTCTGGGGTATCATATATCTATCTATCTATCTATCTATATCCTTTGCATCTAATTCCTGTCTAAATTCTACACTGACAAGTAAGGAAGCTTTATTCGTATGTAAAATAATCCATCCAAAATAGGATATCTAACAAAAAGACTCATCAAGGGTTTTTTTTCCCTCATACAAGTTTTTTGTTAGATACAAAAATAGCTTCATAGAGAGATGTCATACACAATAACATCTATCATAAAGAATCTGGATTGAGAGGGGGTGGGAGGAGGGAAATGAGGACAAAAAACGTGAGAAGGGGTATGAATGTGTGAGAAGTAATGCACCTACTATCTGGCAAATGTAACTGTAACCCCTCTATATATTACCCTAACAATTTAAAAAAATGTAAAAAAAAGAATCTGAATTGATTCTGAGATCTCAAAATTTATGCAGCTCAACTCTCTTAGAACAATAACAACAAAAAAAACTTAAGCACTTAAACAGGATCTCTAAGTAACAAGCAACATGTATGTACATTTTGACATTTCCCCCAGTATATTTTCTTTTGGCTTGATTTCTCCACTAACTTCTAACCAACTCATCATAACATTTGTCAATTACTATCAACAGCATATCCCCAAAGTATCTCTTTATACCTTTCTAATACTTTTTAAGTCTCCATAATAATTTCAGAAATATGCTATAATAATTATGGGGACACATGCCTGTAATTCTGGCACTCAGGACACTGAGGTAGGAGAATCCTAATTCAGAGGCTATCCTATGCTACCACAATGAGAGTGTGACTCAAAAATGTAAGGTCGTGGGCCGGGAGTTTGGCCTAGTGGTAGAGTGCTTGCCTAGCATGCACGAAGACCCGGGTTCAATTCCTCGGTACCACATATATAGCAAAAAGCCAGAAGTGGTGCTGTGGCTCAAGTGGTAGAGCCCTATCCTTGAGAAAAAAAATCCAGGGACAGTGCTCAGGCCCTGAGCTCACGCTCAGGACTGGCAAAAAAAAAAAAATGTAAGGTCAGCCGAAAGGAAACTCCACACAGTTCAGGAGAAGAGGGGAGAGGGAGAGAAGGAGAGAGGGAGAGAGGGAGAGAGGGAAAGAGGGAGAGAAGGAGAGGGAGAGAGAGAGGGGGGGTAGAGGGAGGGAGGGAGAGAGGGAGAGAGAGAGGGAGAGAGAGAGAGAGAGAGAGAGAGAGAGAGAGAGAGAGAGAGAGAGAGAGAGAGAGCAAGAAACAAAAATAAATAGCCATAACAAAAAAGGGCTGGAGGAATGGCTCAGTGCCTAACAAACAAGCATAAAGCACTGAGCTTAAATTCTAGAACCATAAAGGGGGTGGGGATGGGGGTGGAGAGCCTATGGATGCAGCTGAATGGCAGTGAGCTTGCTTGCATCAAATATTCAAGACTAAGTCTGTTCCCAAGCACCATGCCTGTGATCCTACTCAGGAGGCTGAGATCTGACATTTGTGGTTCAAAGTCAGCTCTGGTAGAAAAACCTGTGAGCCTCTTAGTTCTAATTAACCAGGAAAAGGCAAGGAGTGGAGGTGTTACTCAGATGGTAGAACCCCACATTGATCAAAAAAGCAAAGGGACAGCTCCCAAACCCTGTGTTCAAGTCCTACCATAAGCATTAAAAAAAAAAGACATGAAACAACCTTAAATGTACAATGACCAAGCCAAAGAAGCCAACTTGAAAAGCTACATCTTACATGAAAACTATGAACAGATAAATGATAGATGGGTAAAAGGATAGATGAATAGATAAATGACTGGCAGGGGCTAGGGAAAGAGGAACGAACAGATAGCATAAAGGATTTTTAGGATGGTGAAAGTATTCTATATAATGTTATATATTATGTATCCTTTAATGGAGAAATGCATTATTATACATTTACCAAGATCCATAGAAGGTAGACCAATGGTAAATCCTATCATGGACTTTGGGTAATAACATCAGGTTAACTGACTATAACAAATGTGCCTGAGGTATAGGATGTTGACAATAGGGGAGGCTGTGTATGTGTAGGACAAGGATTATATAAGAACCTTTCTAACTGCTGTTCAATTTGGTTATGATCCAAAAACTTACCGATACAAAAAAAAAAATTAAGGACAGCCAGATGTCAGTGGCTCATGCCTGTAGTTCTAGAGCCCAGATAGGAAAGTAATTTGAGACTTGTCTCCAGTGAACCACCAAAAAAGCCAGAAGTGAAGCTGTGGCAGAGAATAAGCCTTGAGCAAAAAAGTTTAGGGACAGCACCTAGGCCTTGAGTTCAAGCCACAGAACCAGAACAAAACAAACCATAATAAAAATAAGCTGAATGTACATGTATATACTTATTACAAGTTAATACTGACTTATTAAAACTTGTTAACATAGCAGTGTGTATATTATAAGGACAAAAACTTCCTAGAATCACGTATGAATCACCAGATTAATTGTCAAGGAAAATAAATGAAGTCCTTAGACATTTCTTCCTTCTTTGCTTACCTTCAAAGTTATTTCACACAAGTGAAAACATAGGGCAACACTTAATTTATAATTTCTAGGATGAATACAAATCATTTTCAAAGTTCTTGTGACATTCTCACATACCTAATTAATATTTATGAGGATAATTTCACAAAAGCAGCTATAAAACTCTGCCAGAGGAGCACAAAAATATTTATTCTAGTGACAGTAAAAAAGGAATTTCTCTTCTCCCTTTATAGAGGACTTAAGTTCAACATAACATTTCCTAGAAAATAGTTCCAAAATATTTTAATCAAATTATTCATTACTCAGAAGTAACACTTGTGGAGACCAGATAATGTTGCACAAAGGCTGAGTTCATTTGTTTTGGACAGGTGGCCAGTCTGCAGCTCTGTGTCAGCAGCCCAAACCCACCCACAATAGCCTTAAAGATGATTATGCAAATGCCAGTGAGCTGAGTATTTTCCCAGGAACAGGAGAAGGGCTCCGCGTAGAAGCTGCGATTGTTCTGCAGTCATGTGGAAAAACAGAGTTGGGCTCATTTTTTTTTCTTAATTGCTGGAGGCAAAGTGTTTTCATCAAGGACACTGCTTCAATATGGGTAAGATATATGAACACATATACACATGTATATTTAAAGTATATTTCTCAAAACCATACATAGCTTATCTTACCCTCCTCCTCAAGGTCTCCTGGGTTAAGATCTCTATCTTCTTATCAATGCCATTTCCCTTATTTGTCACACCTTCCCTTCTCAGTAAAACACAAACAGGACTTTTTCTGAGACAAGGTTTTCATTATGTGGCCTAGGCTGGCCTCGAACTCTTCATCCTGTGGATTCTGCCTCCCAAGTTGCTGGAGTTATATCATTTCCAGTCAGGAATTTATTATTTTATTTTATAAGCAAGAGATAAATATTCTCTGGCAAATGAGAGATAAAAATTGTTCTTACTTCACATATAGCATTTTTCTTTTGCATCCAGTCATAATTCAACAAGATGAATATAGAAACCCATTAGATTTGAAATAGAACACTGATAGGAGAACACTGTTTCCTACCATTTATTAATGCTGTGTTATAAAATTTTTTTGGATTTTACTTAAGTAAAGGCTCCTTGGTTTCTAAATGGAAAATCTGAAGTTACCTCCTCTAACAACTGATGTTATAATTCTCTCTAGAAGCAGTTATTTCAAATATTGCTTCTGAGTGTTTAGTTCTATAAGACTCAAAAAGAGGGTGGGGGGAGGGTAATGGATACCAAGACATGTGAAAGGGTATCAATGTATGTGAATTAATGCACCTTCTATGTGGCAAATATCATGTAACCCTTTTATTAATTACAATAAAAAATATTAAAAAAAAGACTCAAAAAGAACATACTTTTCTTCTCTTGATCTGCTTTTGTAGTAAAAAAGGGGAATGAGCTACTTAATTTGGTGAAGAGCTTGATGCAAATACCTTTAATACCAATGTGAAACTCAGCTACAATTCTTTTAACACTGTAAAATAGCACAAAGTAGTTCCATCTCAGTTTAGTTAAGGGGTAACTTTTCTCAAATATTTATAAACAGAGATCATGAAATTTTTCATCAATGTCAAATAGATTACTTTAGAATAAGATGTCATTTTAATGCTTAAGTAGAAATACATATATTTGAATTAAGACTACAGTCAACTCAGGTGATAGTGACTCATACCTATAAGACTGTCTACTTAGGAGGTTGAGATCTGAGCGTCAGAGCTCAAAGCTAGCCTAGGTAGACCAATGTGAGAGACTTTTATCTCCAATTAACCTATAAAAATCCCAAACTGGAGACAAAGTTCAAGTAGCAAAGCACCAGACATACACCAAAAAAAGAAAGAAAAAAAAGGTCATGAGAGAAAAAAAAGTTGAATAGGAGCACAAGGCCATGAGTTCAAGCCTCAGTACTGGAACACACACACAAATTACAACCAATAAGCTAGACACAGTGGGTCACATCTATAATCCTAGCTACTTGTGGAAGGATCACCACTGGAGGCCAGCCCAGGAAAACATTCATGAGATTCTATCTCAACCTAAAATGCTGGGTACAGTAGTTTAAACCTGTCATCCTACTTTACAAAGCATAAATAAATATAAGAATCATGGTGAAGGCTGGTCTGGGCATAAATACAAGATCTGTAATACCAGCATTTGGGAGGCAGAAGCAGATCATAAGCTTGATGTCAAGTTGGTCCTATATAGCAAGACCCTATCTCAACAAAACAAGGGTGGAAATGTAGCTCAGTAGTAGAGTGCTAGCATATTCAATGACATAGTAAGTTCATTCCAAAGTACTAGCATTAGAAAAACAGAAGTGCATGTATATGAGAGTATGTGTGACTATATAAATTTAGTGAAGCTAATACACACAAACACATACACATGTATACACACATTATCTTTTGCCCTTTTCTAGAGGAGTTTTAATAATATAATTTCTCTAGGTGATATAAATATGAACAATCATGCTATATACTTCTTCCAAACACAATTTATAAGAATGTGGCCACACCACAAAACATATGAGAAAATGCTTATCATCCATGGTCATAAAGGAAATGTAAATAAAAACAAACCCTAAGATACCACCTTACCCAATCAGAATGGCCAATACTCTGAACTCAGACAATGACAAATGCTGGAGATGATGTAGAGAAAGAAGAACTGTACTGCATTGCTGGTGGGAACATAAACTAGTAAAACCAATCTGTAAGGAAGTTGGAGGATCCTTAAAATACTAAAAAAAAAAAAATAGATCTTTCCTATGACACAGCCATACCACTCCCAGGCATCCACCCTTAGCAACATAACCCAGGATATGATAAGGACACCTGCACAGCCATATTCATCACTGCAGTACTCACAACAGCCAAGAAATGGAAACAACCCAGATGCCCCACTATAGATGAATGGATACAAAATATGTGGTACATATATACAATGGAATTCTACATAGCCAACAGACAAGATGAAATAATGGCATTCGTTGGGAAGTGAATGAAACTAGAGAGAATGAAACTGAGTGAGATAAGTCAAGACCAAAGGAACAAAAGACACATGGAGACATTAAATCCAAACAGTACAAGAGCGATGACTCAATTACACAGGTACCCAAGGATATGGAGATGGTCTTGGAGATATAAATATAACTATATAGACATAAAAATCTATGATGGAATAGCTAGTCTATAAACATAATGATATATAGATTGATATGTATCTATGACATACAAACAGCATAATTTTAATTTTGCTGTTAAATTTATGTGCCAGTGATTGCATATATAGACCCTATATTTGAATACTATTTGTTAAACTTATGTAAAAAAAATGGTGTTAATAAAATCTTTAAAAAAAGAATGTGGCTATGGTTTGCTAGGCTCTTTGTTATTTACAAATAGAGGCAGATTGAAGATGATGTGATGACAATGTGGGGTTGAGCCCTTGCCAACTCAGGATTAACTTATAACAAAAATATAAGCTTCTGATTTTTTTTTTTTTTTTGCCAGTCCTGGGCTTGAGCTCAGGGCCTGAGCACTGTCCTTGGACTTTTCTCAAGGCTAGAACTCTACCACTTGAGCCTCAGCACCACTTCTGGCTTTTTTCTATGTATGTGGTACCAAGGAATCGAACCTGGGTCTTCATGCATGCTAGGCAAGCACTTTAACCACTAGGCCAAACTCCCGGCCAAGCTTCTGATTTTGTAAGCCACAGTGATTTTAATTTTGTTTTCTACTAGAGTATCACCTGAGGTATATAGAAAACCTCTGTTCAACCAACTTACAGTTTAATGAAATTAAAACCAAGAAGCTAGAACATGTGTTGTAGGGATGAGACGAAAGATAAATGGAGAAAGGAAATGTGAAGAAGTGCAGTTATCACATTCAATGTATGCATGTGAAAATGGAACTAGGTAACTTGAGGGGATGGGTGGGTTGGAAGAGATGGGGGAGAATGATGAAAGGGTAATACTGATCAAATGTATTATACTCTCCAACTGACATATTAAATTGAAATCCCTTTGTAGGGATAATAAAATTTAAAAGAAAACTAGAGCCAGCGGTGGCTCACACCTGTAATCCTAACTACTCAGGAGGCTGAGATCTGAGGATCAAGGTTCAGAGCCAGCCTGGGCACAAAAGGACCTGAGACTCTTATCTCCAATTAACCTCTAGAAAACAGGAAGTGGGGCCTGGCTAAAGGGTAGAGTGTTAGCCTTGATCTGAAGAGCTCAGGGACAGCGCCCAGGCAGAGTTCAAGCCCCATGACCCACAAAAAAAAGAAAAAAAAAAAAAAGAGAGAGATTTTATTTCATGAGATAAGACTGAAATAGACACACTGAAGAATAATGCTATTAGGAAGATCACCAGGATAGGCATATTAAGCTAACATACCATCTTAGTATTATATATATTTACATATTCACTAATCTTTATTATTATTTGGGTGCTTATCAACTATACACTGTAGTATGGGCCTGTTATCACAGCTATGGGTACAACAATGTGTGCTACAATGACATCCAGTGACATGGAGAAGCATGTAGGAGTAGCACCGCTCAGGCCATGTCAGAGAGATTCTATCTCAAAACTGACCAAGGCAAAAAGGGGCTTGGGCATAGCCTAAGTGGTAGAGGACTTGCCTATCAAGCATGAGGCCCTGAGTTCAATAACCAGTACTGTCAAAAACATAGTAGACAGACAGGTAGCTAGATAGGTAGATAGAGACAGATAAAACCCCTCTTCTCTGTAAAGATATTAAAGAATGTCTTTAGAGAGGTGTACCACATTTACTGATTGGACAACTTGTTCTAGAAGTTGTTAATTTCTTATAAACTCATCTATAAATAAGAATCTCATCACAACTAAAACCCTAAATGGTCTCTTAGCAGAACTTGGAAGAATGACTACAAAATAAAAACACCAAGGATCAAAGGGAGTAAATACAAAGAATATAAAATATATACCAGATATAAAAGCTTACTTCAAGCTAGGCACTAGTGGCTCACACTAGGTACTCAATAGGCTGAGATATGAGGATCATCATCAGCATAAAAGTTTGTAAACAGCATCTCCAAAACTAGTAAAAAAAAAAACAAAACTAGAAGTATGGCACAAATGTCAGAGTCAGAGTAGCAAGCAAGTTGCACAAGCTCAATGCCCCAGAAACACCAAAATAATTTTTAAAAATTCTTGCATATGCATCATGCAGTTCAGGTGATGTGGAGCTCTCAGGCAATCCTGCATTATCTGAGTTATCGTTAGCTGTGTTTATATCATGTGATCTCCAGGGTCCTTGGGCCCTTAATTTTTTAAAAATACACTCCTCAAAAAGCAAATGGTGCCAGGCACTGTGGCTCATGACTGTGAGGATCAAGGTTCAAAGCCAGCCCAGCCAATAAAGACCGTGAATCTATCATCTTCAATTGACCACCAGAAAACCAGAAGTGGGGCTAGGGCTCAGGGGTAGGGTGGTAGCCTTGAGCTGAAGAGCTCAGGGACAGCGCTCAGGCCCAGAGTTCAAACCCCACAACCAACCAAAAAAAAAGAAAAGAAAAGAAAAGAAAGAAAAAGCAAATGATGCCAAAAACCCAAGGTAAAATGGGTAACCCTCCAAAGTTAAAACACACACAAACAAAAATATGCTTAAAGTCATAAAGTAAATGTTTCAGATTTATTGAAAGGAGAAAAATGAAACAAGCATCTGCAGTATTCCAGATAAAGAGCATGAAACATCTAGCCTTTCCTAAACAGTACTAATGTGTACAAAAGCAAATTTTGTGAAAGAACTGTAATTTATTTCACACGGTTTCAAGTGATGGATGCTCAAACCTACTGTATGTACAGTGTAAGTAAATTTCAGTAACTTTAAAGTACTAAACTCAGGCCTGGAGTTTGGCCTAGTGGTAGAGTGTTTGCCTAGCATGCACAAAGACCCAGGTTCGATTTCTTGGTACCACATACTTAGAAAAAGCCAGAAGTGCTGCTGAGGCTCAAGTGGTAGAGCTCTAGCCTTGAGAAAAATCCAAGGACAGTGCTCAGGCCCTGAGCTCAAGCCCAGGACTGGCAAAAAAAAAAAAAAAAAAAAGTACTAAACTCTTCAGCCTGAGCATTTGTGAGGGCATTTCAAAGACAGTCTCCATGAAACATATATCTGTGGATAACAAGGGTCTACTGCATGATGAAAGCTAAAATCCTTTATGGGATGTGACAATCATTCCAATAGCATGTTTTAAAATGAAAATAAGTAAGCCTATATTGAAACTAGGCCTCTTAACTTAGCTAGGCAATGGTGGCTCACACATGTAATCCTAGTTACTCAGGAGACTGAGATCTGAAGATCATGGTTCAAAGACAGCCTGGGCCAGAATGTTGTGAGACTCTTATCTCCAATTAACCATCATAAAACCAAAATCAGAAGGGGCACTGTGACTCAAAATGGAAGAGCTAGCCATGAGCAAATCTGCTTAGGGACAGCACGCAGAGTTTAAATCCCATGACAGATAGATAGACAGATAGACAGACAGACAGACAGACACCAAACCCTTATAAATCAGAAGAAAAAGAAAAAGAAAAACAAACTTATAGGAAAAACATAATTACATTAAAATGCTGGTGTAAAATGATCAGGTTTAGTAGGGCATACCTGTACTGATTGCATTCTGAGGCAGAAGCATCTGTGTCTGAGATGAGCCTGGGCTACAAAGTAAGACCCAGTCCCCCAAAACATGACAATAAAAAACAATTTAATTTCGTTCATAACAAAAAAATGAAAATTTAAAACAAATAACATTTCCTATACACAGGGTTGAAAATATTTAATCTGACAATAAGTGCTCTAACAGCAGATGGCATGGGAACTCATACTCACAATTGTGTGAACCATCACAACCACGGTGAAACACTATCCTGTGAAACTGAAGACACATTTTAATCCAAAACTAAGCAACTCTACTTCTAGTATATGAAATAGAATAGTACATATTCCAGTGCACCAGTAGAAAGATACAGAAATGACAATAGCAACATTTTTCTTTTCTTTTCTCTTTTCTTTTCTTTTTTTTTGGTCAGACGTGGGGTTGGAACTTTGGGCCTGGGTGCTGTCCCTCAGCTCTTCAGCTCAAGGCTAGTGCTCTACTACTTGAGCCACAGGGCCACTTCTGGCTTTCTGGTGGTTAACTGGAGATAAGAGTCTCATGAACTTTTCATGCCTGGGCTGGCTTCAGATCTCAGTCTCCTGAGTAGCTAGGATTACAGGCACAAGGCACTGGCTCGTAATTATTATATTATTTATTTCTTTATGTCAATAATGGGATTTGAACCCAGGGCCTGGATACTGCCCCTGAGCTTTTTCACTCAAGGCTAGTACTCTACTACGTTAAGCCACAGGACCATTTCTGCAACACTTTTCAGAAAGTCAATAATTAAGGCTAGCAGTACATTTCAGGTGGTAAAACACTTGCTTGGCAGGTGTAAGGCCCTGATTCAAATCCTAGTACTAACAAAAGAAAAAAAGAGCCAATATGTGGAAATAGCAAATGTCTACAACAGTAAAATGGATATACATACTACAGATATAAAACTATATAACAATAAGAACAATATACATACATATATGTGTGTGTGTATATATATATATATATACATATATATACTTTAGGTTGAATCTCATGAATATAGATGAATTAAGCATTTAAAAAATGCACAATGTGGTTCTTTTTTTTTGGGGGGGGGGGGAAGGCTGCATACTGTCTTTGGGCTTTTCCCAAGGCTAGCGCTCTATCACTTGAACCACAGCACCACTTCCAGCTTTTCCTGTGTATGTGGTACCAAGGCATCAAACCCGGGTCTTTGTGCATGCTAGGCAAGCACTCGTCACTAGGCCAAACTCCCAGTTCCCAATGTGGTTCTTTAAAAATAAGGTTCAACAGTAGAAACCTTGGGCTCTACTAGCAGAGATCTGCAATAGAGCAAAACCTTGATATATAAGGCCATATAGTATGAAGCTGATTGAAAGGACCTCCAGGATACTGAAACAAAAGCCATATAATGAATGATTGTTGTCCTTAATGTATTATGTTATCTCTCATCTCCTTTGCTGTCTCTTGGGTATCTCATATTGTTACAGTATCTCACTTTGTTATCTGATATATTGAATTTATTTGTATTTGGTTATTTGAAATTTGATAGGGAAGGGGGGAAAACCAAGACGGGGGGTAGGTGGTGGGTGGGGGAGGGTGATGGGTACCAAGACATGTGAAAGGGTATCAATGTATGTGAATTAATGCACCTTCTATCTGGCAAATATCATGTAACCCTTTTATTAATTACAATAAAAATTATTTAAAAAATCTATGATAGGATATTCTGTAGACAGAATGTTATATAGATCGATCTGTATCCATGACATACAAACTCTCAGCTTAATTTTAATTATATTCTAAATTTATGTGTCAGTGATAGCATATAGAGATTCCCTTCTTGAATACTTGTTTATTAAACATGACATTTGAAATATGATGTAAAAAAGTCAATGATAATAAAATCTTTTAAAATAAAAAAAAGAAAAAACAAAAAAAATAAAAATAAAAATAAGGTTCAAAAATAGCAATAAATAAATAAATAATAATAAAAAATATCGGGCACTGGTAGCTCATGGCTGTAATTCTAACTACTCATGAGGCTGAGATCTATGGATCATGGTTCAAAGCCAGCTAGAGAAGGAAAGTCAACGAGGTTTTTATCTCCAGTTAGTGAACAAAAACCTGCAAGTAGAGCTATAGCTCAAGGGGTAGTGCACTAGCTATGAATACAAAAGCTCAGAGACAAAACCCAGGCCCTGAGTTTAAGCCTCAAGACAGGACACGACAGGAAGGAAAATAAATGAATGGATGAAGGGAGGGAGGGAGGGAAGGAAGGAAAGAAAAAGGGGGAGGGAGAGAGGGAAGAAGGAAGGGAGGAAAGAAAGAAGGAAAGATACTCCTTAAGAAACACACTAATTATATATATGGTTTTCTTTAAGGAAAAGCAGTGTATGTCTGTGTAGAACAAGTAAGAGTTAACACTTGAATGCTAGCAATATTGTACTTGTCTTTTAAAAAATTTAATATAGCTACATAAGAATATGCTGAAAACGGGGGCCGGGAGTTTGGCCTAGTGGTTAAAGTGCTTGCCTAGCATGCATGAAGACCCGGGTTCAATTCCTCGGCACCACATACATAGAAAAAAGCTGGAAGTGGTGCTGAGGCTCAAGTGGTAGAGCTCTAGCCTTGAAAAAATCCAAGGACAGTGCTCAGGCCCTGAGCTCAAGCCCGGGACTGGTAAAAAAAAAAAAAGAATATGCTGAATAACTAGTATACACTTGTATTTTTTTTTGCATTTTTATTTGCTTCTATTATTTTTCACAACTAAAAATTGTTTATAAGCCAGGTGATTTCACACATCAAATCCTAGCTATTCAGAGGCCTGAGATTCAGAGGATCAAAATTTGAATCTAGCCTGGGAAGAAAAATCCCACTGACTCTATCTCTAAAATAACCATCAAAAAAGCCAGACTGAAGGCCTGGATCAACTGGTAGAGAGTCACTTAACAAGATGAATCTATACTTTGTACAGAGCATCTCTGCTTCAAGATGCATGTCAAGTTCAAGTCTCATTTAACTCATCTGTTATTTGGGTACCTACTCTAAAAGAGAGAGATAGCAATTTCTTCTATGGCTGAAGTATACGAGTGCTGGATGAGCTTGCCATGCTTCTTAAAGCTTCACTTCAGACATGGCCTATTGTTTCTTCCACCTTTACTCTATTTGCCTAAATATATCATATGACCAAGTCCAAAGTCTGTGGGGAAAGAATTTACACTTCAACTCAAGGGAAAGGGTGGGGAATATTTGCTAAGCAATAATTCAATTTATGGTAAATTGAGAAATCCCCAGAACAATTTCAATAATGGCCACATAAACATAGTAAGGGGTTGATGAAGTAACTAACTGCTATTGAATTCTCACATGGCAAAGAGCTAAGAGGAACAGTAAATATGTGAATGACAGAATCAAGATACAAAAACTTTCAACATTATTGGCTCAACAGGATATGCCTAATCTAAAAGAATCTCACAGAAGTCCTGTATGTATTTGGCATAAAATGAAGATCTAATTTAATACCAAGATACATAAAAGACTGAGTGGTTTTAAGTTTAATGTCAATAACAGCTATTAATGTGATATAGCTTTGTAAAAGGATAACAGCACTCAATTATGTCATATGAAATACACAACAAAACCTCAAAGGAAAAAAAGACACGAAAAGAATCTTAGCCAAGCAAGTTCATATAAGTAATATATTGGAGTATTTATTACATTTCTTTGCAATACTAAAGACTGATAACAGGAAGCACTGGATTAAACCAGAATTTCATAGAATATTCAAGTGTGATCTGAATAAACCTCAGGTTTTCATGACTGGAAAGACTAAGAAAGAAATATAGATGAATACAAAGAGGAACAAGCCTGTAAGTTGTCATTCAATTCCTAGAAGATTAGTTAAAAGGGAAGGGTTTTTTGCTCAACATAAATGAAAACTTTCTAGCTAAAATCTTGAATGCCTTGAAATCTAGTAAAATACTGAATGAATTTAGTTAGAGGCTCTGGTGCCTCTACACAGCAGTTGGTAAACTCTGTAAAGGGCCAGAAAGTAAAGCATTTGGGCTTTGTAGACCAGAAGGTACCCATGGCAACTACCCACTGGATCAGAAAAGCAGCCATAGACAACACGTAGACAAATGGTATGGCTGTGGTCCAATTAAACTTTACTTACAAAAATAAATGTCAGGCCAGATGGCAATAGTTTGCCAACTTCTTTTCTATATTGAAGATAGAGTGAGCGAGCGAGTGAGAAAGAGACAAGAGACAGAGAGTCACAGAGAGAGAGAGTCAGAGAGAGAGAGAGAGAATGCCAAAGAGGTTGGTCCATACAACCTTCCCATCACTTCCAGTTCCAAGGCACCATGAAAGTCACTAAAGCAAGTCAATACATAGAAACAGGAGGAACAAGGATGTACTTAGGCAGAAGAAACCATATACACTTGTATATGGATATTTATAGACACATAGAAATAGAGACTCCTTTTTAGGCCCTTCTCCTGAGACTTACTATATACCATTCATGGCTTTCTTTTCACTTTCAAATGAACTTTCTCTGTTTACCTTTAAAAAAATCATATAGAAATAAAATTGCTACAAACATTTATAGACTAGATCACCTCCACTGAAACAGATTTGAGAGGTAACTGCTAAACACACAAGGATTTTACACAGTTCTCTCTTAAAGTAGTAAGAAAATAGACATAGGAACCTAGGTACCAGCATAATGACATTTCAGTACCAAATGAACAACTTCATTACTATATTCTTTACAAAACATGACAACAGTTGCCTTTCAAAAAGTTTTTTCATTCCTAGATGAGGGAACAAGACATATGTGAACAGCCTTTATAAAGCCCTTTCATATGTGTTGAGTGTTACATCTTCATACAGAGAACCCAAACAAAGCAGAAAAAAGCTGTAGCTAACTTGGTTTCAACAAAGGTCAAGAATTTCTGCCCTACAAAAAGTAAAAGTGAGCTGGTTCCCCTGCTCCCATGCTCCTCCATAGCATCTACACCAGAAGGAAGTCCTCCAATTGTGATTTATCCACAACAAATCAACATAGAAACAGGTAATGGGCATTTATAACAATTTAGTATTGGCTTATTTGTAAACTGTAATTGATGGAAATATAAAATAATCTGAAAAACAATCATTTATTTTCCTAATTATTTTAATTATCTAAATTTTAATAAAATTTATAGTTTATAATTTGATTTTTTATTTAAATTAGTGAAGCAATTAGGTATAAAACAAAAGGTTTGTCTGGTCACCTTTGAAGAGAAATGATAGTTTCCCTGAAAGAAGCAGCAATAGCAACGAAAGTGATGTCAAGGGATTGAAGGCTGGAGTCCACGCAATGTTACACGGAAGTAAGACTGACAGTGGATTGTTGCAACTAGTGTGCTATTTGCAGATGTGCTGGCTATGAGACAAAACCATCAAAACCTAATCACTACTGATGTAGAAAATAAAAGAAGTTCAAAACAAATTATTTAAAGACTTGTAAATTGCAAAGCCATCAGAAGCAGATGCTCATTGTTCTGCATTTAAATTTTGGAGTTTCTAGCCTTTTCATACAGGAAAACTTTGCGATGTTAATATTTTAACACACACATATACACATGTACACGTACACTAGCATGACTGAGAAAATCTACTGAAGTTGTTTGCTTGGAAATGTACAGTGAACATGCAACCAAAAAAATCGATTTTCAACAGCACCAGTTAGAAACATTCAGTAACTTGTTAATTATACAGGAGACCAATTCATACAATAAAACTATCAATGTCAGCCGGGCGGGGCTCCATGGCTCACACCTGTAATTGTAGCTACTCAGGAGGTTGAGATCTGAGGATCAAGGGTCAAAGCCAGCCAGGACACAAGACTCTTATCTCCAATTAACCTCTAGAAAACAGGAAGTAGGGTTTGGCTCAAAGGTAGGGTGGTAGCCTGGAGCTGAAGAGAGCTCAGGGACACCGGCCAGACACAGTGGTAGGGTGGCAGCCTGGATCTGAAGAGCTCAGGAACAGTGCCCAGGCTGAGTTCAAGCCCCATGACTCACCAAAAAAGGAAAAAAAAAACCAAATAAACAAAAAACAAAACAAAACCCTAGCAGTGTCTTGAACTGAAACTTAACAATTCCAAGGGTAACAAAACAATTACTTTAGCAATGGTGTTCTAAATGAATTTTTTTCCAGTTTTACTACCAAATTAATTCTAAATTGTCTAAAACTATGAGGGACTGGATAATTATAATGCAGAGTTTAAATTTTATATCACATGCAGTCTGGTGGTATAGGTACAATGACAGGAAAATATGTTGGAGAAGTTATTCAAATTGAGTATAAACCAATACATAGCTTATCTCATGGGGAAATTTTCAGTAATTTTTGAAAAGTCATCTGTGCAAGCTGAGTGCTGAGGCTCACACCTGTAATCCTAGCTACTAAGGAGGCTGAGATCTGAGGACCAAGGTTCAAAGCCAGCCCGGGCACAAAAGGACCTGAAACTCTCATCTCCAATTAACCTCTAGATAACAGGAAGTGGGGCTTGGCTCAAGGGTAGGGTGGTAGCCTTGAGCTGAAGAGCTCAGGGACATCATCCAGGCCGAGTTCAAGCCTCATGACCCTCCTCTCCCCCCAAAAAAACCACCCATGCAAACGGTGTGATTAGAGTCATGCACTTCTGTTGTGCTACTGCTATGTTCATATGCTGTAGGTATGCTGTAATAAATTTTGAATGATACAAGATAAAAATGTTTTAAAGGGGCTGGGAATTTGGACTAGTGGTACAGTGCTTGTCTAGCATGCACGAAGACCCAGTTCAATTCCTCGGTACTACATACATAGATAAAGCCAGAAGTGGTGGTGTGGCTCTAGTAGTAGAGCCCTAGCCTTGAGGAAACCCAAGGACAATGCTGATGAGGGCCCTGAGTTCAAGCCCCAAGACTTCAAAAGTCAGTTGTATTATTTAATAAAATGAATTAGCTAGATATTTGATACACCACATTCACGCTTAAGTAATAAGTAGTACTTATGTATGTACTACTGTTGTCAATTCATTCTAGATTAGATAAGTTATTATCAAGAAGCAAACATAGAACAATGGCAGGGATAATACTGAATAAAATGCATTGTACTTATAAACTGATTTGCCAAATGAAACCTCTTGGTACAACTACACAAAGATAATTTTTTTCCTTTTCTTCTCTTTTTTTGTAGGTTGTGGGGCTTGAACTCCGGGCCTGGGCACTGTCCCTGAGCTTTTCATTTCCAGGCTATCACACTACCCCTTGAGCCACAACGCCACTTCCGGTTTTCTAGTGGTTAATTGGAAATGAGTCCCACGGACTTTAGTGACCCAGCTAGTTTTGAACCATGATCCTCAGATTTCAGCCTCCTGAGTAGCTAGGATTACAGGCATGAGCCACTGCATCTGGCTCACAAAGATGATTTTTAAAAGGGAAAAAAGAAGCACTTTGATGTCACGTGAAAATGTTTAAATATTGATAAACACAGTTATTACTTTAGTGTGAATGTGGTGTATCAAATAAATACAAATTTTTACCAGCTTTTTATTTAGTTAGTACTGTGACATTCCATAAATAATAAACATATTAATAAGCAAATATATAATCAATAACATAACAGACTCATTCTTTTTGCTGTATGTTCAATTATTTTTTAAATATTTTCTGTCTGATTTTAAACTTGCAAGTTGGGTTTATTACGTTCTTTATCCAATAACTTTTTTTGCAGTCTTAGGATTTGAACTCTACTGAAGAGCCATTCCTTCAAGGTTTTTTCACTGCTTATTTTGAAATAGGATTTCACTTTTTGCTTAAGTCCATGGCTAAACCATGACCCTATTGCACACTTCCCACAGTAACTAAGATGACAGATGCACAAAACAACACCCAGCTTCTTCCACTGACATGAAAATTTTCTGAACATTTTTCTCCAGGCTTGCTAGGAGCCACAATCCTCCTGATCTCAGCCTCTCAAGTAACTAGAATTACTGGCATGGGCCACCAAGCCCAGTTTCCAATAACTTTTTTTATATTGTATTTTGTAAAAGTACCTATCCATACATTATAAGGGATGGGGAGGTCTTCACAACAGATATTTTCAGCACATATAGATTTTTTTTTGCCAGTCCTGGGGCATAAACCCGAGGCCTGGGCACTGTCCTTGGACACATTTTGCTCAAGGCTAGTGACCTACCACTTGAATCACAGCACCATTTCTAGCTTTTTCTGAGTATGTGGTACCGAGGAGTCGAACCCAAGGCTTTGTGCATGCTAGGTGAGCATTCTATCACTAGGCTACACCCCTAGCCTACATATAGATATTTTAAGCAAATTATAGCCTGCTGTCCAGTTCACTAAATCAACTCTGGAACACAGTTCCATCCATTTGTTTGCCAACTGTCTATTATTGCTTTCACGTTACATCAGCAACATTGAGTAATTTAGCAGAGAGTATATGGCTCTCACTGCAGAAATGATTTCTTCTCTGGTCCACTGGGGGGGAAAACATTGGCCAATCCCTGATCTGGACGGCTGGACTTCTCTATTTTCATCCCCCAGTCATTCATTACACTAAGATGGCACAGAGATCAATAATATTAAGATCATTAAACATTCTGATCTTTAGACAGAGGGCAAGAAAAAGTATAGTTTGGCTACATGGACAGCCATGTGTCTGGGTGAGACACTTACTACTTGTCTTTGTCTACCTTATCTTGAATACTGGAAAGTCCCTTCCCCAGATTTTTGTTCTTGGGATCTTAAGATGCAATAAAGACCAGTGATGCAAGAATGATCAACTAGTTCAGTGCAGTGTGGAAATCTTCAACAATTTCACTGACAACATCTTCTTCAAGGAGTCCCACATCAGCAGAGCTCTGGTGCACATCTTTCAGGCCTGAAATACATGCTGATAAACCACACCTACTGGTCTGAACAACTGTGACTTCTAAAGCAACTATATCTTGAAGCACACTGAGTTTACTCTGAAGACTAGACCACCCCCTGGCTTTGAGGTGTCTGTTTTCCACTGTCACTAACTTCTACCTCCAATGAAGCTGCAACAAAGCATGTGCTCTTCATGATCTTTAGTGCCTGACTCAAAGCTAGTCATCACAAAGCTTTTGCCAGCCTTCTGAGAGCAGCTGGGATGAAAGAATGGCAGATCCTGATAATCAAATTAAATAATCACGTTTCTTCTAAATTACTTAAGCTAACTGAGTTGCACTTAGATGCTGGATCTGAAAAAAAAATGGGATAAGTCCTCTAGTGTGTGAGTTAATGGAGCTTTGAGACCAGAAAAGAAGCAGGACAAACCTGAGGGGTCTGCACTGATGACGTGTTCTCTGTAGCTTGACTTATGCAACAACTCAGGCTTCAGATGAGAGCCCAGGAATCCATCTCTTTGAATTAGCACTACAGCATTGGGTAGAGGATCCATCACCCACACAGATGTGTAGATGAATGAAGTTAGGAGTGAAAATGAATAAAGAGCTTACCATACTAAAGCAAATTTTTTTCATATATTTTTATTGTAATTAATAGAAGGGTTACGTTATATTCGCCAGATAGAAGGTACATTAATTCACATACATCGATACCCTTTCTCATGTCTTGGTCCCCATTTCCCTCCCCCTCACCTAAAGCAAATTTTTTTTAAAGCGAAAAGTTTAGATAGTATTTAGGTACTATTATTATATTATTATTCTGCCAGTCCTGGGCTTGAACTCAGGGCCTGGGCACTGTCCTTGGACATTTTTTGCTCAAGGCTTGCCCTCTGTCACTTGAGCCACAGTGCCACTTCTGGCTTTTTCTGAATATATGGCATGGAAGAATTGAATCTAGGGGCTTCATGCATGGTAGGTGAGCACTCTACCACTAGGTTATGCTCCTGGCCCCAGTACTATTGTTCTTATAGGAAATAATTCTTCTACATGATCTCATGTCTCTTGATATCCTAAAACTTCTCTACAATTTTGATTTCAAAAGCATCAAAATACCCAGGTGTGTGGCCAGGAGTTTGGCCTAGTGGTAGAGTGCTTGCCTAGCATGCACGAAGACCTGGGTTCGATTCCTTGGTACCACATACATATTTTTAAAAAAAGCTGGAATTGTTACTTAGGCTCCAGTGGTAGAGCTCTAGCCTTGAGAAAGTCCAAGGACAGTGCTCAGGCCCTGAGCTCAAGCCCAAGATTGGCAAAAAAAAAAAAAAAAAAAAGCCAGGTGCGGTGGCTCACTCCTGTAATTGTAGCTACTCAGGGGCTAAGATCTGAGGATCACAGTTCAAAGCCAGTCAATAAAGACAGAAAGACTCTTACCTCCAATTAACCACTAGAAAAAATGGAAGTGGGGCTATGGCTCAAGAGGTAGGGCAGTAGCCTTGAGCTGAAGAGCTCAGGGACAGCACCCAGGCCCAGAGTTCAAGCCCCATGACCAACCAAAAAAGAAAAAATGAATGAAAGAAAAGTATCAAAATATGATTCGCTCCAGATAGGGGAAGAATCCAGACAAAACCAAGTGTTCCAACCATATCAGTATGTGCCATGAGGAAAAAAGATCTTCCTAGAATGATTTTCAACACTTAAAAAAAATGCCTTCTGGAGGGGGGAAGGGAAATGGGGACCATGACATGTGAAAGGGTATCAATGTGTGGGAATTAAGGCACCATTTATCTGGCAAATATCATGTAACCCTTCTATTAATTACAATAAAAAATATATTTAAAAAATGCCTTCTGTAGAAGTAAAGATATTGATGGTTTTGCTACATAGATACTTCTTAAAATATGTTCAATATATTGAAATATGATTATTTACTTAAATATCCATAGCTCAATTATTTGAAAATAAAATTTTTATATGTAATTCAATCTAGTTAAGAAAATATGACATACACACACACACACACACACACACACACACACACACACAAACACACAATGGAATTCTATGCTGCCATCAGAAAGAATGACATCATCACATTTGTAAGGAAATAAATGGAAAGACTTGGAAAAAAATCATGTTAAGTGAAGTAAGCCAGAACCAAAGAAACATAGACTCTATGGTTTCCCTCATTCATAATAATTAGTATATATCCAGGATTTTCCTAACAGAGGATCACAATAGCTCAATAGCTATGCACATATGACCACATAAGAATCATCATATCTAGGGGCCGGGAGTTTGGCCTAGTGGTTAAAGTGCTTGCCTAGCATGCATGAAGACCCGGGTTCGATTCCTCGGTACCACATACATAGAAAAAAGCCGGAAGTGGTGCTGAGGCTCAAGTGGTAGAGCTCTACAGCCTTGAGAAAGTCCAAGGACAGTGCTTAGGCCCTGAGCTCAAGCCCAGGACTGGCCAAAAAAAAAAAAAAAAGAATCATCATATCTAAGCAAAATGAACTCCAAGATGTAGAAACAAGAGTTTTTCTTTGTAGCTTTTGTTTTTAATTTAATATGAGAAGTCATTTCTTTTTTCCCCCCTCCCCTATGGTTTATCTCCTGTTGTCACTGTATTTGATTTTGGTACCGGGTGTACGAATGAAGGAAGGGAAGGGGGTGAACCAAATGTAACAGCAAGACTCACAAGACAGTATGTTGGAAATGAACTTTACAATGGGGAGGAGGGTTGGAAGGAAGGGAAAGTGGAAGAAAAACATGGGAGGGGGTAACAAGGTTTGACAAGAAATGTACTATCTTACCCTCTGTACAGCACCCTAACAATAAAATCAAACTTAAAAAATAAATAAGCCGGGCACATGCCTGTAATCCTAGCTACTCAGGAGGATGAGATCTGAGCATTGCAGTTCAAAGCCAGCCCAGCCACTAAAGACTGTGAGACTCTTATGTCCAATTAATCTCTATAAATGGGGAAGTGGGGCTATGGTTCTAAGGGTAGGATGGTAGCCTTGAAGCCTTGAGCTGAAGAGCTCAGGGACAGTGCCCAGGCCCAGAGTTCAAACCCCATTACCCACAAAAATAAATAAATAAGACAAAACCAATAAATGAATAATTATATCCAAAGGAGGAAGCAATGGAAAAAGTAAATGGAAGTAAATATGATCAAAGAATTTCATATACATATGTGAAAATAAAACAATGAAACCAACCTCAACTGAAGGTGGTCTAAGAAGAGTATAAGGGTAATTTCATAGGGTATACTATATAAATTATAGAAATTTCACAATGAAACCTACCTTGTACAACTAATATATAGTAATAAATTGTTTGATTATGCCCAGTCAGTCATTAGTCTTTTCTGAATTATACATGTAAGCTCTGTAAAATAGAAGGATATCCTGTTGTTCTGAGAACAATGCCTCACTATTACACACTTCTTAAATAATTTCCTATGATTTTTCAAAAATTCCATTACATTATACATCATATACGTATTCTTGAAAGTTGCTGGCAAACATATTATGATTTGCCTTTAAATCTCTTATCTTGAGAACAACAGTGCTAGAATATTTTGAGCACTTTTATCAAAGAGTCAATTAACATGTATTTGAGTTCTTTCCTTCATGAAGTTGTGAACTGTAAGAATCTATGACAACAATACCTAGCCACAAAGAGTCCATAAACCAACATGAAGTCTTCTAAGTAGTTTAAAAACAAACAATGCTTCTATGTCTAAAAGTATAGATGAGTTTGTCTTTTCCTACCGGCCATTATGGTCTAAACAATTGTATCCACAAGTGAGAAAGGCTACACAAAATATACTGAAAGAATCAGATAAACAGTGCATGTTTTCTCTCATGTGGAATACAGATCTAAAATACACAAGGACTGATCATTTATATAGGACTCTAGGCATTCATACACAGTGAGGCCAAACAAGGTTACTCTTAGAGGAAGAATACAAGGTACAATCATATAAAATGTGCCCCAATCATATAAAATAGTACTTTTTTAAATGAACTCCAGGAATAGAAACAAAAAGTTTATTCTTTGTTGTTTTTGTTTTCTTTTAGTCTTGTTTGTTCATTTATCTGTCTTTCAGAGGCCCAGAAATGCAAGGACAAAGGGTAACAAATGCAGCCCGGGTACTCACTAGCTACTATGTTGTGGGGACAGAAGGAGAAAACTGGGAGAGAATGAGGGAAGGAGTGTGACATTGTCCAAAAATAAATATATTCCTTACCTGAAATATGTAACTATAACCTCTCTATATATCACCTTTATATTAACAAAATAGAAAAATTTTAAAACATCAGGAAAGTTGCTAAAATGATGATAAAGCTTATGTATGCATGTGTTATGTATGTATTTATATATGTGTTGGAAGGGTGGAACCAGACTTCAACATACTAAATATGCACTTAACTGAGTTATACCCCCAGATAAAAAGCTAATTTTGAATATTAAGAGGAAGACTTAGTAACAATTAGCCAAAGTAAATTCCTTCTGAAAATAAAATAAAATATAAAGACACCTGCACAATCATTTTCATCACCACGCTCTTCACAATAGCCAAGAGATGGAAACAACCCAGATGCCCCCAATACAGATGAATGGATACAGAAAAAAATGCGGTACATATATATAATGGAGTTCTACACAGCCACCAGACAAGATACAATAATGACATTCGCTGGAAGGTGGATGGAACTAGAGCAAATCATGTTGAGTTAGATAAGTCAAGATCAAAGCAACAAAAGGTGTTAGATCTGAACAATAAGAGCAATGATTCAATACTCAGGTATTTCAGTTCATTGGCATGAATGTGGAGATACAAATGTATCTATATAGACACATAGATCTGTGATAAGATATATATCCTATAGATGTATTGATATATTATATAAATCAATATGTATGACATACAAAATATTCAGTTTAATTTTAATTACATTCTTAAATGTATGTGCCAATTATTGCATATAGATTTTTTCTTGAATACTTGACTGCAGAATATGACATTTGAAATATGATGTAAATACTCAGTTTTAATAAAAAATAAAATATAGAGGAGAAAGTATTTGAAATATTAAAAGGTGGAAAGGAGACCTTTCAAGACAAAGCATAGGAGCCAGGGCCCATGAAACAGACTCGGAGCACCAAGTGCTCTTAATGGTACTGATGGCCAGCTTAGACATCAAGACTGGGGAGTGACAGGCATTCGTGTGTTTGCCTGAGGCTAAAATTTCCACAAAATAGTTCGAAAAGCACTAAAAACAAGATAAATCAATAGAAGTAGGAAGATTAATAGATGGATAGCTATTAAATAAAGCAATATCTTAAAGACACTAAATGTTAGAATATAGAGAAGAGTATTTGAGTATTAACTGTAATATTCTTTCAAATTTGCTAGAGGTTTAGAAATACTCAACGTAAAAGATAACAAAATTAAGCATATGCACACTTTAATCTCCTCAATATGATAGCTCAAGAACTTAACAGAAAATACAGAGATACAAAAGTTATTTAGAATGTGCCAAATTTAATTCACAAGAACACATTCAAATGATATGAAATACAGAAACACAAAAACCATCAACAGTATGGATTAATGGAGAAATAAACTGAAGAAGGGTGGTCTCATTTTGCTTTAATCATTGTTTAGGAGTCAGAAAAACATTTTATGGGTTTCAACTTAAAGCCTTGCAATTGCTAGGTAAGTGCTGTGCCTGAGCCATAACCTCAGTCCCCTACTCCCCCCTCTTTTTTTGCCAGTCCCGGGGCTTGAACTCAGGGCCTGGGCACTGTCCTTGGACACTTTTTGCTCAAGGCTAATATTCTGCCACTGAATCACAGCGTCACTTTCGGCTCTTTCTGTGTAAGTAGTACCAAGGAATCGAACCCATAGCTTCATGTGTGCTAGGAAAGCACTCAACAACGGGGCTACATCCCTGACCCACTGGTTATTTTGATAGAGTCTTGGATTTGCTGAGGCTAGTCTGGACTATAATCCTTCTATGAACACACCTTACATAGGTGAGAGGTGACAGACATATGCCCCATAGGTAGCTTTTTCTGTTGAGATGGGGTCTACTGCACTTTTTGTCCAGCAGCTTTCAGGCCACAATCCTTTTGATATCAGCCTTCCAAGGGGCTAAAATTATTAATATGAGCAATCAATGCCCAAAATGAGAAAATATTTTTGGAAGTAGATTAATGAGCAAACTGCTCTTAACCTAAAAGTCAAAGAGGAACCAGAGAAGAAAAATAATGGAAGAGACAGAAGAAAAGGAGGAAGAGGGAGGGAAGGATGGAGGGAGAGAGGGAAGGAAGGAAGGAGGGAAGATGAAATATTTGTAAACAAAGATATAGTTGCCTAAACTGTGAGCACAAATTCAATGTTCCCAATTTAAAAACTGACCCAAGCTAGGTATGGTAACAAACCTCCGTGATTCTATCACTCTAGAGGCTATGACAAGAGGATCACAAACTCATGCCAGCTTGAGCTCCACACTGAGAACCTATTTCAAATAAATAAATAAAATTTAAACATACTCAAAAGCATTCTCTCATGCTATTGTTTTCATGACAGTTCTAATTTCACTGCTCTTCAAGTGGATATTTGGTACAGACATTCAGACATGGACACCATGTTGCTTTGTCTTAGAGTTTCCAAACATTTATTTTACTATAAAGTGTTTACTCATGAGAAAGCACACAAGCAACAACTCCACATGTTATTATTCTGCTTTACAGATTGGTAAGCTAAAGTACAGGATAATTAAGTAAACTGCCCAAGGTTTCACCACTAAGCATAGTTAAAATTCAAACTATATTCCTAATAACCAGGCAATATTCAAAATTTAGAAGATTCTTATTTTCTAGGGACGCATTTATAACAAAGAATCAAGATTTCTTTTCTTTTCCTTTTTTTTTTTTTCCAGGCTTGGGCTTGAACCCAGGGCCTGGGTACTGTCCCTAAGCTTCTTTTGCTCAAGGCTAGCACTTTACCACTTGAGCCACAGCACCACTTCTGGCCTTTTCTGTTTGTGTGCTACTATGCATGCCAGGTAAGCACTCTACCACTAAGCCACATTCTCAGCCCCAAGAATCAAGATTTCTAATGCCTACAATCTGAAAATACTGAAGGTTAAGTGTAGTGTTTATGGCAAACAGGCAAATAATTGAGGCAAATGGGCCAAAGAGGGTCCAAGAGGGTCCCAGTAATTAGTAACTGGTATACAATATTACAATAGTAACTAATACTGAATGTCTTTTAAAAAAAACACTGGGGGCTGGAGGTATGGTTCAAATGGCAGAACATTAGCCAATAAGAACAAGTATCAAGTTCTATTCTTGGACAAAAAATACAAAACCTGAAAGCCATATGCCATAGTCTTTTTGCTCTAATGACTAGTATGGATTGTTTCTCTCTGCTTATCACCTTGCTGCATATAATACAGACTTCCAAACAACTTTGTTTTGTTTTATATATGATCTGTTTATGCTACTTTAGATCCTTTGAAGAATCGCATTTTAATTTTGCATCTAACCCAAAAAGTTTGACTTAAGAAACCATTTGTTTATGATCCTTAACAACTAAATTCCAATGTTCAAGCCAATAAAAAGTATTTATTTGAGGGCCGGGAGTTTGGCTTAGTGTATGCTTGCCTAGCATGCATGAAGACCTGGGTTCAATTCCTCAGTACCACATACATAGAAAAAAGGCAGAAGTGGTGCTGAGGCTCAAATGGTAGAGCTCTAGCCTTAATAAAATCCAAGGACAGGGTTCAGGCCCTGAGCTCAAGCCCAAGACTGGCTTAAAAAAAAAGTAATTTTTATTTGAACTAATAACACTGTGCTAACAGTTTATTAAAACAAGTACCATGCCTGTAATCCTAGATAGTAAGAAGACTGAGATCTGAGAATCACAGTTTAAAGCTGGCCCACAGCAGAAAAGTCCAAGACTCTTATCTCCAATAAATGCTGAACTAGAAGCACAGCTCAAGTAGTAGGGCACAGTCATGAGCAAAACTGCAAAAGTCAATTCCAACACACACATGCACATGCACATACACACACACATGCACATGCGCGCGCGCACACACACACACACACACACACATACACACACACGCCAAGTATTTCTGGGGATACAGCTTAGTAGTAGAATGTTTGTCTAATATTCAAGAGGCCCTGGATTTTATCCTCAGCACTATAACTCAAGAAATATATTTGTTTATTTATTTAATGTTTAGTTCACATTTCTTAGTTTATAAAGACTACACATATAATTCTGCTAAATTATATACATGTGTATATACACACACACATACTTTTAGTACTTTAAAATTGAAGCTGTTATTAAATATGAGGTTTTAGTTATACTAAAAGAAAAAGGTTTTAGAAACCATGTAAATTTATCGGTTTCAAAATCGATCATTCAATTAACACTTACCAAGCATTTAACACATATCAGAAACTATGCAAAATAAAAGACGGTGAGTGATATGAAAGAAGCAAATAGGTTCAACTGGAACACAATGGAGAGCTAGCAAAGCCAGACAGAGCAATGGTGAGGATGTAATAAAACCCTAAGACAAGATGACACTTGAACTGTACCTGGAAAGTACAAACAGACTATTGTAATATATTAAATGTAAGTGAAATGATGTCTCTAAGTGACTGGCATAGGAATAATGCATGGGCACTAAGGCCAGTAGGGGAAGTAAAGCAGAAGACAGTGAATCACAAGGAAGAAAAAGCAGTTCCTGTTTCAAGTTCCTAAAGGATGAAGATTAGGTTCTAAGAAATGCATTGTTAGGAAATTTCACTGTTGCATAAACAACACAGTATACAATCACACAAGCCTGGATTGGATAACCTACTACAATCTATGCTTCATAGTGTATAATTTTGTGTGTGTGGCTAGACTCTGGATGAAACATTGTTATTTGGCACATGATACTCTGGAAAAGAAATCTAAAGCATTTTACCAGTATTTCCTTTTTGTAGTGACTGTGGGTATCTGTTTACTATCCTCACCGCAATGCTGGTAGGCCTTCTCCAGAAAATTGTATTATAGAAGACATGTAGGTGACTGGGAAATGGACAGTAGAGGAAAGAAGGGGAAAGGAGAAGGGAGGACAGTAAACAGTACCTGTTTAATTGAACATGGTACTGTCACAAGGTATCATCAAGGTGTTCATCATTAATAAAATACTTGATTTCAAAGGGTTCTTTATGACCCGTAATCTAAATTAAGCTCAGTCCTATCCCTTTAAATCAGAGCTTCCCAGACAATATGTTTTACCCAGTGCTTCCAAGTAAGTGGGCTCTCCTCAGTTCTGGAAAGCTATTAAAGGGCCTGAATCACCAGGACCCAAGGTCTAAATAAAACCATCAAGCCTTCAAATTAAACACCCAAAGAGATGATAATGATAATAATAATAATAATTTGGAAAAGCCAAGCCCAGTGGCTCATAGCTATAATCCTAGCTACTCAGGAGGTTGAAATCTGAGGATCACAGTTCAAAGCCAGGCCAGGCATAGAAAAAGAGAGACTGTTATCTCCAATTAATCTCTAGAAAATGGGAAATGCAGCTATGGCTCAAAGGGCAGGGCAGTAGCCTTGAGATGAAGAGCTCAGGGACAGTGCCCAGAGTTGAAGCCCCATGACCCACAAAAAATATTAATAATAATTTGGAGGAACATACAGAAGTAAAACACACAAGTGTGGAGACCGCATTTATATCCAATATGTATATACACAGACATGTATGTCCTTGAAAATATCCAGAAATCTAGAGAAAGTATGATCACTAAAAAAAGTCAATGTACTCTTTTTATCTGACTCTTTATCTGACTTATATAACCCTGACCCCTCTGTAGTATCACACCTTTATAATAAAAATTAAAAGCCTTTAAAAAAAAAGATAATGTATTAACCAGTCACTGATGGCTTATATCTACAATCCTAGCTACTCGGGAGGCTGAAATCTGAAGACTTCTGAAGTCAGCCCAGGCAGAAGAGTCTATGGAACTCTTAATATCAAACAGCAAAAGCTGGAAGTGGAGGAGAGGCACAAAGTGATAAGAGTGCCACTAGACCTGAGAAAAAGCCAAAGCACAAGTGAAAGGCTCAGTGCTGGTACAAAGAAAAAACAACTTATTCTGATAAAAGTCTCACAAGCTCATCTGGCCAGGTGTGCTTCGAACTGCAATCCTCAGATCTCATCCTCCTAAGCAGCTGACATTATAGACAGGAGCCACCCGCACCTGGCTCACTTTTCTATCTTCTTGCTGCTTAATTGGAGACAGTCTCACAGATTTGTCTGTAGGGGATGGCTTCAAACCTTAATCTTCATGTCTCAGTCTCCTGAGATCTGATCAACCAACCATAGGGTCAAAAAATCTTATCTGAAGAGCTCAGGGGCAACACCCAAGCCCAGAGGTAGGGCAGCGCCCAGGCCTAGAGTTCAAGCCCCATGACCACCACCACCAACAAAAAAAAAAAGTTATCTGCTATGTGAGCTGGCTACGTCTTGGGGTCTGGGATCTCCAGGTTCTGAGAGGCCCTGAACGACAGAAGGTATTGGGCTGGAGCATATCTAGTGAAAGGTCAGTGGGTAAGTAGCTACATTCTGTGGCTGCACAGCTCAGGTAACCTTGAGTGCCACTCCAGGCCCCAGCTTCCTAGCTTAATACATAGTGTTGTCCTGTGGGCAGCGGCATAGCCCAGGGCCCCATATTTCTAAAGGCTTCTTGCAGTAAAATGCACATGCTAGATTAACATATTCAACCTTGACACCAGTGGTTTCAGTAGGATTACCATGCCTAACTATGTGGCTTCCTAAGACTCTTGAGAAAACTTTAAATCTTTTGGAAGTCATTTTAGTAGTTTCTGGTAGTTCTGGTAATTTCTGGCCCCAGTGATAGTGAACCTGAGCAAACAGACCACTAGTGCCCTCAGTCTCTGCACTCTGGCAGTCTATGCAAAGAAGAGTGCCAAGTGCCTTCTCCCATAGCAGATAAAAGAATGTGCCTCACCAGTGTACTCCTAGATAATGCCCCCAAAGAGTACTTTTAAAAATACAACATCTGGTTCAGGACTTCCTAGCCTCATGTTCCTGGGTGTCTCAGACCTCAGTGAGCTCTTGAAGAAACTTAAAGATCCAAGATGCTAGTCTCTTGCCGATAGGGGCTATTTCTGACATAGCAGCCAGGGCAGCACTGAAAGACCACATATATATCACAGTCCACCTGACACATGACAAAGGCAATGTCCATAGACAAAGTGAAATAAAGAAGATCAAGAACTGCATTTGTTTTATCAACCCTGTCCAAGTCAAGGAGCAGGTAGAATCCCTGCTGCAGGAAATCAAAGCTGAAGTAGCTAATTCCAAGGCCAAGGTCCTGGGAGGAATCGACAACCCTGTAATTCTGGAGTCACCTCCAGCTGTAAGAGCTAAAGGAGTGAGGTTCCTTGGACCCAGTCATGGTCATCCTCCCATGAAGCCACTCTGAGCCCCAACCTCCGTAACCACCATTGGGGGGAAACTAGTAGTCAAGGCTGATGGAATGGAACAGGTGGGACTGCCTGTGATGGGGAATAAGAGACTGCCACACGACCTATGCAGGACATATATCCACTCAAGAACTTGGCAAGTTAACTCTCTTCTGTAGCTATTGAAAAAATCCATTGCTCAGGCCATAAAATTCAGGGAGAAAGAGGGTTCAGAGAACAATTAGTTGAGATAACAGATTGAGATTTCCAAGATAAAGCAAAAAAAAATTTTAAGAAGCAGATTAAAAAATAATTGCTGAACTCTCAGTGTTACAGTATTTGCTTTGCATGTATAAGACCCTAAGTTTAACACCCAGCAATAACCAAAGAAAAAGTTAAAGAAAATTTGCAAAAATAATGACAAAAATTTTTCCAGAACTGAAGAAAGACAAGAGATTCAAACTGGCAAATGTACAGCTTTCCTCCTCCTCAGTCTGGACACTGAACTCAGAAACCTCCAACTTGTTAGGCAAGTGCTCTATCAGTTCTTTTGTTCTTGTTTTTGAGCTATGGTCATGCTAACTTTACTACAGTTGGCTCAAAGTCATTGTCTTGCAAGAAGCTATGATTACAATGGTGTTCCACCATGCCCGGATGATAAATGACTCCAATATTATCCAGTACCTCTAGTTAAATTTGGGAGTGTGTGTGTGTGTGTGTGTGTGTGTGTGTGTGTGTGTGTGTGTGTTCATATTTGGGAAGAAGGATCAGCCACTCAAAAGTGAATAAAGAAAACCAAGTACTTTACACAGCAGGGATACTGTTCTAGTTTTTATTTTCTCCCCTCAAGAGTCAAAGTCTCACTATATATATAGCTTCAAATTCACTATGTAGCTTGAGCTTGACACATTACATATGAAAATTTCAAAACCACAATTCTAAATTTCTGTTTTCTCATGCCATGATTTTATCCTACTCTAACCATTAAACTAATTAAAAGAAACAGGACCTGGGAAGGATAAGAATGGAGAGGCATAGGCAAGGACTTTTTGCTCTTTCTTTTGAAAGGTATGTTTGAACAGCCATGAAAAGATGGCTATCTAGCAAATCTATGCACCTCATGAGTGCCAAATTTACCAAGTTACTTATAGTCCATCATCATTTCTTCTTTTAATGCAGTTTAAAAACTTTAACAATCAAATCACAACAAGAATTAGGGGGTAGAGGGATTATACCGTTCCTTTTTCCAAATATATTTCTCAACTACCTCTATGAGCCAGAGAAAAGAAAAATAAAGTAAAAATATTAAACCAACTGGATGCCAGTGACTCACACCTATAATCCTGGCTATTCAGGAGGCTGTGATCTGAGGATCACAGTTCCAAGCCAGCCTAGGCAGGAAAGTCCATAAGCTATGGTTCAAATGGTAGATCACTAGACTTAAGCAAAAAATCTCAGGGAGAGCACCTATACTCTGAATACAAGCCCTAGAATATTATACACACACATACACACAGACACAGACACAGACACAGACACAGACAGACAGACACACACACACACACACACACACGCGCGCGCGCTTACTTTAACCATTTAAAAACATGAACACACACATGCATGCGCTCGCACAGACACACACACACACACACACACACACACACACACACACAGAAAATAACCTTCAATTTTATTCCAATGAACTTTACTGCATGAGTTCCTCTGGTTGGTCAAAGGACAAGCCTGGCAAATAAACAACTTTCAAATATATAGTAACCATTTCTCTCTCAATAGCAATAAACAGAAAGCTAGTAACATAAAACTGAACTAAGCTACATTTTCAAAGTTATATGGATGAAAATTTACAAATACACATATCCTAAAAAATGTCTAAGGCACTCACATAACATTACCTTTTTGAGTACTATATTTAATTCCTTGTAACTTTATTTCTTAGAAGAATAAAAATAGCAAAATCTTTTAGGTACAACAAGGAAACTGCCAACATGTCCATGTTTACTCTGTTTGTCCTGCAAGGAACCGCCCTCAAAGTCCACACTCTTTTCCTGCTCTTTCTCTCCAGCCACAGTAACCTTTTGTATCCTTCCTTCACTAGCAGCATTCTGCCTTAGACTACAGGAAATACATTAATACACAGAACTTGCCTGAAGCAATCTCAGTTTGAGTATTGCAAATGGCTTTACCAACACCTCAGAGGTTGGCTAACTTCAGTCAGAAGTTAGATTTCATTTTATCCTAAGGTTTAACACCCTCTCTTCAATGATTCTGAGGTGGTTTCTATGTTTTTAAGAGATCAATTTGTTCTGTGTATATAGATGGAGAATTTATTTGCATTTCTACAGAATTACAAGGTGAACTTCATGTTTGTGAAGTTTGATAATTAAAAATGAAATAAATATTTCTGTAGCAAACTGAAACTGGGGCCGGGAGTTTGGCCTAGTGGTAGAGTGCTTGCCTAGCATGCACAAAGACCCGGGTTCGATTCCTCGGTACCACATACATAGAAAAAAAAGCTGGAAGTGGTGCTGAGGCTCAAGTGGTAGAGTGCTAAGCCTTGAGAATGTCCAAGGACAGTGCTCAGGCCCTGAGCCCAAGCCCAGGACTGGCAAAAAAAAAAAAAAGAAAACTGAAACTGCCAACCAACCTGAAAAGATTCACTGCTCCTATTATATTAAGCAAAAATAAGGTTTTGAGCCAGCCAGGCACTAGTGGTTTATGTCTATAATGCTAGCTACTCAGGAAGCTGAGATCTGAGGATCCCGAGCAGAAAAGTCTATGAGATTCTTATTGCCAATAAACTACTCAGAAAAAGCTGGAAGTGGTGCTACTGCTCCAGTGGTAGAGCACTTGCCTTGAGCACAAAGAGGCTCAGGGACAGCACCCAAGCCATTAATTCAAGACCCAGGATTAGCAAAAATAAATAATAATAACCATGTTTCCAGACATTATTTCTTCTGTCATTTCCCTAAAAATGTATTAGAAGTTTACTTGTGCTTGAGGAGCCTTTACTGAAATTACAGTGGTCCCTATCATGGGAGTTACATTCCAGAGACACATGCCCCCCCCCCATAGGTGAAAATTTGCAAAGTAGCAACATCATATTTATGACATATATAAGACTTTATAACCACTTTCCTGTCTCCTATAAACCTTTCCCACTCTTATTATCTTTTCCCACACTCTTAGAAACACTTCATATGCTCTTAAACATTCTCTATATTCTTAAACCTACATAATTTTAATAATATATAAAATTCTACTTGGGTACTCACTAGTGAAGTATACTACGGTGCAACTTGAATGATGAAGATCATTATGTAGCTGTACAGTACTGGTGGCAATAAAGGTGATGACAATGAGATGAATGTACTTGCACAGCCAAGAAGAGCATTACAGCTCTTCCAAAGGCACCACTTTATCAGGTGCTTCATCAGGTGGTGCAGTATCTTCACCCTGAGCTGTAACTTCTATTTCCACTAAAGGTATAAATGTAAGTGATGAACATAGTTACTGTGAGTTTCTAGTGCTGTTTTTTTTCTTTTCAGTGAAAAGGTCTTTATAAACTAGCATTCCAGTCTCAATTGTATTTATGAAATGTAATGAACAAAGCATCAGGGCAGGGGTCCCATTCTTCAGCCACTCACTGAAGTTCTTTGGGCATTCTGACCACTGTTTCAAGATGACCGAGTGTTAGGCCAACCTCTTCTTTTTTTTTGTCTGTCTGTCGTGGGGATTCAACACTGTGCCTGGACTTTTCAGCTCAAGGCTACTACCCTACACCTGGATGTGGGCATAGTTTCTAAGCTCTTCACCTCAAGCTATCACCCAATACCTTGAGCCACAGCACCACTTCCAGTTGTCTAGTGGTTAATTGGAGATAAGAATCTCTCATAGACTCTTAAAGCCTGGCCTGGCTTTGAACCAAGATCCTCAGATCTCAGTCTCCTGAGTAGGTAGGATTATAGGCATGAACCACTGTGCCTGGCAACCTCCTCTTCTACTCCAACCCATAGTGAATCTTGTTCCTCTCTTCATCTTCTTCTTGCTGACTTTGTCTAATCCATGTTAAAAATTTGTTCAGACTTATAGCCCCCTTCCTTGATGATGGATTTGGACGTGATCAATTGAATACATGCTCATTAGCTCTGGTTTTATCTGCAAAGGAAGGCAGCCCATGCATAGAAATGCTCTTGAAACTTGTCAAATCAGTCCTTTCTAGCACTGAATGGAGTTGGCCTGGTGGGAGAGGCACTAAGGGACCTGCTTCTGCGTTGCTGTCCTCATTTCATCCTCATCACCATTGCGAACATTAGTGCTTTTTGCGAAATTCTCATAAAGTTTCTTGGCCTTCATCCACGTGGTGTTGGTATCGAGCAGTATCTTCCTGCAATCATTTATTCACAGGGCCAATGTAGACTCCAACCTCTTCGTTATCTTGTTAACAATCATCGTTGCTGTAGACCTAACTATAGATTTGTTGATCCTGTAATGGTGGCCTATAGTCGAGTAGCTTTTGTCTTCCTTTAACATGCCAAGAAGTTCTACATTTTCTCTGATGGTAAACATCTTCCTCTAATGTTTGAGGAAAGAGCCAGAGCCTTAGAAGGCACAGAACATTTGGGTGGCATCATAGGGCTTGAAATAAATGGAAATTTTTACAAAAATTTCACAAAAACCTAACACTGCAGAACAACACTATTCACAAGAATCAGGTGTCCATGTGAAGTAGACAAGGAGAAATGCTGAATATATGGGCACAGCACAGGAGAGCAAACAGATGAATGCCACAGTCACTGAGCTAATCAGTGCCCAGGATACTGGAATAGTGATGTGATTGGTCACCTTCCATTCCATCAGCCAACAGTATGTCATGTACAATCTCAGGCTGGCAAACTTATATACTACATTTCCATTGTGTATAGTACAATATTCACCCACTAGTAAAATACATACTATATTTTATTTTAATATTCTTTTAAGTTTGAATTAACATTTTAATATTTCACATTGTTTTGGCAAAAATAATTAAAATAATAAATATTATATAAATAACTATACAGCAAAATCCTGCAATATAGCAAAAACTTGGCAACACAGAGTTAATTTTTTTAACCCACGATACAGTGAAGTCACAATAAGTGAACTATGCTATAGCAAGGGACAACTGTACTGGCAAATGATTAATCTCAAATTCACATGAATTCATTTCCTTCAAATAGTGTTTGAATGTTCTCTGAATCTCACAAATGTTCAATCGTTTTGGTTAATCAATGTGTTGTGTATATGACACTAATCATGCTATAAAAGTCATTCTTTTCCAACTGGCCAAAATGCTGTAAATGGTTTGAAGACAAATTCATACATTTCATTAAGAAGGCTACATACATCCATTAAACAGAAGCTGTATATATTCAAGGATTCTCCAACTTTCCTTTTTAGACAATGTGATATCTACAGTATCTAGAAGAGTTTTCAATAAATGTTTTCTTAGTGTAAGAACTAATAGGTCCTTATAAAATTTATAAAATTTTTAAAATATTATTTAGGCTGGCAATTCAGCCCATGGTAAGTATTTTTTAGTATGTATGAGGCCCACGATTCCTATTTTTAGAGCACAGGCAAAACCAAATATAGAAAATATACATATGGAAATAGAAGATACAATTGTGGAATTTTTAAAATCTACTATTATTACTATAGATTTGATCAAATTTGAAAATTGACTGTCAATATTTTTTATTTGGGGGGGAAGAGACTAGACATTAAACTAATCATTTCAATATGTGCTATGCAGATACTCAACCACTTAAACAATAACCCAAAGTTTTTATCCTTTTCTTTCCTTTCTTTTTTTCTTCTCTTTTTATTTTTTATGTTTTGCTTTAGATATTTCTCACATGGATCTTGTAATGATGACCTGGAATATCAATCCTTTCACCTACCTAAGCATTCCCACAACTTGGACTAAAAGTGTGAATTGCCAATGCCAAGATCATTTGTTGAAATCTCTGAAACTTTTTTCTGAGCTGACCTCAAATACTAATCCTCCCAATCTATGCTTCCAAAGTAGATAGGATTTAAAGTGTCAGCCACCAAACCCTACTAATGTTTTTATTTTTTTAACCTACCTAAGGTCACCGAAATAAGCCACAAGTATTAGCATGCTCAGCATCACCTATGTAGCAATTTTGTTAAACTCTAACTCTAATCATAAAAAAGAAGAAAAAAATCTAAAGATAGAACATTGTATAATTAACAAGATTCTTCAAAGAGTTAACATCACAAAAGACCAAAAAAAAAAGGTTAAAGGAAATGTTCATGTACAAATCATGTACTCCATGAAAAGCAGTATGTAAATATTAACTGGAGGAAAGCTGTGAAAGACATTTGGTTGATAAAGGAAAGGACTGAGATATATATACTACATATTGAATAATATTATAGAAGAATTGTTATTTATCTTAGATATAAAGTCAGTAGTTATTTTTAGAGGATGTAGAATGAACTTTGCAGAAATGAAGAATACTGGCTACAACTTACTTTCAAATATGCCAGTTTTAAAAAGTATGAAGCTGAAATAAATGTGACAAAATGTCAGTAACTAGTTAATAGGAAATAAAATTGTTTAGTGTATTATATTTCAATATTTACACAGACTATGTTTTTCTAATAAAAATTAGACAAAATGTCATTAGGCCAAAATGTTTCTACATATTTTAATTCAATTCAATTTAGTGAATATATTATATATTATTTAGTGAATATATATATATATAACATGTTGGAAAATTCTGTTTTTAAATCTCTTATAGGTTAAAGTAATATTGTTCTTCATTCTTATTAGAAATACATTTTTGGTAATTTGAATTATAAGTAAAATTTCCATAAAGTTGGTACTACTAAGCCGGGAGTGGTGGCTCATGCCTGTAATCCTAGCTACTAAACAGGCTGAGATTTGAGGATCAAAGTTCAAAGCCAGCCAGGCAATAAAGTCTGAGAGACTCTTATCTTCAATTAACCACTAGAAAAGAGGAAATGGCACTGTGGCTCAAGGGGTAGAACAGTAGCCTTGAGCGGAAGAAGGGCTCAGGGACAGCATCCAGGCCCAGAGTTCAAGCCCCACAACCGACAAAAACAAAAAGTTGGTACTACTATAAAGTCTAAGTTATAGCTAAACTTTAAAAGACTTAAAGAAAAAGATTTTTTTTTTAATTAAATGAGCTGGACGCAGTGGCTCATGCCTTTAATCCTAGCTACTCAGGAGACTGAGATCAAAGAAGGAAAATCAAATATTTCTCATCAAAATGGCCCTTTTGCATTTTAGAGTAAACCACATATAGAGCTGGGTATAGGTTCATATCTGTATTCCTAGCTATTCAGGAAGCTAAGATCTGAGGGTCAAGGTTCAAAGCCAGCTTAGGCAGAAAAGTCCATGATGTTCTTTATCTCCAGTTAACTAGCAAAAAGCCAGAGTAGAAGTGTGGCTCAAGTTTACAGAACATTTGCTTTAGCTTTGAGTGTGTGTGTGGGGGGGGGGGGGGGGAGGGATCCTGACTCAGGGCCAGTGCTAGCCTCAAAGTAAAAATCCAAAGAAGGTAAGGGCCTGAGTTCAAGTTCAGTACTGGCACAAAAGACAGAAAGAAGGTGGTGTAGGGCAGAGAGAGAGAGAGCCACATATGAACATTGCTGGTGACTTTGGAAAATTACTTGATGATGTCTAGTAAAGTAGAACTTTATTAGATATCCAATGAGCCTGCAGTTTTACTCCCAGGTATATGCCAAGTAGTGAGGAGGCTGAGGCAAGATAATGGTAAGTTTGAGGCCAGTATATACTATAGAGCAAGACTGTCTCAAAAAATAAAAACAAAAGTAGGTATGATGTTGTAGGCTTATAATTCCAGCAGTCAGGAAACTGAAATAAGAAGATGAATTCTATTAGTAGCCTTGAGCTGAAGAGGACCCTTCAGCTAAAGAGCTCATGAACAATGCCCAGGCCCAGAGTTCAAGTCCCATGAGAGACAGACACACACACACACACACACACACACACACACACACACGCACACACATAAATTCTAGACCAGCCCAAGCTATATAGCCAGAATCTGTCTCAAAAAAGTCAATGCAGAGGCTTATGTCTCTAATCTTAGCTACTAAAGAGGCACAGATGAGGGTTAATCACAGTTTGGAGAAAGACTGGGTAAAAAGTTAGCAAACTCTATCTCAACAAATAATCCAGGTATGATGGTAATGCACCTACAGGGGAAGCAGAGATAAGATCAAAGTTTGAGCTGGCCTCTAGGAAAAAATTCAAGACTATATCCAAAAAAATAACTGAAACAAAACAAGGGATGGAGGTGTGGCTCAAGGGAGAGGACTACCAACGTGAGGCTTGGAGTTCAACCCTCAAAAAAAGGTAGTAAGTATCTACCATGTAGAACACTAATTGGATAGGTTTTTAAAATCTTATATTTTAAGTTTTGCTGCAAATATCAATTTGTGGAGATGGAGGGAGAAAACTTTTTAGACTGTACTGTGTATAGAATGTAACTGCTTGAAAAGACCAAAATAGTAAAATTATGCTAAATGTTTACATAGAGAAGTTATAGATCCCTCAATATTGTGAAAATAGCCACACTGCCAAAAAATGATAAATAAATTCAATGCAACCCCCATCAAAAGCCCAATGACATTCTTTATTGAGATAAAACAATCCAAAAATTCATATGGAACACCAAAAGAAGTAGAATAGTCAAAGCAATTCTAGGCATAAAAAGTAATGTGGGTGGTATCACAACACCAGGCTTCAAACTCTACTACAAAGCCATAATAACAAAAACAGCTTGGTAGTGGCACAAAAATAGACCCAAAGATTAATGGAAAAGATTAAAAGATACAGAAATAAAACCATATACTTATAGCAATATAATATATGACAAAGGAACCAAAGACATAGTTAAAAAAAAAAGTCTCTTCAACTGGTGTTGGGAGAACTGGGCAACCATATGCAAAAAAAAAACTAAAAGTAGTCAGGCACGGTGGCTCACACCTATAATCCCAGCTACTCAGGAGGCTGAGATCTGAGGATCAAGGTTCAAAGCCAGTCCGAGTACAAAAGGACCTGAGATTCTTACCTCCAATTAACCTCTAGAAAGTGGGAAGTGGGGCTTGGCTCAAGGGTAAGGGTGGGAGCCTTGAGCTGAAGAGCCTAGCCAAGTTCAAGCCCAATGATCCCCTGGGGAAAAAAAAAAACCTTAAAAGTGGATTCCTGCTTGTCATCATGCATTAATATCAATTCAAAGAGGATCAAAGACCTCCACTTCAGACCTGAAACTGTAACTACTGTGAGAGAATAGGATTCAAAAAAAGTGGTACCTATATACAAAGGAATTTTACACAGCTATTACAAAGAATAAAATGATGTCATTTGCAAGGAAATAGATGGAACTAGAACAAATCCTGTTAAGTGGGGTAAGCCAAGATCAGAGAGACAAACGGCACGTTTTCTCTGATATACAGAAGTTGGATCTAAAATGCACTGGGATATAAAAAATTACACAGGATTGTAGATACTCACATGCAGTGAGGCCAAAAGAGGAGAGAATCACAAAGGTGCAATTCCTAAGTGCCTCTTCATATTTATATACAATAATATATGTATCGAAATGAACTCCTATAATATGGAAACAAAAGACTTCATTTTCCTTTTTTAGTTTTTAGGGTTTTTTCCTGATGATGATTCTGACTTCTTTACCTTATATTCAGTATATTCACATGTATATCTTTGGGAGGTGGAGGGAAAAGATCTTGAGAAAAAAGAGTGAAAAAGTGCAGCGGTGGACTCACTGGACACTGATGAAAGTGAACTACACAACTTGTGGGTAGAGATGGGAGGGAGGGACTAGGAAAGAATGACACTGTATTAAAGGAAATGAACTCATGACCTGACTCACATAAACGTAACTCCTCTCTTTATCAACTCTATAATAACAATAGAGTAAATTTTTTAAAAAGAAATTACAGATTCCTACACATCCACAATATAACATGGTAACATTTGTTTCTTGTGACATTTAGCTATCAGGGCACAAATAAAGATCTAATTAAAGAACTTTCTCTGCCTTCTTGGAGCCTGTGGAGGCCTGCTACGAACAAGACTTCCAAAAGGCAAAATGTCAGGAAGGCTGTAGTGCAAGGCCATTTTTGCTGGCTATAAACAGGACCCCCGAAACCAAACAGTGCACATGGCTCTCCTTAAAGTTGAAGGTGTTATTCCAAAGATGACAGTGATTTCTACTTGGGTAAGACATGTACAAAATACATACAAAGCAAAAATAAGCACAGCAACTCCTGTGGCAAAGTAACAAAATCATAGTAATCTGAAGAAAGGTAACTTGTGCTCATGGAAACAATGGGATACTTCATGCCAAATTCCTGTTAAGGCCATTGGACACAGAATCCATGTGATGCTGTACCCTTGCAGGATTTAAGGTAATGAAAATTAAGATAAATCTGTGTTCAAGAAGAAGAGGAGGAGGAGGAAGAGGTGGAGGAGGAGGAGAAATAGGAGGAAGAGGAGGAAGAGAGGAGGAAGAGGAGGAGGAGGGAAAATAGCAGGAAGAATAGGAGGAGGAAGGAGGAGGAGGATAGGAGGAAGGATAGGAGGAAAAATAGCTGGAAGAATAGGAGGAAAAATAGCTGGAAGAATAGGAGGAGGAAGGAGGAAGAGGAAGGAGGAGAAGAAGGAGGAGAAGGAGGAGGAGAAGGAGGAGGAGGCGGCAGCAGTGGTGGCAGCAGCAACAGCTTAAATTTCCCTAAAACAACTGTGTACAATCACAAAAGATTATCACTATCTACCAGGGCAGTGGTGAGAGATAAGTACCTAACTAAATAAATATAAAAATGAACCCTTCATAAACTACTGAGGATGGAGTGGGGCACAGAAAGGAAAATGAATATTCTTAAGTTGGGGGCCAATGACTTATGCCTGTAACTCTAGATACTGAAGAGGATTGGGTTCAAAGCTAGCCCAATCCAACAATTCCATGAGAAGTCTCTAATAAGCAACAGAAAAAGTGAGAAAGTGGAGGCATGACTCATATGGCAGAGTGCCAGACTTGAGTGGATGAAGCTAAATGAGAATATGAGGCCCTAAATTCAACCCCAGTACCAGCAGCCCCTCCAAGAGAAAGGGTATATGTATACATATGTATATATATTTGCTAAGTATATTATTAATATCTACACATATTAGTATCTATATATTCTTCATAAAAAATATCTTCCCACAGAAGAGTCACAATGTCATTTTGTATGTGTTGTTTTGTTTTTTGCCAGTCCTGGGGCTTGAACTCAGGGCCTGAGCACTGTCCTTGGGCTTTCTCAAGGCTAGAGCTCTACCACTTGAGCCACAGCACCACTTCCAGCCTTTTCTATTATATATGGTACTGAGAAATCAAACCTGGGTCTTTGTGCATGCTAGGCAAGCACTCTTACCACTAGGCAAAACTCGCCGCCCCTATGTTTTATAATAAGGAGCAATTTTAGCACCTCACTTGAAGATTTAAATGCAGCAAAAAAGGACTCAGAGATGGAAAGCCAGTAATAGAAGGGAGAATGTAGAGATGTTAAGCTCTTTCTGACAGCCATATCTGACCTTAAGCCCAGCAAAGTAAAGCATACATAGCACAGGGACCTCCAATTCTAAGCTTACCTGTGCGTATTCTCTTTCAATAGCAGCCTTCTTCTGACTGAATGTCCTAAAAATACAAATAAAAATTAATTACCAAAAGTAAAATTTAATAGTTTCATGTAAATTTATCCACACACCTTTGAATACTACTTGAAAGGAGGAATATGATAATTTTATTTCTCTATGCACTTTATGTCAATTGGAAATCAGAAAACCACAGTGTATGTTCAGGGAAAGGTGCAGGTTCAGGAAAAATCTGTGATAAACTCATGTTAACTGTTCAGACTAATCCTCAGTGTAGACAGCCTATACAATGAATACAGACAACTGACAGGTAACTCTCATCGGCAGTTACCACATTATTACATTCAAATGTCAAGTTTTCAAAAAAAAATCACAAATCCTACAAAGATACAAAGAACTAAGGATCCTAAAAGGGAAAAACAAAATTATCTCAAAAATAAAATTAAATTAAATTAAATTAAAAAAAGGGCTATGGGACAGCTCAGTAGTAAAATTCTTGCCTAGTAACATTTAGTTACTTTAAATATATGAAGTACTCAAAAATATCTAGTACATAGTAAACCCCCTAAAAATGTAAACTATTGTTATAAAAATTATGTGGGAGCTAAAAATGTTTAATGAGCTTAACAATTCACAGAGAGAAAGAAAGAAAAGTGAAAAGCTGTGATCAATTCCCTGGTAAAGGGAAAGAAAGAAAGTGAATGGATAAATGAGTCAACATTAACAAGGAAGGAATTCTGATCTTTGCTAAAACATGAATGAAGAATGTTAGTGAAATGAACTATCAGACACAAATAATCCTGATATATAATTCCAGTTACATAAGCTACTTAATATAGTAAAAATCATAGCACCAGAAAATAAAATGGAGTGGGGAAGCAGAAAATGGAGAGTTATTCCTTAATGAGTAGAGGGTCTCCAAGTTTAGTCTATCCAAGCTGGCTTCAAACTACAACACCCTCTGGTCTTAGCCTCCTTAACAGCTAGGTTTACAGATGTGAGCCACCAGTATCCATCTTTGCTTTTATTTTCAGTGCTGGGGATCAAGCATACTGGGTAAGTGATTTAACCCTCATTTCTATCTATAAGATAAAAATTATTTTCAATCGACTCAAATACTTGAGTAAAAAAAATATAAATTCAGTATTAGAGATAAAATTAAGTATCTAGGGTCGGAAGTGTGACCTAATGGTTGAGTGCTTGCCTAGCATACACGGAGACATGGGTTCAACTCCTTGGTCCCACATACCTAGAAAAAGCTGGAAGTGGTGCTGTGGCTCAAGTGGTAGAGTTCTAGCCTTGAGAAAGCCTAAGGACAATGCTCAGAGGCCTTGAGTTCAAGTCCCATGGCCAAAAAAAAATTAATTAAAAAAATACAGTAAGAATGAGGTTCAAAGTCAGGCATAATGGCTCAATCCTAGCTACTAGTGCCTATAATCCTAGCTAATCAGGAGGTGAGATCTGGGGATTAAGGTTCAAAGCCAGCCCAGGCACAAAAGGACCTGAGACTGTTATCTCCAATTAACTTCTAGAAAATGGGAATTGGGGCTAGGCTCAAGGGTAGGACAGCAGCCTTGAGCTGAAGAGCCAGGGACAACGCCCAGGCCGAGTTTAAGCCCCATGACCCACCAAAAAGAAAAAAAAAAAAAGAATGTGGTTCAAGTGGTAGAGCACTTGCCTAGCATGCATGAGGGTGTAGGTTCAATCCCCATTACTATGAAGTAAGCAAATAGTATTCGTACAAAAATTTAAAAAATTAAATCATTAATAAATACCCATTTCTAAATAATTTTAAACCAATTTGATCAAGCCATTCTCCTGTTTATCTCTTATGAAATTACTTATCACTTTCAAGATAAAATCTAACTTCCTTTTCATGACAGAAGAAATTATTAGAACCTAACTCTAGAGTATCTTTATCTCTTAAAACTCTGCATTTCACACTCCAGGTCCCAGATAAATTTCTTAAAAGGACCAGCATTCTCATGCTTTCATATTATAGAAAATGTAGTTCTTTTGGCTTAGAATTTCCTTCCCAATTATTTGGCCTATCCCTTCCTTATCCTCAAAATTCAGCTTAAAATATCACCTCATCTGAGAAGTCTTCTGAATTCCACTTGTGGTTTAGCTGCCTGCCATTCCCTCCCAGGTCCTCCAATGTAAGTTCAAGTATTAAAATTGTAAACTGACTATAGAGCTCTCTAAGAGCAACAAGGGTATTTGTAACTCTCAGCATTTATATCCATAGCATAGTGTTATGAACATTGTAGAAGTTCAATGTTTCCTGACTAATGAATAAAAACAACTACAGAATCAAATTTTCAATTCTTCCTAAGTTTGAATTAAATAGCTCCATAGGTTAATTCCAGAGGCAGGCAGAGCCAAGATCAAAATCCATATCCCCATCGGCAGGTTAAGTTTCTTGACTTTGAGCATGAATTGAATCTGTTTATGCAACCATTTTATATACAGTAGGCTAAAAAAAAAAAGAATATAGGAGTATATAACAAACAAGTAACCTTGTTCAAAGAGAGATTTGACCTTTGACTTTGGCTTTGATGAGGTAATCGTTAAGACCTTGGAAAATCCTGCCTGATAAGAGTGCTTCTGTTTACCTGGAGACCAATGGCCATGTAAAATAGTCCAGGCTAACAACATGATATACTGGAGAACAAGGTCAGCAACATGAGCAGTCAATCACGTCTAAGTGACTAAATCTCAATAAAACTCTGTACACCATGGCTCAGAGAGCTTTGCTAGTTGGCAAAACTTTGCACATACATTACTGCTCCTTATTAACTTTGCACATACATTACACTGCACAAATGAGAAGAAAAGCACTATCTGCACAATTCTACTGCACAATTCTAACCAGCAACAGCTGGTTAACTGGATATGGGGTTTTGTAGACTTTTCTTCCCAAGCTGACTCTGCACTGCAATCCTCAGATCTTAGTTTACAGAGTATCCAGGACTATAGGTATGAACCACCTGTGTTTGGCTTCTGGTATTTTTTATATAACTAAACATAGCTCTTTCCTACCATAACAACTGCAATGATAGGTATTTATCAATAGAAGTGAATACATATAAAACATAAAAGCATGTTAATTATAAATTGTCAGAACATAAGTGGAGCTCAGTGGTAGAGTGCTAGGCTTGAGCAAAAGACTTAGGGACAGCATCAAGGCCCTGAGTTAAAGCACCAGGACTGACACATGAAAGAAGGGGTGGGGAAAGAAGAAAAGAAAAAAAAAAAGGCTAGGGAGAGGAAAAGGAAAGAAATAGAGCACTAGTGGTTCACATCTGTAATCCTACTCAAGAGGCTGAGGTCTGATCACAGTTCAAAGGCAGTCTGGGCAGGAAAGTCAGTGAGATTTGTTTCTCCAATTAAAAAAAAAAATCAGTAGTGGCTTAAAGTGATAGAGCACTAGCCTTGAGCAGAAAGGCTCAGGGACAGTGCCCAGGCCCTGAGTTCAAGCCCCACACAAAAAAGGCAAAGGGGAGAGGAAAGGAGGGGAGGTCAAAACAGTCCAGATGTCATCAATGGGGAAATCCTTTTCCTGAGCAACAGGTCTTGACAGTGGGCTTAAATCATTTGGTGAACCACAATGTAAATAGATGCGTTATCCAGGTTTTGTTGTTCCTTTGTGGAGAAGAGATTTAAGGTATTCTTAAATGTTGTAGCATTTTCAGAAAGGTAAGTAGTAGTTTCAGCTTCAAGTCACCAGCTGCATTATTCTCTAATAGGCCTGTATCTGTCTTTGAAGTTTTGAAGCTACACAATTACATTTCCTCTCTAGCTATTAAAGTGTTTCTTCTTCCAGTAAAGGCCACTGTGTCTACATTAAAGATCTATTGTTTCATAGATACATCTCTAAGAAACTCTTGTAGCATCTATATGGACATTGGCTGTTTCCTCTGGTCCTTTCATGTTATGAAGATGGCTTCTTTCCTTAAATCTCATGAACCAACCACTGCAAACTTCAAAGCTCCCTTCAGCTGCTTCCTCTCTTCTTAGCCTTAACAGAACTACAGTTACGACCTTGCTCTAGATTAGGCTCTGGCTTAAGGGAATGTTGCAGCTGGGCTGATTTAAGCAGACCATAAAAACTTTCTCCACATCAGCAAAAAGGCCAGAGAGAGAGAGAGAGAGAGAGAGAGAGAGAGAGAGAGAGAGAGTGAGTGTGTGTGTGTGTGTGCGTGCGTGTATAAACATTTGTTTGTCTCCTACAGTAGAATTTTTAATTTCCTCCAAGAACATTTTTCTGCATTTACAACTTTGCTAACCATTTGGCATTTAAAAAAAAAATACTTCCCTTCCTCCTAATCTCAGCTTTTGATATGCCTTCCACATTATTCTTAATCATTTCTAACTTTTTTTTTTTTTTTGCCAGTCCTGGGACTTGAACTCAGGGGATGGGCACTGTCCTTAGACTTTCTCAAGGCTAGAGTTCTACCACTTAAGCCACAGCACCACTTGCAGCTTTGTCTATGTATGTGGTACAAAGGAATCGAACTCGGGCCTTCATGCATGCTAGACAAGCACTCTACCTCTAGGCCAAACTCCTGACCCTCATTTCTAACTTAAAAGTAAAACATGTGTGCCTTTTCCCCTCTCTTAAAGACTAAAAGGCCACTCTATCTGAAGGTACAGGAAAGACAGACTGGGAAAGACAGGGCAAGAAAGGAGAACAGCTAGTGGGAGAGCAGTCAGAATACACATTAAGTTTGCCATTTTATGTGACTGTGGTTTATGTGGCACCACAAAACAATTATAAAACTAACAAAGATCATAAGAACAAAGAAAAACATAGCCAAATAATGGAAAAGTTTTAAATATTTTAAGAATTACTAAAATGTGACCCCAAGACACAAAGTGAACACAAGCTGTTGGAAAAATACCCACCAATAGACTTGCTCAAAACAGGGTTGTTACCAAACACCAGTGACTCATGCCTGTAATCCCAGTTACTCAGGAGGCTGAAATCTAAGGATCACAGTTCAAAGTCAGCACAGACAATAAAAGTCCATGACTCCTATTTCCAATTAACCATTAAAAGCAACGGAAGTGGATATGTGACAGAGATAAGTACTAGGCCTGAAGCACAGAAGCTCAGAGATAGCACCAAGGCCCTGAGTTCAAGCCCGGACCAGCATGGAAAAAACAAAAACTAGGAAACAGAGTTGTCACAACTTCCAATTTTCTTGGTTGTATTCTTTTTATTATCTTTAAGTGACTGTACAATAGGTTTCAATTTAAAAGGTAAGCTTATGAGTACAATGCATCTTGATCAATGTCAAACCTTCCATCATTCTCCTCCCCCCATCCCTCCACCCCTACCCTCCAGCCATTCTAGTTACATTATGTTTTTCTGGGGTAGACTTCCTTGTGTTGTTCAAAAAAATTTTTTTTAATTTCTAAGTGTGTTTAGATTTATTTTTGTTGTTTTAACAACAAAATACTATACTATACAGAGTACTATACAGAGTAACTATACTGTATAGCATAATTACTATACAGAGGGGCTACAGTTAGATGAATTAGGTAATAAGGAATGAGTAGAATTCTTTTCGAACCATGTCCCCCCTTTCAAATATTTATTTATTTATTTATTTATTTGTCTTTTTTTTTTTTGCCAGTCCTGGGCTTGAGCTCAGGGCCTGAGCACTGTCCTTGGACTTTCTCGAGGCTAGAGCTCTACCACTTGAGCCTCAGCACCACTTCCGGCTTTTTTTTCTATGTATGTGGTACCGAGGAATAAAACCTGGGTCTCCATGCATGCTAGGCAAGCACTTTAACCACTAGGCCAAACTCCCAGCCCCTATATATATTTTTTAATGTTTCTTCTTTTTTTTTTTTCCAGTCCTGGGCTTGAACACCACTTCCGGCTTTTTTTTTTTCTATGTATGTGGTACCAAGGAATCAAACCTGGGTCTTCATGCATGCAAGGTAAGCACTTCAACCACTAGGCCAAACTCCCGGCCCTTCAAAAATATTTTTAAATCAAGAGATCCTCCTGCCACAGCTTCCCAAGTCGCTTGGAGAACAGGCATGCACCAGCACTACTCTCAGCCCGAACTTTCATTTGTAAAACCTCAAGTCTGTAAAGTAGGATAAAGTAAGATATGCTTATACAAAGATGAATGAGACATAACTCTTGCTTTCCAGAGATTCATGAGCATAAAGTATAATGAGAAAGTATCGAGACCCATATAGGCTACAGTCTTAGAAGGAAGAGTGAAAAGTGCTCTGACTTCATATCAATTAGGGTCTATTTTCCTAGATGTGCTTCCACTTTCTAAAAGAATAATTAAAATAAAGAGAAAATCTATTTCAGAGGATTATTAGGAGGATTAAGTACGTATTTGTAAAATACTTGGGACAAACTTGGTACATGGCAAATACTAGTACATCTATGTTAAGTCTATGAAAGTGTGACACACACAGTCAATAATTATAAAGTTTAAATTATTTAAACATTTTGACTAACTGAATAAACAAATCATTAACAAAAAATAAATAAATTGCAAGCTCTTCTGGTCTTAAATAATGTCAGAGAAAAATCAGAGTCTTTCTCTTCTCTCAAAAGTCACCCAAAGGCAATAAAGAATAAGCATAAGGGGCTGGGAATGTGGCTTAGTGGTAGAATGCTTGCCTACCCGGAATCCAGAAATCCCGGATTCGACTCCTCATCTACAGAAAAAGAAAAAAAAAAGCTGGAAATGGCACTATGGCTCAAGTGGTAGGTGCTAACCTTGAGCAAAAAGAGCTCAAGGACAGTGCCCAGACCTGGCCAGGAATAGCAAAAAAAAAAGAAAGAAAGAAAGAAAGAAAGAAAGAAAGAAAGAAAGAAAGAAAGAAAGAGAGAAAGAAAGAAAGAGAAAGAAAGTAAGAAAGGAAAAGAAAAAAAGAGAGGAATAAACATAATGTAAACATTATGAAATGAAGAAGTAAATGACACATAAATGGAAAATAAGTGAAAAAGTGACAACCTAGAAATGGAAGATAAGTCACAAGAATCCAAAACTCTAATGCAAGTATGTTCCTTCATTCCTTCACAGTCATTTCCTGGAATATAAAACTTAAAAGTCAGCACTTGGAACAATAAAACAGAGAACATGGACTCACAGATAAAGCATCCTTGGTTCATAATTTGAAGAAGCAGAAGAGATAGACCTAAATTAGGAATCACACAAACAAGCCACGCTGGCAGAAACTGGGTTGCTGGTGTGGCAGATAGTGAGAACATGCACTGAGCAGTCCTGGCAGCAGCCCTGCTCCACAGATTGGCTGAAAAGAAACTGAATTTTTGAAAATTCATATATGCAAACCTGCTTATAAAAAATTATTAGAAATTTGGAAGACAGTATTTACACTGAGCTACCAGCTTGATATACTAAAAAGTGCTATGGGGGAAAAAAAACACAAAATTCCCCACTCAAAAAGTAACAATCCTAAAGTAGGTAAGAACAAGATACATACAAACAGAACTGGTGAGGGGAGGGCTTGACCTCAGGCTTTGGATGCTGTCTCTCAGTTTTTTGTTTGAAGCTAGTACTGTACCATTTGAGCACCTCATCTCCATTTCTTTCCTTTTTTTTTTTTTCCTGGTCCTGGGGGCTTGAACTCAGGGCCTGAGTGCTGTCCCTGAGCCACTTTGTGCTCAAAACTAATGCTCTATCACTTGAGCCACAGGGACACTTCTGGCTTTCTGGTGGTTAATCGGAGATAAGAGTCTCAGACATTCAAGCCTGCGCTGGCTTTAAACTGTGATCCTCAGATCTCAGTCTCCTGAGTAGCTAAGACCACACACACAGACAGACGGACGACACAGACACAGACACACACACACACACCCTTCTACCTTCAAGGATTAAGGTGTATGCTGGCACATACAAATTCAAATGTAATTTAAATGTAATTCAAATTAAATTTAAATGTAGCTATATAACACCAACATGTGAAGTATAGGTAGTAGTATTTTTGCCAAACAAAGAAAAACATGCTCTTCAAGAAAAATTTTTTTAAAAATTTAATAAGGACAAGGCTCAGGCCCTGAGCTTAGGCCCAGGACTGGCAAAAAAAAAAATTTAATAAGAAAAAAGCTTGTAATACCACTTGTCACTTCATACTTATGAAAACTTATCTTAGATATTCATTAAATCTAGCAAATTACAGTAACTTGACATGCTATTCTAACAGTCTTAAGAAACAAACAAATCTTCCTCCAGAGAAGGCTTGTAATAGCCTTTAAATTTTTTAAAAGCACTTCTGTATCCTTTACTTTTGCAAGGTCTTGAAACAAGATGCCTACAGTCCTAGTAAATAACACTATTGCAAATGCTAAGACAAAAATACAAAGAAATGTTTTGTGTTATTAAACCCTTTAAATACCTCTCAAGGACCTGACAATCACACGTGCCCACTGGCCATAGAATGCACCTTAAATGCAGGCTATATCACAGTTAGTGGTGGCTATCAAGTGTAATTCCAGTTCTGCTCTCCTGGCCTCACAATTGCTTTAGTGAGAAACAATTCGTACATGTTAGACCTGATACACTAAATAACACACAAGGAATTATCTTTACTTTGCTTCTTCTAAATAGACAAAAAAAGATACAAATGTTACTAATCTAAAGCAAGACATTAAGAGAACCCAATTGTGAAATTATAATTTATACAATATGGTTTCATAGATTCAAACAGAAAACATTTATTTAGAAGCAGTTTAGCAATGGGCTCAGCCAGAGAACCTGTCATGTAAAAACAGCGTAATTCCCTGTCAGTAAAATGTTTTGCTTTTACCTGATGAGGTAACTTTCCCAATTGATCTTCATACTTCTAGAACTGAACTGTTTATTATATAGCAAAAAGACTAGGGTCTGGCTCTAGTGGGACTCTCCCTAAAAAGAAAACATTCCAATTGAAAAGTAGTCTAAGGAAAAATAACTAGCAGAAAACATAACAAAACAGTCAAACACATAAAATCCAACCATGGAAAAACCCCAAAAGATAATTAAGCAATGAAAGCATTTTGCCTACCATATAATACATGTTATTATTGTTCTAATATCAAAACCACATTAGAGCCATAGTGTGATAATACTGTTTTGATACCAGAATAATGATAATATTAAGCAACCATATCCAAAAGATCTAAAATACAAAATACTCCATGATCCAAAACTTTTGAGTACTGACACAACATCACATATAGGGAATTGTACATCTGACTTCATATGACGAGTCACTAAACCACAAGGGCACTAAAAATATTGTATAAAATCACCTTCAGATCATATATATGAAATGTATATGAAATATGAATTAAGGGCTGGGAGCGTACATAGTGGTAGTGCTCGCCCAGCATGCATGAAGCCCTGGATACCACATACACAGAAAACACCAGAAGTGGTGCTGTTGCTCAAGTGGCAGAGAACTAGCCTTGAACAAAAAAAAAAGCCAGCGCGTGGCTCACACCTGTAATCCTAGCTACTCAGGAGGCTGAGATCTGAGGATCAAGGTTCAAAGCCAGCCCAGGCACAAAAGAACCTGAGATTTTTATCTCTAATTAACCTCTAGAAAACGGGAAGTGGGACTTGGCTCAAGGGCAGGGTAGTAGCCTTGAGCTGAAGAGCTCGGGGACAGCACCCAGGCCAAGTTCAAGCCCCATGACTCCCCCCCAAAAAAATATCCAAGGACAGTGCCCGGACCCTGAGCTCAAGCCCTGGGACTGACAAAAAAAAAGAAAAGAAAAGAAAAGAAAAAAGAGAAGAAATATGAATATTTTCCTGTTTAGACTCAGATCATATTCCCAAGGTACCTCATCATGCATATACAAATATCCCCAAACTCTGGAAGTGTTGCCCAATTGGTAGAGCAGATTCCTGGCAAGTGGCAAGAACAAGGCCCTGAATTCAATCCCCAGTATTCACATTCTTCCACCCCCACCCCTCATTTAGCACATACTCCAAAATCTGAAGAAAAAAAAAATCCAAAACTCTTCTGGTCCCAAGAATTTCATATAATGTTTACTGGATCTGTACATGCTATTTTCAGGTCTGGAACAACAGACCTGTAGAGATACATACACAGCCATGAAAACAACTAGGGCCACAAAAATAAACAACCAGCCCAGCACCTGTGGTTCATGTCTGTAATCCTAGCTACTACTACGCAGGAGGCTGAGATCTGACAATCATGATTCAGCCTGGACAGTCTGTGAGACTCTTATCTCCAATCAACCATCAAAATTCCAGAAGTGGAATTGTGGTTCAAGTGGTGGAGTGCTAGCCTTGAACAAAAGAAGCTCAGGAATAGTGGTCAGGCCTTGAGTTCAAGCCTCAGGGCCAACACCCCCCCCCCCAAAAAAAGAAGAAGAACAAAAACAATAACAAAACAGTATATATGTCCATCAATCCTGGAACACGGCCTACTTGCCAAACATGCATGACGCCCTGGATTGGACCTCCAGTATAAAAGAATTTTTAAAAATCTTGAGGTTAGACATGAATCTAACTACTTGTTTGTTTGAAAATAAAAGGAGAAAATGGAACATAGTAGTACATGAAGTTTTTTTCCTAGACTGAGTTACAGCCAGCTGGAAACTAATCATTTTTTAAGTATGCAATTAAAATATTAGTACTTATACATATTAGAAGTAAATTTTTTTTTTGTGGGTCATGGGGTTTGAACTCTGCCTGGGCGCTGTCCCTGAGCTTTTCAGCTCAAGGCTACCACCCTACCCTTGAGCCAAGCCCTACTTTCCGTTTTCTAGAGGTTAATTAGATGAGTCTCAGGTCCTTTTGTGCTGGCTGCCTTTGACCCTAGATCCTCAGATCTCAACCTCCTGAGAAGCTAGGATTACAGGCATGAGCCACAGCGCCAAGCTTTCAGAACTAAATTTTAAAGTTTACTAATACTGAAAATAACTTCAATAAAACTAGTTAAAAGCAAAAATGCTGGCAAAAATTAATATTTAGCAGATATATAATAAAACATTAATAAATATCACTGAATCATTTAATTGGTAATATTCACATAGTTAAAATTTTTAAATATACAAAAAAGATATAATGAAAGTCTGCTCCTTTCACTTTCCTCTAGCCACCAATAGGAAGAAAACAAATACCAATAAAATACAACACAGAAGACATGTACATTCCAATAATTTCCTTGGGCTCATGGACATTGTAATACTTTTCATAATACCAAATATAACATTTTCTTTTTTAGCTGGTAGATTTCAAAGCGGACAAATCAGAAAACATCTGGAAGACAAGAGATTCTACATGAATGCCAAGAAGGAGATCAAATAGAATGTTAAAGTAAAGCAAGCCAAAGAAATGCTTTGAGGCTATAATAAAATAAAAAACAGTTATGAGTCTGTAAGCTAGTCCTGACCAAGAGAAAGTCTGCAGCAGTAGAACAAAGGAAAGGTATACAAATTTCTACATTTAGTTCCTAAATTAGTCATGGAAAAATTAATGTCATAAAACAATTTATAAAATAACTCCTATTCTGAAGACTGACACTAAGCACAGGATGGCTTCTGTAGGATTTAACATCTATTTCACATATTTCCAAAGAAAACTATCAATTTATCATTACAGCCCCTTCATATAATAGGCTTCACACTTTATACTTCAAGACTAAATTGCCTCAGTTAATGACTGAGCATTGCCCAAATTAACCTCAGAAAATGAATCAGCTAGGGACAACTGTATCCCTCACTTGTCCTTTTCTGATTTCAATTCAGCCATTTCACTGGTGCTCTCACCAGAGACGCAAAGGTGGTCAATAAAATACAATTGCTTGAAGGGCCTTTCAACCACCACCTCTCCAAATTATCAGATGAACAATAACAACAAAAAAATGCATCAAGATCTCTAACTCAAACCATTCTCTTTGAAGAGTATCCTAAGAGGCCACTGGCCTATTGGCCAATCTGCATATGGCAAACACAAAACCCTACTCTTCCTGTAAGATACTGAATTCAAAAGAAGAAGAGGATACAAATTATTTATATGAAGTCCCTGATTCATAATCAGCTTAGGACATTTGAAATTTTATCAATGTCCTTAATATTTAAAACCTAGTGTATTTTTAATGCTACTATGAGAACCAACAGGGGTAAATTGGAAATGGATTCCTGTGACAAATTAGGCAAAAAAAAAAAAAAAAAACAGACAAAAACAGTTACATTGCAAAGGTTACATTGCTACCACCATAACTTTATTTCCTAGCAAAGATCAACTTCCAAGAAGATAATCACATAAGAAGATAATCACATTCTCAGGTTCCTTTGCATGAAGCATGAATGGTATAAGAAGCAAGGTTGACGAGTAAGACTATCAAGACTATCAAGTTAAGTCTATTAAGAAAGACTGGCACAAAAAAAAATCATCTTCCCTAGTAGAAAGAAAGAAGAAAGAGGTAACAGCTATACCATATAAGAGAAAATTTCCTTCTTTCCTCTTCTTCTCCCTCAAATGATCTTATGTGGCTCACACTTATAATACTAGCTACTCAGAGGTTGAGATCTGAGGATCGAGGCTCAAAGCCAGCCCAGGCAAGAAAGTCTATGAGACTCTTATCTCCAATTAACCACCAGAAAACTGGATTGGTACTGTGGCTCAAGGGGTGTAGTGGTAGCCTTGAGCTGGAGAGCTGAGGGACAGCATGCAGGCCCAGAGTTCATGCCCAGTACCAACAAACAAAAACAAAACAACAACAGAAACAAACAAATATATATATATATATATATAATGACTAGAGCTGCAAAAGCCATCAGCAATGATGAAAAGCATCACTACCAATCAAAGAAAGATGAAACAAGACACCTGGACCACTGGCTTAGGGGAAAGACATGCTTCTGCATCACAGGAAAAGTTTATCGTCAACCAATTACAGATCTCAACCTCAGGTTAACTCTTTGGAGGATAAGTCACAGACCATAATTTCTGAAATGATGTTCTCAATTACTTAAAATTATAGTCCATGTGCATTTGTAGAACATCTATTACATTCTACACACTGTGCAAGAGATATTTTATATGCTTTACTTTGTTTAATTATTAAAATAACCCCATAAGGTACTATAATTATTATCATTTCACAGATGAGAAACCTGAAGTTCAGTGAAGTTTAAATGACTTGTATCCAAAATCATGCACTTAATAAAAGACTAAGCAGTAGGATTTGTACCCTGAAAGCAAGCTTCTAAGCAGTGCTTATTCCAGTGTATATCCCACCCTATCATACCAAATCATCTTGACTATTTCTCCTGTTCAAATATCTGAGTATGGCTAAAAACCGACCAGGTCAAGAAAAAGTTCAAACAGAAAGTATTCAACTTTTGTTTTTGTTTGCTTGGGTTCTTTGTTTCTGAAACAGGATCTTATTCTGTCTCTCCAAGTGCTGGAATTACTGGGCTTGTGCCATCACATCCGATTAACTTTACTAGCTTTAGTTTAATTCTGTTTGAACCAGGCGAATATTCTCTATTCAAGTCTGTGAGTCATAAAAATAATTTTACTTGCAGTAGACTACAATGACTATCCTATTTAAAATCTAAACAACTCTTTAAATTTTAAGGTCACAAAAGGACTTATGAGCAATGGCTTATAAACAATAGGAAAAGGTACTAAAACTGACTCAATTCAATAAGCAGTGATCATAACAAAAAAAAGTCTATTTCGTTAAAAAAGACTTTCTCATACTGTATTTCATCCTTTGCCGAATCTCTTCCCTCTTATAACTGACCGTAATATGGAAGAACAAATTTAAATTTTAAATTCATTTAGACAGATGAAATTCCATGTTATCTTTTATCAATGTTTACATGTTTTTTCAATTAAAGAATTTATTAGCATTGATTTTTACATCATATTTCAAATGACATGTTTAACAAACAAATATTCAAGAAGGGAATCTCTATATACAATCACTGGCACTTAGTTTTTAGAACATAATCAAAATTAGGCTAACGGTTTGTATATCACAGATACATACATATGTAATAAGACATTATGTCTATAGAGTCATAGGTCTAGTTTACATCTTTTTAATCATTTTTTTGCCTCTCTCCAAAGAAACACTAAGTGTGGTTTTATCTGATCTTTTTCCCTTATAGCTTCAGTTTTTGTTTTTTGTTTTACCAATCCTAGGGCTTGAACTCAGGGCTTGAGCACTGTCCTTGGGTTTTCTCAAGGCTAGAGCTCTACCACTTGAGCCACAGCACCACTTCTGGCTTTTTCTATGTATGTGGTATTGAAGAATTGAACCCAGGTCTTCGTGCATGCTAAGCAAGCATTCTATCACTAGGCCAATCCCGTCCACAGCTTTAATTTTAAAAATCATTTAAACTTCTTCTCTAGTAGATGTTTGTATAGCAAACTTGAGGCCCAGAGTTCAATCTCCACTAGCACAAAACAAACAAATCTCTCAAGATTTAGATAAGTTCTTAGGTAACTTGGTGTGTGCTTGTATACGTACACATATTATGTATGGGCAACAGTACTAGGACTTAAACTCCATGCCTCAAACTCCTACTGAAATTTTTCAGTCACTGTTGGTACTCTATTACTTGAACCACAACTACACTATCACCAGCTTTTTGTTAGTTATTGGAGATCAGAGTTTCAAGAGCTTTTCTGCCCAGGCTGGCTTCAATGATTATTCTCAGATCTCAGCTTCCTGAGTAGTTAGGATTATAGGTTTGAGCCACCAGCACCTGGTTCAATTTTTAGTTTTAATCTAGAAGAATACTAACAGGAAAGCAATAATGATTAGGGAATGAAAGAAAAGATCTGAATCCATTAACTAATATGCAACTTATAGTTACCATGACACATCATATAATTTCATATCCCACTAAGAAAAGATAGTGTCACTTAAAGTGATGTTATCATCTTATCACAGAATTTTTATTTATACTTGTCAAAGTGTTTTTTTGTTTGTTTTGGTCGTTCGTGGGGCTTGACTCTGTGTCTGGGTGCTGTCCCTGAGCTCTTCAGCTCAAGGCTACTGTTAGGTTCGACTGGAAGAAATGACTTCTTCCCTTGGCTCTCTCTCCCACTGCACCCTGGAAATCCTGTCTAGTACCTGTAACCCTGGCAACTGGCATGCCTGAGGGCAGTGGGAGGTCCCCACTGAGGTATTTCCACATCCTCTGAGATCACATCCATTTCCACTGTGTCTATACCCTTCCCCCTATATAATTTCTCACTTCCCACCCTAAGCTCTCTTGCTCGCCCGACTCCATCTTGGGTGGCAGGAGTCTGCTCTTTCTTCATGCAATAAACCCTCTTCTCCTGAACTGCGTGGAGTTTCCTTTTGGCAGACCTTATAGTTACCACCCACCACAGCACCATTTCTGGTTTTCTGGTGGTTAACTGGAGATAAGAGTCTCATGGACTTTAGTACCCAGGCTGGCTTTGAACCTTGATCCTCAGATCTCAGCCTCCTGAGTAGCTAGGGCTATAAGGCATGAGCCACCTCGCCGGCCAAAAGTGCTTTTAAACTTATAGTCAGATTTCTTGTAATCCAATCCTCTCATGCATGATTTTTTTCTAAAAAGGTAAAACTGGTACATAAACTGTTCACTTTCCAAGTTAAACTCTTCTGAATCTTTTTCTCCCCTTTGACAGTATTGGGATTTGAACTCAGGACCTCACACCAGTCATTCTATGCCTCCAGCTCTCCCTACCCTTTTTTTGTGCACAAGTTATTTTTTTAGATAGCATTTCATCTTCTGACTGGGCATGCATCTGGACTGCAACTCATCTATTTCAGGCTTCCAGCCCTAGCTGGGATGACCAGTGACACCAACAATAACCAGCTTTTGTTAGGTGAGATACAGTTTTGAAGATTTTTCTTCCCCGGGTTGACCTGGAACTTCAATTCTCCCAGTCTCAGCCTCCCACACAGCTTAGTATATGAGAGGCATGTACCTTCACACTCAGCTGTGGGTTAACTTAGGTCTCACAAACTCTTCTGCACGGGTTAGCCTTGAACCATGATTCTACCAATCTCAGCCTCACAAGTAGCTAGGATTACAGGCAAAAGCCATCAGCACTCAGCTAATAATGCATATTTTGATAGCAAATTACTTTACAATAGGATACATAAAGCCTTTTTAAAAGCTTGGGAAGCCAGGAGCAGTGGTTTGTGCCTATAATTTTAGCTACTAAAATTGAGGTCTGTGGATAGAGGTTCAGAGCAAGTCCAGGCACACAAATCCTCAAGACTCTTTATCTTCAATAAACTAGCAAAATGCCAAGGCTGGTATGGCTCAAGTGGCAGAGTACCAGCCATGATTGAAAAAGCTGAGCACGAGGCCCTGAGTTCAGGCCCCTAGTACACACATACACACAGCTTGAGAGACACAGATAAAGACAGTACAATAGCTTAGAGACTTTACCAAAATTAGCTACTTTATCTAGCTGTGCTTCAGTTTCTACCTTCATCTACAAAATAACCAAATATATCTACCAAATTCTAAAAGTCTAGAGCTTTTCCATACTATATAATAAGCTCCTAAAGATATCTGCTAAAAAGGTTCTTTATGTTCTGAGTCTCTGAAAAGAGCCTTTCTGATTCAGCACATAAGAATACACAACACTAACAACAACAAAAAAAAGTGCACAGGTTCTAGTATTCAGAAACATAATTGGTAAGAGGCCTTAAAAGAGCGAGGAAAAAAATAAATAATAAAACTAAAAAGAAAGTAAACTGTGCTTGTCTACTACTAGCAGCAAACATCAACAGGAAATGCATCAGTATAAAATCTTCCCAAAGAATGGAATGTTCCTGATTAACAGCAAATAAGTTATCTTTCTTCTCATACTCCCAACATGCCAGCTTCCAAATGAATCCCTAAAAAAAATGAAGGGGAGGAAAGTAAAGAAAACAGCTGTATCACAACTAATATCCTCCACTCACAATTCCAGATGAGAAACAGAAAGGAACTTGTCACAGTCAGCATAAAGTTCTCCTGTTTATGGCTTAATATATTATGGGGTTTTTGTTTGTTTGTTTATTTTCCATTTATGGAGCTTGAACTCAGGGCTAGGGCGTTGTCCCTGAATTAGGATTACAGGATCGCACTACCTTTTGTGTTGATGGTGGTTGTGGTGGTGGTTGTGGAGCTTGACTTGGGGCCTGGGCACTGTCCCTAAAATTTTTAGCTCAAGGCTAGTGCTCTACCACTTTGAGCCACAGGGCCACTTCCAGTTTTCCGGTAGTTAATTAAAGATGAGTCTCAGGTACTTTCCTGCCCAGGCTGGCTTTGAACCATGATCCTCAAGCCTCCTGAGTAGCTAGGATTACAGGCATTAGCCACTGGCACCTAAAAATATGTTGTGTTTTGTTTTAACTTATTTCAAAGTCCAAAACATATGTCTACTATTCACTTATCTATATTAATAAAGAAGCTATATGTCCTCTCTTAATGAATGAATACTAACAAGTTGAGCATGAGACTAATAGAGAATCTGAGTGAGAAGCTAAAGTTCCAGGGTGGACAACAGTCCTTTCTCGGGAAAGGAAAACACATTGGGCATGGTGGTACACACCTTAATCCCAGCACTCAGGAGGCTGAAGTAGAAGGATAGTGTTTGAGACTAGCTTGAGGTATATAATGAGATACTGTTTCAAGGGAGAGGGAGGGTAAGGCCCAGATTCCATTCAAGGTAGTACATACATAACAGCCTGAATACAGAGATCATTAATGAGTTTTATGTTTTGCACTGCAGATTAAACTTAGTGACTTTCACATGCTGCAGCACTACTACTGAGCTATATCTGCAGTCACAATGAATTTTTAAAAAGTTATCTTACGGGGCCGGGAGTTTGGCCTAGAGGTGGAGTGCTTGCCTAGCATGCATGAAGACCCGGGTTCGATTCCTCAGTACCATATACATAGAAAAAGGCCGGAAGTGGTGCTGAGGCTCAAGTGGTAGAGCTCTAGCCCTGAGAAAGTCCAAGGACAGTGCTCAGGCCCTGAGCTCAAGCCCAGGGCTGGCAAAAAAAAAAAAAAAAGTCATCTTACTTAAGACAGGTAGAAAAAGTCAGAACTCCTCCTCCCTCCCTTCTCAAGCAGCTGAAGTTAAGGACATTGAATACAGTAAGCTTTGACTTCAACTCAGTATTTCAGCTTCCATATCCAAAGCACTGGGGACTATAAGTACTTCAGATTACAAAAAAAAAACTTTTTTGGATTTTAAAATATTTACATAGGCCAGGAGTTTGGCCTAGTGGTGGAGTACTTGCCTAACATGCACGAAGACCTGGGTTCAATTCCTCGGTACCACATTCATAGAAAAAGCTGTAAGTGGTTCTGTGGCTCAAGTGGTAGAACTCTAGCCTTAAAGAAAACCCAAGGACAGTGCTCAGGCCCTGAACCTAAGCCCACAGACTGGCCAAAAAAAAAAAACCATAGACAAAAATGCTCCAAAATCCAAAAGTTTCTTAGCAGATAATTTCAGATTTTCAGATGTTCAATCTGTACCAATGAGAAAAAAGGAGAAAGGAAGGAAAGAAAAAAATTTAAGTTTAAACTGCTATCTTAGAAGAAAATACAGTATTTATACTACATGAGAACAAGATGACTGATTCAAGATCTTTCAGTGCACTGAAAAGTTATCAGTTAAAAATAAAGCTTCTCTGTAACTACTTATCTAGTGTGACACTCTGTAAAAGGAATGTATCCCTGGGCACTGGTGGCTCACAGACATAATCTAAGCAACTCAGGAGCCTGAGATCTGAGGATCAGAGTTAGAAGTGAGCCCGGGCAGGAAAGTCCAGGCAGGAAAGCTCATGAGATCTGATCTCCCTCCACCAGAATACTGTTTCCACTATTTTTCACGTGTTTTGAATAGAATCTGGGGAGATAGTCACTTCTTTTTTTTTGTCATGGGGCTTGAACTCTGGGCCTGGGCGCTGTTCCTGAGCTCTTTAGCTCAAGGCTATTGCCCCACCCCTTGAGCCACAGCCCCATGTTTCCTAGTGGTTAATTTGAGATAAGAGTCTCACATTCTTTAGTGCCCAGACTTGCTTTGAACTGCGATCCTCAGATCTCAGCCTCCGGAGTTGCTAGAATTATGGCAGGGTGGCACCTGACCTGTCACTACATTTTTAAACACATATGGAGTTTTAGGTTCTATGGAGCCCTAAAAGATGCACTCATGAACAGAAAAGTCACATAGATTTTCAGCAGACCTGTTACACATGAATGAAGGTACACATGTTCATTGAAATCATTCTATAAACTGTAATGCTGTACAAAACAGATTTTGGCCTTTATCATTTCCATATCCATAAACACCTATTTGCTTATGCTGAATCCATTCGCGAGCCAATTGCCAATTTAGTCTAAAATGCAATCTCATTAAAATCGGGAAAGAATGAGAGTATGTTCAATAGTAGAGCTTATGTTTAGCAGGCACAAGAGACTGGGCTCAATCTCCAGCACCAAAAAAACAAAATAGAGAAAACAAGTAGATGACTTGGTGATGCTCTGAAATTAATGTTATAGTTTACCTGAATGTCAATTTTAACTATTTTTCTTATTAAGGCAACCAAGATCTTGTGTTCTTAACCAATATAGCATGTATAGAATAAAGCTAATGATTTTAAATCCCCTTATCTATGGTATAACAGTATGAGAAAATGCTTAGTTAATGGATACTTTTAAAAGATGAACTGGTGTTGCTTATATAAAGTATAATTTATGGGCTTATTGAGTTTGTGAGCAGTATCAAAACAATTATTCCTCAGTTCCCCATAGGGAACCAAAACATTTCTATGAAATGCACTTTTTTCATTGTTCTTGTTTTAGCTCTTTGAAATGGGATTTTTTTAAGTGGGGTTTCACTGTGAGGCCAGTCCTGATTGGCCTCCATCCTCCTGTCTCAGCCTGGGATTAAAGAAATACACCATGATGGTCATTTTTTTTAAATGTTCTTGTTTGGGCTGGGAGTTTGGCCTAGTAGTAGAGTGCTTGCTTAGCATGCACGAAGACCTGGGTTAGATTCCTCGGTACCACATACATAGCAAAAAGCCAGAAGTGGTGCTGTGGCTCAAGTGGTAGAGCCCTAGCCTTGAGAAAATCCAGGAACAGTGCTAAGGCCCTAAGCCCAAGCCCAGGACTGACAAAAAAAAAAAGTTCTTCTTTGTATATATGTTAGCATGCTAGCTACATTAATACAAGGGGAGTTTCAGAGTGTGTGTGTGTGTGTATATATATATATATATTATAATATACACATGTATACGTGTATATGTGCATATATATGCACATATACACGTATACATATACACATATATGCACATATACACATATACATATACACATATATGCACATATATCAGGCAAACAAACTACTTGGACCGTATTAATCTTCAGACACCTTATTTGTTAGCCCTCCCTGATTCTGCTAGTATTCCCAACAGTGTGTTTTACTCTTTCTGTCATTCATTTTAAGTGTTTATTAATTGTACCAAAAGATTTGGTGGTGATATTTCAGACATGCATGTATATTTTACTCTATAACTCTATCAACATTTAAAAAAAAGAATATTTATGAATATTATCAAAAATAGTCAATAAGTATACAATTTCCACAAACAAATTCTTTTCCCAATAAGTGAAAGAATCCTTGTTTCTAGAAAGTTAGATTATGTAGCAATCTTTGGTAACATGCAGCTCAGCCATCTCATTTCATAAAATGTGTCAAGCAATAAAACTTACTTTTACCATAGCATACTTTAACAATTAAAGCTCTTAAACGGAACACAGTAACCTCAAACGCACTTCAGCTGGCAATACAATTCTCTAATCACAACTATGTAGGAATCAAATAAATAGAAAAGCACACTGACTCTTTTAAAATATAATCTGCTGATCCATGGTGCACCACCAATTTCTGCATTTATAGTTTATATACAAATAATGAAATAGTCTACATTAAATATCACAGTATAAATTGCCCATGTAAATCAAAGTATAAAGAAGGGTCAGGCTGGGAATGTGACTTAGTGGTGGAATGCTTGCCTAGCATGCATGAAGCCCTGAGTTAAATTCCTCAGTATCACATATGCATACAGAAAAAGCTGGAAGTGGTACTGTGGCTCAAGTGGTAGAGAGCTAGCCTTAGGCAAAAGAAACTCAGGGATGGTGCCCAGACCCTGAGTTCAAAGCCCAAGGGGGTGGGGAATCAACAGATACCTCTATAGACCCTTACAAAGAGAGCTTATAAAATATTTTACCAAAAACAAAAAAGGTACATTTAAATATAGCAGTTATATACATTTGATAACTTTGGCATCACAAGCTAAAAGTACAAAGTTATAAAAAACCAAGGCTAAGCCCCTAACTTCAAAGAAGCCAGGAGTTTGGCCTAGTGGTAGAGTGCTTGCCTAGCATGCACAAAGACCCAGGTTCAATTCCTCGGTACGACACACATAGAAAAAAGTCAGAAGTGGTGCTGAGGCTCAAGTGGTAGAGTGCTAGCCTTGAGAAAGTCCAAGGACAGTGCTCAGGCCCTGAGCCCAAGCCCAGGACTGGCAAAAAAAAAAAAAAGAATTCATATAAGACAGTTGAAGTCCTTTGAGATCACAGAAGACAATTACCTTGCAGAGGCAGTTGTTAGCCAGAACTGTCTAGTGAAAAAGTGGCAGGAAGAGTACCACAGGCAATGGAAAGAGCAAAAACAAATTCATGAATGCAAAATACATAGATAATTAGATGCCCTGAGTAAACAGAAGAGGAAAGATGCATGGGCATACCAAAGCAGTAATTAAGGAAACTAATGTCATGAATGCCATGACAAAGTGGGCAGCCTTTTTACAGAAGGTCACATAAAACTCATATATAATAAAAACTGACAGCAGTGTAGAAGATAGAGTAAAAGGGTGAGACAGGATAAAAGATATGTGGACACAGTTATGATAACCAGAATACTGTAACAATGTAAACAGAATAGATTAATCAAAAATATACAAAGTAAACAAGAGCAGGAGCAACAGTCTACATCAACTTTCACTGCACAATCCTTGTGAATGAAGGCCACTACTGTCCCATTCTACAAATAAGAAAACTGAACTTCACAATGAGTAAGTTATTTTTTCAGAATCCAGAACATCTAGAAGGTAACAATGCCTGGACACAAATTGGAGACTGAATCCAACATCCATAGTCTGAACCTTAAGCTCTTGCATCAAGTACAGTCAATACAAATCTGACACTGACCCACAAAGTCCATAGTCTGGACTTTAAACTCTTGCATCAGGTACAGACAACAGAAACAAAGAATGTAATCAAGTCTTAGAAGACACATACACTCAACAAGACTTAATGACTACTAACCATCCACACTCTACACAGAATCTTCACTAAACACTAATTTTTTCATTCTAAAAATGGATTACTTCTTCTAGACATTTCTACAAAAATATACTGGTAGACTTAAGAGATGCTTAAGTTTTTTGCTGTTAGTTTTTTGTTTCTTTTCTCTCTCTCTTTTTTTGCCATATGAAGCTTTAGATATCTTATACACAGGAGTTTTTTAAATCTGAAAACATTATTGGGACTAGGGAGATGACCCACTAGTACAGTATATGCTTACTGTACACCAAGTCTGAGTTAAATGCCCAGCAGCACTTAAAAGAAGCTTTTTTCCCCTTGTAGTCACAAGAAGCAAAGTGGGGGGCAGGAGGGGGGGAAGAGAGGGAGAGAGGGAGAGAAGGGCTTAAAGGTAGAGTGTTAGCCTTGAGCAAAAGAAGCTTAGGGGCCGTACCCAGACCCTGAGTTCAAGCCCCAGGACTGGGGAAAAAACTCATATTAAAACAGAGAAAGAAATGAACTCAGAATTAAAATAAGAATACTTACACTCACTTGAATTTTCACTAAAGGCCCACACTCTACTAGTTGAACCACACCCTCACTCAGACCTCTCATTTGATAACTGTGGTACTCAAAGGAAGTAAAAATTGCAGCCACTCTATTTCAGCATGCAAATCATCTTTCCTCTTTACAAAAATACACATTGAACTGTCAGTGTGTACAATAAGATTGTCAAATAAGTAATATTTCTTTCAATAAATTTTCACAATCCTCTCTTTTGGTTCATTTTGTCTTCTGTTTTACTTTTAAGATAGACTCTCAATATATAACCCAGGCTAGCCTTGAATCTGTAATTCACCTGTCTCAGCCTCTCAAGTGCTGGGATTACAGGTGTGTAACATTTCTGATACTCATTTTCTCAATATAAAAAGATATGTCTTATCAAGTATGAAGTTACCTTGATTATGAATATAAGTAACTTAACAAAATATGATAAACATGGTTTGTGTTAAATTTAGCATTCAAAGATAAACTATATCATGCAGTAACAAACAGCAGTAACATACAATCATCTAAGGTTGACTGACTCACCCCAGATATTAACCATTAACTACAGGTACCAGTTAAAAACCTGTGCAGAACTGTTAAAGTCAATAAATAGCTGTTATAATTCAGTGGAAATATGTAAATAACAATTTTATTTCACTGATCAAAATCTGACTGAAACTTTTAAGGACCTTGTTTCTTTTCTAACAGTATCTGCATACTAAAGCTTCCTCCAATGAAATTTGTTCTGTTGTAATTTCAGTTACAATTTCCCGCTGAGTAAAAGTTCTAACAGTCTTAAAACAGGAAACCCAAAAGGAAATTCCATCGTCAGATCCAAGAGCTTGGCAACTCAAAAGTCTTTGGAAACAGTGATAGACAAGTTCTCAAACTATTTACTGTAACCTTACCTCATATCTTCAAGCAAATCACATTCTGCTTGATGTTTTGCTTGAAGTCTTGTCATCTGCTCAACTTGAATGTTTTTCAGCTCCTGTGTAACTTTCACCTAGAATGAACATATATTTTTGAAATCCTTATTACAACTCAAAGTACAAAATACTTAAAAATAATACTTGTCACAGAATATGTACTACTCTCCTTGAAGATCATAAATCCATTATTTGCCATCTAGTTTTATTACCAAAGATATTTAATAGTCAAATAATCTGAGAGGTGGAATACACATTTTTGTAAACAAGTATAAAAATGACAGATTTAAAGAGCTGCAAAATATAGTAGACATGCTACTTGATGCACAAGCTCAGTACACATCCAGGTCTTCTTACAGTTTTAAAAGAGCCTCACTTCCGTCTCTTCGCCCCCAAAAAAGATGCAGACATTAGCCACTAGGAGAGATGAGCATAAAGAATACTGACAATCAAAATTTACACCATCGTGAAATAATATGCATGAATCGACTACATCAATTATTCCACAATGGCTGGAAGAAAGCACAGGCTGGGGGTGATGCCCTCCATTCGCTGACAGCCCATCAAACCACAATCTCTTTCTCACAAAGAAGAACGCAAAAAAAGTGACCTTCCAGCATATACAGTGCTTTTAAACTAACCCAGCAAGCCAGGCCCCATGGTGGCTCCACTTCAAACATCCAGAGCCGCAAATGCCAGCTGGCCAGAGCCTCGACCACAAAGCTGGACCCCAGGGTTCGAGGTTCCAGTAGTGGAATGCTGGCCACCGGAGAGGTGGTACATATAAAAAAGAAAAAGCTCTAAACACACATTTAAAGGGGGGGAAGAAGAGACCTTGAATTAGGCATTTGGCAAATGTTTGCCATTAAGAGGAGAGGCAGAAGGGCCTCCTCCACCCAGCGCCCAGAGTAGATCACGGTATCCAAAGGCAGGATTAAAAAGCTGGGGAAGCTGCTCACCAGCCGGGAGCACCCGTCACTCCCACCCAGGCTACCCAAACCCAGACAGATCGCGCCTCGAACTCGCTCTCCTGGTTGGAAGTGCCTCGGTTTCCTGGTCCCTTCGCTAGGGGCGGGGCGGGAAACGGGGCGTGGGGAGGGGGAGAGGCAGGAACCGTCAATCCGAAATTTGCTTTACCTTGGGGTGGAAGGGCAGTGACCATTCCAACTTCTACACGGCAGTCCCGGGGCGGGGTGGGGGAATGGGGGGGGGGGAACAGGCCAAACCTTACCACCAGGCTTGAAACAAATCACACTCACACTCACTCACACACGCGCGCGCGCGCAGGGGTGTCGACCACGGGCTGGAGGACTCCAACCTGGAGCTGACTAAACAATCACACACGCACAGGGGCTCTGCAAACCTGCCTCCCCTCGGTGCAGCCCCGGGAATACACTCTGCAGTGAGCAGCAGGACCATGCGGGTGCACACACCTCAATACACACCCAAAACTCTGGCCAAATATCGGGGTCCAGACTGGTGGGGGGGGGAGCCCCAGCACTACCGGCGTCCTGGCTGTCCCTCGGTGGGAAAGGCACCTCGTACCCGCTCCCCGTCCCCCCTCCCCGGCCTGGGGCCGGCGGCTACCCAGTGACAAGCCCGCGGCGACAGCGGTCACGGCCCCTTGCGGGAAGGGGGAGGGGGCGCGGCGGTGGCACGCATCCCTTCCAAGCTTCCCAAGCCTTCCAGCCGTGTCCTTACCTTCCTCGGCGGCGGCTGCATGATGCTGAAGGGACATCAATCCTTCCCCGACGGCGGCCTTCAAGGAACGGTCACGAAGGGAGGCTGGCGCAGCGGGGGCCGCCCTGCGAGCGAGGGCGCGTGCGTGTGTGTGAAAGAGAACCCGAGGAGGACTCGCCTGAGAGGCTGCCAGGCCGGCGGGCAGCACCGGGACTCAGGTCCGAGCGAGTGTGAGGAGGCTGGAGGAGGAGCGCGGGGCAGGCCTGGGGCCCGGGCAGCCCGGGGGGCGTGTGAAGGAAAGGAGGCGGAGACCGCGAGGGGGCGGGGGCCGGCGGCGGGGGCGCCAGGGTCTCCCAGCTCGCCGAGCCGCTGGGGAACAGCAGTCGCGTCGCTCGCGCTCCCCGCCCGCCGCGGCGGCCCCCCCACCCCACCCACCCACCCCACCCACTCGGGCAGCCCGGCCCCGGCGTGGAGGAAGGCGGCGCCGCGTTCCCAGCTAGAGCTCCACCACTCAGGCCGCGGGAATTTCCGGCCCCGCCGCGCGGTGCAGCGCCCCGCTCTGGCGGCGGAGGGAACAAGCTCGGTCCTGCGTCGGCTTTGCAGCGAGGGAGCCAGGGAGCGAGGTCGCGGCGCGGGGCCCCGTATTGTGCCGGGGGATGGGGGGGGAGGGAGAATAACAGAATGGTGGACGGATCGGAGGGGTAGAAAAACCAAAGAAGCGCGAAAATCCCCCCCCCCCTTGCTCACTGGCAGTGGCACGTTCCAAACGCCTCCAGTCCTCCCTCCCCCACACGAGGAGGCAGCCGGGGGCTTCCCGCGCGCCTTCCCGCCCGCCGGCCGCGGCGCGCGTCTCCGACCGGGGGCGCGCACGCGGGCGGGAGGGGGCTCCGCGCGGGCGCACGCGCACAGGCCGCCCCCGCCTCCCGCCGGCTCCCGCGACTGCAGCGGGTGGCTTGGGATGTGTGTGATAGGGGTGGGAGGCGCTGCTCGAGGTGCGATTTTACTTCTTTTTGCAGTGGGGAGGGGTCAGCATGCAGATGACAGTAGACAGTTCCCGTTTTTGTTTTGGTGGGTTGTTTTGTTCTTTTTTAAATATATTTCTGGATCCCTACCACTACGAGAATCGAGCATGAACGAGTCCTTTTGCAACTGACCGCAAGTGCCAGGCCGTTACGATTTGGGGATGGGAGGGAGGAGGGAAGCCGTTGTCCTGCAGAACAAATGGCTCTCCTGTAAGACGAAGGTCACCGGCGTCTCTGCTGGAAGAGAACAGAATGGTCTTAAGGCCACAGCCCCAGGTCATATGTGAAGGCTATTGTCTGCAGAGGACTGGAGATGTTATGAAGGCCACACAGCAGAACTAAAATCTCTAGATCAGGAAAGGTTCTATAGGTTATAAAGAAACTGATGCAGGAACTGGAGACAGAACGGTAGCTCAGTGGCATAAGGCTTGCCTAGCATTGTGAAAAGCCTTGAGTTCATCCCCAGCACTACATAGAAAGGAAGAGAGGGGGGAAAGGAGGTAAGAAGGGAAGGATAGATGATAAAGTAGAGGACCAACAAAGCTCATGGAGGAAGCCGGTGTTTGTAAGAATAACCTGTCTGTCACAGGCTGGTAGCCTGGGTGAAGCTAAAATCCTTCCACACTCCTTCCTGGTCTACCCAGACCACCTAAAGGAATGGTGTCAGCCTCCCCTGGGCTCCTTAAAAGAGTGAAAATACTTCTTCCTCATACCTAAGGAGTTGTTCTGAGATACAGGGCTGTGAGGAGGATGAGCTGGATAACCCACCAGTTTTCTAGTAGTCTCAGACAGCTGTTCTCAGAAATGGAATTCAGGCAAAAGAGAAAGGTCAGTGAGGTCTGGATAGACCAGGGTAACTTGCCAGATGGCCACATGTGGCCAAAAATCAAAGTAGTGGAATTTGAACCCAGGTGGTTTACATTGACTTAGACTATTTTCTTGTGCCAGAAACAGAATCATGGCTCTGCTGGAGTCCGATATATCTAGAACTGGGTACAAACTAGCTGGTTTCCTTGAAGGTATTCAAAAGTCAGCCCTCCACAAGAGCTCTCAGTTACATCAGGAAAGGCCTGGGGCAAGCAAAAGGGTGCCTGGAGGCCCTGAGCCCAGACTGGCTGAGAGGCCACAGCTACAACCAGAGGTAGCAAAACTGGGCTCCAGCCTCAGCCACCACCATTGCAGAGCCTGAAGCTAGTCATTTCCTCATGTTTAGGCTTCATTTCCTCATAAAAAGTGGGGATATAATGCCTGCCTCCCAGATTTGTTGTATTAATGAGAATTTCTCCCAACACTTAGTAAATACTCAAGAAATATCATTTGTTAAACTGGATGTAGGAAACTCTTGCCTGTAATCCTAAATACTCAGGAGACAGATCTAAGAATGTGGTTCAAAGCCAGCCCAGGTAGGAAACTCTATGAGACTCTTATCTCCAATAAGTTACTCAAAAAAGCTGGAAAGGATGCTGTGGCTGAAGTGGTAGTGTTTGCCTTGAGTAAAAGAAGCTCAAGGACAGTGCCCAGGCCCAGAGTTCGAGCCCCAAGACCGTCAGAAAAGAAAGAAAGAAATACCATTTGTTGCTCAAGGTATATCATTTGTTGAAAAAATATATATCACATCCTGTTCTATTCAAAACTTGTCAAACACTGGTAATGTAGGGTTGAGCTAGACAGCATCAGCCTACGCTACACCAAGGCCACGTTCCAGACAAACCATCTCATGAATGACACTGGACTAGTAGGGGAGGGATAGCAGCACTTGCTCAGATGCAGTGCCCTCCCTGAACACAGCAGGAGGACTAACAAACAGTTGGATGCAACTACTCTAACCCAGATATTATCCTTCCTTTACCTCCCTCCTCAAGAAGTGAATACTGCCTGGTGCTGGTGGCTCACACCTGTAATCCTAGCAACTCAGGAGGCTGAGATCTGAGGATCATGGTTCAAAGCCAGCTCCGGCACAAAAGTCCTTGACACTCTCTTATCTCCAATTAACCACCAGAAAAATAAAAGTGGTGTTGTGGCTCATATGGTAGAGTGCTAGCCTTGAGTTGAAGAATTCAGGGATAGCACCCAGGCCCAGAATGCAAGCCCCACAACCAACCAAAAAATAAGTGAATACCAAAGACATAAAGATGCTGGGTATTGGGAGATTTAGGATCCAGACTAGACCACTGATCTACTAGGCCTTTTCTGGAGTCCTTTTGCAGACTAAGTGATAATAAGTGATGTTGGGCATAATAGAATACACATTTGACCCCAGCACTTAGAAGACTGAGGTAAGAAGATTGCAAGTTTGAGGCCAGCCTGCACTATACAATGAGACTCTGTCTCAAAACAGTAACAAAAACTGAATGCCTAGAACCCAATTCTTTCGAGAGGAGTAGTCCTCTGTGAAGAATTTTTAAAAGAGCTGGGAGAATATGTAAGCAGATTCAGGAACATAAAACCCAGTCTCTTACTCTGTGAGACAGTGCAAAGGATTTCTGTGACTTTATATAAGCCTGACTTTAAATGCCTTCATCTGGAGGGATGAAGAAGAATGATGAAAGAGTGACATCAATCAAAATGCATTTTACTTAATAAACTGATTTGTCAAAGGGTAACTCCTTTATAAAGATAATAATTTTATCATTAAAAAAAAAGAAAAGAAAAGTCTCTTCCAAACAAGTATAGGGATTTCCAGCGCCTTGTTTCTGTAATAAGAACAGCTCTGTGTTACCAGTACAATCTCTTGAGATTCTTTAGGAGAAATGCAGATTACAATGCATTGTGGCCCTAGAGACAGAACTAGGCCAGGCCTCAGCTGGGTCTCAGGAAGAAGGTTTTATAGGCAGAGCTGTCCCAGGAATGAATGTTCCCCATCCCCCTCCATTAAAGTGGCCACAGATAGAATTTTATTTCTTTATTTTTAGTATTTATTAATTTAAGTTTACTGTTTTGTGCCTATCCTCCATTAAAGTGGCCACAGATAGAATTTTATTTATTTTTAATATTTATTAAAGTTTACTGTTTTGTGCCTATCCTGACGCTTGAAGTCAGAATGTAGACATATCTTTTCTGCCCAAGGCTGGCCCTTCTACCAATAGAGCCACACTTTGAAACTAAGAATCCTGCCCAAAGTGGCTTTGAACCCCAATCATCAGAGCTCAGCCTCCTGAGTAGGATTAGTCACAGATGGAATTCTTACCCTAGAAAGAAGTTAATAGCTACCACTGCCTGTGTGTTTGGAGTAATGAGATGGACATGTTATTTACATTGTTCTCAGCCTTCACAACAACTCATAATACATGTGACCCCATTTTTCAGATTTCATAAGCTCAAAAACAGAAGGACCTACCCAAGGTCACATAGCTAATAAAGAAGAACCAGGCCTGGCCCAGGCTCCCTCTGGCTTCTGAAGCTAAGCCCTCCCTTTAGTGTGCTGTAGGATACCTCTCCCAGTACACTGTTTACAACTGCAAGGTTGAGTCAGAATCAGGTTCAAAAGCTGCCATGGAACTGGGTGCCAGTGGCTTACATCTGTAATCCTAACTACTTTAGGAGACTGAGATCTGAGGATTGCAATTGGAAGATAAGCCAAACAGGAAAATCAATGAGACTCATCTCCACCTAAGCACACAAAGCATGAAGTGGAGCTATGGTTCAATTAGTAGAGAAAAAAAAACCCCAGGGACTGAGTTCAAGCTTCAGGACTAGCACACACAACTACCAGCTTGTCTGATATTCAACAGGCTTCCTGGGAGAAATTGTAGGTAAGCAAAATATATAGAATACCATCAGTGCAGTGATAGGAGCTGCCCTCTACTCCATATCCAGAGAAGGTGGTCACTAAACTACCTGCCCATACTATACCAAGAAACCCCAATACTTCCTGCAGCTCAAATCTACAGCCCTCTCCATTCCCTCTTCTGCCTATTATTAGCCCTTACCTACATTGACACAGACTGCTCAGGAATGCTTGTCAGCATACGTTAATGCCAGCTCTTCCCTGCCTGGACCCCACTAAGTCAAAGCATCCCAGAATGCTGCTGCAGACAATGCATTTTGTGAGTCACACACACACATATACACTACTCACCTTTCCCCAGTCTTCCCTTTCCTACCCTGCCCATCTTTGCTCTCCCCTTGAATTAATTCTCTCAACACAGTCTTCCAATCAGACCAAGGGGAGTGTCCCTTCTAGGCAGCTCTCAAGATCCCAACTCTAAGGATGGTGGCTACAAGAAGGAAAGGGCTCTTCATAGGACACACAGTGTGTTGTGGCAAAACTAGGCCTTGGATTTCTTCCAGTGCTATTCAGAAAGCCCCTTATTAGCGGCTTAGTCTTGAGTAAATCTCTGGATAAGATCAAGACTCTGCTCCACAGGAACTCCAGTTCAGTCCCTAGACCAAAGGTCAATGCAGTAAAAGGGGATATACAAGGCCAAGGAGTTAAAGGGGTCCAGGTCCCAGGCACCCAAGACCAGAGACAGATCTTTTAAGAAGCAGGTTCTGGGGTAGGGGAATTGTCTAGTTAGTTTGTGCTTCTGCCAGAAAGTAAATATAATAGCTCAAAAGTTGGGAGTGGTGAGGAGTTAGTTCCAGGACTGTGGTAGGACTTGGCAGGCACACAGTTTTGATATTAGGAGTCAGGAAATCAAATTCTAGCCTTCTCTTTGTTAGGCACTTGCTGAATATGAACTCTGACACATCATTTCCTCTCAGACTCAGTTTCCACAATTGTAACAGGAAAATAACAAACTCTGTCCTGTCTTCCTCCACTGCACAATTTAGTGAAGTTTCAGGACTATGACCTTTGAAGGTCTGAGTTGCTGTGGATGTTGGTGACTGCCAGTCCTGGGATGTAGCAGGGAAGACTGAATACCTATGTAGCACTCTGACCTAGTCTTCCACTTGGAAATGTGCTATGGTTACAGCTCTGAAAACCAGGCACCAAAGAGTAGGTCAGCTTGGGTGGAAAGAAGATATTTCTAGAATTCAGGATCCAGCAAACATAAGTTAGACATCTGGTTCCTCCTCTGTCTAGCTTTGAGTTTCCAATCAGTGTTGAAATCTCTTTCTAACTGTTTTTTCCTAAATATGTACAAGGAAAACAAATCAGGAACTGGTGGTTCACACCTGTAATCCTACCTTCTGAGAAGGCTGAGGATTCAGTTCAAAGCTAGCCCAAACAGAAAAGTCTCCTGTAATCCTAGCTACTAAGAAGGCTGAGATTTGGGGATCCCAGGTCAAAGCCAACCCAGGCAGATAAGTCTATGAGATCCTTCACTTAACAAGCAAAAAGACAAAAGTGGGAAACACCAAGCAAAAGCAGAAGGCCCTGTGTTCAAGGCCCGGTGACTGGGTGGATGGGTGATTGGATGGATGGATGGATGGATGGATGGATGGATGGATGGATAGATAGATAGATAGATAGATAGATAGATAGATAGATAGAGGAAAATAATGGTTGTTTCCAGGGTTATGGAGAAAATTAAATGAGAATGTTTATCTAAAGTTCCTGCAACTATACTGGTCCACAAATGTGAGTTTTCCTTCATTTTGTTCTAGTTTTGTTTCTAAGTTTGTTGGGGTTTTTTGGTTGGTTGGTTGGTTGGTGCTGGTCCTGGAGCTTTAACTCAAGGCCTGTATGCTGTCCCTGAGCTTCTTTGCTCAAGGCTAGTTAGTGTTCTACCTCCTGAGTCATACCTCCACCTCTGGCTTTTTTTTTTTTCAACTAATTTATTGGAAGACTTTCCTTCCTGTGTTGACTTCAAATGGCAATCCTCATATCTCAGTCTTCTGAGTATCTAGGATGACAGGTATGAGCCACCAGTGTCCATCTTGTTTGCAAATTTTAAAAAGAAACAAGAAGAGGAATTCCCATAGTGGGAAGTTGAGCTCAACTAAGATCCCTGTTCTGCCCCTGACTCACTATGAGGACCTGGGAAGTCCCATCCCTCCTTCTCCCTCAGCCACAATTTCCTCATCTGGAACAACAGCAGTTCTAGTAGGCAGTTTCTCTGAGGCCCAACCTGGGGAGGCACAAGGTGCTGCCAGTCTGTGAGCCCCTTTGCTTGGGAGGCTGAGCTAGGGAAAGAGGGTCAGGCAGGGACCAGGGAGGAAAAGAAGGACATAGGGGAAGGACAACAAGATAAGGAAATGCCAGTTCTATCACCAACTAGGCTAGCTTGTGAAGGAAATAAGCTCTGTCCAGCTTAGCCTGCCCCACCCCCACCCCCCACCCCCGTTATTTTCTCACAGCCTTCCGGTTAATGCCTAAACAAAACACACTTTCCTGCTCCCTGCTGGAAGGCAGGGAGCCAGAATCAGTGTCCTGGAGGGCTGGCAGACACTCTGGCAAGCTGTCCCTGGGCACTCGCCCTTCCTTGTCTGCAGCACTACCCTCAGCCAAAGCTGGCACAGAGTGGGCACAAGAGAGACTCTCCAGGTTTGTGTTTTCTTCCTATTTCCAGCCTTCTGACGTGGATGCCCCCAACTTCTGAGCCTGCCTTTTTATTCAGGCTGGCCTGGGCCCCCAAACAAGATCTAATTCTCACTGTGCTGCTGTAGGCAGAGCATCTGGTATGAGAATGCCTGAAGCGGCTGTCGGGTCTCCATGGGAGGGAATTCCCTGGCTCAGGAAAGCACTTCCAGTGGAAAGGAGCAGGTGGTGAGTCTCCCCAAGAGACAGATGCCGCCCACGATGCCACACAGAGCCAATCCTGGGGTGAAGAGCATGGAAGCTGCCACCGCCTCCTCCTTCTGTCAGATGCTAGTCTATGCTGGGCACATTAATACCAACTCATGCCTTAGAATAGTTAGTATGTGGCAGACACCATTCCAAGCACTTCACTTAGATAACTAATTTAATTCTTACAAGTCTGAGGTAGGCACGATTATTAGCCCCATTTCACAGATGAAGCATTAACAGGTTAAGTAACTTGCCTAAAGGGTGCAAAACCAGTTAAGTGACACTCATCTGTATCCAGGTAATCAGAGCAGTCCATGCTGTTACCATTGTTATGCTGAGCTTCCACTGGAGGAATTTTGTTCCCGATCAGCACAGCGCCACATTTGAAGGTTGGCACCTTTATTTACTATCTTAGAATCCAAGTACTTTCGAAGATTTTCAAATGTTTATTACTGAACCCCCTGGGCATTCTTGCTTACTCTCCTATAAGGATGCAGTGCATTTGGTATAGGAGAAGAGGTTGTGCCTGACTCAGAGAAATGGCTCAATAGATGTGTGTTCAAGAAATGAAGGCTCCCCATAATCCTAACTACTCTGGAAGCTGATATCTGAAGATTACAGCTCAAAGCCAGCCTGGGCAGGAAAGGTCATGAGACTCATCTCCATTTAATAATCAGAAAACTGGAAGTTGTCCTGTGGCTCAAACTGGTAGAGCACTAGCCTTGAGCAAAAGAGCTCAGGTGCAGCACCTAAGCTCTGTGTTCAAGCCTCTTGACCAACAAAAATGAAGAAAAAGAAAAGAAATGAAGGCCCCTGACTTCTGAACCTCTGTCCATCTCTAATATGAGATTCCAGTTGCCCAGATTCCTGTATTTTTTAAGTGTGGCTGTGTTGAGCCAGCATGCACGTCTGTACTGGCTTTGCTTGGGTATGAGTACTGGTTCATAAAGCACACCCAGCTGATTCCTAACAATAGCTGTCATAATAATAGCTAACGTTTGCTTCCATGCTTAGGAAGCACCAAGCAGGGCTCTGGGGGCTTTGATGTGTTAACCTAGTGATTCCCTCAACCTCTATTATCTTGATTTTTAACGATGGGGTTAAACTGCTTGCCTGAGATCACATAATTAGGAAGAAGCAGGACCACCCGATGGCTCTGCTCCTGTGTCCTGGAGTTATCCACTCCATCATAGTTGCTGGACTGACCCAGCCCCTCCTCATGGAAGTTGTTGCACTTTAACTGAGCAAAATTAGTGTACATCTATAGTGTTCAAGGAGAGGAGAATGAAAAATTGGGTTATCAGAAGCTCTCAATATAGACTGAGAGACAAGGCCTGTAATTCCCCCTTCTTATTGCTTGAGTCTGAAAAATTCCAAACACAGTGCTATGATAGTTCTAAGTAGTGAGAAGATTGCCTCTGTCTAAAAAAAGGGCCTGGAAAGCTGCATTGTAAAAAAGAGAAAGAAAAAAGTGTACATTGATACATAGGAGCTGAGCACTCCCAAAAGGGGAACAGTAAGAGCAAAAAACACAAGCTGATGGGCCTGAACCACATTTGAGGATAATCTTGAGCCATGAATGCTAGAAAATGAGCCTTCGATTGGTCCTCCTCTTGAATGCTGGCTGTAAAATTTAAAAAGCAATGCTCCTTAAAGATGAACATGGTGAGCTTATACCTCTAATTCTAGCTTTTTTGAAGCTGAGTTTGAAAACATTGCAGTTCAAGACCACCATGAGCAAATAGTTCCAGAGACCCCTTTTTTAGCCAATAGCCTGGTGCAGTTACCTGCACTTGTCATCCTAGCTATTTAGGAAGCTGAGATTTAGGGGTTTGTGGTTCCAGGAAGTATGTGTGTAGGAGAAAGGGATCCCTAAGACTCCATCTCAAAAGAAGTTGGGTATGGTTGCTTATGTCTGTCAGTGCAGCTATGATAGGAGGCATGAAATAAGAAGATCATAGTTGGGGCTCAGGCCTTGAGAAAAAGTGAGACCTTATCTTGAAAAAAGGGGCTAAAGACTTGACTCACAGCACCTGCACCTGCTTAGCAAACATGAGGTCCCGAATTTAAATCCAATACTGCAAACAGTAAATAAATATGTTAAGATGGACACCTTGGTGTTCATACATAATTCCAGTATTCAGGAGGCTAACGCAGGATATTGTGAGAACCAGGCCATCCTGGACCATTTAGTGAAATCCTGTCTCAAACAAAAACAATTTTAATGCCTCTTTCTGCCTGCTCTATTGTAGACACACATATTGGTTATCTCCATTGCCCCTTTATCTATCCTATCATTGCCCCCTTATCTCCATACACCTCCAGGAGTTATTGTCACACCTAAAATAAGGTATAGTACCCAGCAGGCATGTTGGATGGATAGATTTGAAGATGAGAGTTCCAGAGATTGGCCAGAAGTAACACTTTAGTGTGAGCAACCAGGTCACAGAATGGAGGTCTTGTCAGGCAGGCTAAAAGGAGGATGTGCCTGAGGCCCACACAAGTCTGGTCCTTTGCCCACTGATATTTGACCTTCTGTCTTCACACTGGGCCTGTGACCTAATTGCTGCACCACCCAGGGGGTGGCTTGTGAGCTAGGTAACCAATAAGGATAGAATGGAATACATCTGAAGCATAAGACATCTTGAATTGGGCCACACTGACTTTCATGTTTATCCTCTCTGCATACTCAGTTAAGAGTTTAAATTAAATTCTAAGTCAGATTGACAAGGTTGATCAGTTTGACTTTGGCCTGCTGCTTCCTAGTTATGTATCCTTATCTGCAGAATCTGGTCACTATACATGTCTGTTTGGGGGTTTTATTGTTTGGTTTCAGCTATGGAAATCAAACCAAGGGCCTAGGTAACTGTTCCATAGCTCCAGCCCAAATTATCTAGTTTTTAGCTATCAGATCAGAAGGTACTTTGGTGATGATAATTAAATAAATATAAAGATAAAGCTTCAAGGTTTGAGGAGGGGAGGGGAGGGAAAAGTGGGGAGGAGAGAGGAGAGGAAGGGAAGGGAAGGGAAGAATGGAGGGTTGCCTTTCCTTTCAGGGGGCAGCTGGAAAAACTTCCTCCAACCGAACATTGATCACAGGGAAGTGACTGTATCCAGATGTCGCACCTGGGCAATAATCTTTCAGGCACATCTGGAAATGATTAGTCTCCATTTATACCCTTAATAAGAGACTGACCTCTGAAAGCTGCACCACCACCATCACTACCTCTTGCTAACTGACTTCCATTTGTGTTGGTTTAGACAATGAAGACTGTAGGATAAGATCAGAGAGAAGCTGGGTGCTAGTAGCTCACACTTATAATCCTATTTAGCAGGCTAAGATCTGGAGATCATGGTTCAAAGTCAGCTCAGGAGAAGAGTCTTCATGAAACTCTTTTTTTTTTTTTTTTTTTTTTTTTTGCCAGTCCTGGGCTTGAGTTCAGGGCCGGAGCACTGTCCTTGGACTTTCTCAAGGCTAGAGCTCCTCTACCCTTGAGCCTCAGCACCACTTCCGGCTTTTTTCTATGTATGTGGTACCAAAGAATTGAACCGGGTCTTCATGCATGCTAGGCAAGCACTTTAACCACTAGGCCAAACTCCCGGCCCCAAATTCATGAAACTCTTATCTCCAGTTAACTCATCTCCAATTTGAGCTGTGGCTCAAAGTGGGAGGAGCGCTAGCCTGGATCAAAAAAGCTCAGTGACAGCAGCATAGAATTCCATTGTGTACAAATACCACATCTTGTTGATCCACTCAGCAACTGAGGGACATCTAGATTGGTTCCATATCTTTGCTATGGTGAATAATGCTGCAATGAACATCGTTGTGCTAGTGGATTTAGTATGTCCTTGTTTCTGGACAATTGGGTAAATGCCTAGTAGTGGAATTTCTGGGTCAGAGGGGAGCTCTATGTTTAGTCTTTTGAGGAACTGCCATACTGCTTTCCATAGTGGTTGAACGAGTTTGTACTCCCACCAACAGTGTAGTAGTGAGAAAGAATGGCATTGCCCCATTTGTTAGGAAATGGAAAGACTTAGAAAAAGTCATATTAAGTGAAGTAAGCCAGACTCAAAATAGGTTCAATGGTTCCCCTCATTTGTCATAATCAGTAGAAACCTTGGGCTCTCCTAGCAGAGATTTACAATAGAGCAAAACCTAGATACATAAGGCCATACAGTATGATGCTAAATGAAAGAACCTCCAGGATATAAAAACAAAAGCCATATAATGAGTGATTGTTGTCCTTAATGTACTATGTTATCTCTCAGCTCTTTTGCTGTCTCTTGGTTATCTCATATTTTTACAGTATTTCACCTGGTTATCTGATATATTGGATATATTTGTATTTGGTTATTTGAAATTGGATAGGGAAGGGGGGAAAACAAAATGAGGGGTGGCGGTGCGGGGGGAGGGAAATGGGAACCGAGACATGAGAAAGGGTATCAATGTATGTGAAGTTATGCACCCTCTATCTGGCGAATATAATGTGACCCTTCTATTAATTACAATAAAAATATATGAAAAAAAAGCACAGTGACAGCTCCCAGGCCCTGAGTGTAAGCCCCAAGATGAAAAGGAAAAAAGAAAAATCAGAATGCTGTAAATGTTTCTCTGTGTTCTCTCCTAGATCCCAGTTCTTACCAGGTGGTTCATCTCTCACTTGGCTTCAAGAATATAATTCTTCGCCCTCTTGGTTTTTTTTTTTTTCAGTCTGAGCATAAAGTCTCTGTTTGGCTGATCTAGAACCCTCCACCTACATCTGCCATTTGGATTAGTCAAATCAAGACTTTCTTCTGAAGTAAGAACCAGTTAGCCCAGCCTGCAATCAGCCACTTTAGTGTTCCTGCCTCAAACGAGGCAAATGTAGTGCCAGCTTTTTTTGGAGGCCCAGAACCTGATTCTGTTATTTCTGTCACACTCAAAAATCAGAGGCAGAAACAAATGAGACAGGGGCATCTGCATCCAGGTAGCAGTAACAAACATGGTAAAAACAAGACCCCAAACCAAATCTGTCTCTGTAGCAGAACCTGAGCATTTCACTGCTCAGGCAATTGGAGAATAAAATGATAGGAAGCCAAGAACAGCCTTGGTGCAGGCAGGGCAAGAGTCCTGAGGGGCTGGAAAGGTAAAAAAGGGGAGGGAGGGGCCAGGAGTGTTGGCCTAGTGGTGGAGTGCTTGCCTAGCATGCACAAAGCCCAGGGTTCGAGTCCTTGGTACCACATACACAGAAAAGACCAGAAGTGATGCTGTGGCTCAAGTGGTAGAACTCTAGCCTTGAGAAAGCACAAGGACAGTGCCCAGGCTTTGAGTTCAAGTCCCAGGAATGGCAAAAAAGAAGAAGGAGGAGGAAGAGAAGGAGAAGGTAGAGGAGAAGGAGGAGGAGGAAGAGGAAAAGGAAGAAGTGGAGGAGGAGGAGGAGGAGGAGGAGGAGGAGGAGGAGGAGGAGGAGGAGGAGGAGGAGGAGGGCAGGAAGTAGGCTTCTTGAAGGCAGGTACTTGATAGAAAACATTTTCCCTCAGCTCCCCAAAGAGTATAAGCCCTCACCCTGGCCCACCATAAACAGACCACAAGCTAGTCTCCCTCAAAGCTAGTCTTGCAGCCCCAACTGTTTCACTTCCCTTGTTAACTGCACCTGCCCAGACCACAGTCACAGCAGGACCTAAGTTTCAGTTCTCATTTCCTCCATGCCTCTGTAGGGTCCTGTTTCAGTTTCTCAGCCACTGCCTCCTTGAAGTCACTCCTGCCTGCCTCCCAGCCCTGTACTCCTTCCTACCTTCTGCCCTCCTAGAAACCTAGAGCAAGCTATCTGGAGATGGACTCTTCTGCTCAAAGGCCTTCTATGGCTCGTTACTCCCCTTAAAAACCAAGCTTTTCAATTATTTTTACTCTCAAATTTGATTCAAGAACTCATATAAACTATTCCAAAAAATTAGTCTGGGTTTTGTGGCTTTTTGTGTTTTGTTTTTGTACTACAGTTTGAACTCATGGCCCCAGATTTGCTTGGCAAGTGCTCTGTCACTGGGGCCATACCCCCAGCTCCCCAAATAAGTGAGTTTAAATATTCACCTTCAGGACCGGGAGTTTGGCCTAGTGGTTAAAGTGCTTGCCTAGCATGCATGAAGACCCGGGTTCGATTCCTTGGTACCACATACATAGAAAAAAGCTGGAAGGGGCCAGGAGTTTGGCCTAGTGGTAGAGTGCTTGCCTAACATGCACAAAGACCCGGGTTCAATTCCTTGGTACCACATACTTAGAAAAAGCCACAAATGGTGCTGAGGCTCAAGTGGTACAGTTCTAGCCTTGAGAAAAAAATCCAAGGACAGTGCTCAGGCCCTGAGCTCAAGCCCAGGACTGGCAAAAAAAAAAAAAAAAAAAAAAAGCTGGAAGTGGTGCTGAGGCTCAAGTGGTAGAGCTCTAGCCTTGAGAAAGTCCAAGGACAGTGCTCAGGCCCTGAGCTCAAGCCCAGGACTGGCAAATAAATAAATAAATAAATAAATAAATAAATAAATAAATATTCACCTTCCTCTTATTTGTCCTTGGTTATCTGGAAGTGACATAATTTATCACTTTTTTTGGTTAACAACTTATGTACAACAAGTTATGTGATTAGTCTTCCAATATTTTAGAAACACCAAAATACATTTCAATACCTTTTATTAAAAAACACTTCAAAAATGAGGGCAAGCCAGGCACCAGTGTCTCATGCCCATAATCCTAGCTACTTAGGAGGCAAACTCAGTAATGGCAAACTGGGTTCCAATGGCTCAAGCCTATAATCCTAACTACTCAGAAAGCTAAGATCCAAAGATCACAGTTCAAAGAGAACCAAAAAGCCAGAAGTAGAGCTGTGACTCAAGTGATAGAACACGAGTCTTGAATGAAAAAGCTAAAGGACAGTGCCCAGGCCCTGAGTTTAAGTCCTAGTACACACACACACACACACACACACACACACACACACACACACACAGCAATCATGCTCCTTTGCTCCAACCCCCCCCCCCCCCCCGCCCAGTCCTGAGGCTTAAACTCAGAGCCTGGGCACTGGCCCTGAGCTTCTTTTGCTGAAGGCTAGCACTCTACCACTTGAGCCATAGGGCCACTTCTGGCTTTTTCTGTATTTGTGGTACTGAGGAATCAAACCCAGGGCTTCATGCGTGCTAGTCAAATGCTAGGCAAGCTCTTCTGCTAAGCCACATTCCCAGCCCATCCTTTTCTTTTCTTTTCTTCTTTTTGCCTGTCCTGGGGCTTGAACTCTGATCCTAAACACTGTGCCCAAGCTCCTTCTGATCAAGGCTAACCCTCCATCACTTGAACCACAGTGCCACTTTCAGCTTTTTCTGAGTATTTTGATAGATTTTCTGAAAGTTTATGGGGAAATGAGTCTTATGAGCTTTCCTGCCCAGGCTGGCTTTGAACCATGATCCCCAGATCTTACTTCCTGAGTAGCTAGGATTACAGGTTAACTATGTTCCTTTTAAGGCTTCCAATTCTGCCTGAGTTTAAGTCGCAGTACACACACACACACACACACACACACACACACACACCCGCAGATTTATGGCAGTCATGTTCCTCTTGAGAGTTGCAAGCCTGCCACCTAGGTGCATTCTTCTAAGTGCCAGGGTGGCAGCAAGCCCCAGTTTTTCAATGTGAAATTCAGGGTGACTGCAGCCAGACTCTATCCAACCTCATCTCTCAAATGCATCATTTTGTTTACTCATGTATGTCATATTCATGTGCTATTTCAGCAACTTATCAGGTTCCATTTACAACTTCACCCTTTTGCATAAACTCTTCCTTCCGCTTTCAACACTTTTCCCTTTTCTCTGCCTGATAAGATCACATTCACCTTTTATTTTTCCTATTTTGCTATACTAAATATTGTCTGGGCCTTTTGCTGTCTTGGCAAGTGCTCTACCACTGAAGCCCTTCTCATTAGGTTTTGCCTAGGGACAGTCTTGGATTTTGATCTTATCTATGCCTCTCACCTAGCAGAGCTAGCAGCATGGAACCCTAGATCCATTCATCCTTTAAAGGCCAGTCCCCAATCCTTGCTCCTATTAATGATTTCCACCTTTCCCAAGCTCAGAATTAATTCTCACAGGTCTCTGCAGTCTTGTTCGGATCTTGTTTTGTTCCTTGGAATACTGGTTTTACTTTTCTTGAGACAAGATCTCTTCAAGTAGCTCAAGCTTCCCTATCTTTGTTGTACTCTTAATGACAGCAGTGAGCATATGATGGGCAGACTTCTATTTAGCAACTGCCTCTTTCTGAATTCCTATTTCTTTCAACATTCTGTCCCCAGTGGGGCCGCTGATTGGCTGTGACACCTTGGCAAGTCATTCACCCTTTTCTAAAACTCTCCCTGACCCCACCCTCCACCCTGGTCAATTGAATGATTTCTGTCCAGAGCTTTGTGTCCAGAACCCGTGATTTCTTTGCTATAGTCTATCAGGCTACACAGCCCTTACAATAGGATAATAAAAGCAGGTTCCTTGTACTCAAATTGTCTCTGCTTTCCCAGTACCCAAACACTCCATTTTTACAAAAACAGAAAAAAAGAAATAGAACTCAGCCCAAAGGGGCACAGAAATTTGTCCAAGGTCATGAACCAGCTAGAGAGCTTTTTCTTTGCCTTCCCTGGAATCCTTGAACCAGTCTACATTCCAAGGATCGCCTCCTGCCTAACTAGGACTATGACAAGACAGCAGGCCACGACTGGTCCTCACCTGTATTTGTCCCATGGGCAGCAGCTGCCAGATGTCCAAACAGTTTTACTTCCCCCTTGGCTGCCTAGAACATACTGAGAGCAACCGTCAGACCTCAAGCACTTCCGTTCCCTACAAGTCATATTTCCTTTTCACCTCTGCTGTAGGCAGCAGGCAAACCTTGGGCCTTTGGGCTAGCTTCAGGACAGTTTTGCTTTTCCTAAGGGTTCTGGTCAGACAGAAACTGTGGGAGACTTCCCTAAAGATAATCACTACCCTAGGAGGATTGTGGCAGGCAGCCTGATTACACCGAAACCTAAAGATTGGGGTCTTATATATTTCAGGACACAGTCCTCACAGGAGCAAATTCCTAAAAAAATCAGGAACCTGGGCTGAGAGCGTAGCCTAGTGGTAGAGTGCTTGCCTAGCATGCACAGAGCCTTGGGTTCAATTCCTCGGTACCCCATACACAGAAAGAGCTGGAAATGGTGCTGTGGCAAGTGGTAGAGCACTAGCCTTAAGAAAGCCCAAGTGCTTAGGCCCTGAGTTTAAGCCCCAGGACTGGCAACAACAATAACAACAAAAAATCAGGAACACTTAATGGGAGACCTTGGTTCAGAAAAAGGATTTGCTTAGAGCAGAATGCAGTGAGGTATATTAGGGCAACCCCCAAAAATGGATTGACTAAATTTATCATCATGAATCACTGGCAATATGGTTTTATTTCTCTCATTGTTTCTTCTTATTTTTCTTCCTTGTCTTCTTCCTCCTCTTCTCCCTCTCCCTTCTCTGTTTTGCTACACTAAGATAGAACCCCAAAGACTTATGAATATTATTCAAGCACTCTCTACCACTGAGCTGCATCCTGTGTGTGTGTGTGTGTGTGTGTGCGTGTGTGTGTGTGTGTGTGTGTGTATTTGCATTTCTTTACTTGTGTCAAGTCTTGCCTGTGTTACCCAGCCTAAAGTGATGATCTCACAGACACATGCCACACCACACCTAGCTCTTTTATTTCTTTATGAGCTACATTGCAGTGATCCTCTTGCCTACGCCAGCATTCTGGACCAGACAACAAACAAGCACCAGGCCTCTTCAGCCTGATAGATGCCTCTTCTTTGTTGTCCTGGTGAATGAGTACCTGTTCTGTCTGCAGCAACACCCCCGCCCCCCTACTATGTAAAGTGAAAGTGTAAAGTGGAGTGAAACAAAGAGTTTATATCAAGCCAGGCACTGGTGGCTCATGCCTCTAATCCCTGCTCCTCAGGAGGCTGAGATCTGAGGATCTAAGTTCTAAGCCAGACCAGGCAGGAAAGTCCATAAGACTCTTATCTTCAATAAGCCACCAGAAAACTGAAAGGGGTGCTGTGGCTCAAAGTGGTAGAGTGCTAGCCTTGAGCAAAAAGAGCTCAGAGACAGCACCCAGGCCTGGAGTTTAAACCCCACAACCAACATATCTTTTGGATAGCCAGAGGCTTTTGTACTTATGGTCTTGTTTTGTTAGCCCTTCAGCAGACAGGAATTGAGACACAAAGATGATGTTCCAAAATATATTGTCGTTCTCTACTGATCCTTCAGCAGTTCACAGTTAACAAACACTCAGTTGGAGGATGCCTCTGGAAGGAAGACAACAGCCCACCTCTCTACTCCTCTCACTTTGTTAACTCAACATCATTCTCAAGGCTAGGGGGAGCATTAAGGATTAGGAGGTTCAGGTTTAATAGTATCAGAGCACTTGCCTCGCATGCTCAAGGCCCTGGGTTTGATCTACAACATTAGACATTTTGATTCAGAAATTCAGAAATCATATCTTCCTTCATTCATTTCTCTCTACAACTTCTCTTGGACTCTTGCTAGACCTAGTGTTTAGTTCTCCGAGTCTATGGGAACTCAACATTTGAGTGAGGAGAAACACGTAGTAAAACCTTACAGCAGACTTAATTGTGTAGAGAAGTGAACTACATTTTTTTTTTTTGGCTGGTCCTGGGACTTGAATTCAGAGCTTGGGTGCTGTCCCTTTTTGTGCTCAAGGTTAGAGCTCTACCAGTTGAGCCATGGGCTACTTCTTGCTTTTCCTGAATAGTTTACTAGAGATAAGAGTATAATGGACTTTTCTGTCTGGGCTGGCTGTGAACTTCAATCCAGATCTGTTTCTTCAGTAGCTAGGATTACAGGCATGAGCCACTAGTGCCCAGCTGTGAGCTGCTTTTATTTATTTATTTTTTTCAGGAAAGGAGGTGAAATGCCTATCTTCGACCAGGTGCCAGTGGCTCATGCTTATAATCTTAGCCAGTCAGGAGGCTAAGATCTGAGGATTAAGGTTCAAAGCCAGCTCACACAGAAAAGTCCATTAGACGCTTATCTTTGACCAGCAAAAATTTCAAAGTTGAGGTATGGCTCAGATGGTAAAGTGCTAGCCTTCAGCATAAAAACAAAGGGACAACTTCCAAACCCTAAGTTCAAGTCCTGGCACTGGCACCAAAAAGGAAGAAAGGAAGGAAGGGAGAGGAAAAAAGAGAGAAGAGAAGGAAGGAAAGAAAGAAAGAAGGGAAGAAGGCGGGAAGGAAGAAAGAATTAAAGAATAGGAAAAGTGCCTACCTTGGGTCTTGAAATCATGAGGCAGAAAAATGAGTAAGGGACTTGAAGCAGCTACCAATATTTCTTACTGTTAGAATGTGCCATGTCAGTGAAGTCCCTTCTAAATCAGTGAGGACCTTCTATGTGTTCAACCCTTTTGACCTTTACCCTAAGTTTTATTCTTATACTTTATCAGTCAATAAGCTTTCCTAGGAATTTTATCTTTGAAGATCCTATATTGAGCCCTGGAGCTTCCTGGCCTCCAGGAATGCCTCGCTTGGAGGAGGATGTGCATAGACAATGACCACATGCTGTAGCCATGGCTGGGGCTGGGCTTGGGGGGAGGGGAGAAGGGAATAGACAGAGCTGGAGAACCAGCAAAGACACCTGAGTTCTCCTGGGAGGTTAGAGAAGATTTGGTAGGGTATGGTTTGTAGCATAAATCATTTATAAGATCTGAGATATGGATTTCCATTATCCTCGTGGCATTCCTTTAATTAGATCTTCTCTCCATTTTAGTTATGTATTTGTTGTGCAGTATCAAACCTATGCCTCCATATGTGAGGCAAGTATTATACCACTGAAGCACATCTCCGGGCCTGTTTTCGCCACTGGAACTGAAGCTCAGAAAAGGGCAATGACTTACCCAAGAGAACATGGTTAGTAAGTTTGTTCATCCTTTGTCACACAGCCTAAGAGAGGTAGAGGTGGTACCACTAGACAGTTGAGAAGAGGGGTAAGAGTCACAGAAGGGAGAAGCTGAGAGTCTACAATCGGACAGACTACCAGATCTCCTCCATATACAGTAAGCAGAGGAGGGGATGGAAATACTCAACAGAATAAGGCACTGGTGGCTCATGCCTTTTATCCTAGCTACTTGAGTCTATAATTAGGAGGATTATAGTTTGAGGCAGTCTGAAAAATTAGAGAATTCTCCATGGAATCATGGTGCGTGCATCTATAATCTTAACAGTGATAGGAAGGGAGTCTTTGATTGATTCAGGCACACTATGAACAGGAAGCAAGACCCTATCCTAAAAAAGCTCAACTATCAGGACAATAATAAATAACAACAGCAACAATAATAATATAGAAAAGTTATCAACACATTGCTTTGGAAAAACAAAGCTGGTTCTATCCTCAGGTACCATCCAGCCTGGGTTCAACTAACAGCCAGAGAGAAGGACAGTGTCAGAGTAATCAGCCCGGTACTAGAATCCAAAGGCTCTGTCCAACAGCCAGCCTTTTATACATGGTCCTGTATACTGCTACATGGTTTAATTCAATCTACACTTACTGATATATGTTCTGGATTAGCTATTCTTCCAGTATCACTGAGGACCCAGGGATTTTCCTTATTACTTTTTTTTTGCCCGTCAAATGGCTTGAACTGTGGGCTTGGATACTGTTCCTGGGATCTTTTTGCTCAAGCCTAGGGCTCTACCAATTGAGCCAAAGCACCACTTCCAGCTTTTTCTGTAATTAATTGGAGGTAAAAGTCTGATGGATTTACTTGCCTGGGCTGGCTTCAAACCACAATCATCTGATCTGAGCCACCTGAGTAGCTAGAATTTCAAGCATGAGCCAACAGCACCTGGCTTTTCCCCATTTCTTCTGTCAAGAGTATCTTGCTGTTAAGCAGGGCAATCACACTGAACTCAAGACCAAGTGCTTGGAGTGGGTGGGGAGTGGAGAGGGCCTTAATGTCTCAATTTCCCTAAAAACAAATCCCTGGACCTCATTTCTTCCTCTGTCCCAAGAAGTCAGATGTCTTTGAGTCTGACATTCAGGCTGTCAGGCCTCTACCAGACTTTGCTTTGCGTTGGGTGGCGGGGCAAAGCTCCTGGTAGGTTGGTGGGTGGGAGGCAGAGGAAGTGGCTTCTGCTGCTTGAGTCTCCCCAGCCACCCATGTCTGGACTGTCCCATTACAGAGAGGGAAATCACAGACTCAGCTCTCAGACATCTGGGAGGTACTGGGCAGCTTGGGTATTTTTAGAAGGCCAGAGACAGACATGCCCGGAATCCTGGGCGTTGCGGAGCCAAAAAAGCAAAGTGGCCAGAAAAGAACAAACCAAACAAGGTGGCCTGAGTCCTGATGTTTTCCTCGTAAGGTCAGCTGGCCTTGCTTTTCCCAGGCCTGCTGCATGCAGCTTCAGATTCCCTGAATGCTTCCTCCTGGATAGCTGGGTGTAAAGCTGTTTAGGACCTAGGGGAAAGAAAGCTTTGTCTCAAGAGCATTTGTTCTCTAGGGATTTGCTGGGGTTCTTACTCTGGTTTAAATGAGCTGCTAGGTTCCAAGAACATAGAATAAAGAGAGGTTATCATTAGATCCTGTGGTGGGGTGAAAATGATAGCACCCTGAGATCCCTGAGGAGGGAAAGATTTATACACCTGAGGAAATCAGAGAGACCCTGTCTCAGGACTACCACAGGACCTGATGATTATCTATAGGTGAAAATGTCAGCTTGAAGAAAGGGGCACAAACTCTGGATTGTAACTAAGGGGTGACTATGGGTCCTTTTAATAGCCATGCTTTTTCCTCTTGCTTCATTTCTGAAAGATGATGTCTTTGAAGTAAAAGGTGCACAAAGACCCGGGTTCGATTCCTCAGCACCACATACATAGAAAAAAGCCGGAAGTGATGCTGAAGCTCAAGTGGTAGAGCTCTAGCCTTGAGAAAGTCCAAGGACAGTGCTCAGGCCCTGAGCTCAAGCCCAGGACTGACCAAAAAAAAAAAGTAAAGGGGGCCAGTGTCTCATGCCTATAATCATAGCTACTCAGGAAACTGAGATCTGAGGATCATGGCTCAAAGCCAGCCTGGGCAAACAAATCCAAGAGGCTCTTATCTAAAATAAACCAGCAAAAAAGCCAAAAGTGGAAGTGTTGCTCATAAGACAAAGCACCAGTTTTGATGGAAAAAAACAAGTAAGATTGCCAAGGCTCTGAATTCAAGCTCTGTCAGGCCCTTGTTTGCAGCCTTATTCGGAGGATAATTCTAAAGGATGCTGCAAATCCTCTAACTGAACTTTTACAAATTTTGCACCTCTACTTCAATGATAATCTAATCCAATTAGTATGAGAATGTTTGGATGTGGATGGAATGTATTGTTTTAAAAATAAGGCTGCCCAAAGCCCATGTAGAGGCTTATCAACAAACTGAGTTCAAAGATTCGCCTAAGTGACCACAGTTAACTTCAACACTTATCAAATTTGAGATTCACTGCTCTAGCCAAAAATGTTTCCTTCCTGAAAGGTTTGAGAAGGGAAAGAAGGCCCTCAGCTGGAGGTCAGAAGGCCAGTGTTCTAATTTTATCTCTACTCCCAACTCACATTGCAGCCTTGGACTCCCTCTCTAGGTCTGAGTCTGAAGTCCAGGTTTCTTTTTTTTATAAAAACGGGAAGTTGAGTGAGACAATCCCTCGGGCCCCTTGTAGCTCTGCCTTGCCAGGATTCCAAATTCTAATAGAACTATTCTCATTCACTCATATCTCTTTGGGTCCTCAGGCTGTACTGAGCATTCTGACTACAAGGCAAAGAAGTGGCACCCCCAGAGGGAAAGTGACAGGCAGATGTAAAGGAAGCAGCCTGAAGAGGGTTAAAAGGTCATTAGGAAAAAAGTCACCAAGTCGAAGAGCTCTTAGAACCAACCAGGCCTTTACCCCCAACCCTCTACCCATTGCCAGACCCTAGGCTCCTCTCTGGGTAGTGGGATTTTGTACCTTGAGCACCTGGGAGGTCAGATGATTTACCCTCTCCCGTACTTCCCCCAGCCTTACCTGTGTGGGACTCTTTTCTGAAGTTTACTAATGGGACATCCGATACCACCTCAAACTTACCAGGGAAATCCTCTCGTACCCACCTTCCCAGCTCCCATTGGTCCTTCACAGCACAGAGGCCCCTAAAAGTAACAGAGCCACTGTCTCTAATTAGATGACCTTTTTTCTACTCCTACCCTTTGGGCCTGTTCCACTCCCACATATAGCCTAAATCTCAAGTTAGGAGGCCCCTTCTGTTAGGAAACCCTCCCAAACTTCTTGGCCAGACAAGTGACCTTGGTTCCTACCCTCATCCATGATTATATTTCTCATGTGTTTCTCCTTCCAGCTCTTTATTTCCTTTGCTAAGTTAGGTTTAGTTTCATCCTAATTTGCTAATCTGTTAAGATTAAGAGTTTTTGTTTGTTTTACATTCCTGGGATTTGAACTCAGGGCCTGAGTGCTGTCCCTGAACTTTTGTCCTCTGGGCCAGCACTCTACCACTTGAGCCACAGCTTCACTTCCAGCTTTTTAGAGATTGCCTGGGCTGGCTTTGAACTACTATCCTCAGCTCTTAGCCTCCTGAGTAGCTAGGATTACAATCTTGACTTCCTAGCATCAGGTCTCTGAAATTGGCTCTATGCTTCTATGCTGAGTACTGCATTGGCCATTGGGCCTAGTGAGAATTGTTCAAAGTAATGCTTAGTTGTCTTTGAGGCTGAAGCTAAGATTCTGTTAAAACTCTCACTTTACCTGACTTATATAACTGTAACCCCCCTATAAATCACTTTTTTTGTGTGTGCCAGTCCTGGGCCTTGAGCTCAGGGCCTGAGCACTGTCCTTAGACTTTCTCAAGGCTAGAACTCTACCACTTGAGCCTCAGCACCATTTCTGGCTTTTTTCTATGTATGTGGTACCGAGGAATTGAACCCGGGTCTTCGTGCATGCTAGGCAAGCACTCTACCACTAGGCCAAACTCCCAGCCCTATATATCACTTTTATAATTGCAAAACAAAACTCTCACTTTACTCAGAAAACTGTGTCTTTCTGTCAAGGGATTTCAGGCCTGAAAGAAAGAGTACTGGAGGTAGGAAAGTATATTTGTCAAGTGGGTCCATTCTGACCTTGTCCCCAAGCAAGCCTGCCCTTCAAGTCAGTGCTTAGCAGTGCCTGGAGAAGGCTTTGCCTTTGTGTGACAGTCTGTTAACCAAATAAACTAATCTGAGAACCTTATGTCCTTACCCATCAGTTACCTTGTTACTCTGTACCCTAAGAGGCCTCCTGAGGACACAGCCTGGACGTGTGGCCAGAATGTCAGATGAAGACAGAACAGGATGGGAAGTGGGGTGTGGTCAGGAAAATATTTGAGGTTTGGTGGAGTGTCCCCACCACACCTATGTGGAGTTAACTTCTTCTTTTGGGTTTGGGATCATTCTAGATGTCAGTGGCCTGGCCCCCACCTTTGCCTGCCTAGTTGAAGAAGCTTTGGAGTTCAGAATGTAGAGATCATTACCTTCCAAAGAAAAGCAGCTTAGCCCCAGGTGGTCTGTTCTTGGTTACTCAGTCTAGGGCCAAAGGACACTGGGTGGGAGAGGGGGGAGAGAGAGAGAGAGAGAGAGAGAGAGAGAGAGAGAGAGAGAGAGAGAGAGAGAGAGAGAGAGAGGAAAATATGTAGCTTTAGGCAGGTCATACACCCCTGAGGATATCCATATTCATATGTGTGCCATAAAGAGAGGACTGTAAGTCCTAAAGTCCCTCTGGTCAGAAGCATGAAGTCTGGGGAGGATGAAGAAGAAGCTGTTACTGTGTAAGGGGGCACTGACTGCGTGATCCCCTCTCCCTCATATCATCGTAACTCAGCAATGAAGTAAGAAAGACATTGTTCTTCCCCATGAAAAGCTAGAAGAACTGAAAAGAGGCTGCCTTGCTTGTGTTAGAAATCATGACTTAAGGCAGGAAGAGCATAAAGCTGAGATCGAGCTACTAAACCTTTGCTCTAGACAAAGCAAGGTGACCTGGATATTTTATGAGTGTGTAATAAAAAGGGAAAAAAAGACACATTCTTTAAGGAAATAGAAGAAGCAATCCCAAAAATCATATGGAATAATAAAAGGCCCTCCCATCCCGTATAGCAAAAACAATCCTTAGCAGAAAGAACAGCTCTGGAGGAATATCAATATCAAACTTTAGACTCTATTATAGAGCTCTAGTAACCAAAACAGCTCGGTAGTGGCACAAGAGCAGGCCTGAGGACCCATGGAATAGAACTGAAGACCCAGAAATCAACCCGCAGACCTATGGCCACCTAATCTTTGATAACGGAGCCCAAATAATAGGATGGGAGAAAGACAGCCTCTTCAAGTGGTGCTGGCAGAACTGGTTAAGCACCTGCAGAAAACTAAAGTTGGATGCTTCTGTGTCACCCTGCACCAAAATCAATCCCAAATGGATCAAAGACCTTAATGTAAAAACAGATACCTTGAAAACTTTACAAGAAGTAATAAGAGACACACTAGGCCTCCTTGGCACAGGCTGAAATTTTCTTAATAAAGACCCAGAAACACAACCAAAGAAACTTTGGACAAATGGGACTGCATTAAACTGCAGAGCTTCTGTATAGCAAAGGACATAGCTAGCGAATTGAATAGCAAACCCACAGAATGGGAGAAGATCTTCACTAGCCGTACAACAGACAAAGGCCTCATATCTAAAATAGATCTACGGCTAAAAAAACGAATCTCTCCAAAACAAATCTTCAAAGAAACAACCATCCCATTAAAAGATGGGCTTAAGACTTAAAGAGACTTATCTGAAGAGGAAATAAAAAATGGCCTATAGACACATGAAGAAATGCTCGACATCTTTGGCCATAAAAGAAATTCAAATCAAAACAATTTTGAGATTCCACCTCACTCCAGTTAGAATGGCCAGGATCAAGAAATCTAATAACAGATGCTGGAGGGGATGTGGCCAGAGGGAATGCCACTACACTGTTGGTGGGAGTGTAAACTGGTTCAACCACTCTGGAAAGCCATATGGCAGTTCCTCAAAACACTAACATAGAGCTCCCCTATGACCCAGCATTTACCCAAATGTCCAGAAACAAGGACATACTAAAGCCACTAGCACAATGATGTTCACTGCAGCTTTATTTACCATAGCGAAGATGTGGAACCAACCCAGATGCCCCTCAATAGATGATTGGATCAAGAAGATGTGGTACTTACACACAATGGAAAAAATGGCATCACCTCATTTGTAAAGAAATGGAAAGACTTGGAAAAAAAATCATACATATTAAGTGAAGTAAGCCAGAACATAGGCTCAGTGGTTTCCCTCATTTGCAATTAGTACACATCTAGGACTCTCCTAGCAGAGGATTTTACAATAGCTCAAAACCTAGGTACATAAGGTCATACAGGATGAGACTAAATGAAAGGAACTCTAGGATATGGAAAGAAGAGCTTTACCTTGTGTGATTGTTGTTCTTAATGTACTATGAAGTTATTTCTTTTCTCTTTTTTCCCTTTTATGGTTAATCTCATGTGGTTACTGTATCTAACTTCGTTACCTAATATATTATATATACATTTATTTGAAATAGGGAACAGAAAGGGGAAAACAAGATGATTGGGAGGGGTGGGAGGAGGGAAATGGGGACAAAAACATGAGAAGGGGTATCAATGTGTGAGAAGTAATGCACCTACTACATGACTAATGTAACTGTAACTCCTCTATACATTATCCCAACAATTAAGAAAAAAAAAACAGACAAAAAAAAAAACAGACAAAATAACCTTAAAGACAGTTCCCAGGCCCCTGAGTTCAAACCCAAAACAAAAAACAAAAAAAAAAATCTTTGATGACAGAAATAGAGTGAATGTTGCAAGGAGGTGAGTGGAAGAAGTTGGTTTAATAGATAGAAAAGGATAAAAGAAATAAAAACAAAAAATTGAGGGCCAGGAGTGTGGCCTAGTGGCAGAGTGTTTGCCTAGCATGCCAAAGCCCTGGGTTTGACTCCTCAGTACTGCATACACAGAAAAAGCCAGAAGAGGTGCTGTGGCTCAAGGGGCAGAGTACTAGCCTTGAGAACACCCAAGACAGTGCCCAGGCCCTGCGTTCAAGTCCCAGGACTGGCAAAAATAAAAATTGAAAGTTTCTCTTTTTTTGGTGCTAGCCTGGGGCTTGAACTCAAGATCTGCATACTGTCTTTGAGCTTTTTTGCTCAAAGCTAGAGCTCTACCACTTAAGGCATTGTTCCACTTCTAAGTTTTTGGTAATTAATTGGAGACAAGTCTCATGGATGGAGGTTTATGACTGGGCTGGCTTTGAATATTGATCAGATCTCAGTTTCCTAAGTAGCTAGGACTGCAAGCATGATACACTGGCACTTGGCTAAAAGTTAAAAGATGAAACAACCACAGGAAAGTAACTGATTGGTTAAAATCAGGTTACTGCAGTCCTTCTGTGAAAGGAAGGGCTGAAGCATAGGGAACTTGGTTTTCTTGCCAATGAAAACCAGCCTGTTCATAAAACTTGGCTGTTATCTCTCATGATTTCCCAGAAGGCCACATACCAGCCTAGTTTCAGTTTGGTGAGCAGAACTTTAGCCTAAGTGACTCCACTGTGATTTTTTCTTTTAGCATGATGTGATAGAGCCTAGTACAGAACTTTATCTAAAGATAATACACAGTGGTCTTTTATAATTGTTGAACATCACATATATATCACACAGCAGTTGTCCTTTTGTGTCTGGTTTGTTTCATTTGGCACAATGTCTTCAATGTTCGATAGTGTCCAATGGTGTGGTAGCATATCTCAGAAATTCATTCCCAAATAAAGAAATATTCCACTTCTTGGCCAACATTTTGTTTATCCATTCATTTGTTAATGGACAATGGAGCTATTTATACCTTTTTGACTATTGAATAATGCTGCTATGAACAGTGTACTATTAGTATCTGTTATATCCTAACTTTTAATTCCTTGGGGTATATATATATATATATATAAACACATGAATATATATATGCATGTGTGAAATTATTAGATCATGCAGTAACTTTATTTTTTTATTTTTATTTTTTTTTGCCAGTCCCGTGGCTTGAATTCAGGGCCTGAGCACTGTCCTTGGGCTTTCTCAAGGCTAGAGCTCTACCACTTGAGCCACAGCACCACTTCTGGCTTTTTCTATGTGTGTGGGGTGTTGAGGAATCAAACTCAGGTCTTCATGCGTGCTAGGCAAGCACTCTTACCACTAGGCCAAACTTCCAGCCCCATGCAATAACTTTATATTAAACTATTTTTTTTTGCCAGTCCTGGGCTTGAGCTCAGGGCCTGAGCACTGTCCTTGGACTTTCTCAAGGCTAGAGCTCTACCACTTGAGCCTCAGCACCACTTCTGGCTTTTTTCTATGTATGTGGTACCGAGGAATCGAACTTGGGTCTTCATGCATGCTAGGCAAGCACCCTACCACTAGGCCAAACTCCTGGCCCTATATTAAACTATTTTTTATAATAAGATTTTTGTAATCAGGACCTCAAGCTCCCTAAGTGGGTACTTTCACTGATGATTGCTAAATATTTTTAAGATATGGTCTCACTTCTGCCTAGATAACCCATGGGTGTTATCTACCTATGTGAGAGTACTTTGTAACTGGGATAACAGGCACATGCCACTATATCCAGCTCTTCATTAAGAAGGGGATCTCTACAACTTTTTTTCTGCCTAGGCTGGACCTGAACTGTGATCTCAACAATCTCAGCCTCCCAAGTAGGTATTATTAAAGGTATGAGCCCTTGACATTAGCCTTTATGTTTAACTCTTTGAATAACATTAAACTATTTTTCAATGGCTTCCCCATTTTACCTCTTACTAACAATACACAAGAGTCTAACCTTTCTGTATCCTTGGCAATACTTGTTATTCCCTTCCCCTCCTCTTCTCTCTCTCTCTCTCTCTCTCTCTCTCTCTCTCTCTCTCTCTCTCTCTCTCTCTCTCTCTCTCCTTACTCTCTCTCTTTCTTCCTTTCTTCCTTTCTTTTTTTTTTGCTAGTCCTGGGGCTTGAGGACTTTTGCCAGTCCTCATGGCCTGGGCAATGTCCTTGGGCATTCTCAAGGCAAGCATACCGGTAACTTTTGGCTTTTTCTGTGTATGCGGAACTGAGGAATTGAACCCAGGGCTTTGTGCATGCCAGGAGAGGCATTCCACCACTAAGCCATGCTTCCAGTCCAATCCCTCCTCTTTTTCTTAAAAAAAAAAAAATGCCATCCTAACCATGGCAGATATTATCTCACTTTGGTTGGCCTAGATAAATTTTTTAAACATATTTTAGCTACAAAATCCTTTTATCAGAAAAAAAATTACGCTAAGGCTACATGAGGGTAGCATGGGCTAACTGCAGGCAAGGAGGACTGGCAAGGTCTCATGGGCTAAGGGTGGATATGTGGGAGTTGTTGAAGTCTAAGGACATTTTCTTCTGGTCTCTCTTTCCTTTCTCATGAAGAGAACCCTGCGGTCTTACTGAGGAATCTCTTGGCACATAGTAAAATTTCCTAACTATCCATCCCTGAAGTCACTTGGAAAAGGTCAGATACAATAAGCACAGAAAGCTCCTAGTTCTTTATTCTTGGGAGAGAACTTAAAAAGTCACCTTGAAGGAGGCCTTCTCTGTTTTAGCAGTGACTTGAGATTATAAAATGTAAACAGATCAGGAGAGAACAAACCAGGGCCATTTTGGATCTGACAACAAAGGTTCCTTTTGTCTTTTCTTTCTTTTGGATCTTTCTTTTTACCTTCTATTCTTTCTTTCTTTCTTTGTTTTCTTTCTTTCTCTTTTTCTTCTTGTTTCTGTCTGTCTGTCTGTCTGTCTGTCTTTCTCACTGTGCCAGTACTGGGGCTTAAACTCAAGGCCTCACATTCTTACTCCAATTTTTCCAATCATGGCTGATACTCTACCACTTAAGTCATAACTCTACTTCTGGCATTTTGTTAGTTAATTGGAGCCTGCCTGGGATGACTTCAAACTAAGTTCTCAAATCTCAGCCGTCTGAAGAAAGATTACATTCATAAGCACTGGCACCTGATTTCACATCTAGCGTTTTGCTGGTTAATTAAAGATAAAAATCTCTCAAAACTGTTTGCCTATGTTGGCTTCCATAATGATCCTCAGATCTCACCCTCCTGAGTAGTGAGGATTACAGGTGAGACCCACCAGCTCTCAACAAATCAGCCTGTTTTGGAAGATCCAATAGGATTAGAAGCTAGTGAGGAAGGCAATATATTGCTGGGGGACAAGAGATTTTCTTGGGCATGACAGGAAGCATCAGTCTCTTCTCCTGGGAAGCTCCAAATTATTAGAATATCTTAAGATGACTGTTCCCATTAGTCGTCAAGAAAAGGTCCCTGCCTGAGTGCTGGTAGCCTGTAACCCTAGCTACTCAAAAGGCAAGATCTGAGGACCTCAGTCTGAAGCCAGCTCAGGCAGGAAAGTCCATGAGATTAATTTCCAATTAGCCACCTGAAAACCAGAAGTGGAACTGTGGCTTAAAGTAGTGGAGTGCTAGCTTTGAGCACCAATGCTCAGGAAGAGTCCCTAGAACCTGAGTTCAAACCCCACCAATAATAATAATAATAATAATAATAATAATAATAATAATAATAAAGCTAGTGTGATCTTGTAGCTGAGGGATAGCACCCAGCCCCATGACTGACCAAATAAATGTCCCTGGGTTCTTGAGGAAGAAGTCCCTTGTATGATGATTTGGCCCAACTTTGGTTAGAGGCCTTCAAAACTCCTCTGGGGCTTCCTGCTAAGGAAAATTGCCTGTTCCCAAAAGTGTGAATGACAGCTTGGATTTTGAGGTCATATGTACCAGGCTTTAAGCTCTGATCAGGGAGGTAGAGGAAGTGACCTCAGGTGAGATTAAGCTAGTCCTTAGGGGTTTGAGCACTCCAAAAGGGTGAGAATAAGGTCTCTGACTAAACTCTCTGTTGTTAAGATCTTGTGGGACTGCAAGCAATTAATAGAGAGGGTAGAGAATGGTGCTAAATTCTGTAGTTTCTAAACTAGTGGTAGTACAACACCTTGTCACATTCAAGCTCTTCACTTCTGTAGCTCCTGGTGAGGAGAAGGCAAAGGAGACTGGATAAGTGTGTCTGAACCCAGATAGATAACACTGAGAAACAGGAGGAAGGCAAGGCGTGTGTGTGTGTGTGTGTGTGTGTGTGTGTGTGTGTGTGTGTGTGTGTGAAGTCCTACCTCTACCTCAGTTTCTCCTGAATCCACAGGCACCCTGCAAGTGCTTCCTGCTGTGCTCCTGGCCTTGATCCTACCACAGCCTCTCTTGGGACTGCAGCCCAAGATAGCACACAACTATTTGAGCCATTACTGGTTCAATCCCCCTGCCACAGCCTACCCAGCCAGTGCCCACATCTCCCTGTTCCTTACCAAGGACACAGAGCTCAGCAGACAGACCAAAGTGACCCAAGGAGCTTTCAAAAAATATTACAATTTTCCTTAAGAGCTTAATTGGCTTGTTTTTTTTTTTTGAATTCTAGAATCAGACTATAAACGGAGTACATGCTCTAATAAGCCAAGCAAAGGAGGTAAGCTTTCTTGTTTTTTCTTTGTTTTATTGTTTCCTGCAATGTTGAACTACCACTGAGCTACACACCAGCTTCAAGAGGTTGTTTTTCTAGAGAGAACAGGGTTTGGAGAAAGCAGAGACAAAAAACGACAAGGCAGATGAATTATTTGAAAGCTGCTTTCCTCCTCAAAGGAGAGTGGGGAAATAGGATAGGAGAATAACTGATTAGTTAGCATTCAATTACGGGTTATTTCAGGTCATCTCTTTTGTAAGGGTTAAAACAGAAGCGCCCTCACTATCCTGCTGAAACTGGCCTGTTTGAGAAATTGGGCTCTTGCTAATCCTGATTTCTTGCTCAGAAAGAAGGTCAGAGAAGTTAGATCTAATTTCCTTGATTTAGTATTTATTTTGTTTGATGAAGATAGCATCTGGATATATCGTCCAGGCAGGCTGACCTCTGACTGGAGAACCTCAGAATCCTGAGGGCTGGCAATCACAAGATTATGCGTGTGCATCATCATGCTTGGCTATGAATTAGTTTTAGCTTTTAGTATGAGTGAATTCGTCTTTAATTTCATTTTTTAACTCAATTAACTTTAGTTAGTTTACTTATTTATTTTATTTATTTTCAATTAAATTTATTTTGTTTCCTTGATACAGGGTTTCACTATGTAGCCTGGGCTAGCCTCAAACCAACAATCCTCCTACCTCAGTCTTCTAACTGGGAGGAAAGGTGTATACTACCATGTTTGGATTTTGTTTCTTTCTTTTTCTTTCTTTGTTTTTGTCAGTCTGGATGCTTGAACTCAAGAAATCCTTGAGATTTCGTAAGGCTAACACTCTACCACTCTACCACTAGGCCACATTCCCGGCCCTTCCTTTTTTTTTTTAAATCAACCTAGACAAAATTTTTTTTAAAATTTGGGGGGGGTCAAGGGGACTGGCCAGGCATCAGTAATAAACCTAGCTATTCAGGAGGCTGATATCTGAGGACTGAGGTTCGAAGCCAGCCCAAGCAGGAAAAAAGTTAATGAGATTCTTATCTCCATTTCACTACCAAAAAGCCCGAAGTGGAGCTGTGGCTCAATTGGGAGACCGCCAGCCTTGATTGAAAAACCTAAGGGAAAGTGTCCTGGCCCTGCATTTATTTTAATACATTAAACAAACCCTATAAGCTAAAAAATGAAAAATCCAGGAGGAAGCTAGCTTCAGGAATGTCTAGATCCAAGCATTCAGATCAAGTCATTCAAGAATCTGTCCCCTTCTCACCACTCTGCCTTCCTCTATGTTGGTCACTTTTCCCACTTATCGGAGTTCCACTTCAATAGCTTTAGCTTTTCTGGGAAGACTATCTTTCTGATGGTTCTGAGGAACTGAACCAAGTCTTATAAAACTGACTGGGTTATTTCTCAATCCCGGAGTTGAGTGGGTGGAGTCAGTCACACGGGAGTTCTTTGAACTGAGAATGGGGACAGGACAGTCTCCCAGCTGATCCCAACAGCAGAAATGAACATATCCAAACAGCAGTCTGAGTGAAATAGAGACACACACCACCCTGTTGAGTGAGCTCAGGAACTAATGTCAGAAAATCTCTAAACTTCCTTGTGTGCCTCCAGGCTAGAAACTGGCAATCCATTGAGTCTTAAAGAACACATGATTATCAAGAAACCAGAGTGTTTTCAGGAAGAGGCCAAGTGAATGGGGACAGATAACTGGGGCTCAGTTGGGTCCCCATTCCTTCCCCTTCGGCCTTTGCTGTAGAGACAGTATTTCCTGGAGCTGGGACTGCCTCTGTGGGGCTGGCTCCTGGAAAACCACTACAATCTCTGGTCAAGGTCACGTGATACTAAGGAAGGACAGGTATTTGTAGGAGAATCATCCGAATGACAAAAGAGGAGGGTGCTGAATTGGGGTACAAGTTTCCCACCAAGAGTATGGGGCTTGCTAGGGAAGATATAGGAAAAAAAAATACTGACAAGGGGTCTTGGGCTCTGCAGTAAGAATCACACGAGCCATGTGCCAGTGGCTCACACCTATAATCCTAGCTACTCAAAAGCTTGAGATCGGAGGATAGCATTTCTGGCCAAGGCAGAAAAGTCCATGAGACATTTCCTTCCAATCAACTGGTAAAGAAGGAAAGAAAGGAAGAAAAAAAGAAAGAAAGAAAGAAAGGAAAAAGAAAACCCAGAAATAGAGGTGTGGCCTAAGTGGTAGAATATCAGCCTTGGAGTGAAAAAGCACCCTTGAGGGACAGCACTCTAGTTCTGAATTCAAGTCCTAGTATTAGCACCAAGAAAAAAAGAAAGAAAAGAAAGGAAAGAAAAGAAAAATGAATCACACATGATTCAAAAGCTGTAAATCAACACCTCCATCCCTGTGCAAAAATGATCAGTGCCCAGACAAGGGCTGGTACCTCATGTTTATGATCCGAGCTACTTAGTAGGCTGAGATCTGAGGATCAAGATTTCAAGCCAGATTAGGCAGAAAAATCCAATTAATCACCAAAAAGCCAGAAATGGAGCTGTGGCTGAGGTAGTAGAGTGCTAGCCTTGAGCTAAAAAGCTCAGGGACAATACTCAGGCCCTGAGTTCAAGCAGGAAAATCAAAGGACTATACAGTGAGGAGAGATACATTTAGAGAAGAAAGGTGCTCCTGATTTACCTAGATAGAAGAGACTTATGCTATGAGCCATGGGTCAGAGGACAAGATGTGCTTTGATTGTAGAATAGAATTTGGTCTAGTTAGACCGGGTATCCATTACCATTATTTTTTTGTTTTTGTTTTTGTTTCTTGAGACAGAATCTTACTATGTAGCATCCTCTGGCCTCCATCTTGTGATCTTCTGGCTTCACTCTTCAGAATGAGATTATAGGCATATACCTCTCCATACACACTTGGCTTCCATGGGTACAATCAACAAGGGAATCTTTTTTTTTTTTTTTGAGGGGGGAGGTGGTTGGACAGTATTGGGATTTGAACTCAGAGCCTAAGTGCTGTCCTGGAATTTTTTGTTCAAAGATAGTGCTCTACCACTTGAGCCACATTTCTACTTCCAGCCTTCACTTGTTAATTGGAAATAAGAATCTCATGGACTTTTCTATCCAGCTGGTTTAGATCTTCAGATTTCTACTTCCTTCATAGCTAGGATTATGGGCATGGCCCACTAGCACCAGGATAACAGGGAAATCATACTAAAGAAAGAACAAATCAGAATTTCATGGCAAGGAACTCCTTTATCTACCATCCTTCCCCCTCTCCATTCTGTACTCTGCCTGTAGGAAGCTGACCTCTATAGATAACTATGCATCTTGCTTCAGGTTGTATTTGGCTTCTGGAAATGGTGCTAAATTAGGCTCATTTTGCCTTTTGTGGGGTCTGATAATCACGGAAGTAATGAGTTTGCAAAAGAGAATGTGTTTGTTCATGAAGTCTGAGGAGTCAGGAGCTCTGAATCTCAAATCTGCCTCACTGAGGATAGGGCTTTGGTAACAGGCAGTCGGAGGCAGGAAGGAAAGAAGGTTGGTGTTAGGAAAAAGTGAAGCAATCTGTGGTCCTCATGGGGTAATCACACTTGGAAGCGCTTCCAAAAATGGCAGTGTTAGCAGGCTCTGAGGGTGGAGTTTTGGCCCTCTGACGTCAAAAGGTCACGTATCGGACCTTGAGAAGACCCAAGTAAAGGGTGGGTGGTTTGAAGGAACTCTAAATTCCTGAGAAATAACGTAGGCAAACCTTACAGTGATTAGTCAGGTGTCAGGACACAGGTGTTACATATAGCAAAGCTAGTAGAAATATAATGTCTAATGTATAGCTATGCCACTTTATTTTTATTGTTTTTGCCAGTCCTGGGGCTTGAACTCAAGGCCTAGGCACTGTTCTTGGACACTTTTTGCTTAAGATTAGCATTGTACCACTTGAGCCACAGTGCCACTTCCTGATTTTTTTTTGTGTATGTCGTATAGAGAAATCGAACCCAGTGCTTTGTGCATACTAGCTGAGCACTCTGCCAATAGGCCACACTCTGGACCCCTGTTTATTTATTTAAAAAAAAAAAAAACAAACTGGTCCTGGGGGCTTGAAGTCAGAACCTGAGTGCAGTCCCTGAGCCCTGAGCTTTTTTTTTTTCTTTTTGAGAGGTAGGCAGTCAGTTATGAGTCTTGAACTCAGGACCTAGGAACTTTTGGTAAAGACTAACACTCTACCACTTTGAGCCACAGCTCCACTTCCAGTTCTCTGGTAAATTGGAGAAAAGAATCTCTCGGGCTTTCCTGCGTAGGCTGGCTTCAAACTGCTATCCTCAGCTCTTAGCTCCTGGTGGCTAAGATTACCAGTGTGAACCACCAACACGCAGCTTATCGCTGAGGTTTTTTGCTCAGGGTTAGTGCTCCACCACTTGAATCACAGTTCTACTTTTAGAGTTTCACTGGGTTAATCAAAGATAAGAAACTCATAGACTTTCCAGTTGGGTTCAGCCTCAAAGCACAGTCCTTAGATCTCAGCCTGCTGAGTACTTAGGATTAGTGAGTAGCCAGTACTCAGCCCACATTAACTTTTATCCAGGCAAGTAACTAAAGCAACTGCAGCTGGCGAGTTTGTTCAGGTTTCTCTTGGGTTTCCTAAAAGCCCAGCTAGAACTCAGAGGGGTGGAGGAGAAGGAGTCAGGGTATTTATTCCCTTGGGTCCCTTGTGGCATTACCTCGGATTTGTTCTGTTCTTCAACTAAAGGTTACTGGTCCTCGAAAGAGTCCACACAAATCTTCCCCATTCCAATCCTGCTAACTTTCTTTTCCCTAGCCATTCAGGTCAAGAGACAAACAACCACTATGCTGTTAGAAGATTTAGGTTACCTCATTTGAAGGTCCTCTACATTTTGCAGAGTCCTTTATAAGCAAATCCTTTTTTTATTTCCATCTGTTTCTTGTTGGGATTCTGAATGATACAGTCCCTGAAATTCTCCCCATTAGTTAATGTAACTTAAGGAAGAAGCTTGGAAGTTGGATGTACTATGGAGCGTAAAAGTAGGCTACTAAGCCTTTTTCTTTTGTGGGGCTTGAACTCAGGGCCTGGGCTATGCCCTTAGTTGTTTTTTGGTTTTTGTTTTGTTTTTTTTTTCCCTCAAAGCTGGTACTCTACCACTTAAGCCACAGCCTCACTGGCTTTTTGGTAGTTAATTGGAGATAAGAGTCTCACGGGCTTTCTTGCCTGGTCTGGCTTCCAACCCTGATCCTGTGATCTCAGCCTCTTGAATAGCTAGAATTTTCTATATGTGCCATCAGCACCCAGGGGCTGCCAAATTTTGGTAAAAAAAAAAAAAAGAGCTATAATTAACTGGGGATGAGACAGGCAGGAGGCCAGTGATCAGCAGAAGATTCTCCAGGACCACCCTGAAGCCCTGGGCTTATAACTTTCCACTGGGGAAAGGCTGGCCACTCAGAGGATTGGTCATGAGGACCAGGAAGGCCACCTGTAAGGTAGTTCAGTAAAGATCCCCTTCTCCTTTTACAGGAGAAAGGGAGAAGCTTGTTGAGGCAGGTAGTGCTGGGAGAAACAAGACATATGAGCTTGAGACTTGTCTCTAAGGGTAGAGGAAGTGAGAGAGAATTCAGACTTGAAAATTCTAACGAAAGTCCCACCAAACCCCGGACATTTTTGTGCTAATGCTTCTTTATTTCAACCAACAAATTCCAAATTTCCCATGTTTTTATTCCCCATGAACCCTGGAGGGGGGTGGCATTAGAGTGGGAGGCGAAGTGGAAACATAGAAAAGAGCCCTGGAAGAGACTGAGGGAGGTGCCTGAGGAAGAGGAGAGGGGCTTCTCCCCTTTGCCCTCACTGAGCTACATCGCTACAGGCCTACTAGAGGCTGCTCTGGAATAAATCCTGGTGAGAAAAGGGGCAGTGAGCAGCCAGCCTTGTGGTGTATATGGACCAAAGAGTTCTGAAGATAGAATGCCTAGTGATTCTTAGTATTAGAGTATGATGGGTCTGGGTAAAAATAAGGACACCTCTCCCTCAGCTCACACTTATCATCAATCCATATTAAAGAGCAAAAGGGTTTGCAGAGGAGCAGAAACCAGAGAGCCAGCCATCAGCCACTGGGCCAAATGGTGGGATCTCCATTCCAGAGGAGGAGTTAAAGGACAGATAGATAACAGAGACAGAGTCAGGCTGCCCTTACATGCTAGAGTTCTTGGCAATGAGTTGGGGATAAGTCAGATAGAGTTTAACAGTGCATAAGAACCACACATATCATCTCTACAGATCCCACTACATTAAGACTACCTAGAGCAGAGAGGCAGGTTTAAGGCCAGGGATCTCTCCCTACCACAGAGTGAAGCCATTGCAGAAGAACTTGAAGTGGAGTTAGTGACCAAAAAGAACAGCATGGCTGGCACACCAAGCCCATCAAATTCTCTTTCTAGCTTGGGTAGGGTTGGAGGATTGCTTTGTATTGACTAGGAGAATGGTGAGGTTAGTTTTTGTTTTTCTGTTTTGGGGTGTGTGTGTGTGTGTGTGTGTGTGTGTGTGTGTGTGTTACTGAGAATCAAGCACATAGCCTTGCACATACTAGATAAGTGATCTACCACTGAGCTATGTCCTCAGCCTCTCAGATTGACATTTCAAACTGGGTTTATATGAGTAAATAATTAAGCAAGATTAGGAAGGCATATAATCTCTACCTACAATGTTAAAAGTTTTAAAAAGAGGAAAGCTGGGCATGGTAGTACATGCTTATAATCTCAGCTCTGAGGGAGGCAGACACAGGAGGATTATGATCGGAGACAAAAGTCTAGACCATACCTAAAAGATAAAATTAAAGCAGGCCAAGAGCGTGGCCTAGTGGCAGAGTGCTTGCCTACCATTCACGAAGCCCTCGGTCGATTCCTTGGTACCACATACACAGAAAAAGCTGGAAGTGGCAATATGGCTCAAGTGATAGAATGCTAACTTTGAGAAAGCCCAAGAACAGTGCCCAGGCCCTGAGTTCAAGCCTGGGGCTGTCAAAATAAAATTAAAGCAAAAAAAGGAAAAAAGGCTGGAGGTATAGCTTAAGTGGTAGTTTGCCTAGTAAGTTCAAACCCAGTGCAAAAAAAGTAGAGAGGGAAAGATGAGAGAGAGAATGAGAGAGAGAGAGAGAGAGAGAGAGAGAGAGAGAGAGAGAGAGAGAGAGAGAGAGAGAGAGGAGTAAAGAAGGCAGTAACTAGGGATTTAAAAAACAAAAGAATAAAACAGAATTATTTCCTATGAACAAGTTTAAATTCCTTGACAATCCGCTGCAGTAAGGCCATGACATGAACTCTCCTATCTCCAGTGGGCTGCCTTCCAGCAACCCAGAAGATCCAACAAAAGGCAACATTTGTGAACCAGAACACAAGCCAGGTCTGAGATTCACTCTGATTGGACTCTCCAATCTGACTCTGATTGGACTCTCCAATCAGAGTCAGGTTTACCTATGTTTCCTCTCCCGGAGTTGGCTTTCCTGGATCACAGTGTTTCCAAAAGAAATGTGGGAAGAGAAAGGAGGTTGGGTGCAGTGAAATATTGCATGAGAGATTTCCTCTGTCATTCATCTGAGAGCTTAAGTTTCAGCTCTAGAAGGAAACTGAAACTAAAATGAGAATGTGAAATGTCTCAGAATTTCCCGAATAAGAGCTGTTCATCTTTTGGTTGTCATTGTTGTTCAATGCTGATATTTGGTTTGCAACTTTTCTAGCAGTCAAAAATTATTTTAAGTAAATTCTACTGTGAAAAAAATATCGGTTGTTCCCAAACCCCTGTGGTGTAATTTTTCCCAAGTAGAAGAGCATTACTTCTGGGATTGCATTTCAAAGAAACACTCATTTGCCTCCAGGTGTCCAGGTGGCCCTGGTCTATATGGTTCTGAGCCAGGAGACAAACAGTATTGACTGGAACTACTTCAGGATCCTGTGACTTGGGTGAGTGGATGTGTCAGAGGGCATGACACACTTAGTAGAGGATCGAGCACATGATAAGTGCCCAGAGGAAGTGAGTAGTATTTACATTGTTAGAGCCAATTGTCCTATTCTCCTCTGGGCTCCACATTTCCAGGCTACTCTCCAGGCCTACCAGGTGGAGTGAGTCAGTCAGCTACTCAGAGGAGCTTTTCCACAGTGCTGAGAACCCCAGCCCTGACATTCTTGCATCTGTGTGCAGTGATTGTGCTTATCACCTGTCATCTGTTGACAACTGAAATGACTGTGGTGAGCCAATGGGAAAGGGCCAGGACCTCAGTCCCAATTTTATAGGTAGGGCAGCTGAGGCTGCAACAAATGAAATTCACTTTTTGACAGTGCAGCTTTCTGAGGGGGATAAGATGAATGGAACCAATGATAACTCTGTGGCTGATTGGCTGATGAAGCTGGGAGCCCTGGGGAATGTGGGGGAATCCAGTCAATGGACTTTGGAGCCAGGAGAGTTTCCCGGGAGAGGGGCTGGGGAAAGTACCCTAGAAGGAGAAAATAGTACAAGGCTTGGCACTGAAATGGAACACCTAGAAATCCAATGTCTCACCAGCTTCTGTTGGAGTGGGAGGCCCAGAAGTCCTGCAGAGAGTAGGTTGGGGCCAGGACCAAAAGAACCTAGATCTGGTGGGCTCTTTCCATCACCCTCTAGGCTCTACTTCCCCTCTGGATCTGTCCCGGACTAACATTAGCACTCCGCCATGGAGCCAGAGACTGTCCCCTCCAAGGCCACTTTGTTTTTCTTGGAAGGAGGACTCTACAAGGGCTTGTATGGGTCAGTGTGGGGCAGATTCCACAAAGGACACACTGGAAGAACTATATCTGTTTTCTGTCAAGCCCTGGAGCTGGCTCAATGGGCCTTGGGGTCCAATGGGCCTTGGGGTACGATGACTCAGGCCCCTCTCTCTAGAGGTATTTGCTTTAGTGATATGCTGGCTGCCCTGGAGGACATGGTTAGCTGCTCCATGAGAAGGAGGGTCCAGGACTGGAGAGGGGGGAGGGATGACTAGAAGTAGTGTTGCTCACTATTCCCCGATAGTCAGGGCAACCAACAGGGTTAATGGTCTTGGTGGGAGGGAAGCCCCAAGTTCTAGCTGCCTCTCCAAGGACAGAATCAATCTAAGTAAGGACAAGTCCTGCCAGAGGTTTAGAAATGGTGACCTAGCCTCTCTTAGCCATGTGTCTTCTCAATGGAGGACACAGGCCTATGGTGACACTGTTCAGGGACCTAGCCTGCTGGTTTCTTCCTGTTCTGGGTGACTTCTGTGATATACCTACAGGATGTGAGGCTGTGAAGCTGCCCTTTGCCAGCTGTACAAACAAAACCAACTTACCTTCTCACCGTACGTGACAGATGTCAGGGCACCTCTGGTGATTTGGTTATTTCATCACTGTGCACTGTGCTAAGTCCTCTGAGCCTCTTAGTCAACCCGTTCCAAGGGTTTCTGAAATGCTAGAAAAGAGAATTTCAGCCAGTCCCAGTGACCTATGCCTATAATCCTAGCTGCTCAGGAGGCTGAGATCTGAAGATCGAGAGTCAAAGCCAGCCCAGGTAGGAAAAAGTCTGTGAAACTTTTATCTCTAATTAACCAAGAAAAAGTAAAAAGTAGAGCTGTGGCTCAAGTGATTGAGTGATAGCTTTGAGTAAAAACTATCAGGGACAATGTCCAGGCCCTGAGTTTAGGCCCCAAGACTAGTACACACACACACACACACACACACACACACACACACACACACACACACACACTAAAAGAAGGAAGGAAGGAAGGGAGGAAAGAAGGTAGGTCTCTGGCAGAAGGATGTATTAGCAATGGTATACAATCTCTCAAAATCTCCTCAGAGATCTTATGGAGTGAGTGAGAAGAAGCAACATGGCTCCCTACTAGAAGAAAGGAGATTCTAGAGAGACTTAGAGGCACACGGGGGTACTGAGTGCTCAGAAGGGAGCCATGGGGGTGATATCTCATTAGCTTTCAGGATCTTGGATAATATGAGGAAGGAGAGACCATGAGGCTAAAGATGGAGGGGTTTCTTCCTGGGAAAGAGTGGGACTTAAGATTATTGCTATAGGAGGGATGCTGCTTGGGCCTTTGGGACCCTGTGAGATTTCCTGGATCACCAGGGCTACAGAACCCACAGCAACCAACCTATCACTGTATCACTGTCTCCCAAGGGAGAGGAAAGAACAGGCAAAGGAAATCGCATTTGCCAGGCATCTGCTATATAACAAGTTCTTCCACACACAGTCTAATTCCTATCACATCCTCAGACGAACATGTTCTCACTCATGTTGAACAAATCAGACGACAGAGGTTCAGAGCGACAAAGCACCTTGCCCATAGCCACACAGCAGATAGACAGCAATGCAGGAACTCAAGACCCGGAATGTCCATGTCTCAATTCTCTGTCCTTGTCCTTTTCCAGGTCTGGGTTGACTTTGAATCTCAGTGTTGACAGTGCCAAGGTGTGGGGGTGGGAGTGGGGTGGGGTGGGAAGCCAGGGGCAAACTCCAGGCTTTGCCTAAGCTCCCAGCTGTCCAGTTTACCACTAAGGAAGATCAACAAAAGAGACCTTGGAACAGTAGGGCCCCACCTCCCACTGACAAGGTGTTTTTTTTTTTTTTTAGTATATGTATTCACACCCAGGATTAAAAACACACAAACATCTAGTCACTTGGCACCTGGCTTGCTGAGATGTTCACCACCAAATGGCTTTAGACAGGGACCCTGCAGAGTCTTAGACTGATTTAGTAATTTAGACTCTTATGCTCTTAACTTGTAAGGAACTCCCAAGCTTCTGATCTGTCTCACAGGAGAGAAAACTTGTCCATGAACTTCCCAGCTGTTATTTATTCTTATTATCACCCTACCTGCTTAGCACTAGAAGTAGCCCTGAAATGCCTTGTTCAAGTGGGAGGAGAGTGACTCCGTATCTGATGGGCTTTAGTCTTGACACTACCTGAACAAGGACATTCCTAGGAAACATACATAAAGCTCCAGAGCAGAACCAGTAGATCGCGTCTCACATTTCATATTCTAGGCTTTTCACTTCTGATAACATAACCAGACATAAACTCTACCTTTATGCTGGCCACATCTCATTGCATTCTTGTCAATCCTTTTTATTTGACCCAAGTATAGGATCTTCTAGATCTCTTTTAATTTTCTACCTTATACATAATAGCAATCAAAGAGGTACTATGTTTTATAGTTTATATACAGCCACTTCATATTCATTGTCTCTCTTTTTTTTTTTTGCCAGTCCTAGGCTTGAGCTCAGGGCCTGAGCACTGTCCTTGGACTTTCTCAAGACTAGAGCTCTACCACTTGAGCCTCAGCACCACTTCCAGCTTTTTTGTGTATGTGGTACCAAGGAATCGAACCCGGGTCTTTGTGCATGCTAGGCAAGCACTCTGCCACTAGGCCAAACTCCTGGCCCGCATTGTCTCTTTTCATGTTCAGGACAGTTTTCTGATCTCACAGAGATGACTGAAGTAAAGTGGACCTTGGTAATAGGAGATAACATAACCAAGAGCACAAGGGGGCAGGACCCTTGTCCACTAATACAAAACCATGTAGCCCAAAGGGGGACCGGAAGGGCTTCCTGAGAGTAGCCCCAAAGGCAGATCAGAACTCTTTCAGGGCTCTGACATTCAGTGCACTGAAGCCAATAGGAGGAGACAAGGATGCATGGGTTGGGTGGAGTCCTTCCTGAGGCAAAGAGTGAGCCAGGTGTCCTCCCTTCCTCCCATTAGCAGTGGTGGAAACTACAGCACAACCAGGTCTAGAACCTCAGCCCTCAAAAGACCCTCACAGCTAGAGACCTTCAGCCACCTGGATCCACAGTGGAGCTGCAGTCTGTCCTGAGCTCCCTGAGGTGGCTTGAGGAGGACACCTTCCTTGGACTCCTGTCCATTGGAGAGAGATGGAGATGAGCCTTTAGTGTTTATATGAGTTTATGTAAACAAGAGGATCCCAGTCAGGGGAGGGCTGGGCCCTGGCCACAGTCTGCCAGCATCTCTCTGGGGCTCGCCTGGGAGCTGATCTCAAGCTCTCCCTGGGTCTCGGATGGGTGGTACAGGAGCTGGGGCTGGTTAATGATCACAAATCAGGGTCCACCCTCACCCACAGGCTGGGCCTGAAAGCCAGTCCAAGCTAAACCTCCACACAAGAGTCCATTGTGGTCACTCTGTCAGCCCTGCAGTCTGCCAGCCCTTCCAGCTCTGGAAAATGTTTCCCTTCTGGCAACTTCCTGGGGCAGCCTTTCCTTAGCCAAGATGCCTGACTGGCCCACAACTCAGCTTCCCCACCCAGTGGGATCCTGGGATCCTGGGATCTCAGAGCACATGGGGTCAGCCCTTATTTCATACACAGGGTTTCTGATGTTTGCAGGACCAAAACAGTTCAGGAGAACTAGAGTCAGAACTGGAGTTCTAAGTCTAGCCATTTTTTTCTCAGTTCTCATCACCAATGGGAAAGAATAGTAGTAGTGTTTGGACTCAGGGAGGAGAGGGCAGTCTCCTTGTGCAGCCCTTGGTGACAGTCTGGAAAGAATGACTAATGCTTAGGTGGCCGCTCACCCACCCTGGACTTCTGCACTCAGGATATCTGGGCCCTCCTGGTTCGGCTGTGTGGCCTTGTGAGGACTCTGTACCTGAGAGATGTCCCAACAAGGCACAAATGAATCAGATGAGTGAAGGAATTTGACACTGGAACTACTCAGCCCCAAGTTCCAGTGTCAAGCTGCCCACATCTAACCTCTGGGGTCAGAAGCGCTCCTGTCTTTACTTGGTCCGACAGCGCCACCTAGGGCCAAACTGGTGGAACTTGAATTCTACCCAGGATCCCACCAGTTCAGCTGGCTGAATTAGGGGCTGGGAACTTTTTTTTTTTTTTAAGGGGTGGGAGATAGGGCCAGGATTCTGGTGAAGTGCCAGTGGCTCACGCCTGTAATTCTAATTAATCATGAAGATCACAATTCGAAGCTAGCCTGGGCAGGAGAGCCCCTGAGACTAGGAGAGCCCATGAGACTATCTCTAAATAACCACCCAAAAAAGCCAAAAGTGGAGTTGTGGCTGACGTGGCAAAGAGAAGCCTTGAGCAAAAGAGGCTGAGGGACAAAACCCAGGCTGAGTTCAATCCCCAAGACCGGCCCTAAAAGGGGAGGGGAGTTCTGATTCCAGATGCAGCATAGAAAGCTCACTCATGGGGACCATAGTTGACAAGGATGCTGAAGGAGGAGGATGACAGGCCCTAAGCCCCACTGGGTGGTAGAAGAGGAATTTAACCCCTGGGATAGATCCTATGGAGGCCTTGGGAACTCAGGAGAAAGTAATTACAATAGGGTGGGGAAGGGCAGGGTAGAAGCAAAGTCATAGTCAAAGGTTTGAAGGTGGGACAATGGTAATTTGCCTGTGGAACAGGTGTTCATACTCCAGGAACAGCATGCATAACTGCCCAGAAGAGTGTGTTTATGGGTGTAAAATTAGCTGTTACTTATTTGTTTGTGGTGCTGGGAACTAAGCAATGAAGGTAGGAAAGCACTCTACCCACGAGCCACACCCCTATGCTTCTTTTAGCATCTAAAACAGTTGCTTGCTTTTTATTTCTTCTCCAATTAGATTCACATTTGCCCTTTAAAATTCTTCTGCTCCCTGAAGAAAATTTGTCAAATTAGGGGGAAATTACAGAAGGAAATAATTTAGAATTACACCATCTTAAACTTTCCAAATGTTGACCAGTTGGTCTACAGCTTCCCATATGTGTGAATTCTGAATTTTCAGACCCAGGCAACCTCAAATCAAAGTAGTTGCTTTTTTTTAAATGTGTTTGATCTAGACACCAGTCGTTCATGCCCATAATCCTAGTTACTCAGGAGGCTGAGATCTTAGGATCAAGGTTCAAAACCAGTCCCAGGCACAAGAAAGTCCGTGAGACTCTTATCTCCAGTTAACCACCAGAAAACCAGAAGTGGTGCTGTGGCTCAAGTGGTAGAGTGATAGCCTTGAGCTGAGCTGGAAAGTGCCCAGGCCCAGAGTTCAAATCCCATAACTGACAAAAAAAAGAGCCAATCTATGAAGAAAATTCCTTAAGCCTCCACCTCAAAATAACCAGCAAAAAGCAGGGCTTTGCACTAAAAAATAAGAAGTATCTATATTAAAAGAAGCGGAATTTTTCTCTTGAATTCATTCTCTAAATAATACATTGTAACAGTTATATAGAATTTACATTGTCTCAGATACTATAAATAGTCTGGAGATTATTTAAGTTATAAATTGTTTTGTAATTATTTGTATAAGCCTATGTAAATACTGGGTAGATTTATATAGGAGACTTGAGTGTATGTTAATTTTGGTATTTGTGGAGGTCTGGGAGCCATTCCTTCACTTATTCTAAGGAATAACTGTATTTCCTCCAATCTCTTTCTTTTAAACACTGAATAAATATGCATCTAAAAATAATTTTATTGGGGCTGGGAATGTGGCTTAGCGGTAGAGTGCTTACCTAGCATTCACAAAGCCATGGGTCCAATTCCTTAGCACTATATAAACAGAAAAAGCCAGAAGTGGTGCTATGGCTTAAATGGTAGAGTGCTAGCCTTCAGCAAAAACAGCTCAAGAATGATGCCCAGGCCCTGAGTTCAAGACCCAGGACTGGCAAATAATAATAATAACAATACTTTTATTAAGATACAATTCGCTAAGCTATATGGTTCAGTTTTGTTTTTGAGACAAGATCTCACTGTATTGCTCAGGCAGACCCCAAACTTTAGGCCCAAATTCCTCACCTCAGCCTTCCTGGATGCTGGGACTACAATCATGTTCCAGTATGCCCAACACACCCAGATACAGTGGTTTTTAATAGTTTTCAAAGATAAACACAACCATCACTATATTCAAATTTAGAACAGTGGTATTACCTTGAAAAGAACCCACTCCCTTTAAGCTGTCACTGCCCCATTCCCGCCTTTGATCCCAGCACTAAGCAACCACAAATTGACCTTCTGTCGCCACAGATCTGCCTATTCTGGATATCTTCTATAAATATCATCACTTGACATGTACTCTTTTGTGACTTTTTCACATAATGTGAATAATAATACATCGCAACAGTTATATATGGAATTTACATTGTATCAGGTATTATAAATAACTTGGAGACTTATTCCTATCATAGGTTATGTCAGCACTTTATTCCTTTTTATAGCCAAGTAATATTCCACCATGTGGAAGACAGATAACCTACACCTTTTCATCTGTTCATCAGTTGATGGGAGTTTAGGTTGTTTCCACCTTTTAAATATGAATAATGCCACTGTAAACATTTGCATTCCATTTTCTTTTTGGTGGACATGTCTTTCCAGTTGTCTTGGGTATATACCTGGGCATATAGTTGCTGAGTCTTACAGTAACTGTTTGTGGAGCCTATGTTTAAGCGTTTGAGAACACTTATCAAAGTATAGTAATTATAATATTTTCTATACCAACCAGTAATCTAGGAAGATTCTAATTTCTACACAACTTCAATTTCCTTACCAACATTTGTTATTATCTGGGGTTTTTTTTGTTTGGTCTTTGGATTTTTTGAGACAGAATCTCACTGTGTGGCTCACGCTGGCTTTGAACTTACCGTCTTTCTGACTCCTCTCCTACATACTGGGATTACAAGGCATGTGCTGCCATGTCCAACTTGTATGTTTGTCTCATCCATTCTCATAGGTATGGAGTGATTTCCATTTTGGCTTTAATTTGCATTTCCCAGGTAATTAATGATATCAAGGAGCTTTTCGTGTATCTATTGGCCATCTGTATATCTTCTTTGAAAAATATCTAACAAGCTCTATGCATTTTAAAAAATTGCATTATTTGTTGTTATTGAATTGGAATAGTTCATCATATATTTTAGACACATGTTAGATACATATGATTTGCAAATATTGTGGTCTATTTTTCCTTTTCGTGTGTGTGTGTGTGTGTGTGTGTGTGTGTGTGTGTGTGTGTGTGTGTGCTGGTCCTGGGGCTTGAACTCAGGACCTGGGCACTGTTCCTTAGCTACCACTTGAACCACAGCTCTACTTCTGGCTTTTTGTTGGTTAATCAAAGGTAAGCCTCTCGTGGACCTTTTTGTCCATCTGGCTTCAGACCTCAGTTCTCAGATTTTGGCCTCCTGAGTGGCTAGGATTGCAAGTGTAAGCCACCAGCATTCAGCTGGTGGTCTTCTTTGAAGATGTTATTTGGATGAAGGTGCTTTATCTATTTTCCCCTTTTGTTGACAGCAATTTAGTGTGCTAAGAATTTATTGCTACATCCAAATCTCCTTCTGGGAGTTTTATAGTTTCATTATTTAAGCTCTAATTTTGGTCCATTTCAAGTTACTTTTTGTAGTAATGTAGGGCAGAGTTTGGCTACTTCATTTTGCATAGGGCTGACAATTGTCTTAGCCGTAGGAGCTGAGAGGGTGAGAAATGCTGACATCGCCCCCACCTGGGAGGTACTGTAACCCTTAACTGGGTGTCGGGAGGAAGAGCCCGGTGTTCCTTTCCAGACTCAGTTTCTGTCATGATGGGCTGGTGTGGATGAGGATGTGGGAGCACTGAGAGTTGTGGCTTAACTGCTCCAGACTCGTTCTGTTCTTTGGTTGAATTTTCTTGAATTAATGTTTATTCATGTGCTGTAGGTCCTTAGCATATTTTTCAAAGAACATATACTTACATGACATGTGATTATATGTGTATTATTTTTCTTCTTCTTTCATTTTTTTAAAGAGATGGTCTTGGTATGTAGCTCTGGGTGGCCTTGAACTCATAATCCTACTGTATCTACCTCCTAAGTAATGGGTTACAGGTGTGAACCAGCACTCCCAGCTATCATTTTTGAAATGATTATAGTTTTTCTACTCGGGTGGGAGTTTGACAGATCTGCAGAACTTCTCACCATTCCAGCAGTTAGCCAGCATTCACTCCTGTTTGCTAAGTAGAATTTCTTAGCGTGGACCACCTTTGTTTCTTTTCTCACCCACTGATGGACATTCTGATTGTTTCTCATTTTGGACTATCATCAGTAAAGCTGCTTTGAACACATGTTTCGAAGTTCTTGTTTGAATGTATGTTCTTAGGAATCTTAAGTAAATATCTAGGAATGGAATGGCTGGTTCCTATGGTAGATTGAGGTTTAACCTTTGGGAAAAAAAAAAAAAACCACTAAAGTGTTTTCCAAAGCAATTGTACAACTTTTCATTCTCACTGGCACTGTGTGAGAGGTTCAGTTTCTCCATATCCTCATCAGCACTTGATACAACTAGTCCGTTTAATTTGAGTCACTCTAATGGATGGTAGCGGTATCTCATTGTGGTTTTAATTTCCTTTATAGCTAGTGCTGTGTTTGAAGAGTTTCACATATGCCTATTTGCTATTCATATTCCTTCTTGGTGAAGTACCTGCTTAAAGCTTCTGCTCATTTTTTATTAGATGGTTTATTTTCTATTATTGAATTTGGTGGTTTTCCCCCCTGGATACATTCCTTTCTTTAGATATGTGAATTGTAATAGCTTCTCCCAATTCATAATATTTCTTTTTAATTCTAAGAGTATCTTTCAAAGGGCAGTTATTGAGCTAATTTATCCATCTTTTTCATTTATGAACTGTATTTCTGCTGTTTTATTTGTGAAATGTTTGATTTTGTTTCTGTTCTTTTGGGTTTTTTTTTGGGGGGGTGGGTTTTTGTTGTTTGCTTGTTTTTGTGCGTGTCCTAGGGCTTAAGTTTAATGTCTGTACTTGAGATTTGGTTGGCTAGTGCTCTACCACTTAAGCCAAAACTCCACTTCTGGCTTTTATGGTATTAATTGGAGATCAGAGTCTCACAGCCTTTCTTCTCTGGGCTGGCTTTGAATCTGAGCTCCTCAGATCTCAGATTCCTGTGTAGCTAGGATTGCTGGTGTGAACCACTGAGCTCTGGAAACTTTGTTTCAGTGTTTGGTGTTCTCTCCTTTAAGTTTTTGGTTCTCATTGTGTGTAATTTTGTACCTTTACATTTTTTCACACTCCCCACACCACCAAAAAAAGTTTTCTTGAAAATGTTTGAATGTGTAGAAAAACTGAGAGTAGAGAGTCAGGAGCTCCGCATCTGGCTGCATTCCTTATTAACATTTGCTTGATTTCCTTGGAGAGTTTTTAACCTCAGAAATCTTTGATATTAAGTTGCAAGATCTTGAAACATTGAGGTTTTGCAAGGTCTAAGCAAGCTACCTTGGGGAGTTTCTTTAAAAAGTAGCAGCAAAAATTGGATAGGGAAGGGGGGAAAACCAAGATGGGGGGGGGTGGGGGAGGGTAATGGGGACCAAGACATGTGAAAGGGTATCAATGTATATGAATTAATAAACCTTCTATCTGGCAAAAAAAAAAGTAGCAGCAAAGCATGCCCATAAATCCTAGCTACTTGGGAAGTTGAGGTTAAAAAGATCAGTTTGAAGACAGCCTAGGGCAGAAAAATTCACAAGATTCCTTGTCCATGAAGATCTGGATACCATGCTGGGAGCCAGTTTATCAAGGGCTATGGGGGAACTGTGCCTAGGTGCATACTCATGTAAGAAGTGAGACCCTACCTCAAAAATAAACAGTAAAATGGTAAACCCTTTATACATCACCTTAATAATAACCATTTTAAAAAAGCATTACAAATCAATAAGTTTCAGGGCTGGAGGTGTGGGTGAGAGGACTCGCCTATCAAATATGAAGACCAAAATGCAAACCTCAGTAGTGCCCCCCACAAAAAAGCAATAAACTGATCATACTGGTATATACATTAGTCCAGGCCACTGAGTAGTTGAAGCTGGAGGCTCTCTTGAGCTCAAGAGTTCCAAGGCTAGCTTGGACACATTGTGAAATTCTATCTAAAGAAACAACTCTATTCTATATAAATAAATAAATAAATTTATTTTTATAAAATGGTAGAGTACCTAGCTTGCATGCACCGAAGCCTGAGTTCAATCCCTGGGCTCAATCAATCAATCAGAAATTGTAGCAGTATGCCTTTTAAAAGAAAGCAGTAATAGTGGGAGGGCTTAGGAAAAACAAAACAAAACAAAACATGAATAATGAAAGAATTTTCTGGGGCTGGGAACATAGCTTAGTGGTAGAGTGCTCGCCTAGCATGCATGAAACCCTGGGTTCGATTCCTAGGTACCACATACACAGAAAAAGCCAGATCTAGTGTTGTGGCTCAAGTGGTAGAGCGCTATCCTTGAGCTAAACATGTCCAAGGCCCAGGCCCTGACTTCAAGCCCCAGGACTGGCAAAAAAAGGAAAGAAAGAGAGAGGGGGGAGGGAGGGAGGGGGGCAGAAAAGAAAGATGGAAAGAATATTCCCTAATTCTAACCCTAGAGTCTCAGGGGAGCCACTTGCCTAAGAGGTGAGGAGGGAGGGGACACAGAGGTTCAGAAGTCCCTTAGAATTTGGCATGTAAATCCTTGATTCTCACTGGTATATGGGAGGACTTTCTGAAGACAAGCCCTCTGCTAGACAGTGGAGGCCAGTGACCTTGTTAAGTGACCTTGAGCCACTGCCTCATCTGGTAACAGTAGATAATACGGCTTGTCTCTTGGAGATTATTTGTATTTTTATGATAGTGACTTCAAGCTGGGTGCTCTGTCCTTGAAGACCCATCCCTTCAGCCTACCCCAGGTAAGTGTGCTTGAATGTCAGCTCCTTTCATGACCAGGGTCCTGTGCCCTAAGCCTTCCCACTTAGCCTGCCCTTATTCAACTGTGGTGCTCAGCTCTCCAGGCAGCAAATCACTCCAGTGCTGCACACCAGGCAGCCCAGGCCAGAGAAGGCCTCACTCAGCCTTCCTTCTCACAGCCACTATGATGGAGGAGAGCAGGGATGTGTCACAGACAAGAACTTATTGGCCAATGAGGGAGGAGACAGGGCAGCAAGATCCCTGTTTCCACCGATTATAGACACTTCTGGGCTGTGTGCCAGCCAGCAGTCAGGCCTGTCTGCTGTGTTTGGGATCTGCTCACCACCATCCCTCTGGGTCTCCAGGAGTCTCAATCCTCCTTATTTCAGAATCCAGCCAGCAGCTTAAAAAACTTAGCATTGGGGGTGGGGGGGCACTGGTGGCTCTCACCTGTAATCCTAGCTACTCAGGAGGCTGAAATCTGAGGATCATGGTTTAAAGCAAACCTGAGCAGGAAAGTCTATGAGACTCTTATCTCCAATTAACCACCAGAAAATTGGAAGTAGAGCTATGGCTCAAAGTGGTAGAGTACTAGCCTTGAGCAAAAGAGCTGAGGAATACTGCCCGGGGCTCAAGTTCAAGCCCCAGGACGAGCACACACACAGAAAATACTGATTACAGTACCATACAAATAAACTTAGAAAACATTTTGCCAAGTCAAAAAAGTCAGATGCAGAAATTCATATATGGTATGCTCCTATTTATAGAAATAGACAAAAGAGACAAATGTATGGTGATCAGAAGTATTTTTGTAGATGGAGTAGATGGGGAGTGACTGCTAATAGGAATGGAGTTTTGTTGGGGAAGATTAAAAAGCTATAAATTGATGGTGGTGATGGTTTGGAAAACATGGGGAACATATTAAAATGACTGACTTGTATGCTTTCAGTGGATGAATCATATGGTATGTATATCATATGGTATTTATATATCAATAAAGCTGTTATAATTAAGAACAAAAGTCTCCAAGGCAGCATTTTTAATGTCTCAAGACATTATTTCTTTACACAGCTGAATCATAACTATTTAAAATTTCACTGTTAGACTGTTACGCTTTCTCTTAGTTTCTTTAAAAAACATCTAAGCCGGGTGCCGGTGGCTTATGCCTATAATCCTAGCTACAGGAGGCTGAGATCAGAGGATCACGGTTCAAAGCCAGCCCATGCAGAAAAATCTCTGAGACTCTTATCTACAATAAACTACTCTAAAAAAAAAAGCTAGAAGTGCACTGTGGCTCAGGTGGTAGAGCATTATTCTTAAGCACAAAAAGGCTCAGGGATAATGCTCAGGCTCTGAATTTAAGCTCCAGAACTGGGAAAGAGTAAAAAATAAAAAAATAAAAACATTCAGGCCAGGAGTTTGGCCTAGTGGTTGAGTGCTTGCCTAGCATGCACAAAGACCTGGGTTTGATTCCTCGGTACTACGTACATAGAAAAAAGCTGGAAGTGGTGCTGTGGCTCAAGTGGTAGAGCACTAGATTTAAGGGAAAACCCAAGGACAATGCTCAGGCCCTGAGTTCAGTCACCAGGACTGGCAAAAAAACAAATAAATAAAATGCATTAGAGCTGAGAGTTTGGCCTAGTGGTAGAGTGCTTGCCTGGCATGCATGAAGACCTGGGTTTGATTTCTTGGTCCCACATACATAGAAAAAAAAAAAAAAAGCCAGAAGTGGTGCTGAGGCTCAAGAGGTAGAGCCCTAACCTTGAGAAAGTCCAAGGACAGTGTTTAGGCCCTGAGCTCAAGCCCAGGACTGGCAAAAAAAAAAAAAATTCAAGGAGCTGCAACTCAAGTGGTAGAAGGCTAGTCTCATGTGAAATAACTAAGAGACAGTGGCTACACCCTGAGTTCAAGCTCCAGAACACGCATACAGACACAAACGCATGGGCGCACGTGCGCGCGCACGCATGCACGCACACACACACACACACACACACACACACACACGAAGAAATAAAGTATCCTTCAAAAAAAAAATCCAAACACACACAAAACTGAATTCAATAGTCTAATGAACCCCCATCACCCATTTTGACAATTATCAGACTGTGATTTAATGAACAATCTGTCCGTGCACAATCTTTGTCTATTGTCTGCACTTTATCCTTCCATGTAATCCATTTATACTGAATTGAATTCAGCTCAAGTCACTTCCAAAAACCTTCATAACACCCTCCCAGCACACTCTTTCAGTGTGAGGGGTCCGATTCTGTCTTACCCCTGAGGGGAGTCAGGTCTGAGGGTGGGGCAGATATTGGATTGGAGTGACCAGAAGGAACAGAAGCCACCAACCCAGAGCCTCATCTCCACCAGATATTTCTCTTTTCTTTCTGGCCACGTGGGGGAGCCAGATTTACAGACTCTTCAGAATCATCCCTCATCAGCAAGGTTGGTGGATGTCTGGGATGGGTTCTAGGTCCCTTGTCCAGGTGGCCTTAGCTTGGTAATGGCCTTGTCTTGTCTTGTCTTGTCTTCCTGTGTGCAAAACGAAGAAGGTGGATTCACTGCGTCGTTTTGATCTACTGGCACCACAGTCCAGTTTCCCAGTGAGAGTCAGGCGCTCTTCAGGCAGAAGCTTTGGGTTTCACGCCACTTCTGAGGACTCAGGGAGCCCAACCGAACTTCTCCACTCTGCTCTGGGAGAGACCAATGCCTCTCCTTTCCACAGAAGCCTAGAAGAGGCAGTTTATTGCCTCTGCAAGAAACTCAGACAGCAATTTCCTCACAATAAATGGCTTCCTAGCTCCCTAGGTAACAGGAGCTTGGGAGAGACCCCAGATTCCAGGAGCAAGAGCTTTGGACAGAGAAACAACACATGAGTCACCAAGGACTTCCCAAGTCCTCATCTGATGTCCAACCCAGCCCTAGAAGAGATTGGCCCCCAGGAGCCCAGCCCCAGAGACTGTGAGGCAATCGTGCAACCTCTCCTGCTTCTGCCAAATGGGAAGGGCAAGGGGCCAAGCTCTGAGCTTTGGTCAGTGTCTATCTCTTTCCAAGGACCACTCTTGGCTATGACCCACACACCACTCTCTGGGCCTTTTCTCCTTGTCTCTGGCCCTTCCCAACATCCTTCTTCTTAACCCAGTGAGCTGATGGTACTCAGAAGTCACTACCAAGATGACAAAACAGCTATGTAACAAGAAGAACAAGAAGTCAGGCCATACAGGCTTCACACCTACTGTGTGCCACAACTGGCCCCGGCTGGCCACTTTGGATTATCCTCATGTTTCTTTCTCACAGCAGAGGCTGTCTTACACAGAGGCAAATAGTATCACACTCATTTCACCAGGGAAGAAGTAGAGTCAGGCCAACAGGGCGAGGCCTCCAGCCCAAGCTTATGTCTTACTAGGCTCCTTCTTCTCCCATTCCCATCACTGGGCAAAACTTACCTCACTACTCCATCCTCCATCGCTTCTTTCCTCCTCTATCACCCAAACCCACACAACTGCACCTATCTTCCATGTCCATATGTCTTTCAATGTAGACACCAGTGCAAATGGATACCTCAGCCCTGCCTTACCAGCTGTGTGATCTGGAGCAAGTCACTTAACTTCTCAGAGCCTCAATTTGGCCATCTCCCTGTAACTGCTAAGAGAATTCAATTAGATGCTATGCATAACATTCTTAGTGTCTTGCCCGGAAACCATATTCAATAAAGGTTAGCTATTTTTTTTTTTTTTTTGCCAATCCTGGGCTTGAGCTCAGGGCCTGAGCACTGTCCTTGGTCTTTCTCAAGGCTAGAACTCTACCACTTGAGCCTCAGCACCACTTCTGGCTTTTTTTTTCTATATATGTGGTACCAAGGACTCAAACCCACGTCTTCATGCATGCTAGGCAAGCACTTTAACCACTAGGCCAAACTCCCAGCCCAGGTTAGCTATTTTTTGTTTAATTCATATTGTTTAGTTCTTGGGTAAATCTCAGTGACTTGCAGCTACTTGAACTCAGGGCCTTGTGTTGCACTTGGCTTTTTCTTGCAAAGCTGGCTCTCTACTATTGGAGCCACAGTGTTTGTGGCTTTTTGTTGATAGATTGGAGATAAGAGTCTCATGGACTTTTCTGTCCAGGCTAGCTTTAAGCTTTGTTCCTCAGATCATCTTCCTGAGTAGCTAGCAGTACAGGCATGAGCCACCAGCACCTGATTTGCTCTTAATTTTTTTTTAAGGCTTGGTATTTTCAAATATATTTACTTTTAGCTAGGTGCTGATAGCTCATGCCTATACTGCTAGCTTCTAGTAGGCTGAAGGTTGTGGTTCAAATCCAGCCTGGACAGAAAATTCCATGAGACTCTTATCTCCAGTAAACTATCCCCAAAAAGCTGGAAATAGAACTGTGGCTCAAGTGGTAGAGTGCTAGCCTTGAACAAAATAGTTCAGGGACAGTACCCAAGCTGTGAGTTCAAACCCCAGGACTGGTAAAACAAACCAAAATAAAAACTTATTTTTGTATTGTTATTGCACGCACACATCTTCGTAGCCTCGTGGAGGCCACACTCAGTATGCATATGAGCTCAAGGTCTGCTACTGACACCTAGGACACCTAGTCACCTGGCATGCTAAGGGCCTGAGCTTGTCCAGGATCAACTCTCCAAGATCAGGGAGAGCCATGGCTCAAGAGGGGACAGGGAGTCTCATGTTTGGCCCACCATGACTAAGAAGTAAGTTTCCTATTCAAGTGTGGTCTCAAAGCACTCTGGGCTTTTATTTCAATCTTAAGTCCTACATCCTACCTCAGATCTTCTGAACCTGATTTAGCTTTTTTTTTTCCTTTTGTCTTGCCTCCCCCCACCCTCTCTCCTTCTTATTTCTTCCTAACTTTTGATTTTCCTAGTTATGCATCCTGCCATAGCTGAGATGACAGGTTTGTACCAGCCCACCTAGCTTTTTCTGTTGAGATGAGGTCTTGTATGTCACAAACTCCATGTTACTGGCCTGGAAGCAAGATCCATTTAATCTCTGCTAGAATTACAAATGTGAGTCCCATGCCTCACTTTTTTTTTTTTTTTGAGACAGTGTCTTACTATGCAGTCCAGCTAGTTTCAAACTCGTTAAACAATGCTAGGATTACAGGTATATCACGCTATGCCCAGTTCAGAATGCTAAGGCAGAGAGATGAGGGAAGTAGGTGGAGATGGGATCCATGGGAGTTGCTGGCTTTAGGCCTCACCCCGTGTCTCCAATCTGCTATATGCAGCTGATCTGCCTCCTGGCTCCTCCTCTGTTTGGGGGAGTTGGCAGTAAGGTGTGAGATTATCTGATTCAGTCTCAGGGACAGGCTAGTAACCTCAACCTTGTTCCAGGAAGATGTAAATAGCCACGTTCCTCCCTGGTCCCAGGGCTTGGAAGGGCGGGGGCTGGAGGCTACCCTAGAGCCTCTGATTGCCCAGAACCCCTCTTGCCCTTCACTAGTCTGAAATGGGCTAGCATGGGTTTGTGACTCCCCACACCCAACTTCATGGCAGGTCACAGCTAGAACTCTGGCTGACCTCTCCCATCTTGAGTGGGGTGTGGGGCTGTAGGAGCCTGAAGTCTGGGCAGCTCCCACCCCCTTCGCCTTGGGGCTAATTTTAGGGCTGCCTTAATAGTTGTCTCAGCTCAGCCTGGGTCCATTCCCAGTTGCTCAGTGTTGGGGTCAGTTGGGGTCTCAGAGGAGTGGACCAAGCCAACCCCAGCTTTGGCTCAAAAGCTGAAACTGGAATCCTTGTCTCCTGTCCACCCTCCCCACTGGAGAGTCCTCCGTGTTGACAGGCAGAATGGGGTAGGACCTGATCCTGCTCCAGCCTGGCACACTCTCTGCAGACAGACAAGCTAAACCCGGTCTGAAAGTCACAAAGATCAGAGAGCTGAAGACAGAAAGGGCCTTGGAAGGCTTTTGAGCTCAGCACTTCACTTGCAGGAAGGAGAGACAAGAGGAGATTAAGACACTGGCCCAGGGTTGCACAGCCAGTGGAGGCTGAACTGGAATGGAAGCCTGGACCTTCCCAGCTAGGCTTTGAACCCTGTACCTTGCATCTGAAATAGCTCAAGGGCCAGTCAGGCATCGATGCTCTGGAGCAGTGTATCTCCCTTCCTCCCTCCCTTCCTTCTTTCCTCCCTCTCTCCCTTCCTTTCTTCCTTCTCTTTCTTTCTTTCTTTCTTTCTTTCTTTCTTTCTTTCTTTCTTGCTTTCTTTCTTTCTTTCTCTCTGCTCTCTTCCCCTCCCTTTTCTTTCCTCTCTATTCCTTCTTCTTGTGTTTCTTTCTTTGCTTTCTTCTCTCTCTCTCCCGACTCTAGCTTCTCAGGCTTTAGCTTCCCGAGTTTTGCGATTGCCTGGCACCAGCACACAGCTCTGAGCCTCCTCCTCAGTGCATGGCTGTCGGGAGTCAGGAGCAGATGTGCCTGGGATCGCTGACAGAGTGGGGACACAGAGGATGACACCTTTCCTTTGTTGCCCACATTCAGGCCCAAGGTGTCTTCTGTAAATTTCCTTTTGGTTTGGCTGGTGGTTCTGGAGATCAAGCCAGGGCCTTGCACATGCTAGACTAGGGCTCCTTGCTGAGTTGCATCCCCCAGCTCAGAGGGAGACAGAGATGAGAGGAGGCTGGAAAGCCTGTTGGGAGCCTTAGGATGTACTGTGCCTGGCTGCTGCCTTCCTAAGAACCTAGAAAGTAAGGGCTGAGTAGCCCCCACTCATCCCATCCTAACCCCACTGATGCTGCCTGAGAAAGGCTGAACAGATCTCGAAGCTGACCTGGGCAGTGGGAAGGGAAGTGAAAGTGGGGGCTGGGGGGAGGCTGTGGTTCTCCCTCCCTCACCCCTCCCTCAAGCCAAAACCAGACCTCCCTATCTCCTGCCAGCTTTTGTCATGGTTGATTCTTCCAGATCCTCCCCAACTCTCCCAGCTTCTATTTGCTGCCAATCTCAGCCATCCTCCTGCTACCTCCTGATCTGGATGGGGCACCCAGTGACCTGGGCAGGGGCAACCTGTCAACAGTCTTTATGTCATTCTTCAGAGCCCTTCTCTTCTAAAGCCAAGGAACTTATTTGAGTCAGAGTTAGGCACCCTGAGCTTAGAAAATCTAAGAGCTGAACCTCCAGCTTCATATCTGTATCACCCTGAGTCAGGAGGGATCTTCTCTGAACCAGGTTCCTCATGGTCACCCACTGTGGCCCCTCAAAGCACCCTGAGGGTCTGTCTGTCCCCTGATCCTCAGGGTGCCTTGATTTCATGTGAGCAGGCAGGAAGATGGACAATGGATGTGTGTATATACAGAGCTTTGCCCACACTTGGCAAGCACTCAGTATTTAATGGCCCACTCCAAATCCTTTTTGAAACACGATAGGAGCACATGAATAAATATAATGTTAACTGACTCTCAAATCACACAGAGACACCCTGAAAGGAGTTTTAATTACCCAGCCCCCCTGGAACAGGAGCTGACTCACACACAGCATGGACTCTTCGGATGAATGAAGATGGAGGAATCTACAAATGAAAAAGAAGAGTTACTGCAAGGAGAGGGACTGCCTAGAGGCAAGGCAGGGAGTGGACAATGCCTGATAAATAATGGTGTGTTGCTGGCTGTGGCATGTTTATCCTGAGGATAGTGGGAAGCTGGAGAAGGGCTCTTTGTGGGGAATAACAAGATGGTGGGCGTCCTCACTGGCTTGCTACATGGGGTGTGGGTTGAAAATGGAGAGGGTGGTTTCATGGAGATCTCTGCTTTCAAGGTTTAGATGAAAAAGAGGAATTGGTGGTGAGACAATGGTGGGCTGGAAGTGGACAACCTCAAGATATCAAAAACCTGGATTAATGAAAGGTTGGATGGCAGGGAAGAAGTAATAAAGGACATGGTGGAAACCAACTAACTGGACGCTAAGGTCTAGAGGGAGATCAAGAGAAGGTTTGGAATCAAGTGGTTCATATGTGCCATCTTAACTGCTTTGGAGGATGAAAACAAAGATTACAATTCAAAGTCAGCCCAGGCATACAGGGAGACTCTCAAATAATAACTGTGGTGACACATGCTGTTATCCTAACTACATAGGAGGCAGATATCAGAATTGTGATTCTAGGCCAGAGAAGATAAAAAAAAAAATTTAGAGCTTTTATCTCAAAAATAACAAAAGCAGCTGGGAATGTGGCTGGCCTTGAGCAAAAAGATGCTCAGGGACAGTGCACAGGCCTTTAGTTCAAGCCTCAAGACTGGCATAATAATAATAATAATAATAATAATAATAATAATAATAATAATAACCAAAGCAAAGTTGGTAGGCTGGAGATATGGCTCAAGTGCCTAAGTCTTGAGTTTAAACCCCAGTAACACGCACATACAAAAAAAAAAAACAAAAAACAAAAAAAAAGAAGGAAGGAAGGAAGGAAGGAAAAGAGTAAAAAGGAAGGAAGGGAAGGAGGCAAGAAGAAAAGAAAAACCTTGCTAAATCTGGTTCAGAAGGTCTAAGGAAAGGATTCTATTATTCCAGCTACAACAGGGGAATCTAAGATAGGCAGATTACTGTCCAGGTTTAAGCCTGGGAAAAATAATAAGACACTGCCGGATGTTAGTTGCTTACACCTATAATCCTAGCTAATCAGGAGGCTGAGATCTGAGGGTTGTAGTTTAAAGCCATCCTGAGCAGGAAAGTCTGTGGGATTCTTATCTCCAGAAAACTGGAAGTGGTGCTGTGGCTCAAAACTGTCTTGAGCAAACAAGCTCAGGGCACCCAGGCCCTAAGTTCAAACCCCACAACCAACAACAAAGAAGAAGGAAAAGGAGTAGGAGGAGGAGGAGGAGGAGGAGGAGGAGGAGGAGGAGAAGGAGAAAAATTAGTAATCTTCAAAAAAAAAAGAGAGAGAGAGAAAATTCAGGGCATTAAGTTCTTACTTGACTTTTTCTTCTGGAGGCTAGTGTTCTACCACTTGAGCCGTACCTCCACTTTCAGCTTTTTGATGGTTAATTGGAACAAGAGCCTTAAGCTGTCTGCTCAAGATGGCTTGGAACTTTGCTCTTCATATTTATACACCCAAACAAGAAATGTACTCATTACCTTACTTATGTAACTGTAATCCCTCTGTTCATCACCCTTACAGTAAAATAAAATGAGTTCTGCATCCCAAGTAGCTAAGATTACAAGTGTGAGCCACAGATACAACTTCATGAATTACAAAAATAATAATCCAGTAATTGGGGGGAAAGAGGAGGAAAGGTAAGAGAGGAGGGGAGGATAGAAGAAAATACAATTCAAATTGGGAAAGAAATGGGGAGATGTGCAAAGAAAAAGGAAGGATTGGTAGAGGGGAGTAGGGAGGCAGGGAGGCAGGGAAGGATTAAGGGAGAGACAGAGGGGCTTGATGTTTGGGTGATTGGGCTCTTTTATGGAGATCCTAGGAAAAAGCAGTTCTACCCAGCCTGACCCTCTTAGCTGCTTAGTCCTTCTCCCAGAGCAGGCCCAGGGCCTTTGCACTGAGCAAAAGATCTAACTTAGCAGGTAGAGTGACTCACCTGGGTTTTTAAGGTCTCTTTGGAACCTAGAGACTTCCGGCCTTGCCTAAGTGTGAAGGTTGGGCAGGTCCTGGAATTTCCTGAGCTGGCCCATACAAGGAAGTTCCTTTGACTCCCTGGGCGGCCAGAGTTGTAGCTAATTTGTTGAGAGGTGTCTGAGGACTTGCCAATGCCTGTCCCTTCCGGGCCTCTGCCTCCAAGTCACATGGAAAGGGAGGGATAAGGCTAGATAGTTCTCCAGGCCAACTTAGAGTCATGTTTTGTTTTGTTTTGTTGGTGTGTGTGTGTGTGTGTGTGTGCTTGCGCGCGTGCACGCACACAGGGTCTCTGAGCCTTGAACTCAAGGCCTAGGAGCTGCTCCTAAGCTGTTTTTTTTTTTTGGGGGGGGGGTTGCTCAAGTCTAGCACTCCAGCACTTGACCACAGTTCTACTTCCAGCTTTTTGGTAGTTCAGTGGGGATAAGAGTCTTACATGCTTTCCAGCCCCGGCTGACTTCAAACCACAATCCTCAGCTCTCAGCCTCCTAAGTAGCCACTAAGGCTGTCTCTGGAGTCTTGTTTGAATGTGTACGAGTATGTGGCAAGAACCACACCAACTCTGATGGGTCCCTGGGGTTCAAGGCAAGACTGAGATTCTGAAAAGGAGGTAGGACTGGAGGGGGTGGTTACAAGGTTAAGCAAATGAAAGCACAGGATGCTTTGTTATATTTGAATTACAGATAAGAACTTTTTAAATATAACTATGTGTCAAATATTACTTACATTAAACAGTAATTCATTGTTTTTCTGAAATGCAGAGCTCATTGGTAGTCTCACATTTTATCTGACAAATCTAAATGGGAAGGTGGTTGGAGCTGGGGCTTCAACAGAAGACAATTCTAGACTCTCAGTCAACTAGAATTCTCACTACTGCTTTCTTGCTTCTGGGTCCCTTGCCCATAGGTGTCTCCAGGCGTGGTTGGAAGGCAGAGGGATGAGGGGAGAACCTGGGATTAAGGCCACCTGAGAGTCGTGTAGATGGACAGAAAGACCCTGAGAGTCCCAAAGCCAACCCCTGATCACTCCTGCCTCCCCAGCCTCTCACCTTAATTGCTCTTCCTGCTCACATCTTCTGCACAGTCCAGCCTTCTCAGCCTTGCCAGAACCCTAGCACTGCCCTCCTTTACCAATTCTACCTTGCCTTCCTGAAGAATCCCAATCTCAGTCTTCTTTTCTTCTTCTCTTCCAAATGTACTGGGGCTTGAACTCAGAGCCTGGGTGCGTTTCACTCAAGGCTGATGCTCTACCACTTGACCCATACCTCCACTTTCAGCTTTTGGAGATAAGAGTCTTACAGACTTTCTAGGCCAGGCTGACTTCACTATGGGCCTTAGATCTTAGCTTCTGGAGTAGCTAGAATTACAGTTATGAGCCACTGGCACGGGGCCCAACCTTGCTTTTTTTCTGATTACTAATACCTGTCCGGCTTTGAGTTCTGATCCTCAGATCTCAGCCTCTTGAGTGGACAGGATTACAGATGTGAGCCACCCAGTGCTCAGCTTCCTTGGGCCTTCATTAGTGTCACTTCCTGTGAGTTCCCAGGGTGCTATCAGTTACACCATTGCTTGTCACAGTGCCTAGAAAGGGGACAGACACTTGGAAGAAGGGCCTAAGTCCTAGATTATGTTGTGAGACTCAAGCCAGCTGCTGGTGACTGATGCCTATAATCCTAGCTATTCAGGAGGCTGAGATCTGAGGATTGTGGTTCAATGCCAGCCCATGCAGAGGAGTCCCTGAGACTTTTATCTCCAAGTAACCACCAAAACACCAAAAGTGGAGCTGTGTAAAAAAGCTCAAAGACAGTGCCCAAGCCCTGAGTTCAAGCCCCATGACTGACCAAAAAAAAAAAATGGAGAAAGATCAGTGAAAGTTCACCATGCAAAGATTGTGAGTTAGGCAATGCCAACGAGTGCTGTGGCTTCGTGACCTGGGGACGCTTGCATCATGGCATCCTCCAGTTAGTCCTGTGAGAGTCTGTATTTGCAGAGGACAAGGACTGGATCTTCCACCTCTCTGGTCCCCTCTAGCACTAGGAACCTGTCATAGGAGATGGATTGGTAGATAGCTGGAGAGTGGCTGGGCTCTGGAGGAGGCTGCATGTGCAGGGTGGACCAGTCACACCACACTCTTCCCTCTCCTGCCTAGATGTGGCTCGGGGCAAGTTAAGTAGTCACTCTCCAATATTAGAAAAGGTGAATGAAGCTGGGCATTGATTGCTCATGCCTGTAACCCTAGCTACTCAGGATGCTGAGATCTGAAGAATGTGGTTTGAAGCCAGCTGGGGGATAGGAAAATGAGACTTTCATTAGCAAGAAAGCAGAAGTGGAGATATGGCTCAAGTGGTAGAATGCCATCCCTGAGCAGAAAAAGCTGAGACAGCAAGCTGACCCTGACTTCAAGCCCCAGCTTGTCAGGGTCCCTGTGGCTTGAGCATCCATTTGCCCTCACCGCTATGGTCAGGGACAGTGAAGAGACAGAGACAAGGTCTTGTCTACCTCCCTTCATCAAGCCCAGACTGCATGAGCCAAGTTCCCTATGGATATCTTCCAAGCATTCAGATTAAAGGAGAAGTTGAGGGCTGGGTGTACCTTAGTGTTACAGAACTTGTTTAACACGCACAAGGCTCTAGGTTCAAACCCTAGCACTGCAAAGAAAGAAGGAAGGGAGAAAGAAGAGGAGGAGTAGGCAGAGGGAGGCAGAGGAGGACCTGAACTTCAGAGCTACTAAATGGCTAAGCCAAAGATTTAAGCCAGTTTTGCCTAACATTGAAATTCCTTCTTTAAACGCCAAGCTTCTGTGTTGTGTGGGGGTAAGTTATCTCTGAGATGCTATTTGTTTGGAGCACTTAGAAACCAAGTCCAGCTTTATCTCCTTCTGATCTTTGCAACTTGAGTTCCAGATGTCATCAAAACCTTTACTTTGTCTGAGAACTTCTGCTGTGGCCTTTGCTCAGAAGCAGTAGAGCTTGGAAGAAAGGAAGGAAGCAGGAAGTCAGGGATGAGGCTGGCTCCTCTTAGGGTTCATTGGCACTTTCTCTGGTTTCCCCACCCTTCCTGCAGTCCAACGCCCTGTCCTGAATCACAGCTCCAAGCACTGCTGAGACAAACATGCATGCATGTATGCATGCATGTGCGTGCCTGCACACACACACACAACACACACACACACACACACACACACACCCTGCCGGGATTTCTCTGCAACCCCAGCTCACCTCACCTCCACCTGGTCTGGGTCTGGAAGAACCTTCAAGTATTCAGCATTCAAAATCTGAGGCTACTGCAAGACAGAATGCTCGCTGGGTCTGCAGTGTGCTCTGTCTCCCTTGCCAGCTTATGAAGGCCTCCGGGGCAGGACCTTGTTTCCTCTCACTTGAGTACTGTGTTTGCCACATACCTCTTGGATCTCTGGACTTCTCTGATCTCTCCAGGTGGGAACCTAGTACAGGGAAGGTCTGCAAGGGGCATGTTAGTGGGGACTTACCTGACCATGACCTTGCCTGATATAAAGTACTGCTGGGTACAGATGTATACATGACCTTGACAGTCTCCTAAGCAGTAACCTTCAGAGTGAGCTTTGTCTCATCTTTCTTGTCTCCCCAGAGCTCCACCAGTGGAATACGTGCCTAGTAGACAGGGAAATGAGCCCTAATCAGTGGGTGGAGTGTCCATAGATATTGTGTCAGATTAAGAAATCAATTGACTGTTGACTTAGGACATAACCATCCCCTGCGAAGCTCCACCCCTGCGGGCAGGTGATGAAATGGTTCATCTCGTCTAATGTTCTTTCTGGTGAGTTCCCTTGGAAGGGGTGAGTCAGGGTCAGGGAACCTCTGTGAGATCCTATAGCTATGGAAGACAGACCCTGACTCTCTTTGGACTTTAAAGACATGAGTATCTACAAGGAAGTCCCTGAGTCTTGAGATCTTCAAAGAGGCAGCTCGGGGTGTGTCTCTGTGGAGTTAGTTAGCACCTGAGCAAATGACACCTTGTACACACACCGGTTTACTAGATCACACTCCACCCCATCCACCCCATCCTCTGGAGCCATTTCCATTCCCTCCTTCCTTCCCTTCCTCCCTCCCTTCCTTCCCTCCTTCTTTCTTTCCTTCCTTCCTTCCCTCCTTCCTTCCTTCTTTCCTCCCTCCCTCCTTCTCTCTTTTCTTTTTCTTTTCTCTCTTTCCTCTTCTTCCTTCCCTCCCTCTCTCCCTCCTTTCCCTTCCTTTCTTCTTATCTATCAATCTATCTATCCATCTATTATCTTCTACTTATCAATTCTGCGCTCTCTCTCTCTCTCTCTCTCTCTCTCTTTCTCTCTCTCTCTCTCTCTCTCTCTCTTTCCCTTTTTCTTACTTTTTGTGATACCAACAACTAAAGCCAAAGAAGGATGCACTTTTTTTTCTTTTACTGGTCCTGGGACTTGAACTCAGGGCCTAGATACTGTCCCTGAGCCTTTTGGTTCAAGGCTAGTGCTCTACCACTTGAGCAACAGCTCTACTTCTACCTTTATTTGGGATTCATGGGGAATAAGAATCTCACAAACTGGCTTCAAACCACAGTCTTCAGATATCAGCTTCCTGAGTAGCTAGGATGACATGTGTGAGCCACCAGTATGGAGCATGTTTTTGTTGTTGTTGTTGTTGTTTTCTTTCTTTTGGGTGATGTAGAGGATTTGAACTCAAGGCTTCTCATTTGCTAGATGGGTGTTCTACCACTTGAGCCATATTTCCAGCCCTCTTTTGCTTTGATTATTTTTCAGGAAAGAGCTACTATTTTTTCCTTGAGTCAGCCTCAGATTACTATCCTTCTGCCCATGGTCTTCCTATAGCTAGCATAACAGCCATGCATCCCCATAGTTAGCCTGTTAATTGAGATGGAGGGGTCTCCCATTTTCCCCCCAGGAAAGCCTTAAACTGCAATTCTTATTATCTTTACTTCTCAAATATAGCTGGGATTACAGGCATGGACACCATACTCAGCCTGACATTTTTTTTTCTTTTGCAAATATCCCTTATATTGAGATGATATTCATATAACATAAGATCAGCAACTTTTAGAATATAATCCAGGGCCAGGAGCTTGCCTAGTGGTTGAGTGCTTGTCTAGTATGCACAAAGCCCTGGGCTCGATTCCTCAGTACCACATAGATAGGAAAAGCCGGAAGTGGTGCTGTAGCTCAAGTGGCAGAGTGCTAGCCTTGAGCAAAAAGTGTCCAAGGACAGTGCCCAGGCCCTGAGTTCAAGCCCCAAGATTGACCCCCCAAAAAAGAATGCAATCCAGAGACATTTATTATATTCACAGTGTTGCGCAACCACCACATGTGTTTCCAAAACATTTTCATCATCCCCAAAGAACACCCCATACCCATGAATAGTCATTCCTGTGCTCTTTGCCCTCATCCTCTGGCAACCATCCCTCTGCTTTCTGTCTTGATGGGTTTATTTACTGTGGATATTTCATATAAATGGGGTCATATAATATGTGATCTTTTGTGTCTGGCTTCTTTCTCTTTGCATAATGCTTTGAGGGTCATGCACATTGTAACATATACAAGAGTTTCATTGCTGTTTGTGGCTACTATTTCGTTATGTGTCCACCTCATTTTCTTTATCCATTCATCTGTTAGAGAACATTTGGGTTATTTCCACCTTTTGGCTCTTGTCAATAGTACTGTGAACACTGCAGCAGGAACATTTGCTTGAGCGGCTGCTTTTCTGCTCTTTCAGTGTCTGCTAATGCATGAATGGATTTGTTTTCTTAGTGCTAGGGTTGGAACCCAGAGTTCTGTCTGTGGCTAAGCAAGTACTTCATGACTGAGTTATATCCCAGCCTTGCTTAATGAGATATTTTTTTATTTTGTGTGCCAATACTGGAGTTTGAATTTAGTTCCTGGGTACTGGCACTCTACTACTTGAGCCACAGCTTCACTTCTAGGTTTTTGTTAGTTATTTGGAAATAAGAGTCTCAGAGAACTGGGTGCCAGTGGCTCATACCTGTAATCCTAGCTACTCAAGAGGCTAGTAGTTCAAAACCTACCCAGGCAAAGAGGTCCCTGTGAGACTCTTATCTCCAATTAACCCCTCAGAAAACTGGAAGTGGAGCTGTGGCTTAATTGGTAGGGTACTAGCCTTCAGCACAAAGAGGCTCAGGGACAGTGTTCAGGTCCTGAGTTCAAGCCTCACAAGTGGCCCCCCCAAAAAGTCTCATAGATATTCCTGCCTAGGCTAACTTCAAACCACAGTACTCAGAACTCAGCATCCTGAGTAGGTAGGGTTACAGATGTGAGCCACCCCACTTGATTTTAAGTCTTAAAAAGTTTAAATTTTTTAAAAATTGAATTTAACTTTTTTTTTCTGCACTGGAATTTGAACTCAATACCTCAGGTTTGCTAGTCAGAGGCTCTACTACAGAGCTATACCTCTAGCCATATTTTTATATTAGCTATTTTTTTTAGATAGTCATGTATTGTTGCCTGCAATCAGCTTTGGAACATGATCCCTTTACTTGTGTCCTATGTAAAGCCATATTCAGCTTCTTTGTCTCCTCCTCCCCCCTCCCTCTCCCTTCTCCTTTTCGTTCTCCCCTTTCTCCTCCTCCTCCTCCTCCTCCTCCTCCTCCTCCTCCTCCTCCTCCTCCTCCTCCTCCTCCTCCTTCTCCTCCTCCTTGCAGTACTGGAACTTGAACTCTGAACTTCATGCTTGTTAAGCAGATGCCAATCATTTAAGGCTTGAATCCAGCCCCTAGTAGTATGGGTTATTTTTTCCCCTCCTCCCCACCATTTTGTAGTGGTTATTTTTGAGATAGTGTCCCACTTTATGCTTGGGTCAGCCTAGACTGCAGTTATTTCTTTCTTTCTTTCGTTCCTTTTCTTTTTTTTTTCTTTCTTTCTTTCTTTTTTTTTTTTTTTTTTTTGTCAATTGTAGGGCTTGAACTCTGGGCCTGTGCATTGTCCCTGAGCTCTTCAGCTCAAGGCTATTACCCTACATCTTGAGCTACAGTGCCACTTCCTGTCTTCTAGTGATTAATTGGAAATAAGAGTCTCATGGACTTTAGTGCCTGGGCAGCTATGAACTTCGATCCTCAGATCTCAGCCACCTGAGTAGCAGTGGCTCACGCACCTAGCTGCAATTCTCTTTCTTGTGCTTCACTGTGTCACTCTGTCCAGTTATGTTTTCCCTGTAGCTGGGATTATAGGCACAGGACCCTATGCCCCAGCCATTAAGTGAGATGAAGGCTTGAGAAATTTTATGCCTAGACAAGCCTTCAATCTCTCTATTGCTACCTCCTAAGCAGCTAGGCTTCAGCCACTGACCTGTCACGCTGCCTTCTTGATTGAGGTAAGGGGATCTTATTAACTTTGTCCTCAGGCTAATCTCAAAGTTCAATCTTCCTGATTTCTGCTTCCAAAATAACTAGGATTATAGGCAAGAGACTGCACCCAGCTAAATGACATAGACATTTTTTCCCCTGCCAGTCCTAGGGCTTGAACTCAGGGTCTGGGTGCTGTTCTTTAGCTTTATCTGCTCAAAACTAGCACTCTATCAGTTGGGCCATCACTCTATTTCTGGCTTTTTGGAGGCTAATTGGAGATAAGAATCTCTTAGACTTTCTTGCACAGGCTGGCTTTGAACTTAGATCCTCAGATCTCAGGCTTCTAAGTAGCTAAGATTACAGGAATGGGCCTAGCCAAGATTTTCTTTTTTCTTTTTTTCAGGAGGTTTATTTATTTTATTTATTTTTTTTGCTTTATTTTTTTTATTGTAATTAGTAAAAGGGTTACATGATATTTGCCAGATAGAAGGTGCATTAATTCACATACATTGATACCCTTTCACACTAGCCAAGATTTTCTAAAGTGAGATTTCTTCACAGATTTTTAGGAAGCTTGTAATTTCTAGTTATGGATAAAGGCCTGTGGGAAGGCCTGTCTCCAGCCAAGTTCATGTTAACATCTTATCAATAGGCTGGATAAAGTCATGGTGCACATGTATCAAGTTTACCTATTATAAGAAGCCAGGAGAGAGCTAAAAATCACAATGCAAATATATAAAGAGTGCCAATGCAAATAAGGGAGCAAAGCATATGGAAGTCTTGCATGTGTTTCTTCAAAAGAGTCTCTAAGCACCCGATATGGGAAAATTGGTTTGCTCATAATAGTGTGAAAAGAAACTGAGAATTCAGGCTGACCACAGGCTCTCCAGGAGCCAAGGTGGTGGCTGCTAAACAAGTAAATGTAAATGTAGATAGCACCAATAGAATCACAGAAACCAGGATAGAAGGTAATTGTCTCATCCAGCTCCACATTCCTCTCCCCAACAACCCCCCCACCCCTGCCCCTGCCCCTCCACCACCACTGAGCTCTGGAGCCTCACTGATGTGCTAGGGTCTGCTTAAAATCCAGAGAAAGTGACCAGATACGTTACAGAGGCTTGGAAACCAGATCATATGCTAAGAGCACAGAGGACCAAAGTAGAAGCATGGTGGTGGAGTCTTTGTATCCAGGGCCCATATGGCTGACCCCCTGAAATTTTGTTTGTTTGTATGTTTTGTTTTGTTCCCCACCTCTACCCCCAGCAGTGAGTTGTGCCCTTTCCTTGAGATTTGCCTATGGGAAGGGAACTAGGGAAGAAACATATTGGGTCCTGCCGACCCTGGAAGCCTGTTTGGTGTTAGTTTTGTCTTGTCTACTCCCTCCTGTCTCTGTCTGTCTGTCTGTCTGTCTGTCTGTCTGTCTGTCTGTCTGTCTCTGTCTCGCTCTCTCTCCACAATTTTTGAAACAGGATCTTGCTAGGTAGTCCAAACTCCCAATTCTCCTGCCTTAGGCCCCCAAGAACTGAAATTACAAATAGGTAGCACAGCGCTAGGCTTCTCTCTTGCCCTGCTCTGCCCTCTTCTCCCTTCTAGGCTGACACCAGCACCAGTCTGTTCCATGAAGAAGGACCTAAATGTTTACAAAAAGCCGAACACCAGTGGCTCACACCTGGAATTTTAGCTACTCAGGAAGCTGAGATCTGAGGATCGTGGTTCAAAGCCAACTGTGGTAGGAAAGTCTGTGAGATTCTTATCCCCAATTAACCACCAGAAAACTGGAAGTGGCACTGTGGCTCAAAGTGGCAGAGCACTGGGCTTGAGCAAAAAGACAGTGACCAGACTCTGAGCTCAATCCCAGGGCTGATGGGGGAGGGAGAGATTGATGTTCAGAGGTGTTATAGTTACATGAGCCAGCTGAAGAGTAACTTTCTTTTGGGATAATGTCACCCCTTCTCCCACACTTTCCCAGTTTCTCCCATCCATCCCCACCCACAAGTTGTAGCATTCATTTTCAGCATAATGTCTAATGGGTATCACTGTTGCTTTTGTTCACCTTGGTTCCTCCATTTCTGTGCCCTCCCAAAGACAGATAAATGAACAAATAATACAACAAGAAAAGAAAACCAAAACAGCAACAATAAACTCCTGTTCAGTATTTTTTAAAGACAGGACATAGAACATATACATCTATATCTTGCCTGAAGAGCTGCACACATACGGGATTCCGAACAGGAAGGGGAGAAGGCTCATTTTCAGGTAGAAAAATCCCCGCGATGGGAAGCTGTGGGATGATGCAGCCAACAGTGTTGGGCAATCACCAGAGTGGAGGGGGTTTCTCTCACAGCATGGTGGCTGTTGTTGGCCATTCATCTGCAGGATCTGGGGCTGCCCAGAGTGGGTCCTGGGGAACCAGGGGTGGTACTTACTATCTCCTGAAACACCTGGCCAGAGCAGATGGCTGAGCCCCTCCCAGATGGACCAACCTCTGCACAGCCATTTCTTCCACACCCATCCACTAGGTCAGTGTTGTTACCCTACTTTATCCACAAGGAAATAATGAAGGGTTTTATTAGTTGTTTAAAATAAAAAATTAATAAATTGACAATACAGAATATAAATATTTCTAATTTTGATATTCAAAATATTTTCATTATTAAATTACATTTTTTATATTTAAAATGTTATTTTAAATACTATTCATTTTCAGATTTTAAAATAAAAAGTATTTAAAATAACTTTTGTTCATTTAGTTTACTTAGTGCCAGTCCTGGATCTTAAACTCAGGGTCTGGGTGTCCCTGAGCTTTTGTGCTCAAGGCTAGTGTTCTAACACTTGAGTCACAGCTCCACTTCCAGCATTTTGGTATTTTTTTTTTGGCGATTACAGTCTCACAGGCTTTCCTTCTTGGGCTGGCTTTGAACTGCAATTCTCAGATCTCAGCTTCTTGGGTGGCTAGGATTATAAGCCTGAGCTATGGGCACTATTTATTTATTTATTTATTGGTCATGGGGCTTGGACTCTGGGCCTGGGTCCTGTCCCTGACCTCTTCAGCTCAAGGTTAGGGTTCTACCACTTGAGCCACAGCGCCACTTCTGGTTTTCTGGTGGTTAATTGGAGATAGTAGTCTCATAGACTAAGTCCCAGTCTGGCAAGTTATTTGGGGGATTTCTTTTGCTCAAGGCTAGCACTCTACCACTTGAATCACAATGCCACTTCCTGTTTTTTTCTATGTATGTAGTACTGAGGAATGGAACCCAGGGCTTCATGCATGCTAGGCGAGCCCTCCACCAGTAAGCCACATTTCCAGACCAGACTTTTTTTTAAGTATCTTGAGATGTAGCCCAGGTTGGCCTCAAACTTGAGATCTTCCAGCCTTTGCCCCTGGCTTGCTGGGATCGAAAGCCAGCACTCCCATACTTGGTTTAGAGGCATTCTTTACCACAAGGGCCTCCTACTTGAAAATAGTCTTTGACACTTTAGCTTCCTGCTTGGCAAGTATGGCCTGCCTCTTGCCATGTGGCCATCATGTGGCTCCCCTGCTGACTGGGTTATTGCAGGGTGACACTTTAACCATGGCCTGGGAGAAGTGATCTCCTGCTCACTCTCTCACCTCTCACCTCTAGGGCATGACCAGGCACCTACCACATCTCTCTGTGGCATCCCAGATAGAAAGAGACCCACAGGGAAGTCTCAAAAGACCGGTCTCAGAGTGCAGGGCATTGCCAGCAAGGCCTGAATAGGACAGTTGTCACAAGTGCAGAGTGACCTTTTAGCTTTCAAAATCAAAGATTTCCCAAGTCCAAGGCACTGCAGACTGTCATGGGAGGGAACAGCCAGTTTGCTTCTCTTCAAAGCCTGGATGCCCCACTCAGGAATCTGGCTTGTGTACACCCTCCCCACAAAACAGGGTATTGGAGCAGCAGATGGCAGACCTTCTCCTTGAGCTGGGGGAAGGCTGAAGCTGTCTCAACTAACTTAAAAATCACTTTGTGTTGCCAGGTGCTCATGGCTCACACTTGTAAGTCCAGGTACTCAAAAGGCTGTGCTCTGAGGATGGTAATTCAAAACCAGACCAGGCAAGAAACTTTGAAAGACCCTTATAACTAATTAACCAGCAAAAAGCCAGAAGTGGAGCTGTGGCTCAAAGTGGTAAAGCATCAACCTCCAGCACAAAAGCTCAGGCTGGAAGTTCAAGGACTGGCACATCAACATCCCTTTATAACTTATACTGGGGAAAAAGGTTGCTGGCTTGGGTGCTGGGGACACAGAGGATTATGGCCAGTCCTTGCCCTTTGCATGGAGGTGGAAAAACACAAACCCAGGGTGTCTTGAGACTGAGACAGAGGAACATAGGCAATGCAGGACCCAGGTGAAGGCCCTGCCTGTGCAGAGGCTTCACAGACTGTTTCTGCTTCCTTAGCCAGTTCCAGGAAGGATCTAACAACCTGTGGGCCCCCACTTGATGACCCCAGGATAGCCAGGAGTATGCTGGGTCTCCTGATGATCAGACTCTGTGATGCTCACATAGCAGTCGCGCTCTGATTGCTGGATTTGGGGAGAGCCATGACTGCTCTGTGTGACCCATTGGGTAACTAGGAGGAGTCTGACAGTTTGTGGGCATTGAGTAACCCCTGGGCTTACTAAAGCTTCAAGTTCCTTTCTGGACCACTTCCTATCTTCCTCTTTAAGGTCAAGGTGGAATTGGGGGATATTCACAGCTGGATGACTATTATCCATTCCATGGTGGCTGGCTCGCCCTCTCCCTTGCTCCTATCCTGGGCCAGGTTCCCTAGCTCTGTGAGAGGGACCCTCTACCTCTTCTACTCCTGTAATGCTTTGGAGTTCTGTCACATCTTTATTATCTTTGGGGTGGGGTAGGGAGTTGTGCAGGTCCTGGGGCTTGAACTCAGGGCCTTGTACTCTTGCTTGACTCTTCTTGCTTTTGGCTGATGCTCTACCGCTTGAACCATACCTCCAGTTTCAATGTTTTGCTGGTTTGAGATCAGAATCTCTCAGATATGATTGATTGCTTGGGCTGGTTTTGAACTTTGATTGTTAGATCTCAGCCTTCTGAATCGTTAAGATTATAGGCACCTAAACTGAAAAAGATTCCACTTGGACTTTTGAATAATCTTTTAACTATTGACTGCCTCATCTCCATTCCTTTTCTACATCTCTAGCAAAGTGGTCATTGCAACTGCCCATCTGCCCTACAGAAGCCTTCCTCCCTGATTCCTATTCACTTACCAAGGCCACCTCATGACAATTTAAAAAAAAAGGTGACCACAGATTTTAACTTATCAGTCCAGTGTAGATACCCTGTGGAATGTTCAGGAGGCTATGCAGAGAGAAAAGCTTGTTGTGGATGTTATGTAAACTAGAGATAAGAGAGGAACCAAGGGCAAAGTACGAGAAAGAAATTGCACTAACCAGCTTGTCGCTGGTAACCAATTGAGAAACACATTCTTGGATAACACAGCACCTGCTTCTCCTTCTGAAGCAGAACAGCATGTGTCTTCCTGGGCCATGAATTGACTCTGTCTATTTCCTCCCTCTCCCTACTGCATGCCTTTACAGACAAACACTCATCTTGAGTTCTCTGGTACCCAGCACAGGACCTGACATGTGATAAGAACTCAGTAAATGATACTTGAGGAAAAGAGTGGAAGGATTAAATAAATTAATGAATAATGAACCGACGATTCCAAGTCAGTTAGGACAGATTGCTGTCTTGGGGACCAGGAGCAGCACTGATTACATGGGGTTTGGGTCAGACTTGTACATACAGAAATGATATATCTAAGTCTGTCATGGCAAAGTAAGGGTGAACATGAGGCCAGATACCAGAGATGGAGCTGTGATTTCACCATTAGTGGCTGTGTGAGTTTGGACAAGTCACATAACCTCTCTGTGCCTCATTTTTGTAACATAGGAATGGTAATAATATCCATCTTACAGGGCTATTGTGAGAATGAAATATACAAATATGGGTGCACATTTTCTTTTCTTTCTTTTTTTTTTTTTTGTTGGTCATGGGGCTTGAACTCAGGGTCTGGGTGCTGTTCCTGAGCAATCTTGTTCAAGGCTAGCACTCTACCAGTTTGATCCACATCCCCACTTCCAGTCTTCTGGTGGTTAATTGGAAGTAAGGATCTCACAGACTTTCCTACCAGAGCAGGCCCTGAGCTGTGATCCTCAAAGATCTCAGCTTCCTGAGTAGCTAGGATTACAGGCGGGAGAGACTGGCACCCTACTGCTTGTTTCCCCTGTCCACATTGTCTGTTTAATGATAAAATCCAGACATTCGTCATTATTTCTCAAGAGGGTAAGGCAGAAGCTGGTGCCTGGGTTTAATTCTGCCTGATCAAGAAAGGGTAAACCAGAACAATCAATTTGAGACCTGGGGGTGGGGGGAATCTTACAGCACAAGGAAGAACATTTTTCTGAAGGTTTCAATGAAAAGCTTATTAACCAGGAAATGACTTTATAAGAAATAGAATAAAACATCTCGAGTCATCCGTTTGGCATTTTCAAAACAAACAGTCCAAGAAGCTTTGATGTAGTATTTATTTTCTGGGTACTTCCTAAGTGGGCAAAAAATATGAATAGGCTGTTCATGGCAAATGCAAATGGTTCTCAACAATGTGAAAAGACGCTAAGTCTCACCCCTGTGAGAGGCAAACCACAGCTACTTAGAGGTGAGAGTTTTCACCTATGAGATTGGCAAAACTCCTTATTTCGACTATAAAGACTTGTGAGGCTCCTGAGGATTTTTCTTGGAGAAATTCACCCCTCTCTCATTTTCTGCAGTGTTGCTGAGCTGAAATTTTCTCCCCTGCAGCTGGGGGAGACAGGGGTGGGGGTGAGGGTGGAGGGGTTGAGGCTTAAGTTGGCCAAATTGACATTATAGGATGACCTCTGGCAGACCACTCAAGCACTTTAAACTTTTGTTTCCTCATCTAAATAGGGACAATTATAGAGGTTCAGGAAAAACAGCCAGCAGGTTGTTAAAAAAAAAAAAAGTGGCACCTTTTATTAACGTTGGTAATGTGATAGACACTAATTTAAATACCTGTGCTTGACTATTCCCCAAATTTGCATAATTGCAAACTTGATTTCTACTTTCTAGGTAGAAGATAAAATGAAACAAGAAAAACCTAGAATGGCCAGGTGCCTATAATCTTAACTACTCAGAAGGCACAAATCCAAGGATAATAGTGGTAGATAGCCAGGGCAATAAAGTTTATGAAACTCTTGTTTGTTTGTTTGTGTTGGTAATAAGCCTTGAACTTTAGGCCTGAAGCCTGTCCCTGAGCTTTTTTGCTCAAGGCTAAGGATGCTCTACCACTTTGAACCTGTTAGACTTCCAGTTTTCTGGTGGCTAATTGGAGGTAAGAGTCTTACTGATTTTTGTGCAAGGGCGTGCTTAGAAACCCAATCTGCAGATCTTAGCCTCCAGAGTAGCTAGAATTATAGTTATAAGCCACAGCTCTTGGATAAAAGTTGTTGTTGTTGTTGCTGCTGCTATTCTTGCCAGATTTTGGGGCTTGAACTCAGGTCCTGGGCACTGTCCCTAAGCTTCTTTTTGCTCAAGGCTAGTCCTCTATTGTTTGAGCCACAGCACCACTTCTGGCTCTTTCTGTGTATGTGGTACTAAGGAATCAAACCCAGGGCTTTGTGCATACTAGGCAGGCACTCTACCACTAGACCCCTGTGAGACTCTTATCTCCACTAAAAAACTACCAAAAAGAGCTCTGGAAATGGAGGTGTGGCTCAAGTGATAAAGCACTATCCTTGAGCACAAAAGCTAAGGGACAGTACCCCTGTCCAGAATTCATGACCCAGGACTGGCACAAAAAGGAAGGAAGGAAGGAAGGAAGGAAGGCAGGCAGGCAGGCAGGCAGGCAGGCAGGCAAGCCTCAAATGCATAGATTAAAAGAAAAAAGCAAAGCAATATGGAAACAAAATGAAGTAACATGAGACTATAATAGTTATGAAATAGATTAAATTAAGCTAAGCTATCAAAAACTTGAGATCCTCCTGCCCCAAAGTTCCAAATAAATGAGTTGGAAATTTGGCACCTAGTGTGTTTGCCTAGCATTCATGAAACCCTGAGTTCAATTCCTCAGTGCCACATAAACAGAAAAATCTGGAAATGGTGCTGTTGCTCAAGTGGTAGAGTAGTAGTCTTGTGCAAAAGAAGCTCAGGGACAGTGCCCAGGCCCTGAGTTGAAGCCCCAGGAGCGGAATATATATATTATATATATGAAGAAAACGTGAAGCTGAGGGTGTGACTCAGTATATTTATCTAGCATGAGTCACCTGGCTGATTCCTGAGTGAAGAGAGATGAGGTAAGGAGGAAGAGGAGAAGAGAGAGGAAGTGGGGGGAGAGGGAGAGAGGGAGAAGGAGGGAAAGGAAGGGGAAATAAATTTTAGAATGATAAAGCCTTTTTTTAAATTATGGTCCAGAGACCATAAAAGAAAAGATTGAGAGATTTATGCCACAAGAAATAAAAACTTCCATGTAAAAAAAAAAAAAAGAAAGAAAAAGGAAAAACCTGTCAAGCACCAATGGCTTACACTGAGATCTAAGGATCTAAGGATCACAGTTTGAAGCTAGCCCAGGCAAGAAAGTTCCTGCGAGACTCATCCCCAATTAACCACACAAAAAAAATGGAAGTGGAGGTGTGGCTTAAATTCATAGAGTACTAACCGTGAGGGAGAGTGCTCAGGGACGGCACTTAGATGCTGAATTCAAGCCCCATGACTAACAAAAAAAGGGGGGCAGGAGTTTGGCCTGGTGGTAGAGTGCTTGCCTAGCATACATGAAGCCCCTCGTTCAATTCCTCGGTACCACATACTTAGGAGAAAAAAAAAAAAAAGCTGGAAGTAGTGCTGTAGCTCAAGTGGCAGAGCACTAGCCTTGAGAAATTCCAAAGACAATGCCCCGGCCCTGAGTTCAAGCCCTAAGACTAGGAAAAGAAAGAAAGAAAGAAAGAAAGAAAGAAAGAAAGAAAGAAAGAAAGAAAGAAAGAAAGAAAGAAAAAGGAAGAAAAACCTAAGTAAAGCCAGTAGACATTCATAAGACTAACAATCCAATAGAAAAATGTCTCTAGGGTATCAAACCAAAGAAAAGAGAATTGAATTTTTGTTGTTATTATTGTTGTTGAAGGCCTGAACTCAGGGCCTGCACACTATCCCTAAGCCTTTCCACTCTACTATTTTGAGCCCTGGCTCCATTTCTGGTTTTCTGATTGTTAAATGGAGATAAGAATCTCATAAACTTACCTCTCTGGGATGGTTTTGAACCTTGTTCCTCAGATCTCAGCCTCCTGAGTAACTGTCAGGCTAAAACCAAATTTGATTGTAACAGTTTCTCACTGTGTAGCCCAGGCTGCTCTTGAACTCATAATCCTCCTATCTCAGGCTCTTGAATGCTGGGATGATCTCTGTGTACTACCATATCTAGCTAAGAATCTACCCAATGATCTAACTAGATAGCCAGATAGCTATCTTATGAGGGGGATCAGATCCAGGGGCCTAACCAATGCTAGGTAACTGTTCCAAGACTGAGCTACATCCTCAGCACTTAAATAGCTCTTAAATGGTCTTTTACTTTTTTCTTTTTAAATGAGGAGGCACTGAAAACAAAATACAAATGCAAATGAAGTAAAATGTAAACCTAAATGCAAATTAATACTACTTGGAGACATGATTTTTCACCTATCAGATTGGCTACAATCCAATAATCCTATATGGTGGTGTTGCCAAACATAGAGAAGTGGGTGAGCCTGAATTGTTGAGAAGGCAAATTGGAACAACCTCAACGGAGAGCAATTTACCAGTGCTTATCAAATCTACAAATGCCCTGGAAAGAGTCTGACCTACCTTTCTTCCTTCCTTCTTTCCTTCCTTCCTTCCTTCCTTCCTTCCTTCCTTCCTTCCTTCCTTCCTTCCTTTTTTTGTTGGTTGTAGGGCTTGAACTCTGGGCCTAGGCACTGTCCCTGAGCTCTTCAGCTCTAGGCTACCATCCTACCATTGGAGCCACAGCACCACTTCCCATTTTCTACTAGTCAATTGGAGATAAGAGCCTCAGGGACTTTAGTGCCTGAGCTGGCTTTGAACCATGATCCTCAGATCTCAGCCTCCTGAGTAGCTCGGATGACAGGTGTGAGCCACCGCACCAGGCTTGGGAAGAATATTTCTGTGAGATTTTCCTTTACAAAAAGTATATACGAAGTTATTTTTCTCAGCATTATTTGTATTAACAAAATACTGACACTAACCCAAATGTCTGCCAGTAATGAATTGGTTAAGTACATTCTATCTATGAAATGGGATACTATTCAGTCCCTAAAAAGAATGAGGATGTTTTTAGTGCATTGATTTGGACAGATACTGAAGGCAAACTGTTAAGTGATTAAATGCAAGCTCAATGCAGCAGATGCTACATTTTGTATTTAGGGGGGAAAAAGAAGTAGAAACATGGCCAGGAATTTGGCCTAGTGGTTAAAGTGCTTGCCTAGCATGCATGAAGACCCGGGTTCGATTCCTTGGTACCACATACATAGGAAAAAAACGGAAGTGGTGCTGAGGCTCAAGAGGTAGAGCTCTAGCCTTGAGAAAATCCAAGGACAGTGCTCAGGCCCTGAGCTCAAGCCCAGGACTGGCAAAAAAAAAAAAAAAAAGTAGAAACATTTGTATTTGCACAAAGATATGAAGAACCCAACAAAACTACTAAGTTGAGATAAGAGAAAGAACTGAAACTGAGCAGCTGAACAATGAAGAGTAGAAGGAAATAATTTTACTTTACATCTTTCCCCCCCATAACTTAAATCTTTTGAAATCATGGATATATATGACTTGCTCAAAATTTTAACGGGACATATTAAGTGACAACAGGAAGTTTACATGAAGCACAAAGCTAAGTTAGGGTAACAGCAAGAGAAAGAAAGTAGGAGATGGTAAAAGTGGCATACGAAATAGAAAACAATTATAGCTAATGGCCTGGGACAAAGGGGCCACTTCTGTTTATTGTATGTATGAAATCCTTGACCAGATATTGATGATATATACCAGTAATCCTAGATATTCAAAAAGCTGATATCTGGAAAATCAGAGTTCAAGCAAGGTCAGGAATCAAAGTCAGCTACACAAATAACCTGCAAAAAGCTGTGCTGGAGCTGAGCACTGGTGGCTCAGGGTAGTGATGCTGGATTCTCAGGAGGCTGAGATCTGAGGGTCATAGCTCAAAGCCAGCCCTAATAGAAAGTCCTTGAAACTGTAATTAGCCACCAGAAAACTGGAAGTAGAGCTGTGGCTCAAATTAGTAGAGCACTAGCTTTGAGCAGAAAAGCTCAAGGCCAGGGCCCACGTGCCCTGAGTTAAAGTCCATGACTGACAAAAAAACAAAGCAAAACAAAACAAAACTGTGTTGGGTGCAGCTCAAATGGTAAAATATCAAGCATGAGTAAGAAATATGAGTGAGGGCCGGGAGTTTGGCCTAGTGGTTAAAGTGCTTGCCTAGCATGCACGAAGACCCGGGTTCGATTCCTTGGTACCACATACTTAGAAAAAGCCAGAAGTGGTGCTGAGGCTCAAGTGGTAGAGCTCTGGCCTTGAGAAAGTCCAAGGACAGTGCTCAGGCCCTGAGCTCAAGCCCAGAACTGGCAAAAAGAAAGTAAGAAAGAAAGAAAGAAAGAAAGAAAGAAAGAAAGAAAGAAAGAAAGAAAGAAAGAAAGAAAGAAAGATGAGTGAGATTGAGGCTCTGAGTTTAAGCACTGGAATCCACAAGAATAAAAGATAAAACATTCTTCCTCACTAAGAATTACATGTCCTCTTTTTCTTTCTTTCTTTCTTTTTTTTTTTCTTCCTTTCTTGCCTTTACTAGTGCTTGAACTCAGGACTATGTGCTTTTTCTGCTCAAGGCTGGACTGTACCATTTGAGCCACACCTCCACTTCTAACTTTTCACTTGTGAATTGGAATGAAGAATTTGATGGATTTGTCTGTCAGGACTGGCTTTGAACTTCAACTCTCAGATCTCAGCCTCCGGAGTAACTAGGATTACAGGCATGTGCCACCAGCACCCAGCTAAGGGAGAAATTTTATACATTGAATAAAAGAGCATCAAAACAAGTAAAAAGTAAGTAGAAGGAGAGATTGATAAAAACAAAGAAGCGATGGGAAACATATAACTACCAGAGGAATGGGTCATGCAGGCTAAAATTACTCATGATCTTAATATATATGTGTACGGCATCTATGTATATAGTAGAATAAGTCTAGAAAAATACCATGAGTTTTTAAAAATCTCTTGGAATCACAAAAAGAAAATTGTAAACAAAAATTAGAGTATATGTAGAGTGCTAGCCTTGAGCAAAAAGTGTCCAAGGACAGTGCCCAAGCCCTGAGTTCCAGCCCCAGGACTGACCAAAAACAAAACAAAAACATCAAGTGTTTCTCTACATCTTCTCTTCTCCTCTTCCGTATCCCATCAGCCCCTCTTATGCTAGCCAGTCCTCATCAAGTCGAGATGTCCTTCACCATTTATAAGAAAGGCCTGGGAGCTCATGGACAGGCTGTGCCTGGAGGTGGGGGACAAGATGGCCAGTAGGACAGGTGGTGGCACGGATGACTCATTCTTTGGTGGATCCGCCTCTACTGAAGTCTCTGAGGGTGAAGGTTCCAAAAGCACAGTCATCGCTGGGGTTGATACTGCCATGAATCAGCAGGGGAAGGAAACCAGCTTCACAAAAGAAGCCTTCAAGAGTCCATGAATTCAATCAAAGATAAACTTGAATAGCAACCAAAACAGTAAAGTCTTTTATGAAAGTTCTGGTTTGTGTTTTTTTTTAAATAGGGCTGGTCCTGCAATCATGAGCTTCCTACCTTAGCTTCCTGAGTGCTATACCAGTTCTTCATTGAGGAAAGTGTGAATCCAGATGGTTTGGCTGCTTGCTCAACTATGATAACAGTGCTGTGACTCACATACATTTTTTTTTCTTGTCCAGGGCAATTGTTATAACCAGTCAAGGCATTCTTCTAGTTCATCTCTGTGTGTGCCATTACTGAGGCTTGAACTCAGGGCTTGAGTGCTGTCCCTGAGCTTTTGTGTTCAAGCCTACCACTTGAACCACAGCTCTACTTCCATTTTTTTTTTTTCTGGTGGCTAATTGGATAAGAATGTGGGAAGACTTTCCTGCCTAAGCTGGCTTGCAACCATTTATCCTCAGATCACAGCCTCCTATGATAATCACAGCTAGTATTACAGGCATAAAACACTGGCGCCTGGCTATAAAATTTTAAATTTTGGCATAGAAATAGAAGATATGGCGGGGGATGTGGCTTAGTAGTAGAGTGCTTGCCTAGACTGCATGAAACCCTGGGTTCAATTCCTCAGTACAACATAAACAGAAAAGGCTGAAGGTAGTGGCTCAAGTGGCAGAGTGCTAGCCTTGAGCAAAGAAAGCTCAAGAAGAGTGCCCAGGCCCTGAATTCAAACCCCAGGACTGGCAAAAAAAAAAAAAGAAGAAGGAAAGGAGGGTGGGAGGGAAGGAAGGAAGGAAAGAAAGAAGGGAGGAAGGGAGAGAGGGGGGGAAGGGTGTTACCAGATGTGTCAATTACTTTAGATCTGTTGTGAGAGCTAGGTCTTTAGGTTTTTAACGGTAGGAACAAGACTTACACAGAGGAATACAGGAACAACTTTTATTAGGACATTGAGCCAGACAAAGCGGCAGCATTGACCCTTAGCAAGTTGGTCAAGGAAGCTCTTCAACAAAGGAAAGGGAGGAGGTCCAGCCAGGGGCTCCCATCTAACTGATCAGTGTCTGAGCTCAGTTGTAGACAGCTTTGGTCATTAGGGTAAGGCAGGCTTTCGAGAGGCCCTGCTTTAATCTGTGTTAGTGTTTCTAGATGTTATATTTTTAATTTTGAGGTGGCATATGGGCTCTAGGCACCCATTTTTGTCCTTATTTGGCTTTGCAGTGAAAGCACAAAATAGATAGTCACTGCAGGGCCCCTTCCCACCATCCAACCTTGGTTGTCCCATTTTTATGTGGCCCTGGACTATCTCACATTGTCACCTGTCATCATCACAACTGTCTGCCACTTGTCACCCACACAATACCAGGACTTAAGACAAATAGAAATGATATCATTTGCACTCTTCATTTGTTCTGATCATGATTTATTTGAAATGGAGGCATCATTTTTTTGTTGTTGTTTTTGTTTTTGTGGTGGGGCTTGAACTCTGGGCCTAGGCATTGTCCCTAAGGTCTTCAGCTCAAGGCTACTTCCCTACATCTTGAGCCACACCTCTGGTTTTCTGGTGGTTAATTGGAGCTGAGAGTCTCATGGACTTTTGTGCCCAGGCTGGCTTTGAACCATGATCCTTGTATCTTAGCCCCCTGAGTAGCTAGGATTATAGGTGTGAGCCACTGTGCCCGGCCTAAAAGCCATCATTTTTTTTAAGGAGGAAAAAAAAAGTCCTGTAGTTTTTCTAAGAATAAAATGTATTTCAAGTTTAAAAATTACAAGTTTCCAAATCTATTATTCCCCCCTACACACACACAGACACACAGACACAGACACACACACAGACATACACACAGACACACAGACACACACACACACACACACACACAGAATCTAGATTGGATCAAAGAATAATTGAAAATACAATACCCAACCATTTATAAAATAATGATACAGAAAAATGTAAAAACCAAAACGAATGTATCTGATGCAACCAAAGCCTAATTCAAAGTTAAAATTTTAGCCTTAAATTCTTTTTTATATTTTTTTCATTGTCAGGGTAATGTATAGAGGGGTTACAGTTACATTCGTCAGATAGTAGGTACATTACTTCACACACATTGATACCCCTTCTCATGTTTTTGTCCCCATTTCCCTCCCCCACTTCCTCCCAATCATCTTGTTTCCCTCCTCTTTCCTACTGCAAATAAACAAATACACATATATACAATATACAAGGTAACAAAATCAGGGACAGTAATGATATGAGATTAACCAAAGGGCAACAAGAGAAGAGAAATAACATAGTTTATTAAGAACAACAATCACACAAGATAAAGCTCATGTTTCCATATCCTAGAGTTCCTTTTATTTAGTCTCATACTATATGACCTTATGTACCTAGGTTTTACGCTATTGTAATATTCTGCTAGGAGAGTCCTAGATGTGTACTAATTATTACAAATGAGGGAAACCATGGAGCCTATGTTCCTTTGGGTCTGGCTTACTTCACTTAATATGATTTTTTTCCAAGTCTTTCCATTTCCTTACAAATGGGGCAATGTCATTCTTTCTGATGTCAGCATAGAATTCTATTGTGTATAAGAACCACATCTTCTTGATCTAATCATCTACTGAGGTTAGCCTTAAGTTCTTTTTAAAAATTTTTATTGTAATATAAAGAGTTATAGCCTTAAATTCTTAAAAAAAGAATAATAAATACAATAGGCATTCACTTCACTAAATAGGTAGAATAAGATCAGAAATGATACTTCAAAGTAGCTGGGTGCTGATAGCTCACATCTATAATTCTGGCTACTCAGGGAGCTGAGATATGAAAGTAATTGTTCAAAGCCATCCCAGGTAGACCAATCCAAGAAACTCTTACCCTTAATTAACCAGAAGTAGAAGTGTAACTCGAATAGTTGAAGGCTCACCTTGAGAGAAAATGCTAAGTAAAAGTGAGAGGATCTGGGTTCAAGCCCCACTTAAAAAAAAAAAAAAAAAGTACTTCAAGCCAGGTGCTGGTGGCTCATGCCTGTAATCCTAGCTACTAAGGAAGCTGAGATCTGAAGATGATGGTTTGAAGCCAGCCTGGGCAGAAAAGTCCTTATAAGAAGACACTCCAAATCTGGAAGTTCAAAGTGATAGAGCATTAACCTTCCCCAAAGGAACTCAGGAACAGCACCTAGGTCCTGACTTCAGGCTCTATAACCAACAACAAGAACAAAAAGATACGTCAAAGTAATTAAGAGGAAAAAGTAAATGAAAATAAGAGTAGAAGATAATTACTTGGTAAACCATAGATCTGAGAAATAAATTCAGGTGTTTGTTTTGAAATTGGGAATCTTATTTTTATAGTCCAGCCTGGCCTCAAATTTATTATCCTCCTGTTTCAACCTTCCAAGTACTGGGATTATAGGTATGAGCCACTAAGCTCAACTTCTTGTGAATTTCATGTGAACTTTATCCCTTGACAATGATCCTGCACTCTCAACTCCTACCACTCTGGTCTCCTTGCTGTTTGAATTTGGAAACCAGACTAACTCAGAAAAATGTTTGAGGAAATGGCACTGTGACTCAAGGTGGAGGACAGTAGCCTTGAGCTGAAGCGATCAGGGACAGTGCCCAGGTCAAGAGTTCAAGTCCCAAGACTAACTGACAACAAACAAGAAGAAAAGAAAAATGTTTGAAGTAAAACTGGTACCCCTGGATCTCTATGCTCTTATTCCTTACTTTCCACTGGCTCCCTAATGCAAGCCAGCTGAACTCTAAGACCCAGCTCAAATGCTGCCTGCGGAGAGTGGACAGAAGCGGACTGGCTGGTGGTCAGCTGACTGCACCCATGCTCACTGAGGTGGAGAGTGGTATGAGGCAGACTTCCAGAAAGAAGCTGGGGACAAATGGGCTGAGCAGCTTAGGCTCCAGAGACCTGGACGTGTTTGTAGGGTGGCCTCCCTCAAGTCTGGTTCTCCTTACTGACCCATTTCCTGGCTCCCCTCCACCTCCATGACAAGGCAAGGGCTGGGAGGCAGCTCCTGGCAGCTCCCCTGTTACCATGGCTAGAGTCATGCAGCAATATCCATCTGTTTGGCCCAGCCCCCGCAGGGCTCTATGGTCATGGCTTTGTGTCTGCACAGTGGCCCTCTTTGTGCTGAGCAGCCTCCCCCATCCAGGCTGCCCTTCTCTCTCTCCTTTCCCTCCTTCTTTTAAGAAGCATCAGTTATGTAGAGACAGGACAGAGATCTGATTGGCTTTTCCCACTGAGTCTGCATAACTCTGAGCAAGTCAATATAGCTCAGAGACAGAGCATGGGAAATGAAAAGGAGCTGCTGTAGGAATCAAACTCCTGGGAGGAGGTCATCTGCACAACAGCAGCAGCGTTCACCAGGACTCCTACCCAACTTCATGTTCACTGAACCCCCTACTTCCTTCTACCTCCCCCTCATTCTGCCTGTCTAAGTGGCTACTGTCCCATTTGACAGTTGAGGAAAGTAAGATCTGGGACAGGGCTGGTTTCACAGACCTATGATATATACAGGAGCCCTTTGGGTTTGAAGGTCCCTGTACTTGGGGGTTTTGTTGTTTTCTGGTTTGGTTTTTTGGTGTAGATACTGGGGTTTGACCTCAGGTCCTGGGCACTGTCCCTTAGCTTTTTTATTCAAAGCTGATTCTGGCATACTTCCCGCATTTTGGTGGTTAGTAGAGATGAATCTCACAGACCTTTCTGCCAGCCTGGGTTTGAATTGTGATCCTCAGATCTCAGTCTCCTGAGTTGCTAGGACACAAGCGTGAATCTCCAAGGTGCTTGGCTCCTGTACATGGTTTTGCTACTCTGCTGGAATTATTTCTTAAGCTAATATTATTATAATTAATATTAATATTAATAATCTGCAGTGATGGTGACCAAAACCAGGGACTCACACATGCTAAGCAAACCTTCTACCATGGCAGACTGCCTCCGTCCCTGAAATTCTGGGGGATTTTTGAACAAGAGGTCCATATTTTAAAATTGTCCTCTATTCTGCAAATTATGTCACTGGTCTTGCCTGGAGGATGGTAGAGTAGAAGCTTGCCAAACCTGGATCAGGCTTCTTACTTCCCAAGGCCTCCTCCCTTGAGTGCCTGCATCTTGGCATGCCAAGAGCTAGAGCTTCCAGGCTGCATTTGGCATTGTGGCCTTGGCGTCCACCCGGGAAACCTGAGGAGCACAGTTCCCACTGATGACAAGGGAGGGAGGAGGGATACGGGGAGGCCTACACAGCAATCCAGGGAGCAATGAGGTACAAGGCTGCTACAGCAACTCTGCTCTATGTAACTGGAACTGCCACAGTGGGTCCCAGCTGCCATGGTCCAGCCAAGCTCTGGGAACTTAGCCTTCCTTCCCACCCCGGTGCAATTCCAGGGGAGCCCCCAGACTCGCACTGTATGACCTGACCTTCCCTTTCCTGAACCTCCATGAAACATGGGAACGATCACACTTACCTCAGAGACTTCTGGGAGCTGCCTTAACACAATGATGGTACAAAGCAGGCTATTACTAAATAGCCCATTCATTTACTATGGATGCTCATGCACTGCTGGGCATCTAACTGGGTACAGGACAAACTAGGGCCCTGCCTTCAAAGAGATCCTAATTAAAGAAAGGCCCAGATACTGGGGGTGAAGAGAGCAGGAGGACATTTGAGTTAGGTCTTAGAGGATCCATGGATAGGAACCAGAGAAGGAGGGCATAAAGGGAGCTGTGCGGGCAGAGGGAGTGTCAGTCTCCAGGTAGGAGGTGAGTGAGAGCTCTCAGCCAGGCTGAATCAGAGGCAGGAGAGGAGGCAGAGAAATGGGAAGCCCAATGTGGGAACTAGGGGTCTGAGCTGTCTTGAGGGTGCTGGAGCCCTAAGAGAGTGTGAAACAAGGGACATCAGCCTAGCCTGTGACAGAGGGGGTTAGACCCTTGGGCCAGCCAGGAGTTCTATTCCCAGCATGAATTCTCAGAGCAAAAGGTTTTCTCAGGGGAGGTAGAGAAGTCAGAGAGAGATGAACTGCCTGGCTGAGCCAAATGCCTTCTCAGGGGTGGAGAGTCAGGAAGCCTCCTAATGCATGGTGGTGGGTGGGTGTGGGTGAGGTCTTTGCTCTTCCCCTCATGACCTGCTGCTGCTAATGGAACAATCCCCCTGCCCCTGTGGCTCCTGGAGACCATTACTCTGCCAAGGATTCACCATTAACTTGCTGTAGCTGCCAGGTTCCAGAGAGGCGGCCTTGAAACCCATCTACCCCTTCAGATGAGTCACTGGGCTTCAATTTCCCGGTTGGATCAATGGCTTTGAAATCTCTTAGCTATGGAATCGTCTATGTATTTTCAATGAATTCTTACCAGGAAATGTAAATAAGTAAAGTTGGTCCTGCCAAGGTGCACAAGTTGAAGTGGGATGAAGCTCCCAGACAGCTTAGGAAAGGAGACTCTGAATCCTGCTGGATTTGACCTTCAAAACCCAGTGATGACCTGAGCCCTGATGGCTACTCAGGAGGCTGACATCTGCAGGTGATGGTTTGAAGCCAGCCTGGGCAGGAAAGTCCATGAGATTCTTATCTCCAATTAACCACCAAAAAGCTGGAAGTGGAACTGTAGCTCAAGTGGTAGAGCACTAGGCTTGAGTGAAATAGCTCAGGAACAGTGCTCAGACTCTGAGTTCAAGCCCTAATACTGATTTAAAAAGTGTGTGTTGGGGGGAGTGTGGCCTAGTGGTAGAGTGCTTGCCTAATATGCACAAAACTCTGGGTTCAATTCCTTGGTACCACAAACAGAAATATACAGAAGTGGTGCTGGGCTCGAGTAGGAGACCGCTAGCCTTGAGAAGCCCAAGGACAGGGCCCAGAGTTCAAGATCTAGGACTAGGGGAAAAAAAAGAAAAAAAAAAGGTGATGCAAGTATCTGGGGAAGTGTCAAAGGCACTTGGCTTCCAGTTCCTCATCAAAATAAGTACTGTCTCCTTAAAATCTGGTAGCTGAGGATGGCAGGAAAAAACCCTGAAAAAAGAACTAGACAAGCCATCAGGTAAGGATTTTTTTAATCTCCATTTTGCAGAAGAGGAGTGTGAGACTAAGAGAAGTCCTAAGAGAGAGGAGACAAGAATAAAATCTGAGCCTAAAGCTGAAAACAAACCAACAAACAAAAAAAAAAACAACTCTGCCTTCTGCTTCACAAGCCTCCCTAAGTTGTCTGATATGGCCACTCAAATGTCACACACTTCAGGGATGCAGTTTCTTTGGCAGTAAAATAAGAGTGGGCCACAATAGGGGAAACATTGCTCTGGGTGGCTATTACTCATGGTGTCTTCTAGAGGGTAAGTTCATGCCTAGATCCTCATTTTGGTATCAATGGGATATTTTTCTGTGGGTGGAGGTGCTTGTGACAGTAGATTTGATGGCTTGAAAGGGGAAGAAGGATTAAAAAAAAAAGAGGGGTTGGCTGGGGCTTTGGTGGCCAAAAGGACTTCACCACTCACAAACTGCTAAGACTTGGGTCCCGTAAGTTAGAGCAATAGAGCTATCTAGAAGATACATGGACAAACTTGAACAACAGGCCAAAGCAGGACAAGGAGCCTGTGTCTCCCAAGTGGAGGTCCCAGGGGGACTGCTGACCTTCTGTCAGAGCTGCAGCCAATACCCTTCCTGGGCCCCACCTAGGATTGGCAGCCAGGCCCTATTGGCTGATGTGGAGCCTAGCAGACACCCCAGGGCCTAGGGTAAGTGCCTTGGCTACCAGAGAGGCTTGCTCTATATTCAAAGGACCAACGTCAGACAGTGGGAGGTGAGAAGTGACTGGCCCAGAAAAATAGGCCCTGAAAGGGACTGGCACTGAGACAAGATGTCTCAGAATCAGCACTGAAGACCAGAACCCACTCTGGTAGATCAGAGATGGATTGGGGGTTGGGAGCATTTATTCATCCATCCATCCATCCATCCATCCATCCACTCACAACTTCAAGGGTTGGACTTCCCAGACCTCTGGGTGGCAGCGGGAAGAAGGCACAGGCAATGCTTGACCCCCTGAGCTCACAGATTAGGACAGGACAGAAATAGGATCCAGGAGGACAGAAGGCTTCTGAGGAGGGCAGAGAAAGGAGTTAAACAGCTTGAGATGAGTGATTTAAAAGTCCGGGGAGTTTGGGGGCCGGCTGGTGAGACCAAAGAATGGGGTGGGGGGTAGGAGAGGGCGGGGGTAGGGAGGGGGAGGCTTCTTCAGGACCCTCTGTGCCAGCCTGGCTTTGGGGTTTTCGAGTGGAGCCCTGAGCAGGCCCGAGCGAGCCGGGCTGGGGGCCGGGCGGGTGGAAGTGGCGGGTTTGTGCTCAGACTCCACGGGTGGGCAGCGACCGGGGTCACCCCAGCACTCAGCACACCTTGGGGAGAAACTCTGGCGCCTCGGGAAACCTCTCCTCACCTGCTCCCGGCTTGGGAGAGTGAGGCGGGTGGCCGGGTCCGGCCAGGCTGCGGGACGATCCCCCCCCCAACCCCAGCCCGCCCCTGCCCCGCGCGCCGCCCGTGGCGGACGCGTCGACCCCGCCGCCCCGCGTGCGGCTGGGCGGCGTCCCCCGAGCCAGCCGGTGGCGGGGTGGCCAGGGATCTGTCCGGGCTGGCGGGGGGCGGTCCCCGAGTCCGTCCCGAGCCGGTCCCGCCCGCTGAGCCCGGGGTGTGGGGCGGGGAGAAAGGCGGAGCGGGGCGGCGCGCTCCCGGGCATGTGGGCACAGTCCTGCCCCGCGATGGCGAGTCGGCATCCACACCCGGGACCTGCGGCCCCGGCACCCGGCACCAGCTAGCTGGGAGCGGAGGATCTGGGCGCCTGGAGGGGACCCGGCCAGGCCTCGGGACGTGGGTGCAGACCCAGGGCGGGGCAGGGAGAAAGCGGGGTGCGGGAGGCTGTCCCCCGGAGCGGGACTCCGAGCCGGGCTGTGGCGCCTACCTGGACTGTGGGAACGAGCCGCAGGTAGGTGACTGGACTTTGGGCTGGAGCTGGAGCGTCGACCTCGGTCGGGTGACCCGGCGGTGTGTGGGTTGAAAGTCCCCGGGAGCCCACGGGGCGAGGAGCCGCACTTGGTGTGTGTGTGTGCTCTTGGTGTGGGCGCCCCCGGGGCCTGGGGCGGCGGCCAGAGACCCGAGAACCCCCGGAGACCTGCCGGGCGGGTGGCCCCTGGTCCTAGGCGCCCGTGAGACTGAGAAAGGAGGCAATGGCAGGGGGAGGGAGGAGGCCGGGGCCGAGGCGAGGAAGGAACTTAATTTCTGTAATTTAATTCACTGCCTGGAGAGACAGTCTATAGAAAAGCAATGCCTACTGGCTTCTAGTATTACAGTGATAGGTTGGGGGTCTCTCTTCCCACCACCCTACCTCCCAGGAGGAGCCAGGCCCCAGTGGTTATTCCTGTCAGTGTGACATCCACAGCTTTCCTGAGTCCACAGCCTTGTTTTGGATCTAGGTTGCAATAATGATACGTTTTTGAGGCTCAGGTTGGGCCCCCAGAGAAGTCTCACTTAGCTGTGGGTGGGAGTGGGGAAAAGAAGATTCTCTTTAAAAGGAGGCTTGTGTGAAAGAATGTATGTGCTTGGGAAGTCCTGGCTGAGAAAGCCTGTCCCTCTTTCTTCTCTCCTTCCTGCCATGAGCTGTCTGGGGATTAGAGGTTGGGGAAGCACAGGAGGCGATCCTCAGAAATGGCTACTGAGTACAGCTCTGACTTCTCCAAATCTTTCCTTCACCTGCTCAGTATGCACAGAGAACTGAGGCTTCTAGATCAAGGATTCACGATGACCCCAGGAGAGCTTTGCTGTGCTGGCTAAAACCTTGAGTCAGGCCATTTTACCATGTAGAAATTGGGAATGATGATTCTTGCTTCTTTGAATGCAAAGTTGCCGTCATGAGGATTCTTAAGACACAGGCTAGGGATGGTGTGTGGGTGTGTGGGTGTGTGTGCACACACATCAGGGATTGCATCCAGGTCTAGTGCATGCTAAGCATGTGCTCTACCCCAAAGCTGTTCTTCCTTCTGCCTTCCCACCCCCTACTCTGCACCCCAACCTGGGGAAGGGCTATGTAAGCTCAGTGAAATGCTCAGAGGAGGAATGGGATACTCATAGATTTAACCACCTTTTGAAGACACAGGTGCCATAATAAGGGATCATGCTGGATAGTGGAATTTAATTACCCAATGTTTTCTTCTCCCCATACTCTCCTCTGTAGATAGATTGCTATATCAAAAAAAAAAAGTTCACAAAACATCTGATTTTATCTTCTCATGATTCTTGTGAGAAAAGAGTTATTATTTTTATTTTGCAGATGAGGAAAGATGCTTGGAGAGCATCTTGTCTAAGGTCACAAAGACAAGGTAAAATCTGGAACTTCTGCCTGCTTGTCCCAGATTATTCTTCCCTGTCCAAGACAGAGAGGCTATTAATGCGAGGCTAGCCTCTGGCTTCCACGCTGAAGAGAATTTGAATCCTGCCCTAGGACCATAATCTTGTGTCTGTGATTTGGAGAGGGGAGGAAGTACCCTTATGACATCTCCCCTGTTTTCTACAGGCCTGTCAGGTGCATGCTTTGGCCCACAACTTCCTCTTACCTGCCTTTGGATCCCTAGGCCTTGCCTCTCCAAACTATAGGAAAGCTGGCTGTGGGACCCTCCTGGGCTTCTGTACCTATCCTAAAAAAAAGACCAGTTGTAGGATGAGGCCAGGCCATCTTTACTCTCTCATTCTATCCCTATCACCTAGCACAGATGGGGCACAGAGCAGATTCCAGGGAGCATTTGAGAATTGAATGAGCAGGTAAAATACAGAGAAGATGGGCTTCGTTGCATGAGGGGGAGAGTCCCTATCCCCCAGTCTCCCAGGCCTGGGTCATTCTTGGACTGGAATGAGTAACAGGAGGGTGGCTATCCTGGGTCCTGCTGAGAGCTCCTCTGTGATCCTGTACCCTGATAACCCATCATTGTTACTGTATCTTCCCAGGGGAGAGGGCTAGGCACTGAGGCTCTCAGCGGGCTTATATTGATATGGCTTCCTGATAAGTGTCCAGACTCCCAGTCTAGTTTGTAGGAGGAAGACTCTTACCATAGCTAGGTTATAGGCAAGAAGAATGTTTCCTCGCCATATGAGGAATGCAAGGCCAAGGGACCAGCTCTTTGTATATACAGTCTCCTCAGACTTCCTAGTTATAACCTTTGTAAAGGTCAGCTCTGATTATGATCTCTCTCTCTTTCCCTCCCTCCCCCTCTCTTTCTCTCCTGTCCTGGGACTTGAACTCAGGGCCTGTGCTCTCCCACCTTGAGCTACAGCTTTACTTCCTGTTTTCTGGTTGTTAATTGGAGATAAGGATCTTACCTACTTTCCTGCTTTAGCTGGCTTTGAACTACGACCCTCAGATCTCACTCTCCTGAATAGCTATGATGACAGGTATAATCCCGTTCCTGGCTTTGACTTTCTCTTCTTAAGGCAGAGTAATAACCATCTCCTCAGACTGGCATTTGAGCCCTTTCCTATGAATTCCTCAGGCCCCATACATTTTATCCTATCTAACACTTCCGTGCCAATCATACATGACCCCCCACACTAGCCTTTCCGAGACAGGCTGTGCCCTCACCCACTCAGTCTTGACACAGGCTTCTGCCGATGTTATCCAACCTCTTTGTCCACTTGACAAGCCTCAAATATTAAATCCCTAGGATGTTCTCTCTGTTCACCTCAATCCCAGCTTCCATATGCCTGGGCTTCACTTGATTGTGGCTGATTTGCCCGAAGAGACATTTCCATGATTGGGTCTCTTCCTTCCCTCAAGACTGGGTGCTTCTCAAGGGCCCAGCAGAGTGGGATCTGCGGCTGTGTGTGTGTGTGCAGGATCCCTCTGAAACTGGGCACGTGAGAACATTGGCAAATGCTTGCTGAGAGCTTGGCTCCTGGGAATATGACTTGTAATTATGTTACTCTAAGTGTAGACTCCTGGATGGTTCTCAGAAGCTCAAAGATGATCTGAACCTCAATAACAGAACTGAAAGAACAGTTAGCACACACTCCTGGGACCAGGCAGTCTTGAGAACCAAGGATTTTAGAATTCTGCAAGTGCTGGGAAGCAGCCTTGGCCTCACACATATCTTGTTCTCTACTTGAATTTGCCTATCTTCTTCTTTCTTCCCAAGCAGGGGTCCTCTTGCTCCTCCCTACACTTGCTCTTCTAGGAGCCTCCCTGAAGGCCCTGACCATATCTCTGCCCCTCTGCTGGGGATACTTGGGCAGGACCCGCTGCTGATAAGTATCCTGGAATTTAGTGTCTTTCCACCAGAATGGGTAGGTAGATGCAGATACTACAGTATTTGCTTGCACCAGGGAGGCACCATCTGTTTCCTTGTTTGATTCATTTCTCCTACTCTGTTGCACGGAGTGGTGATTCTCTCATTTGACCAGTGAAGAACTGCACTCTCAATGGGGGGAACTGAATCCATCAAGATTGCACAGCATATCACAAGTTCCAAGTTGGTGCCTGAGCCAACTTAGCTCTTGAGTCTGACTAGAGGCATCTGGTATAATAGGGGAGGGTGTGGTTCAGGATAGTGGGGTTCTGAGCCTGTGCCGCTCAGTAGCTTATCTCTGTAGTCCTATGCTGGCTTGGCTGGGCCCTGGGCCAGGTCAGAGTTGTAGTTTGGAGTCCTTCCCTGAGTGAATAAGGGCAGATCCCCCCTCTTTAGGGGGGATCTAGTTTCTTGGTGGGTGAGTCAGGCTGACCTGAGACCTATCCACTCAGATGCCTCTATAACCAGGATTCTGGGAACCTCTAAGAAGTGGTCTTGGGGTAAAGACTACAGATCATGAGGGGCTACTAGAAGGGAGACTTCATAACAGTGAAGCCACCATCCAAGGTCACCCTCATCTGTTTCCCCAAACCATCCCAGGCAAGACTAGGGCCCTACTAGCCTTCAGCATCTTGGAGGGCATTTGCGAGGGGCAGAGGGAACTTCTAGGCACTTAATCCTAGGCAGCTCAGCCTCCCACTGCTTTCAAGCTCCTTAGATGATTAACAGTTCAAGTTGTCTTTGCTGTGGTCTTTGCACACTCTTCTCTCTGTCTGTCTGTCTGTCTGTCTGTCTCTCTCTCTCTCTGTGTCTCTCTCTCTCTTTCTCTCCACCCATCTGACTCCTTCTCATCTTGCAAAATGCCAGTCAAGTGCCCTGTCCTTGGAGGGTAGGGCTGATGGCCTTGTTAAAGAATCCTCTTGGGGTCTGAATCACCATAAGTTATCACTGAAGGCTTCTGGGTGTGCCTCCTCTTCCTTGACAGCTCCATAAGATCAGGGAAAAGTCTGGCCTCAGAGTCCCCTGGTACCCTCCACAGGGTCAGCGGTAGATAGCTGCAGTGTCAACTTCCCTCTTCTTTCTCTGAGCCAAAGTGTTATCTGAAATGTCATGTTAGCAAATAACATCCACATCCTATGATTTACTCCTTAATGACAACAGCAGTGTTTGTGAAGGGTGAGGTGGGAAGGGAAGAAATATAGACAGCTATCATTCTTCTGGGGTCCCAGGACTGCTTTCCATCTGACAAAGGCTTTTAGTGTAGGAAACTTGATATGTGGTCTTTCTGGCTGTGACATCTCTATCAGCAGCCCCACCCATAATTCCTGTGGGGCCTGCTGCCTCTATGTCTTACTGATACAGCTCCATTTTCCCTGCCTATTCCACATAGAGAGACTTTCTCTTACTGTTCTGTAGAATGAACCTACATGATCTGGCTTATTTAAGTAACCTTGGGCCAGTTCTGTTCCAGAAAGGGAAGAGTACAATTTGGGGTTCAGAACTGAGGACTTTTCTGAGGACTACAACTAGGAATGGCAGATCTTAGTTCTCCCACTCTCTTCTCCCCTTTTGATGTCAGGCTAGGTCTAGTCATGTTTCCTCTCCAGCATCCCTCCCCTGGCAGATGTAGACAGCAAGGATCTCCAGAGAATGACAGAATATTCTGCTTTGCCAGGCTGGACAGGGTCCACCAGCCAGACAGGTGTACAATCTGGAGTCACTCTAGTGGAGAAGATAGAATGTTGTCCAACCACACTGGAAATTTCTAAAGCCAGCCTGGGAACTACCCTCTCTCCTATATCTGGCATTGGACTCACTAGCTTGGGGCAGAACTAGGTGAGGAGACAGTGGTCTACCTGCTGGATGTGGCTTAGACTGCAACAGCCTGATGACTCATAGCAAGATGTTGAACTAGCCCTTTCTGATGTTAATTTTTCTAACAGTAAGGTGGTACAGTAACCACCTTGGCCCTATCACAGGAAGCGAGTACTTCTCAGAGACCTGTCCACAATGGCAGATCTGCAGTGCTCAAAGAGAATGACTGGAGAACTTTCTGGGGACAGGGCCTGGGCCATGCAGGTTATGGGGTAATGACCAGGAACACGGCTTCTGAAGTCAAACCAGAGCTCTGAGTTGTTTGCTTCTTTTGTGACTCTGGAGAACTTGTTTAGACTGAATCTCAGAATTAAGTGGGAAGAAGTGAATGAAACCACTTAACCCAGAACTTGGCACAAATAGTACTTAACTCTTCTTAGGACTTAAGTGATAATGGAGGATACCCCGGAGCAAGGCATGACCATGAAACTGCTTTTTCATGCAGGGACAGGGTAGAGGCCAATGGGAGTTCTCTCTCTCTCTCTCTCCCTCTGTGTGTTTGTGTATGTGTGTGTGCTGCTACTGGCACTTAAACTCAGATCTTTGAGCTCTTGCTTAGCTTTCTCCACTCAAGGCTGGGTTCTATACTTTCAGCTTTTTGCTGCTTGATTGTAGGTAATAGTGTCAGGCTTGCCTGCCAGGGCTAGTTTCAAAGCACTATCCTCAGATCTTAGCCTCCTGATGACTAAGTTTACCATATGAGCCTAGAAGACAGTGGGATTTCTGGTGAGGGCCGTGATCACATTAGCCAGGGCACAGGCAGCCATGGATGAGTTTTAAGGTCAGGGTGATCAGATTTGGGTTTTAGGAAGTGACTGCAGAGTGAAGGCTGGATAGGGAGCACATGGCAGGACAGAAGCAAGGAGCCAGTGCAGAGGCTCTCAAAAAAGGGTACCCCGGATGGGGAGCATACAGGGAATGTTTGAGAAACATCCTTGGTTGAACTACCAGGACTTGGTGAGTGACGGACCACAAATAGAGTGAAGAAAAAGATTGAAACCTAGAAGGATGGTGGAGGCCTCAGAAATGGAAAAATGACTAAGAAAGTAGTGTGTTTCTGCTTTAGCTGGTTAGTCAAGGATTCTCCCAGGGCATGTGCCTGGGTGGAGTGGGGTGAAAAGGTGACATTCTTGCATCTTGTCATTAGAGTAGTCAGGTATATAGCACCCTGCCCACAGGCCTCTGTCAGCTGGAGATGACAGGGCAAAGTGCACTGAGTGCTCCAGAGGCATTTCCATCCCAGCCCATCCCGAAAGCCACCAATTCCCTCCTGTCCTCCCAGTCCTGTACCAGCTTTGGAGGACTCCTCTGTCCAAGGGAAATGAAGCAGGTGAAATAAGGTCCCTCAATATTGGAATTTGTTTTCCTCCTTCAGTGCATCAGAAAGTCCTTGTAGCAGGCAATCATCCCTTACTAAAGCCCTATACTTGGTGTGTGAGTGGATCCCAGGTGCAATTAAAAACTAGGGCTATAATAAGAAAGATCTGCGTTCTAATACTAACTCTATCCTTGGTTTGATGTACAGTGTTGGGCTTACATTTCCTCCGTTGTCATGTAAAGGTTGGTACAGTGATTTCCAAAGGCCATTCCAGGCCCTGAGTATCTCCACTGTGTCAATGTGTGTACTACACAAACATGGGACCGTGGGCCTTTCTGTGTGCCCGTGGTATGTGTGCAGTGGATAGTCTGACTAGAATAAGCATAGCAGGTCTTCCCATTTCTGCCTCTTTGGCCAAGGTTAGAGCCAAGAAGTCAGGCTTGGGAGGGCTTGGCCTGGATGGCTTCCTGTGACTGAGAGCCAACTCAGTCTCCACCTCTTTGTGTCTTCAGGAGCCCCCTGAGGCAGCTGCCTACCCAGAAAAATGCTGGAGGCCGGGTGCGGCCCTAGGCCAGCCAACCTGTTTTTCCTGTTCCCTGCAGAGCTCTCAGCAGCCTGTCCAGGACTGTGCATTCATGAGTGAGGAACCCGAGCAGGCACTGAGCATCCTGACGGTGAGAACTGGGTCTGATCAGGTCCAAGTGTGGGAGGCGGGACCACAGGCTGGGAGGCTGGGCAGGTGCTTGCGTGGATCCAGGGGTGGGAGCCCTGCTCTGCTTCTTTATCCTAGGCTGTGATGGATTCAGGCTTTGGGGCCCCCAAATGTAGCTTTTCCAATTCTTGGTGATAAGATGTTGAACAAAAAGCTTAGTTAACATCTGTGGTATCTAGATGTGTGTGTGTGTGTGTGTGTGTGTGTGTGTGTGTGTGTGTGTGTGTGTGTGTGAAGATACTATACAGACACTGCTCAGCCCTGGCCTGGTCCCTATAGAGAAGGGAGCCAGTGACAAGGGGAACTCCACTATGGGAAAGTGATCAGATTAGTGCCTGGCCTGGGCCAGCTGATGTGGCACTAGAAGACTCTAGAACTCCTGAGTCTAACTCCCTCTGGTACTTCATTGGCCCCACCCAAGGACAGACTGTTCTGGGCCCCTGCAGCTGTTGGAGAGACAGTTTAAGTATCTGTCTAGGACAGAAGATCCCAAATGAGCTGGGTTCATTCTGGCCCTCAGAAGAGCTGGGCTGACCTCTGTCCACCATTTATTCATTCTCTATTTCCTGTAACAGTAGGTCATGCATCTTGCTGGGTGAAAGGGACAAAAACTGCCTCAGATGGACCCCTACCATCAGGGAAGATCTGGAATGTATAGGGACCAACCAACAGGGTCTGAGGAATGGTCTGAAGGATGCTAGTGGAGGAGGTGAGCTCCAGGCATAAGAGGATTGAGAAGATGCTGGAGTGTAGATGGGTTTTGGAAAGGCTTTCCAGATAAAGCACAGCACCAACAAAGACAGGGAAGTTTGGAAGGGTCACACACAACTCATATCTTCTTCTAGACTGGGGCAGGGCCAGCAGAACTGGGCACTGAGTGAGCATTGAGAAGGACAAATGACAAAGTCAGGTGAAGCAGTCTCCATTGGGCCTTGTCCCAAAGGCAGCTGGGATCAGGAGAGGTAGAAGAGAGGCCTAAGAAAGAGAGCCAAAGACTAGTTGTCTGTAGAAAGAAGGGGCTGGAGACTAGGAGGAATGACCTCACAGGTTGGTGAGTTGGCCAATAAGGAGGAGGGTGGGCAGGGTCAGTCTGGACCAAAGCCAAGGTGATGGAGTTCCCAGCTGGCTTGGAGGGTGGAGGCCAGGATGTCTTAAAACAGGTGGAAAAGGCAGTTCCCTTGGTTTCTGAGGAGAGAGAGAAGTCCCTACCCACCTCTCTGTGTCAGAGATTCCACCTCGGTGACCAGTAGGAAACTGCAGACTGGTGAGATCTTGACTAGAGAGGAAGATGAGGACTCTGATCTCACCTCAGAGAGACCACCCAGCCTCAGCACAAAGATTAGAGCAGCCCAGCGGTGTGGGGAAGATAGATGTGTACCTGGAGCATGGAGGACGCCTTCTTCCCTTCTCCAGTGGGGCAGACTCTCTCCTGAAGGAAGTCTGGGGGCTGTGATTCTCTGTGTAGGGGATTTGTGATATGAGTGATCTAAGACCTCATGCATTCTTTTCTGTTCAAAGCTAGCCACACGTTCACTTCTGGCTTTTTACTAGTTAATTGGAGATGTTTCTTGGCTTCATTTGTCCTGGTCAGCCTGGATTATAATCCTCAGATCTCAGCCTCCTGAGTAGCTAGGGTCACAGGCATGAGCCATGGCTACACAATACCTCATGAATTCTTTAAATTGCTATTTGGCCATTCTTGGTCCAGGAAGAGATGCAGGATCAGACAGATAGCAATCAAATCACCCTGAACATGGGCAAACTTAGGGACATCGGAGCACTCGGGGGTCCCTTTTAGTGTTAGCTCCCCCTGAATCTTTGAGCCCCCATCATGACCCTGATGGCTTCTTTTTCACCCTCCCACAGGGCGATGGCAGAGGCAGACCTGGATCTCTGGAATGACACCAGCAATGACACGTGGGATGGGGATGAACTGGGCTACAAGTGCCGCTTCAACGAGGACTTCAAGTACGTGCTGCTGCCAGTGTCCTATGGCGTGGTGTGTGTGCTGGGATTGTGTCTGAATGTCGTGGCTCTCTACATCTTCTTGTGCCGCCTGAAGACCTGGAACGCTTCCACCACGTACATGTTCCACCTGGCTGTGTCGGACTCGCTCTATGCAGCCTCCCTGCCACTGCTAGTTTATTACTACGCCCAGGGCGACCACTGGCCTTTCAGCACAGTGCTCTGCAAGCTGGTCCGCTTCCTCTTCTACACCAACCTCTACTGCAGCATCCTCTTCCTCACCTGTATCAGCGTGCACAGGTGCCTGGGTGTCCTGCGCCCTCTGCATTCCCTGCGCTGGGGCCGAGCCCGCTATGCCCGCCGGGTGGCAGCGGTTGTGTGGATGTTGGTCCTGGCCTGCCAGGCACCCGTGCTGTACTTTGTCACCACCAGCGTGCGTGGAGCCCGCATCACCTGCCATGACACTTCAGCCCCTGAACTTTTCAGCCACTTTGTGGCCTACAGCTCCGTCATGCTGGGTCTGCTCTTTGCCGTGCCCTTTGCCATCATCCTGGTGTGTTATGTGCTCATGGCACGCCGGCTGCTCAAGCCAGCCTATGGGACCACTGGTGGCCTGCCACGCGCCAAGCGCAAATCAGTACGCACCATTGCCCTGGTGCTGGCCGTCTTCGCCCTCTGCTTCCTGCCTTTCCACGTCACCCGCACCCTCTACTACTCCTTCCGCTCCCTTGACCTCAGTTGTCACGCCCTCAATGCCATCAACATGGCCTACAAAATCACTCGGCCTCTGGCCAGTGCCAACAGTTGCCTTGACCCTGTGCTCTACTTCCTGGCTGGGCAGAGGCTTGTCCGTTTTGCCCGGGATGCCAAACCACCTACAGACCCTACTCCCACTCCCCTGGCTCACCGCAGACTGGGTTTGCACAGGTCTGACAGAAATGACACCAAGAGCAAAGAAGTGTCATTTAGTAGTGATGACTCGAGGCAGACCGAATCCACGCCTGCTGGGAGTGAACTTACAAAGGATATCCGGCTCTAGGACCTGAAGCCCTGGCCTTGCACTAGTTTATTTGAGGTAGCTATTGGGGACCAGGGCTTGTTCAAGTGAGAGAGAGTAGGGGAATCAGATTCAGAGGAAGGCAAGCATCAGGTCGAATGCTACCTGATTCCTATGCAGGTGGCTGGCCGTTCCCACCACCATACGTAGGCTGGAATTCAGCCTGAAGTCAAATGGTGAACCTGGTTCAGAGAGGAAGGTGACTGGGCAAGATCACACAGCAGAGTCCAGGCCTGAGCTAGCTGGAGTGGGGGCAGAGTTACAGGGTAACCACGAGACCCTGGTAAGTAGTCAGGGCTGAGTTTGCACAGTGGTCTGAGGTGGGACTGGGTACCACAGTGAACTCAGCTCAGAGGAGTATACCCGGCCCAGGAGATGTGAACATCTGGGGACTGATATTAGAAACCATTTGGAGGCTCCCCTGGGCTGGGAGCTAAGTTGAAGCTGTAACTTATACTAAAGATTATGTTGCCTGCTGAGCTGGACTCCTGTGTGTCAGTGGATACAGATGTGATCCCGGAAGCTGTTAACATCTGGCTTTTTTCCCAGACTGTTCTCTGTGCTGTGTACCCTCCCACCACTGTGTCAGGAGAGTCTCACATCAGGGATCCCTCTGCAGACCCCAGAGGACCCCCACTTAGAAGACAGTTAGCTTCCATCCCTAGCTCTGTGCTGAGCACAGAGAATAGTCACATGGGGTTCCACCCAGTCCTTGAGGTTCTCCAATCATGCACTGGTCAGTGTTAGCCATTTACCCAGATCCACTCCTCGAGGCTCGTGGGAAGCCATTTGCTATGGTATAAATATTCCCACGACAGCCAAGGTTTTTTTTTTAGCTGTTTATAGCAATTTTATTCATAATTGCCAATATTGGAAAGCAACCAAGACCCATAGCCAATTTCAAATTACCAACATAATGTCAACCTCTGCAGTATTTCTGAATAGTCAATCATCAGATCTCACAAGCAGGTATAAGTTGCTTCAGCACAACACTGGTCTTTTGGAGTGTTTGGGTGGGAACCAGAGGGTCCAGAAGAGCTTCCTGGTGTGTGTGTGGTATGGGGGACGGAGGGAGGGCGTCCTCCTGTGCTGTCCCTTCAGGGGACCACTGAGATGCAGAACACATCCTAGGCAGGCATGGAACAAGGGGACAGGCAGGGTGAGGACTGGGCCATAGTGGGGCCTGGCTAGGCTTCCTTTGCACAGGGGGTAGTGTGACAGAGATACACTACTTTTCTCCTATGGGGACTCAGCTAGACAGCTCCTGGCCCAGGCCTTTGAGCAGGGTTAGGGCAAAGCTAACAGGCCTGACACATGGCTTTAAGGACAGAGACTCAGACTTACCTATGGGCCTACTCTGCTTGGGAGAAAGACCCTCTCCACCTCACCTCCACCTGCCTCCCGTGACATCTCCATCCTTCCCATTTCGCCTGCCTTTGATGGCAAAAAGGGACCCGGGGGTTGCTCTATGTATGTTTGCTTTGTTTTGTTTTGTTTAAAGGCCTTGGTGTGGTTGCCCAACTGGCCTTCACCTCCTGAGTCCAAGTGATCCTCCTGCAGCTCCAGCCTCCTTCAGGCAGGCTATTGCTTTATTTAGAGCCTAGCTGCATAGCGCCCTCAAGTGGCAGGAACCCATCACACGCCATGACTCCAAAGACTGCTCTTGAGTTGTGTAGTGCCAGGTGAGATCTTCTGCCTGTGAATGAGGCCTAAATCTCTCTGAGCTTTCTTGGTGACTGCTTCTCACAGCCTGGCCTGGATCTTTCCTTCAGGCCTAAGCCTATCACTCTCTTTCCAGCTGCTACTCAGGTGAAAGGCTATCCCAGTGTATAGAGAGCCCTTTCCCAGATGGGAAGCTCTGCATTCTCACTCTCTTCACCCTGCTGAGATCTGGAGGCTGGGAGTTGTGCCCCACAGCTTTGGGGTCCCCTAGTGTGCATCTATGGTTGGGGCTGGGGCCATGGCTACAATGACACTTTCCCTGATAATGGAGACCAGTGTGCCAAGCCCCAGAAGCTTATCCTAACCCACGCCTGCAGATTTCTCAGGAAAAAGGACTTAGGAGACAGGAGGGCTTACTCACCACCAGTACTATGGCAGACATGGGTAGGGATGAAGAATGATAACCCTAGAGGAACCAGAAACAGGTGGATCACACCTCTAGACAGAAGTCACACTGCCATTCCCTCTGTGTGGACATGTGGTCTTGCTGCTCGGTGTCCAGGCAGCTTGCCTGGAGGGCAAAGTTCCAGACCCTGCCTTCTTGTGCTATTTTCAGCCCAAGTTAAGATCAAGATTTTCCATTCCTGCCCTAGACTATTGTCCAGCAGCGACATGGGGTGACCGGCCTGTCCTTAAAATATCTCCTCTCCCTGGACCTTCCTGGTCTCTCTGGGTCTCCCCAGTCTGACATCACTTCCTAGAGCTGTTATCTCCTGAAGGCCACTACTAAAGGACACTTGAGTCACTCAGTCACCAACAGGAGTCTAAGGGCTATCCAGGCCAGAACAGGGTGGGGCCACAGTCAGTCTGTAGATCAGGAGGAAGGAGCCAAGCTCAAGCTGCTCCTGCTGCTGCACCACCCTCCTCCCTGCCTTGCCTTTCCCCAGAGCTATGTAGCTGAGGCCAGGGTTGCAGACTAGAGGAGAGGAGGAAAAGGGGTAAGCCTCTATGTAGCAGCTGTCCTCAGTAAGCTCCAGGTGACAGGGAGTGGTTCTGGCACCTGTAAGTCGCTCTCCCCTCCCCGCCTCGCCCCGTGGCCTAGGATGTATGGGGGATCCTAGCAGATATCCCATCCTCACTCCCAAAGGTCAGGAGAGGTCCTGGACAATGTGTATCCCTCACATACTTCCTCCAGTCTCCGTCCAGCTCGGGCCACCAACGCGGCTCCTCTGCTACCTTGTCACCACGGATTTAGGCTAATCTGAATAGACTCAGAGACACAGGGAAGAAAACTCAATGTCCCAAGCACCAGGCAACATGATTACATCATTATATTATTTATCCTTCATCCCAAGAAGTAGACATTGCGGTCCCCTTTAGCAGGGAGAGGTAGGCAGCAAGGACGGCTTGCTCCAGGGGTGAGTGGAGACAGAATCCAGGTCCCTTGTGTCCACAGCCATCTCCTGTCCACATGGCCTCTCCTGCATGACTTGCAACCCCTGTAGGGCAGGAGGCTCTGTGACGTTAGTCATGATTCAGGGCCAGACAGGCAGTGTGTCAAGGATGGGGTTTAGGTGTTACCTGAACTTTTCCAGCAAGTCACTCCATCTTACAGTGCTGTTTTCTAGTGTCAGGGAGATGCTGTCTTCCTTGTATGTCTTCCCATTAACTTGGGGCCTGGTATTGTGCCAGGGCATATGAAACCCACCCAGAGTTGGTACAATTTAATATATCATCACATCAGGATCAATGCTTTAGAATAGAGAACAGTGGAAAAACAAGAGACTTGCTTGATCCAGGGACCTCTTTGGCCAAGCCTTCCCCTCACCTTGCCTCCAGCTGTGGGAGGAGCGACACAAATGCATCCTGGGTAAAGTCTGGGCCTCCTCTGCCTTATTGTGACTGGGGAGTGCACAGGCACACTGGCCTGTATATGTTCCTGAATCTTATCCAGGTCTCTTCTAGGGAGACAATAGAGAGAGAGAGAGAGAGAGAGAGAGAGAGAGAGAGAGAGAGAGAGAGAGAGAGAGAGAGAGAGAGAGACAGACAGACAGACAGACAGACAGACAGACAGACAGACAGACAGAGAGCACAGGGAAAGGAGGAAGAAGATGAGACTGCCCCTGATACCAAATGGCAGAAGCCAGCCCCTGTTGGCTGGAGAAAACAGCAGAGACTCAGCTGTTTCTCCCTGACAGGTGAGTCACCCCCTCCCCTCATGGTGGTCTGCAGCCACATCTTGATTCAATTAAGAGCCTGGAGATCCCAGATGAAGGACTAACTAGCCTAGAGCTGGGCCAGAGCAAGCAATGGAGGGTAGGTTTCACTGTGTGACCTGAGGCCATCTACCCACCCTCTCTGGGCTACCCTCCACAGTTTTGCTTCCCTGTCCAATTCTTCCTCAGTTAAGCTACCTACACTTTTAAGCTATAATGAACAGCTGCTTCTCAGGCATGCCAAGACCACTGGGTCCTTGGTTCTGAGGAATGGAGTCAGGGCAATGTGTTTCCCTGGCATCAAGTGACTAAAGAGGTGAAGTGACCCCTTCCTCTTCTTCCCCCTCTCCTTCCTGCTTACCACACAGTGCCCCATGCCGGAATGGTGGCTGCCTCTGTCTCATGTGGTTGCAGAGAAGGCTTGGCCAGGAGGACCTGGACTGTAGGGGAAGGGAATCGAGCCCCAGAATCAAACTTTTACCCTCCTCTGTCTCAGTGCATCCTGTATCCCCGCTCAATTTCCCCATCCTTGATGCTTGGCTCTGCCCAGCTTCTCTTTGCTCAGAAGGGGCTCTCTAGGCTTGCCCCTGTCTTGGCTCCAGCTCAGGCAGGTGTCTCATCTCCTCCCTGTCTCAGCCAGGAACAATGGAGCAGGCAGTGCTGTTCACTCATTGGCCTGAGCCCTGTCCCCTGGGGCTCCATTCACCCACCACCTTGGACTATTTTCATCACCAGCAGATGGAATCAGAAAAAGACTTTCCACTCCAAACACAATGCCTGCCCTGGACCATTGTCCAGCTGTGATGTGGGGGAGTCTGCCTGTCCCAAAATAACTCCTATGCCCACCCTCAGGCTTCCCTCCCCTGTTCCTCATTTCTCCACCCTGCTCTCATTCCCTGAGACTGTCAACTCCTGAAGGCCCTAAGAAATAGCACGTGAGACACCACGAGTTGGACTGAGTTTCTGTCCTGGCAGGGACTCCAAGGGTTGTTTGGCTGCTTAATGGGACTGGCAGCCCAGAGAGGGCTATGCCTTGTCTAAGCCCAGGGCTCTCTGGCTGTTCCCCCAGCCTCAGGCATCTCCAGTAGCTCTATCTCCTGGAAATGGAAGTTGAGGATGTGGTAGTGGTGGTGTGGGGGAAAGGGAAGAGACACATCTCTGATTCTTTGGGGAGGTAATTTGGTCATGATGCTACAGCCTTCACGAATGTGTTAGTCAGCTTTCTGCTGTTATAACAAAATACTTCACATAATCACCTTATAAAGAAATAAGATTGACTTTGATGCAGAATTTTAGAGGTTTCATTCTAGGATCAATTGCTCCTGTTATACATCGTGGTGGGAGCATGTGGTACAGCAAAACCATTCACCTCATGATGGGAAGAGATCAGAGAAGAGGAATGGGCCTGAGTCCCTCTCAAGACCACACCTCCAGTGACCTCACTTTTCAGTGTGTTGAGGGGTCAGCCATTGAGCTTGAACTCAGGCCTAGACACCCTCAGTGAGCTCTTTTGCTCAAGGCTAGTACTCTATCACTTTGGGCCACAGCTACACTTCAAGTTTTAGAGATGAGAATCTCATTGCCTTTCTTACCCAGGATGGCTTTGAACCATGATCCTCAGATCTCAGCCTCTTTAATAGCTAGGATTACAGAAAGACCAGTGAAACCAGTAGATCTCACTTTTTAAAAGGTTCCAACCTCCCCTCCCCCTGTAGCATCATGCTGGGGACCACATCTTCAACACATGGACCTTTGGATGACATTTGGGTCCAAACCTCAGTAATGCCATATAAAAGAACCCCAGAGGGGCTAGGAGTTTGGCCTAGTGGTAGAGTGCTTGCCTAGCATGCACTAAGATCCAAGTTCGATTCCTTGGTACCACAGACATAGAAAAAAGCTGGAAGTGGTGCTGAGGCTTAAGTGGTAGAGCTCTAGCCTTGAGAAAGTCCAAGGGCAGGGCTCAGGCCCTGAGCTCAAGCCCAGGACTGGCAAAAAAAAAAAAAGAAAAGAAAAAAAAAGGAGCTGGCTGTAGGTCTCTGGGAAGAGACCCAGTTCACAGAACTAACTCTGTAGGCACTGACCTTGGACTTCCAGCCTTCAGAGCTATCAGAAATAAACATCTACCACGTGCCAATGGCTCAGGCCTATAATCCACGCTACCCAGGAGGCTGAGATAAGAGGACTGAGGTTTGAAGCCAGCCTGAGCAGGGAAGTCCATGAAGACTCAGCTCCAGTTAACCAGCAAAAAGCCAGAAGGAGAGTTGTGAGTCAAATGTAGAACACCAACCAGCACTGAATGAAAAAGACAAGCAAGAGTGTATGAGGATCTGAGTTTATTCTAAGTACTGGCATAAGAGAGAAGGGAGGGAGGGAGGGAAAATCAGGAGATGAAAAGATGGAAGACAAGCTGGAGAATGGCAAAAAGAGATGGGGGTGTAGACAAGATCTAGCTGCTAGTTCTAGGAACCAACTTTCCTTCCTTCCCTTCCTCCTTCCTTTATTCCTTTCTTCCCTCCCAACCCACTCTTCATCCTTTCCCTTCCCCACATCTCACCTTCTCCCTCCCACTTTTCGCCCTTAGACTTTTTGGAAAGGGGCAGTCCAGAGCTTCCTCCTCATCCCTTATTTCTTAGCACTGACTGATTATCACTGTGTATCCCAGTTTAGTTGATGTTGCTCTGCTGTCCTCTGGTGGCGAGAGCTGAATACAACAGCAAGAGATGAGGACTGGAGTATTATAAAAATACCCCAGTTGGCTGTTATGGGGAGAAAAAGGGTAGGGATGTGGTGTGAGAAGTCAGAGAATTGAAACTGAAAATATGAGTTTACCATGACTATTCTACCCAGATGATAATGCCTGACCCTCTCTTGGCTCTTTCCTGTGCCCCCAATCCTAGATCAGCAATAGGAGGGTTCAAACAGGACCCCGCTCAGGCTGGGCACTCTGGGTCACATTCCAGTAACACTATCCTCACCAGAGACCTTGTATGCCTCTGGAGGTCCTTATAGTCTCACAGGATGGCTCAAAGATGCATTTTTTGCCAGTCCTGGCACTTGAACTCAGAGCCTGGGCACTGTCCTTGGACACTTTTTGCTCAAGGCTAGCGCTCTGTCTTGAGCCACAGTGTCACTTCTGGCTTTTCCTGTGTATGTGGTACCTAGAACTCGAACCCAGGGCTTCATGCATGCTAGGTGAGCGCTCTACCAGTAAGCTATGCTCCCAGCCCAAGATGCATTTTTATTAAAAGATTTATTAACTCTGATTTCTTTTATATCACATTTCAAACACCATGTTTAACAAGTATTCAAGAAGGGAATCTTTATATACAATCACTGGCACATAAATTTTAGAACATAATTAAAATTAAGCTGAGACTTTATGTGTCATAGATACATATTGTTCTATATAATATAACATTATGTCTATAGAGTATATATCCCATCATAGGTTTTAATGTCTATATAGTTATGTTTATATCTCTAAGACTCTGTCCATAACCTTAAGTACCTGAATACTGAATCATCACTCTTGTGCTGTTTGGATCTAATATCTACATATCAAGGAGACCATGCACCTTTTGTTCCTTTGGTCCTGACTTATCTCCCTCAACTGGATTTGCATTAGTTTCATCCACTTACCAGCAAGACGCATTTTTTGAAATTGTTTTTTTGGTACCAATATTGGGGCTCAAACACAGGGCCTTGATAGTCTCCTTTCACTTTTCCACTCAAGACTGGGTGCTCTACCATTTGAACCACAGCTTCAATTCTGGCTTTTTGATGGTTAATTGGACATAAGTCTCCTAGACTTTCCTCTCAAGGCTGGCTTCAAACCTTGATGCTCAGATCTCAGCCTCCAGAGTAGCAGGAATTACAGGCGCAAGCCATTAGCACCTAGCAAATATGGATGTTGTCAGCTATCCTAGAAGCCCAGTGATTATAACTGGGCACAAATTAGGGTTTTTTCACAATATACCTATAATTAGGATTTCATCAGCAGGTACAATATGTCTGAGTTACGAGAAACAGGAGGCCCAAGTGTTGTGCCTTGGGGTGGAGCTAGAAGCTCCAGGTGCCTGGGGGAATCTTTGGTCACCCTCCAAGCCCATTCTCATATCCTCCTCTGAGACTTTTGTACATGTTTTTTGTTAGCCAGTTCAGGGGCTTGAACTCAGGGCCTGAGCACTGTCCTTGGGCTTTCTCAAGTCTAGAGCTCTACCACTTGAGCCACAGCACCACTTCCGGCTTTTTTATGTGGTACTGTGTTGGGGCCTAGCCTCCATCTCTGAAGCCTGATTCTGGCTCAGCTGCAATTAAAGGGCTTTGTCTAGGCATTTGGTCTTTTGCATACCTCTCTTAAGGCATCGCTGTGTACGTGACTCGATTGAACCCCCCGCAGTTTCGCGGGTCTCGCAGCAGCTCAAGTCTCGCGCGCTTTCCTGCACCTGTCCTGCCCACTACCTGAAAGCCCACCCAGACCCTTAGTGGTAGCACAGCGGCCCTCTTCCTATTGGCTAGCTTCCCAGTGCCCACCTTCTCCTACCCTAACAGTATATAACTAATTGTCTGACGCAATAAAGGAGGAGAGCATCAGAGATCAGCAGAGATCAGCAGAGAGATCTGATGCGCTTCCATGGTTAACACTGCTTCTGACTCAGCGTGGTTTTTTCTTCCCCGGTGATTGGGGGAGGGCTGGGTCTTCGACACTTACCATCTCGCTCGGCCCCCGGGGGACTACAGGCTGGCCCTGTGTGTCCCTCCCCGTTCCCGTGTTGCTGCCCAGAGAGGAGCAACAGCTGGTGCCCCGTGTGAGGAAACTGCCGCCCGTGTGAGGGCTCCACGTGCTCGAGAAACTCACCGCCGACGAGCTAATCGGACTGCGGGTAAGTGTACTCCCATCAAATATGGGAAAGAACCTTTCTAAGAATGAGCCTTCCCTCGACTCTCTTAAGCTCTTCCTTAAAAGTCGAGGGTTAGAGATTTTAGTTGCACAGACATGTAAAGTTTGGGATACTTTAGTTAAAATCGCCCTGTGGCTGCCAACTAGCAACTTGGTAGACTGGAATACTTGGGACAAAATTGAGCATCTAATCGGAAAAGCCCAGATAAATCAAGGGGAGATTCCTTCAGGAGGAGTTTATTCAGTCTTAAAGTCTAGTTTTTCTCCTCAACTTTCCAAGGAGAGGGCTGAGTCCCCTGGGGACACAGTTAACAAAGAGGGGCCAGATGCCTCCCTTACTCCCTGCGGAGATGCTAATCTCTCATTGTCTACTGAAAGGCCAAGTTCCCCTCAGGGAGATGAGAAGGAGCCACCCTTTACCCCTCCCCCATCAAACCCAGGCCATGAGCCCTCAGTAGTCTCACAGGAGGGTCCGGGCCTAGTGGGCTGCTCAGTTAGTTTCCCAACCCCCACAGCGCCAGGGCTCCATCCACCCTCAGTAGTCTCACAGGAGGGTCTGGGCCTGCCAGGGCTCCATTCACCAGATAGGCTTCTGCACGGTGCTTCTGAGGTCTACAAGATATTGCAGCCTTTGAATGGAAGTGTGTCAGAAAGGCCGGAGAGCGTGACCCCATCAGACAGTGTCACTAGTGAGGCACCATTTGAACCTGGCCCGGAGTCCTACCAGCCATTCCTGGTTAATATTGACCCGGGTGGTAACCGCCCTGCAACCGGGTATCCCTGGGAGCCTGGCGACCTTAAGGAACTCAAAAAAGCTGTCTTAGAAGTTGGCCCTAATGCTCCTTGGACGGAAACCCTCCTCCAAGGCCTTGCTAATCAACCATGTACTGCAGCCGATTGGATGGCTCTAGCCAAAGCAGGTCTTCCAGGCCCGCTTTTCATTAAGTGGTGTGCCCTGTATAAAGAAGAATGCCGCCAACAGGCGGAGAGGAACCAACACGTGCAACCTGTAATCCCCATTACTTTGGGGATGCTTGCAGGGACCTCTGATCAGTACTCAACGGGGATCCAGCAGGCCGCCATCCCCCCTCCCTATCAGGATCAGATTACAGCTTTGGGCCTAGTGGCCTGGAGAAAACTGGAGGAGGGTCCCTCTGAGTCTCTGATAGCAGAAATTAACCAAAGACCAGTAGAGGACCTGTCTACTTTTGTTGATAGAGTTGAGAAAAGCATAAAAAGGAAGTCTTTAAGCCCTTGGAACTCCCCAGTATTTGTGATTAAAAAGCCTAATGGCAAGTGGAGACTACTCCAAGATTTGAGAAAAATAAATGAGAGGATGGAACTTTTTGGGACCCCCCAAAGGGGGATGCCCTGGATACCTGCCATTCCTAATGACCAATATCTCATAGTCATAGACATCAAAGACTGTTTTTTCTCTATTCCTCTCCACCCGGAAGATACTGAGAAGTTTGCCTTCTCCCTTCCTTCATTAAATTATAAGGGGCCTGATTTGCGTTTTGAATGGACAGTTCTACCTCAAGGTATGGCCAATAGTCCTCCTATATGTCAGGACTATATGTCTAGAGTCTTATCCCCTCTTAACGAGGAGACAGGCTCACTTTTCTATGTATATATGGATGATATCATTATAGGAAGCCCAGACACTCAGCATTTAGATTGTCTTTTTAATAAATGTCTCCAACTGTTAAAAGATAATGGCTTCCAAATTGCCCCAAAAAAAATCCAAAAGATACCCCCCTTTAAAATCCTGGGATCTGTCCTAACACTGGATGTTGTGTCTCCTTTAAAACCCCAATTATCTATCCAAGATACTTATACCCTGCCCCAACTTCAAAAACTTCTTGGTGAAATTAATTGGATGAGACCATGGATCTCTATAACCACTGCAACCCTCACACCTCTTTTTGATCTCTTAAAGGCTCTTGATCTGACCTCCATAGTAACATTGTCAGCTGATCATAAGGAGGTTCTAAATAAAATTCAATTAGCTATCAATGAAGCAGCCTTAAAGAGGTATGATCCTGCTATGCCCCTAACACTCTATGTCCTATCAGGACAGACCCTCTTCACTGCCCTTTTAGGCCAGGAAGGGGAACCTCTTCACTGGATTCATCTGTCAGTCGGAGGAACACCTAGAGTTTACTCCATGACTGACCAGATGGCAGATTGCATTGTCAAAGGACGAGACTTATCCACTCGTCTTTTTGGGAGTGAACCCCACTCTCTTATTGTCCCTTTTAGGATTAATGATTTCTCTTGGCTACAAAGAAATAATGCTAGACTTGCAATAGCCATGGAAGGCTTTCCAGGTAAAGTGGATTGTCATTATGGTCCCCATAAATGGATGCGCTCCTTTAGTCAGCTGGAGTGGCGACCTCCAAAACTTTTTCTAAGTGAAGCTGATCCCTCCTTCCCCACCGTATTCACGGATGGAGGCAAGAAGGGGGCTTCTGTTGTTATTTTCTCCCCAGGTAAAGGCAATTCTCCTGCAGTGACCCTGTTTCATGAAATACAGGGCTCAGCGCAGTTTAAGGAACTTTATGCGGTGGTCTTAGCTCTATATGAGGTTACTGGTCCTCTTAACCTATTCTCAGATAGCCTGTATGTGGTCAATTTGTTACCTAACCTCATAGAAGCTCATATTAAACTTGATAGCAACCCCATCACTCCTTTGATGATTCAAGCTAGAAATCTGCTCAAACAAAGGATTGCGCCTATGTTTATTCAACATCTGAGGGGACATCAAAGCCTTCCAAGTATTTTGACCAAAGGCAATGCCCTCGCTGACCAGTTAGCCTCTAATCCTGAATGTTACACTTTACAGGAGGCTATCTCTTTCCATCGGCTCACGCATGGGAGGGGACTACACCACCGATTTCCCCAAGTCGCTATTAAAGACCTAAAAAAGATTATTAGAACCTGCAAGTCATGTCACCCTTTCTTACAGGTTCCACCGCTCCAAATGGGTGGTGTTAACCCTGGAGGTCTTAGGCCTAATAATCTGTGGCAAACGGATGTTACACATTTTCCCTTTTTTGGAAAACTTAAATACATTTTTTTAACAATAGACACCTTTTCCCATGCCTGTTGGGCTACAGCCCATTCCGGGGAGAGAGCTAAACATGCTATCAGTCATTTTCTTCAATGTTTTGCTACTCTCGGATTGCCAGACCAAATAAAAACCGATAATGGTCCGTGTTTTGTAAGCAAGTCTCTTGATGACTTCTTTAAACAATGGCAAATTACCCATACTACTGGCATCCCTCATAATCCCAGAGGACAGGCAATAGTAGAAAGATATAACCATGTCCTTAAATCTCAATCAATAAAACAAAAAAGGGGGAATACACTCCCCCCCCATGATCAGCTAAAGATGGCTTTGTTTACTCTCAATATTTTAAATTTTGCCAAAGGGGAACATCTCTCACCCTTCCAGAATCATTGGACAACCTCTATTCCCTATCGAACTGTCTATGTCCGGTGGAAGGACCCCCTTAATGGGGAGTGGAGGGGCCCTGACCCCCTCATTACAGCTGGAAGAGGATTTGGTTGTGTTTTCCCCACTGATGAAACAAAGCCAATTTGGGTCCCTACAAGGGATCTTAAATATTGTCCCCAAATATGGAGGGACCCCAATAATATTGATGAAGACCCAGAAGGCTCTCTGCCTCCTGAGGATATCTCTCTCTCTCTTCTTTTTCAGAATAAATGATGGACCTTACAGTGCTGATCCTGTTTCTTCTTGGAGTCAAGATACCCATCATCAAGTTCCTCTGGACCGGACTGCACAGATGGCTACCCTATGTCCTTCCATCCCTTGGCCCTATACTCCTCTTGTTCTTACTCTTAACTTTTGGGCCCTGTGTTATCAATAAGGTTACAATTCATTCAAAGCAGGATAGAATCCATTCAGTTGATGAACGAATCCATTCAGTTGATGAACGTACAGGTGCATTACCAGAGGCTTGCTACCAATGCCAATGACCGCTATGACCAAGGAGAGCCCTATGACGAGGAAGGATCCCTTGACTCCCCTTAGATGTCTCCCCGAGAGCCAATGACGGGTAAGATCTCTGGAGCGGGGACAACCTAAGACAGGCCCGGGGGTGATCTGTACTGTGGGACAGAAGGCCGCAGAGCACTCAATGACGGGTAAGATCCCCTGAAGGGGACGACCTAAGACAGGGGTTTTGCGCGCTTGTCCCCCCTGTTCTAATAAACAAAAAAGGGGGAATTGTTGGGGCCTAGCCTCCATCTCTGAAGCCTGATTCTGGCTCAGCTGCAATTAAAGGGCTTTGTCTAGGCATTTGGTCTTTTGCATACCTCTCTTAAGGCATCGCTGTGTACGTGACTCGATTGAACCCCCCGCAGTTTCGCGGGTCTCGCAGCAGCTCAAGTCTCGCGCGCTTTCCTGCACCTGTCCTGCCCACTACCTGAAAGCCCACCCAGACCCTTAGTGGTAGCACAGCGGCCCTCTTCCTATTGGCTAGCTTCCCAGTGCCCACCTTCTCCTACCCTAACAGTATATAACTAATTGTCTGACGCAATAAAGGAGGAGAGCATCAGAGATCAGCAGAGATCAGCAGAGAGATCTGATGCGCTTCCATGGTTAACACTGCTTCTGACTCAGCGTGGTTTTTTCTTCCCCGGTGATTGGGGGAGGGCTGGGTCTTCGACACTTACCATCTCGCTCGGCCCCCGGGGGACTACAGGCTGGCCCTGTGTGTCCCTCCCCGTTCCCGTGTTGCTGCCCCGAGAGGAGCAACAGTACTGTGGAATTGAACCCAAGTCTTCATGCATACTAGCCAAGCCCTCTACCACTGGGCCATGCTCCTGGTCCAACCTGTGTACATTTTTATCCACAAGCTTTATTACAACTAAAGACAGTTGCTGTCGGTAGCACAGAAAGCCCTCAAACTCTGGGCTTACACAGGCTTGTGTTGGAATCCCAGCTCTTTTCTTTGTGTACCTCATTAACTGGATGACCAAAGGCATCTCAGTTTCCTCATCATACCAAAAGGGGAAATCAAGGCTGGATGTGATCATACCTGCCATCCCACCTATGTGGGAAGGATAGGCAGAAGACTCAAGGTCGTTAGCCCAAACAAACAAAATAGTGAGACCCTACATGAAAAAATACTAAGCTGGGCGCTGGTGGCTTACACGTGCAATCCTAGCTACTCAAGAGGCTGAGATCTGAGGATTGCAGGTCAAAGCCAGCCCTGGCTGAAAAGTCCCCATAAGGCTCTTATCTCCAATTAACCACCAGAAAACCAGATGTGTGCTGTAGCTCAAAGTGGTAGAGTGCTAGCCTTGAGTAAAAGAGATCGGGGACAGGGCGCAGACCCTGAGTTCAAGCCCCACCACCAACAAAAACAGAATGAGAAAGAAGGGAAGAAAGAAAGAAAGAAAGAAAAAAAGAAAGAAAGAACTAAAGCAAAAGGACTAATGTTGTAATTCAAGTGGAATGGAAGAGTAGCACATACAAAAAAGAGTAGTATAAAAAAGGAAATTTATACTTAATATTTTATTTTCATCATCTGCTACAAATGCTTCCAGAAGTAGCAAAGTAATAGGCTTCTGTTCTCAGAACAGCACCTGGAACAAAGTAGGTACACAGTGATCACTTGGTTAATAAATGAATGAATGAAAAAATAAATGAGTGAATGAATGAACATGGCTTGTACTGATGAGTAAATGAGATAAACTGTGAAAACCTCTGAAGAATACCTAGTACCAGTGGGCACACATCACTTCCTTTCCTTACAAAGTAAATCAAATTATTTCATATGAATTTCACAATGGCCCTCTGAGCAAGAACCTTATCATTACTGATGACTCATTCATTTATTCCTCAAGTACCCGCGATATGCCAGATATTGTTCAATACACTTGGAAAGAAATAATCAGTGAGGGCCGGGAGTTTGGCCTACTGGTTAAAGTGCTTGCCTAGCATGCACGAAGACCCGGGTTCGATTCCTTGGTACCACATACATACAAAAAAGCCGGAAGTGGTGCTGAGGCTCAAGTGGTAGAGCTCTAGCCTTGATAAAGTCCAAGGACAGCGCTCAGGCCCTGAGCCCAAGCCCAGGACTGGCAAAAAAAAAAAGAAAGAAATAATCAGTGAATGGAGAAGTCAAAGATACTGCCCCTGAGCCTAATGAGGGGAAGAGAGATAATCAACACACACATATATGTAATAAAATGTAAATTATATGGCATGTTGAAAGGTTATGGAAAAACTTGGAACAGGAAGAGGGAAGGGCAGGAAGGTTGTAATTTTAAATAGGATGGTCAGGGGAATCTCAGGGAAGGCACCTCTATGAGGGCATTTAAGCAAATATTTGATGGAGGTGTAGGAGCTAGCCAATAGGGCAGGCCTTCCTGAAAGAAGGACCAATTCCTAAAAAGCCATGCCATGCCAGGTGTGAGGTGGCATGGTCCCAGAAGAAGAGGGGTTACAGGTCCCAGAATTCCTCTAGGACAATGAGCCAGAAAGGAATCCACAGTGAAGGAAGTGCCACTTCGGAAGACAAGTCTAGCCTCAGGATTGAGAGTAGGCTACAGTCAAGCAAAGGCAGAACCCTTGAGAACAGGGAAAAGCTGTTGTTGACATCCAGTGAGGAAGGAGCATGGGGCTGGGGCCAGGGGGCAGCAATGGAGGTGAGGACACTTAGTGTATGTTGAAGGATGTGCCCAGAAGATTCCTGCTGGATCAGATGGGGAATGGAGGTGAAGAAGAGGAGGATCAGAGGATGCCTGCAAGGTTTTGGAGACAGTGTAGCCAAGGTCTAGAAAAAGTCAAGTGGCTAGTCACAGGGCCGGTCAGCGGATGGGGTAGGGGAATAGAGGATGGGACCAGGTGTTTTGAAAGCTGTGCCTGGGAGAGGACTGGGTAGAGTAGAGGAAGGGCACTGCCAGCCAGCCATCAAGCAGGCCCAGGACAGCAGGGCATTTATTTGATAAATGTTTTATTCTTCTTCCCCTAAATTCCCTTGGGATAGATGTTTAATTGGGTCCATTTCTCCTAAGTCCAAGGACTGAGCTGAGCAGACACCACATCATTTGCTTAGAATTAAGTAGATTAGGAAATGACCCTCTGCCTTGGGCTGCCAGAGAAAGCAGAGCAGCTGAGCTCTGGTATCTGAGGAAGATTATGGGGTCCTCAGGGCTTCAGAGTCCAAGCTTTTCACCTTCACCGTGCCACCCCTTTGTCTATATATAGGAGTCCCCTTTCCTCTTCCCTGTCTTTTTCACCCCTTTTCCTCCCTTCCCTTCCTGCCCCTCCTCCTTCCTTCCAGAAGATCTGATTAAATAGTGCTTATATTTTCATGATGTTAAAAATATTATCCCAGGGGCCAGGAGTGTGGCCTAGTGGCAGAGTGCTTGCCTAGCATGCACGAAGCCTTAGGTTTGATTCCTCTATACCACATACACAGAAAAGGCTAGAAGTGGTGCTGTGGATCAAGTGGTAGAGTGCTAGCCTTGGGAAAGCCCAAAGACAATGCTCAGGCCCTGAGTTCAAGTCCCACGACTGAGAAAAGAAAAGTATTATCCTCAGCAAAATCTTATAGCCTCTATGCTTATATTTTCTTTCTTTCATACATTTTTACTTTTCTTGAAATTAACCATTACCTAAGAGAGACAATTTCTAAGGACAAAAGATAATAATAAAGAAATCTTAAATAGTATTTGTAGTCATATGAATAATGACATTAGCATTTGTAGTTTGAAACTAGCACATATAATAAGATGAACATATGTAATTATATGAATGTTTTTGGAAATCAAGATTTTTTCTTTCTTTTTTTCCTTTTTCTTTTCTGCCAACAGTAGACCTTGAATTCAAGGCCTTGCAATCAACTTGCTTGCTTGGCTGGTGTCTTACCTCTTGAGTCACACTTCCAGCCCTGTATTTTGCTGTTGATTTTTAGAGACAAAATCTCCTAGATATCTTTCAAGCAGCATTCAGCTTGAAAATTAAGATTTTCAATAAAAAAGAGATACAAACAAAAAACATTAAGGAAAACAACTACAATCTTAAATTGCAATTTGAAATGTGAAGTATCCTTTTTTTTAATAAAAAAAAACTATTTCCTGCTGGGCGCCATGGCTCAGGCCTGTAATCCAAGCTACTCAGGAGGCTGAGATATGAGGATCAAGTTTCAAAGCCTGTTCAGACACAAAAGGACCAGAGACTCTTATCTCCAATTAACCTCCAGAAAATGGGAAGTGGGGCTTGGCTCAAGGGTAGGACAGTATCCTTGAGCTGAAGAGCTCAGGGAAAGTGCCCAGGCCAAGTGTAAGTCCCGTGACCCACAAAAAAAAAAAAAAAAAAAAAAACAACAAAAAAAAACCCTATTTCCTGTTTTTAACCTTCTAGGTTTGAGGCAAAAAAAAATATGTGGAATAGGCCCAGAAAATTTTATAATTTTTATTTATATTTATTTATTTTTTTGGGAGAGGCATGGAGCTTGAACTCGGCCTGGGCACTGTCCATGAGCTCTTCAGCTCAAGGCTACTGCCCTACTGGTGAGCCAAGCCCCACTCCCCCTTTCCTAGAGGTCAATTGGAGATAAGAGTCTCAGGCCTTTGGCCCATCTTTTAATGGGATGGTTGTTACTTTGGAGATTAGTTTTGGAGTGATTTAATTTTTTGAGCTGTTGATATATTTTAGATATGAGGCCTTTGTCCGTTGTTTGGTTGGTGAAGATCTTCTCCCATTCTGTAGGCTTCCTAATTAATTTACTAGCTATGTCCTTTGCCATACAAAAGCTCCACAGTTTAATGCAGTCCCACTTATCCAGACTTTCTCTGATTTGTTGTGTTGCTTGGTCCTTATTGAGAAAGTTTTGACCTGTGCCAAGGAGGCCTAGTGTATCTCCTATTCCTTCTTGTAAACTTTTCACTGTGTTGGCTTTTACCTCGAGGTCTTTGATCCATTTGGAGTTAATTCTAGTGCAGGGTGAGAAAGAAGGATCCAACTTTAGTTTTCTGCAGGTGCTTAACCAGTTTGCCAGCACCACTTGTTGAAGAGGCTGTCTTTCTTCCATTCTATTTTTTTGGCTCCCTTATTAAAGATTAGGTGTCCATAGGTTTGTGGTTTAATATCTGGGTCCTCAGTTCTATTTCATTGGTCTTCAGTCCTGTTCTTGTGCCAGTACCAAGCTGTTTTGATTATTATAGCTCTGTAATAGAGTCTAAAGTTTGGTATTGAAATTCCTCCTGCGCTGTTCTTTCTGCTAAGAAGTGTTTTTGCTATACGGGGTCTTTTATTATTCCATATGAAATTTTGGATTGCCTCTTCTATTTTTTTTTTTTTGCCAGTCCTGGGCTTGAGCTCAGGGCCTGAGCACTGTCCTTGGACTTTCTCAAGGCTAGAGCTCTACCACTTGAGCCTCAGCACCACTTCCGGCTTTTTTCTATGTATATGGTACCGAGGAATCGAACCCGGGTCTTCATGCATGCTAGGCAAGCACTTTAACCACTAGGCCAAACTCCTGGCCTCTTCTATTCTTTTAAAGAATGACATTGGGATATTGATGGGTATTGCATTGAATTTGTAGGTAGCCCTTAGAGTCTTCTCTGAAGAAGAAATAAAAATGGCCTATAGACACATGAAGAAATGCTCGACATCTCTGGTCATAAAAGAAATGCAAATCAAAACAACTCTAAGATTCCACCTCACTCCAGTTAGAATGTCCAGGATCAGGACAACTAATAACAACAGATGCTGGAGGGGATGTGGCCAGGAGGGATCACTACTACAATGTTGGTGGGAGTGCAAACTCATTCAACCACTATGGAAAGCAGTGTGGCAGTGCCTCAAAAGACTAAACATAGAGCTCCCCTATGACCCAGCAATTCCACTACTTGGCATTTACCCAACAGTCCAGAAACAAGGACATACTAAATCCACTAGCACTATTGTGTTCATTGCAACACTATTTACCATAGCAAAGATATGGAACCAACTCAGATGCCCCTCAGTTGATAAGTGGATCGACAAGATGTGGTATTTATACACAATGGAATTCTATGCTGCAGTCAGAAAGAATGACATCCCCCCATTTGTAAGGAAATGGAAAGACTTAGAAAAATCATATTAAGTGAAGTAAGCCAGACTCAAAGGAACATAGGCCCAATAGTCTCCCTCATTCGTCATATCAGTAGAAACCTTGGGCTCTCCTAGCAGAGATTTACAATAGAACAAAATCTAGAGACATAAGGCCAAATAGTATGACACTAAATGTAAGGACCTCCAGGATAAGGAAACAAAAGCCATATAATGAGTGACTGTTGTCCTTAATATACTATGTTATCTCTCATCTCTTTTGCCATCCCTTGGTTATCTCATATTCTTACAATATTTCACCTTGTTATTTGATATATTTTATATGTGCTGAATTGGTTATTTGAAATTGGATAGAAAAGGGGGGAAATCAAGATAAGTGGGGGGAGGGTGGAAGGGAAATGGGAACCATGTCATGAGAAAGGGTATCAATGTTTGTGAAGTTATGCACCTTCTATCTGGTGAATATAATGTAACCCTTCTATTAATCACAATAAAAAATATATTTTAAAAAAAGAGTCTCAGGGGGCCAGGAGTTTGGCCTAGTGGTTAAAGTGCTTGCCTAGCATGCATGAAGACCCGGGTTCAATTCCTCAGTACCACATACATAAAAAAAAGCCGGAAGTGGTGCTGAGGCTCAAGTGGTAGAGCTCTAGCCTTGAAAAAGTCCAAGGACAGTGCTCAGGCCCTGAGCTCAAGCCCAGGACTGGCAAAAAAAAAAAAAATTTAAAAAAAAAAATTAAAAAAAAAAAATAAATAAATAAAGAGTCTCAGGTCGTTTTGTGCCTGGGCTGACTTTGAACCTTGATCCTCAGATCTCAACCTCCTGAGTAGCTAGGATTACAGGAGAGAGCCACTGCATGGCCCAGAACATTTTTTTTTGCCAGTCCTGGGCTTGAGCTCAGGGCCTGAGCACTGTCCTTGGACTTTCTCAAGGCTAGAGCTCTACCACTTGAGCCTCAGCACCACTTCCGGCTTTTTCTATGTATGTGATACTGAGGAATGGAACCCCAGTCTTTGTGCATGCTTAGGCAAGCACTCTACCACTAGGCCAAACTCCTGGCCCTATTTTAATCATTTATAATAAAGCAAGTTACCAGTACTACTAATGTGTTTCTAAGGAACCAACTTGAAAGAGCTCAACTGAAGATAGATGCAGTATATTTTAATTGTTATTATAAATATGATATACAGAGAGGTTACGGTTGCATAAGCCAGGCAAAGAATACATTAATTTTTGTACAATGTCACCTCTTCTCTGGCTAAATGCAGCATTTTGACTATCTAAGCAAACAAACCAACAATTGAAGTCAAACACTGGTGGTCCATGCTTGTAATTTTAGCTACTCAGGAGGCTGAGATCTGAAGGTCACATTGGAATCCAGCCCCGCAGGAAAGTCCTGTGAGACTATTATCTCCAATGAATGAATCACCAAAAGCTGGAGGTAGAGCTGTGGTTCAAGTGGTAAAGTTCCAGCTTTGAGCAACACCACCAACAAAAAAACACCCAAACCTCAACAGACAGTGCTCAGGCCCTGAGTTCAAACCTCAGGACTAGCACGTGAGCGCGCACACATGCGTGTGCGCACACACACACACACATATACACAAAGACTGAGGCACTGGGTGCTGAGGCTCACACTTATAATCCTATTCTGCAGGCAGAGATCAGAAGGATCACAATTTGAGGCCAACTCTAACCAAAAATAATAATAATAAAGAAAAAGCAGCTGGCTTGGTGACTCACACCTGTAATCCTAGCTACTCAGGAGGCTGAGATCTGAGGATCAAGGTTCAAAGTCACCCCGGGCACAAAAGGACCTGAGACTCTTATCTCCAGTTAACCTCTAGAAAATGGGAAGTGGGCTTGGCTCAAGGTGGTAGCCTTGAGCGGAAGAGGTTATGGACAGCACCCAGGCTAAGTTCAAGCTCCATAACCCACCCCCTGCAAAAAAAAAAAAAAGCAGTTTGTGAGGCCCAATCAATAAATAGTTGGGTGAAATGGTGTGTGCCTGTCATCCAACAACAGAAGAAACATAAACAGAATGAGAGTCCAGGCCAGCCCAGGATTACATGTGAGAAAGAACTGAGTGTGCAACTCAAGTACCTGAAAGTATACCTAGGAAGAGTAAGGCCCTGAGTTGAAACCCTAGGACCACCAAAAACAAATTTATACTGGGGGCATGGGTCAAGTGGTAGAGTGCTTGCATAACAAGTAAAAGGCCCTAGTTTAATACTCAGTACCACAAAATCATCATCATCATCATCATCATCATCACTGCCACCACCACCACCATCATCATCATAAGCAGGACTCAGTATGTAATCCAGACTAGCAGGAACTTTCCATCTTCCTGCTTTAACTTCCCTTGTGCTGAGATTACTGCTGTGGGCTATCGCATTCGCTTTGAGGAATTTGAGATAGAAAAATTCAAGGAATAAATGAAGAAGGATGCTAGAATTAAGCATTAATTTGTCTACTTACCCTAAAAGGTAACATATCCTGGCCTGGGTTGTCTACTATGTAGTAACTACATAGTGTTAAGTGTTTGAAATGTGGTTCATTTGACCTAAAATGTATTATAAGTATAATACACCACTTAATAATGTGGAGGAAGAATAAATATTGGAATGGAAATCAAAGCCGTAGTCCCATCTCTCCTCAACACTACAAAGATACAAAGCCCCATCTCCCTAAATGTCCAAGGCCATTTCAGAGGGAAACAGGAAATGGGAAAATAGAAGAGACGAAACCACTTCCCTAGTCCCCCATGGACCTGGCACTATAGGAATCATCAGATTTAGTATAGATAATAAGGGAGCTGTGTTTTGGGGGCAAAGAGCTTCCCAAATTGGATGCTTGGTGAAATGGTCTCTTGGGGATGGGACTTATTATCCTTTCTGTGTTAGGCACTGCCATCATGTCAGAGTATCTGCTTTGATGTCCTTCCTAGATTTTATTGTACTATATTGCCCCCAAATGCAGCTGGCTTTGGTATCAAAGAGCATCATGTCCCCTGACAGGTGCACAATTTAGCTGAGGTTCTTTATTAACTCTTGTAAATACTAAATGTTGATGTTAATGGCCTGAGATTGCTTTGTGGCCATCTATAATCTACCATTATGTGAAGCCACCACACTGCATCAGGGGTAAGAGATGAGAGGAAATGGAGTAGAGGGAGAAAGAACCACACATGGCCCAGGCCTATGTTGACCTTCTGAACTGATGACATCACCAACTATTATCTGCATGACAGCCGCCTACTGGTCCCCCGTCTCGTGTGCCAGCACCTGTCAGTAAGTAGTGGTTTTTACTGTGGAGATTATGGTATCCCAGTTCCCAGTCTTCATTTCTTTTACTTTCATCTAGTCAACCTAGTGCTAAACCTTTAGCACCTGCAGCTCTGACTCATTTCTCTTTTCTCTGAATCTGTAAAGTTCATGTATCTCAGACATACTTTTGCCAGGATCTTTAAGAAAGTATTTTCTATTTCAAAATGGGGTTTACACTGAACTTCTGTTTTAAAGCCTGAGGAGATCTGGAAAGTTAAGTTCTTTATGGCAACTTGACTGGATTAATGGGTTTGCAGAGAGCTAGCAAGCATTCTGTGATGCCTGTGTGTGTGTGTGTGTGTGTGTGTGTGTGTGTGTGTGTGTGTGTGTGTGTGGTGTGTGTGGGCACACGCACCTCTGAAAGACATCAGCATTTGAATTGCTGGAGTGAGTGGAGAAGCTGGATCCTCAATGTGAGTGAGAATCAGGCAGAAGAAGAAGATATTCCCATCTTTTGTCTAGGCTGGATATCCGTATTCTCTGGTGAATCATGCCTGCAATCCTGGGTGCTGAGGAAGCTGAGATCTGAGGATCTTGGTTTAAAGCTAGCCAAGAAGACAAATCCAAGAGTTAAAAGGCCAAAAGTGGAGATAAACTCAAGTGACTGAGCTTAAGTGACAAAACTAAAAACTAATCAATAGGCACAAACGTATCGTATCTCTATCTATTTATCCTAAAAGTTGAGTGGTTTTTCTTCCTTTTGGGCACACAAAAACCTGTCTACTCTCTACTTTTACACCTTTCTTCTGAATACTTCTTGCAGGACTTTATCAATATATAAAAAAGCTTTCTTTTTCTATTTTAACAGCCACAATTTATTTATTTGGAGAAAAAAATAGGTTTGTTTCTAATCTCGTCATATTGATTTTAAATTTCCTTTGAAAGCACTGAAATGAAAACAGCATTTCTTTTTCATTAGGAAGTTGACACTATTTTACCAAACAGTATCTGGCTGAATCTCAGACTCAATATGACATTAGTAAACACTAATTTTAATTGATACATTAATGGTTTCATTTTTTTAAGAGAGAAAGACCTATTGGCCCTAAGTAAAAATATTTGTCCATGTCATGAACTTCACAAGACACCATGGACAGTTTGAGCAGCAGACATCGATAGTCTGTCCCCTCTTTTGCACAGACATATTAATCTCTTTTTAAGGCTTCTAGAAGCATATCAACTTTTGTGCCAGAAGGCAGCTGCAGTGGACATAGGTCTGGTAGGAGCATGGGGTCTTTTTTCCATTTGCTTAGAGTCAGGAAAGGAACCCAGAGCCCTGAGGAAGAGCTGCTGGGACAGGAATTCCTGGGTCATGAATTTGTAAACTGACACTTGGCTGGGCAATTAGAACATGGACAGAAGGTGAAGGACCAACTTCCAGGAAATTGTTCCTGTTCCAGACAAAAGCACTCATAGCTGCAGGACTACAAGGCAAATGGGAGTTTTAGAAAGGAGAGTGGAGGTTCTGAGGCTGAGGCTGGGTTTGAAAACACTGGCCTCAGGCACCACCAAAGCCTGGGCATATAGGGCAGAGGAAGTCTCAGGAACTGTTGAAAATACCAGACATAGCTTGTCCAGCAGTGAGTCTTGCTGGACACCTGCCAGCTGCTCCAGCCTCTGAGACTGGGAGGAGGAGGGTGTGGGAGATGAGAGGAGAAGGCAAATTTGCTTTCAGGCACAGTTTAACAGAGAGCCTCTGGACCTCTACGGGGACTGTGGGGATGGAGCCTGGCTCCTGGGGGCCCACTGTGTATCTGCAGCCCTCTCACCCTTCTCCCAAGCCCGCCTTCCTTGGTCTCAGTGATACCATATTGCTCTTCTTCTCGTCCTCAGCCCTGGGCAGCTCCTTTTTCCACCTTCTACAGATGCCTCCATCCCCAAACAGAGTGGAACCCATCTTACCTATTGCCTGGAGGACCAACTAAACTGGTAAGTCCCAACTCTGTTTCTCCAGCCCATGGCTAATCCTGGATGAGTAGATTGGGTTTTACTGAAAAGCCACCAAGGTTCTCTGCCTAGGTGTGAGTTCAGGGATCAAACCACTTGTCTCAGCATTACTGGAGACTATATATTCCAGTCTCAGGCTGGTACTCGGCCAACCAGGGAGGATCTGGGAACAGTGCATGAGCCATGCAAGAAAAGCTGAATGCTGAGAGGAGCATGCTGGATAGCAGTCAGTACTCCCAGGTCCAGACTCACCTCTCACTCCAGCTCCTCCAAACTCCTGGCTTCCACTCAGCCTGTGGAAGCAGAGAGGACTCCTTCACCTGTAGCAACTGCTGTGGGGCCTGCCCACACCCTCAGTCTTGATCATTTCTTACACCACAATAGCTTCTCACTCTAAGAACCTCAGACTGGCCTTGGGGCTTTCTCTGGCATTAGTAGTACCTTTGGCCTGAAAGCTCCAGGATCATAAGCCTTTATTCAGTGACAGTTAGGGTTTATACCTAAATGCTCCAGCTTCCTTGTCCAGGGATAGTGGTGGGGGGTGCAGGGAGGTGGGGGAGGGAGGCATCTTCAGGACATGTGCTGTATAGTGCCCCAGAGATTCCAAAAGGACTCCTCATTGATGCTCTGCTCAGTAACCACCCAGAGTTGGCTTTCTTTCTCTCCTTAGATCACCTCCCAAGCCAGTAACTTGAACTGGAACCTCTGCCCCAGGATCTGTTTCTGGAGCAGTAACCAAAGTACTCCTTCCCTCTCCTCCACATTCATATCCAGCCTTCCTAAGACCTGATTCTACTTCCTAAAGATCCCCGATTCCATCTTCTAGGCATCCCTACTGTCTTTCCCCGTCAGGCCACCTGCCTGGACGGCTGGCTCTGCTCCACTGGTCCCTAGTGTGGAGCCACCAGGACAGGCCATCTTTACAAGGCACAACCCCAAGACTATTCCATGCCTGCTTAAAACCTTTATAGGCTTCTCATTGTTCCCAGACTGACGTTTAAGACCCTGCAAAGACCTGGCCCCTCCCCTCTCGCAGCCGTGTCGTGTCTCATCCCACTCTTTCCTTCCACTGAGTCTCTGGTAGGATGGAACTTCATGAGGTCCCCAGGATTTGCCATGCTTGACCCCATCTTCAAGTCTCTACTTGCCACTCTTCCCCAGGAATACCTTTCCTTCCTCCACCCACAGATCTCTGCTTTGTGTGTGGGGGGGGAGGGGAGCAGTTTCTGGGACTTGAACTCGGAGTATGGGTGCTGAACTTTTTTTGCTCAAGGCTAGCACTCAACGACTTGAGCCACAGCTCCACTTCCACCTTTTTTTTTTTTTTTTTTGCTGGTTAAATGGAGATAAGAGTCTCATGGGACCCAGCAATTCCACTACTTGGCATTTACCCAATCATCCAGAAACAAGGACATACTAAACCCACTAGCACAACAATGTTCATTGCAGCACTATTTACCATAGCAAAGATATGGAACCAACCCAGATGCCCCTCAGTAGATGAGTGGATCAACAAAATGTGGTATTTATATACAATGGAATTCTATGCTGCCATCAGAAAGAATGACCCCATTTGTAAGGAAATGTAAAGACTTGGAAAAAATCATATTAAGTGAAGTAAGCCAGACTCAAAGGAACATAGGCTCAATGGTTTCCCTCATTTGTAATAATCAGTACAAACCTTGAACTCTCCTATCAGAGGATTACAATAGCTTAAAACCTAGAAACACAAGGCTATATAGGATGAGGCTAAATGAAAGGATCTCCAGGATATGGAAACAAGAGCCATATAATGTGTGATTGTTGTTCTTAATGTACTATGTTATTTCTCATCTCTTTTTTGCCCCTTGGTTATCTCATATTATTACAGTATCTTACCTTGTTATCTGGTATATTGTATTGTTTATTTGTTTATTTGATTATTTGTTTATTTGAAATAGGAAAGGGAATGGGGGAAAACAAGATGAGGGGAGGGGGTTGGGGAAGGGAAATGGGGACAAAAACATGAGAAGGGGTATCAATGTGTGTAAAGTAATGCACCTTCTATCTGATGAATAAACTACTGTAACCCTTCTATTAATTGCAATAAAAATGTATTACAAAAAAAGAAATTAAAAAAAAGAGTCTCATGGACCTGGGTGTGGTGGCTCACCCCTGTAATCCTAGCTACTCAGGAGGCTGAGATATGAGGATCACAGTTCAAAGCCAGCCTGGGCACTAAAGAATGTGAGATCTCCAGTTAACCACTAGAAAACAGAAAGTAGGACCATGGTTTAAGGGGTAGGGCAGTAGCCTTGAGCTGAAGAGCTCAGGGACAGTGCCCAGGCTGACAGTTCAAGTTCCACAACCTACAAAAAAAAAAAATGTCTTACAGCTTTTCTATCCAGGGTGGCTTCAACCCATGGTCCTCAGATTGCAGCCTCCTGAGTAATTAGAATTAGAGATGTGAGCTGCCAGTGGCTGACTCTAGCTATTCTTGAACATTCAGCCTAAGCCACCCTTGCTCTTCCTGTCCTCGGGCTGTCACAGGGCCCATCCTGTGTCATGCCTCTGTCCCAATGCCTAGTAAATTCTGGTCTATTGTCCCCAGCACTGAACACTTGTTCGGGACACTGGGTGTGAACATTCACCTTTGTATCCCCAGAGCCCCACACAGGCCAGAGCACATTATAGGCATCAGAATAAAAGAATAATGATGATGGCTCTAATTCCCTAAAGAATCCTAAGCACATTCCTTCATGAACTGTTTACAGAGCACTGAACCAAGTATGGGGGAAATTGACTGGCCACCCACAAACAAACTCACTGCCCGCAGAGGAAGAACTTGGCTGGTGGGGAAAAAGGCACCAAGTGACATCATGCCACAGTGATGGGACAGTGATGGGGCATGGCAGGCCACCACTGGAGCCTAGGAAGCCCAGAGAAGGCCCTTAGTCCTGTGTGGGTGGGCGGGGAGGGAGGCAGAGAGGGGTGCTTTTTCTCTTTGCTGGCCCAGTCCATCTTCTTCATTAAAATATAAACACATAGACACATCTATACAAATATATATGATAAAATTATAAATATATAATAATATTTCCAGCTGGGTTCCAGTGGCTCACACCTATAATCTTAGCTATTTAGGAAGCTGAGATCTGAGGATCGTGGTTCCAAGCCAACCCCGGGCAGAAAAAAAATCTGTGTGATTCTTATCGCCAACCCACAGCTTAACTAAATGCCAATTAATTGAGAATTAGAAATTCAGCTCTTCTTTTGTCCTAGACACAGCTGGCCCCAGGCTGTGATATTGGACAGTAGGTATAAGGTATTTCTATTATTACAGAAATACATAGAAAGCACCCATGACTTTATTATGGGATGGAGCTATTTCCCTCCATAGACTAGCTCCTGCACTTGTCCAACAAGGGTTCAACTCCCACCTGTTACTGACCAGCCCTCCCCATGAGCCGTCCCTTACTGACTAGCCCTTCCAGTGTCTGGCTTATTTCTCAACCTACTTAGTTTCTTCTCAGGCTTTCCCACTTTCTTAGAAGACAATTTTAATTAACAAGGAGGGGACAAGTATGCAGCAAATAACTGTGAAGAACCTTCTCGTGAGATATGGTCCTATGTCATAGCCAGTTGGCTGAGATAGATCCCCATGCTCTTTGTCCTCACCTGGGTTCTTGTGGCTGAGCACATGCAAATTCCCTACATCAAGTTTTCTACTAGTAAAGTTTTTGCAAGTCACGAGCGTGTCAAATATGGAAAGAGTAAGCGCTCAGACAGCCAAGAAGTGCCTGGAGAATCGTTTATTTTCTATTGGGTGGAGGGGCATTTAAGCTGCTGCAGTGTTTTGGTATTAGTCAATGCTGCTATGCTCATTCCAACATCGGAGAGTTTCTCTTGGTGGTTTACAGAGGAGTAGCCTGTTCCATTTGGGTCTATATATATCTTCAACTCTACTTCTTCACGTTGGCTCGTTCAACCACTTGCCCAATTAGCAGTGTATAAAAATCACCATTTCGAAGGGCGCTTGGTGGCTCACGCCTATAATCCTAGCTACTCAGGAGGCTGAAATCTGAGGTTTTAAAGCCTGGGATGACTTTGAATCACAGTCCTCAGATCTTAGCCTCCTGTGTAGCTAGAATCACAGGCAGAGTTACCAGCTCCTGCCTGAGACTGAACATCTTTTATTGGCTATGCTTGCTTGCTTTTCTATGAAATTGCCTTTTTGTCTTTTGCTTATTTTTATTAGGTAGGTTTTTTTTTGTTTATATTGGGTATTTTGGTTTTTTTTTTTTTTTTTTTTAGTGACAGGGTTTACCTATATTGCTCAGGCTGGCTTCAAGCTCACCATCTTCCTGCTTTGGGGCTGGGGTGAAAGGCATGAGCCACCATGCTTTTTTTAAATTACATTTTTATTATCTTTATGCAATTATACAAAGGAATTACCACATAACATGTCAGTTTAGCCACCATGCTTTTTATTATTGATGTGTAGGAATTATTTTTATGCACTAAAAAATGACACTTCGTTATATGTGTTACAATGATCTCTCATTCTGTAATCTTTTTACTTTTCACTATTTTCCTTTATGTTTGTTTCTTTGTTTTGTTGTTGTTGTTATTTAAGAAATCATTCTATAGGCTGATGTGGCTCAGTGGTAGAATGCTTGCCTAGAATGCATGAGGCCTTGAGTTGAATGCACAATGCTGCAAATAATAATCATGGTTGCAGCAAGAAAAGAATTCAATCTTTCATCTTGGCATAGGGTAGGAAATCAGAATCTTCATTACGTCATAGCTGTGACAAGAGTTGAGAGGAGAGACTAGCACTGCAGGTATTGGTCTGATGTGACAGGGTTAACAGTCTTGTTACTGAGATGAAGACATGGGGAATGTACTGAGGGAACCGGACACTGTGGTCCTGAAAGGAGCTCCCAGGGCGCAATCTGTCTGGAGAGCAGGAGAAAGGCTAAGTTGGAACAGGGCATCCATGGAGTGCCAGTGGGTGTTTGAACCCTGCTTCTAAGGTGTGGAAGTCACTGATCTGTGGCAGGGATAGCTGTGGGCCCTTTGGTGCAAACACCAGTGGATGGGCAGGTACCAGCAGAGGAGGCAACTCCTCCAAGAAGGGTGACAGCAAACAGGACTTCTGAGTAGTTTATTCAGTCTAAGACTGCCCCCCTTGCCTTCACCTGGCTGAGCCTCCCCTTTACCCCTGGTCTCTGCTTAGTTGTCCCTTCTTCTTGGAAGCCTCCCCAGATCTCCCCCATTCTCACTGTAATGTCCCATCTCGTCCTTCACTTTTCCTTCTTAGTGAGTCCCACATGTGCAGTTGCGGTTTGTGTTAAGCTGTGGGAATGTCTCACCCGTGCTGAGAGATGTCTGGGGAATGTAGGTCGGTGGGGAGAGGGTGTTCAGAGACAAGGACTTGGAGGTCACCATCTACCAGCTGGGTCTCAGAAGAGAAGAGAAGAGAAGACAGGAAACTGTGCAGCAGAAGACCTGCTAGCATGGAGGAATGCCTATTATAGGCCAGGCACCATGCATTATGCCATCCAGATAATCACCATTCCTGGTAGTGCTCTCAACCCCACCACCTTCGGTAATCCCACTAGCTCTGTGACCTGAAGCAAGCCTATGTCCCTGGGCCTCAGTTTCCTTATGAGACTTGATAGCACCAAGCTGGGCCTTCAGGTCAACGGCCTAGCTCCAAATCTCAGGTCTCACACTTCCCAGCTGTGTGATCTTGGGCAAGGCACTTCATCTCTCTGTGTCTCTGCTTCCACATTTGTAATACAAGGGCCATGACATCTCTGGAATTACTCTGATCATTACATAAAATAATGCGTTAACAAATGTTAATAAAATAATTAGCAAATGTCCTGCAATAGGGCAGATACTTGAAAAACTATACTTTATGTTTTCTCCTCCAATCCCTTACCCATAGCCATGCCAGTCCCCTCCCACACTAATTCCAAGAGGGAAACTGAGGCCAGGCAAAGGAAAGAGTCTCAAGGGGATTGGGAATTGAATCCAACGGTGGTTTCCCGTCCTGAAGCCTTCGAGCTGCAGCTTCTTCCCCACTCTTATCACCGCCTCCTGTCCTCCAGGGCGGGCAGCCAGCTCGCTCTGGTCTGGGCGGAACTGCAGCGCGGGTGCCAGGGCAGCCAGGCCGCAGCTCCTCCCCGCCCTCCCGCCGGTTTTGCACTCCCAGCGCCAGGCACAAGGCACGCTGGGGACCCGCAGCTGAAGGGACGCACGCGGCCCCCTCCCTGTCCCCGTCCCCTGCACTCGAGTCACTCCGCTTGGTTCTCAGTTCCTCTTCCAGCTGCGCTCATGAGGTGCAGGTGAGCAAGTGCGCGCGCGGCAGGGATTCAAGGAACTGGGGACGCCGCTGGGCGCAGACGCAGGGTCCTCTCCGGTCTCCTCCGGCCCCACGGAGGGTCCTAGTGAGCGTCCCGATGGTCACTCCAGGAGGTTGTGGGGGCTGTGGACAGTGGGCGCAATTACTGTGAGAAATGGGTTTTGTGCAGTTAGTGTGTGTGTGTGCCAGCCTGCCACTCGCAGCCAAGGGATGTGGCGTGTGCTTGTCTGCAAGTGTGGGGTACTTATCTGTAGGGCCTGGAGTGACTTTGCCAGGGTGACCCAGGGCTCTACAGCCTAGGTGCTGTGCCACAGGAACCTTGGTACCCTGGGGGCACTGCCTGCATGTTGTTTCTGTGGTGAGGTGTGGGGTCTGTGTGGCTCATCTGTGCCCCCTGAGATGCACTGAGCCAGATAATGGAGGTGAGGCGCATGTGCTGCCCCAGAACAGCCTTCCAAGACTCGGGGTGACTCTCACCTTTCCACCCAGCACCCTTGAGGGTTCAGCTTGGATCTCTGTGTAGAAAGTAACCAGAGAGCCTTTACACAGCCCTTTCACCCTCTCTCCTGCCTTCTCTCCCTCTCTCCTTCTCCCTCTCCCCCCATCTGCCTGTCTCTCTCTCTTACACACACACACACACACACACACACACACACACACACACACTCATACACACATGTACACAAATGCATCCCAGAGAAGCCTTTCTGCAGATCCCATCATTCTGTCATGTGTGTGTTCTAGTACTAAGACGTAAACTCAGGGTCTTGGGCTTTCCCTTGCCTTTCTTGTTCATAACTGGCACTCTGTCAGTTGAGCCACACTTCCAGTTTAGCATTTTGCTGGTTAAGTTGGAGACATAATCTTAAGATCTTTTCTTCCATGGCTGGCTTCCAACCTCAGATATCTCCCTTCTGAGTAGCTAGGATTTACAGGCATGAGCCATCTGAGTCTGACTTGAAGTTTCAATCTTTTTACCTTCAGGATTCCCTGTGGCTTTCACATTCCTCTCTGTAATATTTCTGCATTTTATTTCCATGTAAAAATATTGCCATGGTGAATTACAATCGGGTGAGTTGACTCAAGACCTGTTGGCACATTAGGTCTATCTTAAGGTATAGGGAACCCCTGCCAATCCCTCAAACTGAGAATTTCCTAACACATGGATGCGTGGGTAGATAGACACTGTGTAGCTGGTGTCTCAGTGACATTCAGGGAAGAGACAAGAGAGCTGAGCTTCTGAAGAGAACCCCTGACTGTCAATGAGGTTCTCATTTCTACTATACTTCAAGTATCCCAGGGGACCTGGGGAAGGGGGGCTCCCATCACAGACTGCCACCGAGGATTGTCAAGGTGGGATGTCACCTTGGCATCCCAGTGCGGTTCAGAACCCAGCTCTGGTCCTTTCGCTACAGGGCTGGGAGTAAAGAAGCCCCTCTGCATCTCAGTTCCTTCCTTTGTAGAATGGGGATGTCAGAGGATTTGCCTTAGAGGGTTATGATGACTTCCTGGGCGTGGCAGCCTCTGGCATGTAAAAATTCTTTAACTGTGGGGAGAGTGAAGGAGAGCTGGTCATGGGTCCTGTACACCCTAGGAACTCATTTCTCACAGAAGTCTGAGAGCCTCCCACTGGGCTTCCTGTCCCTTGAAATGTGTCACTACTGCATTCTCAGTGGCTCTGTGACAGCTGGTAGGATGAAGTTGGACAGGGGAAATTTAAGTCTCTAGCAAAGCCAGGGTGGAGTGTGGGAGAGCAGGGCAGCCTGGGCCTTGGAGTTGGAGGGGGGTGGCTCTTTGTCATGATAACCATCAAGGGCACACACACACACACACACACACACACACACACACACACACACGAGCCATACTTGAACTTATGAACTGTCAGAGACTAGGCCTGGGATCTCTCTGCTTGAATGAAGAAAGTCAAGATGAGAAAGATGTGAGATGTTTGGTTTCTGGACCAAGGGGAGTCCCAGGAGGGCAAGTGAGAGTTTGGAATTGAGCTTCTGGCCCAATGGGGCAGGAGACCCCTCAGGCTAAGCTTTGTTTCTGAAGCTTCAATATTTGTGTTGGCAGAACCCCTATTCCTGGTGACTTCATTGGATCAGCTTAGAGAAGGTGCCTGGAGGCCTCTGAGAACAAGGGGACATAAAAGGCAGTGTTGGAACCGTGGAAACATTGAAGGGGAGGGCACCTAAATATATCTCCTATGGTAGCATGCTGTGATGGGCAGAGTGAGAGCAGGGTCTACCATTGTCCTTGCTATCCACTATCATTTGGCAAAAGTGCTTCTGCTCCCTGAGGTCCTGAAGGCTGCTCTAGAAGACTGAGGGATGGAGGATGGATTCCTGCAGGACAGAAGGGGTCTGGCCCAGGCCTGACACACTCAATTCTTTTGTGTTGGCTATTAAGAAGTGAGAATTAAGTAATGGCACTATTGCCAGCCCTGAATTTTTTTTGATCTACAATTCTGGTAATCATTGTTTATGACCCTATTACCAGCCCTAACACTCTACAGTAAGTCAAACATTCTAAAAGTCTATAATCCAAAGTCCACTCTTCTACTGTCCAACTGTAACATTCCCTGATTTCTGCCCAAATACTCAAGGCTTTGGACCCTGACTTTGGCAACCTGATCCTTTCAAGTTTATAAACTACTAAGGAAGATTTATTGGAGGTAACATTGGCAGAATTATTTGAGGAGCCTCGGGAAAAGTCCTTTGGCTTCAGCCAGACTTGGATAAAGGAAAAGTCCTTGGAAAAATGTCTCCAAGGGTAGAAACACTGAGCTCAGAGATCTGTCTTACAAGGAAGTGGAGATGGTCACAGTAGCTGGTGGGTCTCCAGGAAAGGTTGGCCGCAGAAAGGAAAAAGTTCCTTCCTAGAATATAGGCACCTCTCCAGATGAGGGACTTGTGAGGGCCACTGAGTACCTGCAAATATTATTGAGAGGAAGTTTTATTTCCAATTTTTAAAATTATCTTTAAGTAGTTGCACAAAGGAGTTTCAATCCCACACGTCAGTTATGAGTACAATGCATCTTCATCAATGTCACCACCCCTTCCATTGTTCTGCACCATCTCTCCCAATATTAAGAGGACATTTGAATCTTTTTGTTGTTATTGTTGTTGTTGTTGATGATGATGATACTGGAGTTTGAACTCAGGAACTTGTGCTTGCTAGACAAGTGCTCTTTCATCAAGAGGAGCCATGCATCAAGAGGAAAAAGAGAGAGAACAGGAAATAGGACTGAAAAGACCTTGAAAGGCAAAGCCTCATTCCAAGACACCCTCCACAGACATGCAGCAGGAAGTGCAGGCAGACTTGAATTTAACCAGGGCTATCTAGAGCCAGTTTCCAGTCCATGACTTTGAATACATCCCTTCCTTCCTTCCTTCAGATCCCACCTTCCTCACCTGGAGAAGACCAATCATTACTCAGCTTGCAGTATCTTCACCTCTACTCATCAGATCATTCATTCATTCATTCATTCACTAGTCACGCATTCTGCTGTTGTCTATGGACTAGACAATCACTGCACTGCATTCTGCAGTGAATGAATGGATTTCTTCCTTCATTTCCTCTTTTTAGTCGCCAAACCCCACTGTTCCTGCTCTTTCCCTAATATCTCTCCAATGTTTCCTTGATCTAGACTCCTGGACCCTCAGCCCAGCTCTGGAATCCTCCTCAGCCTCCTCTTCTCCACGGAGTGGCTTCCCCAGTACAGACCTGCCTTCTCTCTCCCTTCCTCACAGCATTCCATGGCTCCCCACTACTCTCCAATTACCAAGGGTCCAGGGCACCCCTAGGTGACCCTTGTCAGCCTCTCCAGCCACTTGTGACTGTGGGTCCCTCACAGCAATACCTAACTCCTGCTCTTTCCTTCCTTCTGCTCTGCGTTTGTGAGCTTTCTTCACGCTGTAGGCCCGGATCGATGGGGCTCCTCCTGTGTATCACACGTGTCCTGCCTCAGCCGTGTGTGAGAGAGTCACAGCTGTCTCCCCACCATCTCCTTTCACTGTGGCTCGGCCTCCATTTCCCTGAACGTGGTTGACCTTGGCCTTACTAGAAGGCTGGAAAACAAGGACGACATACAAAGTTCATGGGGGGCAAAATCAGTTTTATGAGGGGCATCACCCCCACCCCCACTTCCAGGGACCCTATTCTGCCCATTCTCTAGTTCTTCCCTTAACTCCTACTAACTGCTTGGCTGAAGGTTCCCCAAAGGAGCCTCATCACCCCATCATACATGTCCCAACACTGTAGCCAGAAGGAGGAGAGCACAATGCCCACGTAGGGTTCCAAAGAAGACAGCCTTGTACCTCTGCGAAACACCTGACTCTGCTCTCCTCATTTCATGGAGGCAAGGCGGAAAGGATGTCTCCACAGTGTTCTGCCCCCCACAAGGGTGTGAAACACAAAGGCCTATCAGAGCTTGGTGAAGACAACTTTTTTAGCATGTTTTTGAGAGTGTTCTTAGGCTCTGTCACAACTTCCATCCCAACTGTCACACACATGGCCCTAATGATATATCACTTCTGTGGGGGGAGGGTGTGGTCTGTACAGGAGGCTCTGAAAGGTCATAGCTTTGTGTCCTTTTCTGGTGCCCTTTGGTGGTCTCATTGCTTATGTCTCTCTTCTCATCTTGAGTGGGAATCCCTGGAATGCCTGAATTATGATATTTTTTAAGACCTATTTTATATGGTTTCCATGTCCCCAATGCAGTATGAACACAGTTGGTGTTCATTAATGCTTACTGAACTGGATGGCCCCATCCCCCTTCTCACCACACAGGGACGATCAATCAGGATTATTCCTATGATTGAATCCATTCCCCAGGCAAATATTTGCCACTTTCTTATGAGAGGGAGAGAGAGAGCGAGAGGGAGAGAGAGAGAGAGCGAGAGAGAGAAGAGAGAGAGAGAGAGAGAGAGAGAGAGAGAGAGAGAGAGAGAGAGAGAGAGAGAGAGAAAGAGCACCATAAATCCTTCATCTACTCTTTTTTAGTTGGCATCTAAGAAGTTTGTCATCTTAACCTTGATTTCTGCCCCTGTTTGTATATTTGTTTATTTCCTGACCTTTCTCTAACAGGATCATGTGACATATACTGCTATTATCTAAGCTCTCTGGTCCCTTGTGCACTGAAGTGTAAATTCCCAAGCAATCAATAAGTAAAGCCCAATATTTCTTAAATTCCAGGGGTTCCACGTACTTCTTGGATTTTTCTCTATCTCTTTGGCAACATTCCATGTAGACATGGAAGTGCTGCTGCTATACCAGGCACTGAGTTCAAATCCTAATTTTGGTACTGCTGGTTGTGGGACTACCCAGTAAGTTTCTTAATCAGTAGCAGCCTCGTTTCTCATCTGTAATATGGGATAATAGATGTACCTATTTTAGATGCTGTGGATGATTAGTTGAGCTAATAGTGTTCAGAACAAATAGCTCCACGTTCACACTGAGAACTGTGCAAACGCTTGCTATATGTAGAACCAGTCTTAATAGATGGGGGCCCTCCTGGGCCAGTCCCCGGGAGGGTTTTGTATCTGAGCTCCTAAAATGTGGATAAGTGCAGAGATTGTTGGAGATCTGATCAGAAGGTCAGGGTGGGGTGGGACTTGGGGTGCTCAAACACGTCCACTTCCACGTGATGTCACCACTCCAGGTGCAGAGTTCACACCTCAGTCCACACCCTGAAAGGTCAGGTGGAGCTGGGCTAGGAGTGGAGGAGCCAGCCGGGTCTCCTTGCTCCCATGTCCATGCCATGAGTGGAGCTGAAAATAGAAGCCTTGGTTCTCTTATCCCCAGCACCAGAAGACCCCCGGTCAGGGTAAAGGAATGGAGGGCTCATGCTTGAGGACGTGGACAGGGCCCTTTGCCTGGAAATGGCACTGATACCGCTATGACTCCTACTAGCCCAAACAACTAGCCTGAAGCCTCATTTTGAGCTGGTGGCAGATGGGCCTGGTGGCTGACTGTGTAGATGGGGTGGTAACTCCCTAAGGGACTTCTGCCTGCTTTCTTTGAGTGTCCTGGGCTGTGTAAGATGATGGGGGGGCAGCACCAAACTGGTGGATAGCCTATGTCCTTAAGGAAAATCTCTGAGAGGATGCAGGAGGCCTGGCATTTGTCTAAGGATTCCGCTAGTCTCTTTCCATCTCTTTAGTGATTCTGGAAGTTTCTTCCATGGACCTTGTGGCTGAGCAACGCTCCAGTGTTGGGGAGATGCGTGCAGACGGTGTGTGGTGTGGATCAGTGTATGGAGGTCTGAGTGTGCTGTGCCACCCCTGTGTGGTGACATTGGGGCACACACTCTTTGCCACTCTGTCAGATGTCTATGGTCCCCCTGTGGTAAAGAGGGGGGGAGGGAGGGAGGGAGGGAGGGAGGGAGGGAGGGAGGGAGGGAGGGAGGGAGGGAGACAGAGAGATTGCAAGTGCTGATGTTCTACTATTTGGACCACATCTTCCCTTTCAGATTTTTAGTGGTTAATTGGAAATTAGAGTCTCTCCAATGTATCTGCTTTGAACCTTGATCTAGACCTCAGCCTCCTGAGTAGCTAGGATTGCAGGCATGAGCCACACGAGTTTGGCTCCCTCTGTGCTTTTTTGTGATGGTCAGCAGCTGACCTTAGACCTTTCCAGGGTCTGAGGCTCAGAAAGAAGCTCAACCTCCCCTCTCTGAGAACATCACTCAGATTGCTGCCTGTTGGGCTCTGGTCTCGAGGGAATATGTCTCCTCCTGATGTCCAGGAGTCACCTGTTTCAGATGGGGAGCAGAAGGTAGTGTGGCCACTCTCCACTCTGGGAAGCAGCAAGGGGCCAGTGGATGCACACAAGACCATTTTTGTCAGTGGCTGGTCACAGGTCATAGGTTGGTCTCCGCCCTTGTCCTCTGATGGAAAGAGCTCCAGTCTACAGTGGATGGGTGGGGCTCAGGAAGTGAGAACTCCACCAATGAGGTGCTAGTACTGAACAGGAGCCCAGCTCCACATGGAGGGGACCCTGAGACAGCTAGCAGTGGCTGCCAGGAACAGGGTCTTGGGAGGCTGGGTCATGAGGGCGGCCTGCCTGGTGTGAGGTGTCATCTCCATGGCACTTGACTTACTGCTACAGAGGCCATGGGGGTTCTGCTAGAGACTGCAGGAAGGGGAGTGGCTGAAGAGGGGGCTGTGTCTACAGGATTTGAGGGCTTTGACCTTGAGCACCCTTCCCCCCTTCACTAGAGCCCACACCCAGTGCTGAGCTGGGAGGACCCAGTTAATCCGATAAGCCTTCCTCCTCCTCTTATATAACCACTTTTGTTGTGGGAAAAATCAGGAGCCTGCGATGCCCAAGAACAACACAAATCTCCCATGGTATCCAGGCTGACGTGGGGTTGTGGCAAGGATTGTGGGCTGGGAAAACACAGCCTATGCACTGGAGTGATTGGTATGCATGACACGGGCAGAGAAGCAGCCACAGGCAAATGTGCATGAGCAAAAGCATATGTCCCAGAGCACACTGCACGCTGTGCACAGCACGCTTCACAGCCACCCCAACAGTTCACTCCATGAATACCCATGGCTGCCAAGCCTCCAGTCGCCTTCATGTGCAGGGACCACCTGAGGACCTGACTCTTAGCTACTGGGGGGCTCCAAAATATAGAGAGAAGGCTATTTTCAGCCTCATATATAACAACATCTGATGGCACTTAAAAGTGGCAAACTGGGGCCAGGAGTTGGCCTAGTGGTAGAATGCTTGCCTAGCATCCACCAAGACCCGGGTTCAATTCCTCGGTACCACAAACATAGAAAAAAGCCAGAAATGGTGCTGAGGTTCAAGTGATAGAGCTCTAGCCTTGAGAAAATCCAAGTACAGTGCTCAGGCCCTGAGCTGAAGCCCAGGACTGGCAAAAAAAAAAAAAAAGGCAAACTGCCTTCTTACCAGTATCCTGTACATTCTTCAAGACTCCCTCAACATAAAGCTGCCTTTGCTTCTTCCATATAGATAAAGAAACTGAGGCTCGTAGAAGGATGACAACTGCCTGAGGTCACAGAAAATTAAGAATTAAGCTGGTCAATGACTTACAATGGCTGTAATCCTAGCGACTCAGAGGCTAAGATCTGAGCAGAAAAATCTATGAGACACTTATCTCCAATTAACCAAGAAGCTAGAAATGGAGGCATCAGACTTGAGAAAACGAGCCAAGGAAGAGCATGGGGCCCTGAGTTCAAGACCTAGTAAATTGGTGTGTGTGTGTGTGTGTGTGTGTGTGTGTGTGTGTGTGTGTGTGTGTGCGTGTATGCACGTGCATACACAAACACAGAGTTGACCAAAACCTTGAGCCTGGGTGAGGGGAAAGTGCTTAAAAGATGAGAATTCAGAGTGGCTCAGACTCCAGAAAATAGGGCATCTGTGACCACCAAGTTGTCTCCACATAGGAATGTTCCCCACCCTACCTGGAACTCCCTGAGGTCAGGAGGGCCCATCCTAGACTAGTACCAGCTGTGAGGCTCAATTTTGTGCACATGCCAGAAGAGGGGCAGAAGGAGCATAAGAACGCCTCTGCAACTGTATATGATTAAAACAAGCTCCTATCCCTCTCCAGGCTCAGCATTCTTCTCTCCACAATGGGGTACCAAGGTTTCTCCACGTTCCCATGACCCAGAACAGAAGGCAGGCTCACAAGACTCCAAATCAAATCCCTGGCAATCCTGAGCTGTGGCTGCACTGGGCAAGCCCTGCCTCAGTACCTGCCCAGCTGCTGAGATTCTGTCAAGGCTGGCCCAGGATACAGCTGAGGTTCCAAGGTTAGGGCAGTTTCCTCCAGGCTGGGTGGGCTTCTCTAGAGAGAGACAGGACTTAGTGGGAGGAGGGAGGGATCTAGCAAGTTCAGATGGGGCCTGTCTCACTGATATGAGGTTTAGTTATTCTGTTCTGCTATTTATCATTTTTCTTTATTTTTTTTTCTTCTGAGACTGGAACTAAGTATCGGCCACTTTCTTTAGCTCATTGGCTGTTACTCTACCCCCTGACCCAGGTCTCCAACCCCACATTGCTGGTTAACAATAAATACATCTCTTCTGCCAGAACGCAGGCGCCTCTAGACCAAGGACTTTGGGGCCTTTGGGTAGCATTGACCTCCTTGAGACAGTGGATGCTCAGTGAGGGGAAGGAAGAGACTAAAAGATCTGGGCCCATCGGGGCCACCATAGCTGCCTTCTCTTCTTCCAGAATACGTTCAGGAAAGGATCCGGCTGGAGAAGGCTCAGCCCTTCACGCTATCTGGACACACAGGGTGGGAACCACTGGCAACAGAGCCATTTGCACCAATATCTTAGTCTTTCTAACTGGATAAGGGGCAAAAAGGGCAATTGTGTTAGTGATGAGCATGATCAGGGATCTGTTCCAATTTGAGAGAGGCCAGAAGAGGGCTTGGGTAAGGGTAATGGGCATCAGGTACATGCCATCCCTCTGCCAGGCCCTGGACCTTTCATTTTCCCGGCATCCTTCCATGGCTAACCCATGGGTGCTCACTTGCAAGGGTCAGCAATTTGTTCCCAGCTGGGTAGTGTCTGAGTCAGCCTTGGTGTTAGGCACTTGAGCAGCAAGGGATCTTGGGAATCAAGCCCAGGCCTTGCCTTTGGGAGCTGAGAGCTGCAAGGAGTCACTTCCCCTCCTATGCGAAGTTTCTTCATCTGCTGCCTCTCAGACTTCTGGGTAAAGCAATCTGTGGCACAGGAATCCACAGCTGTGGGGGGCTGTTGCAAAACTCAAGATATACCCAGGAGTCGCAGTCGGCGAGCGAGGAGTCAGGGGTGAGTTTGCCAGCTGGCTGCCTGAACTCATCGGGAGGCTTCTTTCTTCCTTCTGGCTTGGGTTAGAAGCCTGCAGGTTGCATAGCACAGGGCAGGATAGGAGGACAGGATAGACTGGGCTATGCCTCAGTGGATGAGTGGAATGGTGAGATGGGATTGAAGGCCTGTGGGCCTGAGTTTGACTCTTGAGCACCACAAGGCACGTTGACTCTCTGAGCCCGCGTTTCTTCTTTTGTAAAATGGGAGTAGTGATGATCTCTACTGAGAATTTGAAAGCTTACAAGTAAAGGGTAGAAGTAGGTCTCTTGGATGGAGGCTGGGCTGACCCTGAGAGCTCTGGGAGACATGGGCAAGAAAGGCAATGTAATGCAATACAGCCTGGAGCTGACCCCATGTGAATAGGGGGGAAAACAAGTCTGAGTCCAGGTAGGACCTGTTATGGGTAAGCAATGTTGCTGTTGGACTCTGCTGACCATTGAGCATGGACCTGCTATGCAGGCTATAGGCACTGCACTCAGCCCTGGTCTCTGAAGGTGTGTGGGATTCACATCTCTTGTCCAGAATGGCTGTTTGCTGACTTAGGGGCCATTTGATACACTCAGTATCAAATGATATTTAAAACTAGAGAAGATCAGCTGGGCTCAGTGGCTCAAGCCTATAATCCTAACTACTCAGGAGGCTGAGATCTGAGGGTTGTGGTTCAAAGCCAGCCCAGGCACTAAAAACTGTGAGACTCTTATCTCCAATTAACCACTAGAAAACTGGAAGTAGGGCTTGGCTCAAGGGGTAGGGCAGTAGCCTTGCTGAAGAGCTTAGGGACAACGCCCAAGGTCCAGGGGTAGGGCTTATAAGGATTCTTTATAAGGAGCATTGTGGATTTATATGTGCATGGAAGCCTTCAGTATGTATGTGTGAGAACGCGCAGCTTGTGAGAGAATGCACATGTGTGCCTGTCTGTGCTTGTTCCAGGACTGGATGAGTGAAGGGATTCATTCCGCACTGCCTAAAACCCCTAAGACCCCTATTTAACTGGGCTGCTTCACCTTCTTTATTTTTATTTTTATTTTTTTTTGAGGAGGGGATTGGTTTTGATTTTGGTTTGTGCTGGTACTGGGGCTTGAATGTAGGGCTTTGGCAATATCTCTTAGCTTTTTTCTTACTCAAGGCTGGTGCTCTACTACTTGAGCCACAGCTCCATTTCCAGCTTTATGATGGTTAATTGGGCTGCCCTGCCCAGGCTGACTTTGAACCCCAGTCCGTAGATCTCAACCTCCTGAGTAGCTAGGATTACAGGTATGAGCTAGAGTGATCCAGTCTGCTTCTCTTTTTTTAAAAATTCTTAGAATTTTTTTTCATTTCCTCACTATTTGTTAGGTTACCAGAAAAGGAGGCAGAATGGGGCCGGAAACTAACAATCCTGTCTGAGCCTGTTCTGTGTCTCATCCTGTGACTGTCCCTGGAGACCACTGCCCAGAGCCCCAGTATGGCCTAGGCATGCGGCCAGGAGCCTGCAAGGTTTTCCTGTATAGACCACCCACCTCTGCTTTTTCCTCTGAGGATCTACATAGGCAGCTTTCATTTGTATCATTGTCTTTTGACTTTTTTTGTTTTTAATGATACTAGGATTTTGAACTTAGGGCCTTTTATTTCAGCCATGCCCACAGCAGTTTGGGCTTTATTTTTTCCAATAAGGTCTAGACTTTGATCTTCCTGTTTATACTTCCTGCATAGCTGGGATGACAGGAGTGTATCACCAAGCCCAGCTTATTGTTGGACATGGAGTCTCACTAATATTTTTCCTGTGCTGGCCTTGAACCTCTATCCTCTCAATCTTTGCCTTCTCAGTAGCTGGAATTACAGGTATGAGCCATCATGCCCAGCCTCCTGTTGACTCCTCATAATCATAGAAAAGCTATAATCTATGAAGTCTCTTTGAAGAGGAATGGCTTTCCCAAAGGACAGAGGTATAACTAGTGGCACTGCTGAGATTCCAACTCCTAACTCTACAACTTGGTTGTTTACTGGGGCTGAAGTATACAAGTGCTGGCTGGTGAGCTGAATGAACAGATGAATGAAAGAGCAAAAGAGTAAGTCAGTCACCAAATACTGAGGCAAAAAGAGGCTAAGCAATATAGCAGCTATGGCTACTGGTAACAGAGCACCTGCCTATAGCTCCAGGACCAGACCCAGACCATAGCTCTAAGCTGGCTTTCCTGGCTCCCTAGAGAAAGGATGAGTCAGGAGAACCTGGTGACCGGGAGCCATTCCAGCAGAGGCCACTGGAGATTCTCAGGAAGCAAAGGCCCCAGTTCCCTACTATACTACACCCCACCAGAGCTGTTCCTGCCATGGGGCCATTTCCCCATTTGTCTCTGAAGCAGGTTTCTATTTTGGTTTAGGGTGCAGATCTGGAGGCACAGGCTCAAACTCTTCCATTCTCATTTCTTCAGCGTCTATCTGGGTTAGAGCCATGGCTCAGGCCAGTGCCATGGCCCTGCTCTTCCTGGGCAAGCCCTTTCATCAGCAGCTCTGTGGCACCTGTGCATGATGCATATCAATGTGTGGAGATGGCCCAGACTTCATCTATGGACACTGGGCTCAGAAGCTGAGAAATGCAGCTTCCTTTAGGAACTCATGGACTGGGGTGGGGGTGGGGGGGAACCTAGATGCAAGAAGTCTTCAGTAATGAAAACAGAGCCAAGCAACCTGACTCCCAGAGCATATCTGGTTTGATGGCCTGGGATGGGGTAGGAGCTGTTCTGTGGCCCCATGAAGTAGATTTGTGCTCAGAATAAAAGAAATGTTAGTTCTGTGCAATCAGATGAATAAGAAGTAGCTATTCAAATCAGCCCACGATTCCTGTGTGCTTTTATGTTTTTCCTTCATGAGAAAGAAAAGAAGGGATTCTACCCCCCTACCCCCATCCCAGGGGAAAGATTCCATCTCCAAAATCAGAGTTGGGCAGAAAGCCAGACACTAGCATTTGTGGGCGGTATGATCTCAGACAAGTTATTGACCTCTTGGAATTTCTGTCTGTAAAATGATATAATAAAACCTACCTGACCAGCTGCTTGTAAAGTAGGCAAAATAAGGCCATGTGTATATTATTACTTGTAAATTCTGAGGAAATCCAATTTACTCCCCTCTGAACCTTGAGCACCCTGCCTCTGACAGAGGAGAAAGTCCTTTAGGCCACTACACGCCTGATAATTGAAGCTAGAGACAATAACATGGTAGAAGCTACCCAACAGATTCACCAATACGTGACATGCTGCTAGTGTCACATCTGAGGGCCTCACCTTGGTCCCCTCCAGGCTCCAGAGGTGGACTAATCACACCACAGATGAGAGAGGCAAATGTCTAACATTACTGTGGTAAAGCAGCTAATAGGTTAAATATGAAATACCCCTAAGCTGGAAATTTTCCCTTCTAGTGTCACTAGTAAGATACTTTTGTTGTTTCATTTCTTGATTTGGGGTTTTATTTTTTGGGCAGTGAGTTTTTGTTTTGTTTTGTTTGAGAAAGAATATCAATAAGTAACCCAAGCTGACATGGAACCCACTATGTAGCCTAAATGAGGCCTATGTGGCTTCAAAAATCACAATATTCCTGTCTCTGCCTCTTGAGTGCTCAAGTTTCACTGCTGAGATTTATTGCTTTGTCCCTGGCTCACACAAGGGCTTTGTTACAGATTTATCCAAGATAATACTAAAACTCACATTTAGTAAGTGGAGACACTGACACTTAGTGTTAAACAACTGGCTCAAGGTTATGCAACTAATAGAAATATTAAGAAGATAGAAAAGATTTGAATACCTGGCCCCTAAAGCCCAGAATTCTTTCTCTGTCTCTGTCTCTGTCTCTGTTTCTCTCTCTCCCTTCCCCCTCTTCCCCCCCTCCCCTGTTCTGGTACTGGGGCTTGGACTTATAGTTGATTCTATGGTATTTGAGCCATACCTTCTAGTTTGTTTTGCTGGTTAATTAGAGATGAGAATTTCTTGGATTTGTCTACCTGGGCTGGCTGCAAACTGATGCTCAGCTCTTAGCCTCCTAAGAGTTGGGATGATTGGAACTCTCCTATATTTATTTATTTATTTATTTATTTATTTATTTATTTATTTATTTATTTTTGTGAGTCATGGGGCTTGAACTCTGGGCCTGGGCGCTATCCCTGAGCTCTTCAGCTCAAGGCTACCACCTCTGCGCCACAGCCCCACTTCCCATTTTCTAGTGATTAACTGTAGGTAAGAGTCTACGTTCTTTAGTGCCTGGGCTGGCTTTGAACCTCCATTCTCAGATCTCAGCCTCCTGAGTAACTAGGATTACAGGCATGAGCCACTGCACTCAACTAGAACTCTCCTATGCTTAGGGGCACTTGTTTCACAAATGATGTCAGGCTTCAGGGCAGAAATACATCCAATAAAATGGCAAAAACAAGGATGACAATACACACACAGAAAGGACTAGTTAGGGAAATGCAAGTCAAAACCACAATACACCACTTTAAAGCAAGTTGGCTATAGACTATTTTTTTTTTAATGTTGACAAGGATGTGGAGAAATTGAGGTTCATGTGCTGCTGGTGGTGGGGAGGGGGAGATGATGAACTTGTACAACCACTTTGTTTTTTGTTTTTGTATTTTAGGGGCACTGGAGGCACAATATCTTACTTGAGCCACATCCCCAACCCTTTTTATTCTCATTCTTTTTCAGAAAGAGACTGGCAGTGTTTGCCTGGGCTGGCCTGAGCCTCAATTCTCCTACGTATTCCTCCACTGTAGCTAGGATAAGGGTACACACTACCAAGAGTTTTGGCAGAGATTGAGTTCTGGCTAGCTTTTTCCCTGAACTGGCCTTAAACTCATGATGTTCTGCTTCTGCTTCATGAGTAGCTTCTATTATAGACGTGTGCTACCACATCCGTCCTATGCAGCCACTTTAGGATACAATTAAGCAGTTCCTCAAAAAGTTAAACATAGAATTACCATATGACCCGGTAGTTGTACTCCTTCGTTTATGCACAATGATAGTGAAAACCTGTAGCAACCTCAAAACTTGTACACCATGTTCACAGAAGCATTAGTGATCATGGCCCCAAATAGGAAACAGCTTAACTATCCATCAATTGATGAATGGATATACAAATTATAGCAAGCCATACATTGAAATAGTATTCAGCTATGAAATTAGAATTCTGATCCATACTACATGAATGGACCTCCTATGCGATATGGAATAAACCAGACAAAATTGGACACATATTATATGATCTCACTTGCATGAAATATCTAGGCATAGTTATAAATACCAAAAAGGAGATGACTTGTTTAGTGGAGGCTAGGAGAGGGTTGGAATAGGGGATGACTGCTAGTAGGTACAGTTCTTTTTGTGGTAATAAAAATATTCTGAAATTAGAGATGTAATACCAGTTGCATGATTTTGAAAGTATGTGAATTACATCTAACCATTTTTTTGGTTATTTTTTTATTTCATACATTAAAAAATATTTTTTTATTTTTTATTGTAATTAATAAAAGGGTTACATGTTATTTGCCATATAGAAGGTGCATTAATTCACATACATTGATACCCTTTCACATGTCTTGGTACCCATTACCCTCCCCCCCACCCCCCACCCCCCATCTTGGTTTTCCCCCCTTCCCTATCAAATTTCAAATAACCAAATACAAATAAATTCAATATATCAGCTAACAAAGTGAGATACTGTAACAATATGAGATACCCAAGGGACAGCAAAGGAGATGAGAGATAACATAGTACATTAAGGACAACAATCATTCGTTATATGGCTTTTGTTTCAATATCCTGGAGGTCCTTTCAATTAGCTTCATACTATATGGCCTTATGTATCAAGGTTTTGCTCTATTGAAGATCTCTGCTAGTAGAGCACAAGGTTTCTACTGATTATGACAAATAAGGGAAACCATTGAGCCTAAGTTCCTTTGAGTCTGGCTTACTTCACTTAATATGATTTTTTCTAAGTCTCTCCATTTCCTAACAAATGGGTCGATGTCATTTTTTCTGACAGCAGCATAGAATTCCATTGTGTACAAATACCACAATTTGTTGATCCACTCATCAACTGAGGGACATCTAGGTTGGTTCCAAATCTTTGCTATGGTGAATAATGCTGCAATGAACATTGTTGTGATAGTGGATTTAATATGCCCTAGATTCTGGATGGTTGGGTAAATGCCAAGTAGTGGAATTGCTGGGTCATAGGGGAGCTCTATGTTTAGCCTTTTGAGGCACTGCCATACTGCTTTCCATAGTGGTTGAACATCTAACCATTTTTAAAAAACCAAGAACAGGATGTATCTATCAGCCTTCCGTTGTTGTGATAAAATACCTGTAAAAATCATAAAGAGGAGAATTTTACTTTGGTTTATGGCTGCATGTCATCAAGCAAGGAAAGCAGAGAGAAGAGACAAGGGAGAGACCTGAGTTCTAACACAACCCTTCAAGGACATATCCCAAATAATCCCCTTCTTATAACGAGGCTCTAAAGTTTTCACCACCTGGTGCTGGGAGTTTGGCCTAGTGGTAGAGTGCTTGCCTAGCATGGACAAAGACCCAGGTTCGATTCCTCGGTACCACATACATAGAAAAAAGCCGGAAGTGGTGCTGAGGCTCAAGTGGTAGAGCTCTAGCCTTGAGAAAGTCCAAGGACAGTGCTCAGGCACTGGTGTTTTCACCACCTCCCAATAATGCCTTCAGCTAGGGGCTAAGACTTTAATGCATGGAACTTTGGAGAATATTTAGCTTCCAAACTGTAACAATAGAAAATCTATAGAAGGTTGAGACTGACAATGATCCTATGGCAAGCAAGAAGGAAAACTTGACCAAGTTTCCTGGCTTCTGAAATGAAAAGGGGGAAGAAGCCTCCAAAAGATCCACATTCTTAGAGAATCCAGTTCTTTCTTTTTTGTTGTTGTTGTTGGTCTTAAGACTTGAACTCTGGGCCTGGGCAAAGAAACCAGTTCTTTAGGGACTTAGAGGCTAGTTCAAGCCCCAGTACTAGCACAAAAATTTTACCCCGTAAACAATCCCCCATTCTCTTGGCACCTGGAAACCGCCCGTCTACTGCCCGAGCACTGTCCTTGAGCTTTCTCAAGGCTAGAGCTCTACCACTTGAGCCACAGCATCAGTTTTTTTTTTCTATGTATGTGTTATCAAGGAATTGAATGCTAGGCTAGCACTCTTACCACCAGGCCAAATCCCCAGCCCCAGTATCTCTTTTTGTATATGACTTACTGCATAATTCCAAAGTTCATTTATAAGTTAGCATTTTACCAGAATTTCATTCCTTTTAAGGGTTGAATAATAGTATACATGTGCATATCACATTCTATCCATTCATCTGTCAATAGACATTTGGGTGGTTTCTACCTTTTGGCTATTGTAAAAACTACTGCTATGAATACTGCCATGTCAATATCTGCTGGAACCCTTGATTTTAATTCCTTTGGAATTCTAGAAGTGGTAATTCTGTGGGGTCCTTTATGTTTATTTTTGTTTTGTGGTACTGATTCTCAAGCTCACATCCTGACACTTGCTAGGCTGGTGCTTTACTACCTGAGATGCTCTGCCAGATGGTCACTGATTTTCAAATTGATTACCTTTTGTTGTTGAAAACATTAGTAACTGGGCTGGGAGTTTGGCGTAGTGGTAGAGTGCTTGTCAGCATGAACGAAGACCCAAGTTCGAGTCCTCAGTACCACAAACATAGAAAAAAGCCGGAAGTGTTGCTGTGGCTCAAGTGGTAGAATGCTAGCCTTGAGGAAAAAGCCCAAGGACAGTGCTCAGGCACTGAGTTCAAGGCCCAGGACTGGCAAAAAAAAAAATAATTGATTTTGGATATTAGTCCCTCATATGAAACATGATTTTTCAAGTATTAACTCCCAGTTAGTGGATTGTCTTTTCACTTTGATGCTAATGTCCTTCAATATACAAAGATTTTAATTTTTACAAAATCCTGAATTTATTTTTGTTGCTGTTATCTGTGTTTTTGTTATCATAGTGGTCAGGGTTGGGGGTATTCTTCTTGCTGTTTGGGGGGGCTTGTTGGTTGTAGGGCTAAACTACCATCTGGCTATCATCCTTGAGGCTCTTTTTGCTCAAGGTTAGTGCTCTACTCTTTTGAGCCACAGCACCACTTCTGGTTTTCTGGTGGTTAATTAGAGGCCAGAGTCCCATAGACTTTTTTGACCGGGCTGGCTTTGATCTGTAATCCTCAGATCTCAGCCTTCTAAGTGGCTAGGATTACAAGTGTGAACTACCAGCACCCAACTAAAGGCTGTTTTGATTGCAAATGTTAAATGCAATTAGCTTGCACAAGAAAAAGTATTTCGGTTTATACAAATATAGATCCAAGGTAGACCTGCATCTGACATTGACTATATTCAACAATTATAAAGATGCCATCACAATCTCTTTTGTAGCCCTTCTCTTGACTTTCTGCTTGGTTCTACACTTAAATTCCTTCTAACTTAAGATCTTTCTAAGTATCAAGCTTCAATAGTCCTCACGACTAATAATCTAGGAGAAAAAAAAATTAAAAACACTTTTCATGCTGATTCCACCAAAATTTCTGAGATAAATGCTAATTGGTTATCCCAGGACCAATCACTGGTCTAGACGGTCTAGACTGATGTTATGATTGGACAACTCTGGGTCAGATGACCACCTTGAATGAAAAAGGAGCAAAAAACCCTAGGCAAGTAACCATTCCTTCCAAGAAGGACTATGGGACTTTGATGGACAACTACGGTCAAGAAGCGCTCTTAAAAGGTCGTCTCTCACTTTGGCTTTCCATGAAAGGTATGAGGGAGGTAAAGAAAAACCTTCTGGTTTGTCTGTGAAGACTTCTTGGAGTAGTAATGAAATGGTCAAGCATCCATGCAAGCCAAAGGTATTTCCAGCAGAATGAACAGTGAGGGTAGAAGCTGGGTGAGGGCCTGGAAGGTGATAAACAGAACTGGTGTTGCCAGAATACTAGTGACTGTCACTGGAAAGGAGTCAGGATTGTAAGACAATAATTGAACGCTTACTGTATGCTAGAGGTGTGCAGTCCCTTTCCATTCTCATAATGACCCAGTCATAGGACTGGGTATTATCTCCATCTTCTACCTCAGCTGGGAAACAAAGGTACAGAGAGGTTAGCACAAATTGGCACAGGTAGGAGGAATGGCTACTGGGCTCTAAGCCCAGAATCGCATTATTAGCCACCATAGTACTCAAAGGCTGACCTGTAGGCCACTCCTCTGGACTCTTATCCGACTCAGTCATAGATCCAGGTATTTGTTCTTGTCCAATGAACTCCTGCAGGCAGGACCTAGTTGTCCCCTGTCACTGAGTTTTCAGTGGGAGTCTTCCAGCTGTAGATGTTGGGAGAGGGCAGGCCAGGGACAGAAACAGTGCCAACCAGAGAGCAAACAAGATCACAGCTGGTCCCAGGAACTGAAAGTAGATCTGGGCCTGGCAGGTTGCATGCACATGCAAGGGGCAAAGTGTCTGCTAAGAACAAAGAGGTCAACAAAAGCTTGGTTTGCCTTTGTCCTCAGACACTGGAAAACTAAAGAGGGCTTTGAATGTGGAGTGATGAGATCAGATTTCTCCTGAGCAGAAGTCCTGCACGCTACAGGAAGGGGATGGACCAGCATATAAGATAAGAACGTAAGCAAAACATGGTGGTGAGTGTAAGCAACCGTGATTGGTTTATTTTCCCACCAGAGAAAGATCAGTGAGAAAGCTTTTATTCCTCCAGCCTACCCAGGAGGAATTGGAGGACAGCAGGTCCCTGGCCCAACGTCTTTAAATAGTAACCCTGTCTACTGTATCATCCTGTATGCTTTCTCAACCCATTCCTGGGTAGGATCTAACTCAAGAACAAGAGCAAACACTCAACCTTAGTCAATTCTGCAAGCTTAGAAGTATAGAGCTAGGAGTCCCTACCTTGAAAGCCTGGGAGCCTGTGGACCAGGGCATAGCCTAGCTGAGCTGTACCCTAGCTCCCTCAGGCTGAGGGAATCTGCCCTCCTCCACTCAGGAAGAGACCAGTCCAAGTCCTCAGTATTCTGGAGCAGATGGCACATGCTTCCTTCCTGTTTTACCCTCTTTAGTTATGCTCTGCAGAGATACAGGCTGGAATAGAAGAGAAGTAAGTACACCTTGGGGATAGTGCTGGGCACAAGGGCCAGGAGGGGAACAGACACTGGTCTCATTGGAGCTCCACCCTGCAGCAGCGGAGTGACCTCAGAATTCATGAATCCAGTTGCCTTGACCCTGCCCGAAATGGATGTGCTACCCCAGTGCCAAATGCCTCTGCTTCATCTATTGCCAAGAAGCCCCGCTCTCCAGTCCAAGATGCAAGGGCCTGTGACATCTGGCAGGTAAACAGTCATCTTCAGATTGCTCTAATTTCCCAGCCATATCAGCCTGGCCTGGCATCCCCAAGAGAGGAAGGCCAGACAGAAGCACTGAGCTTGAACATGGCACATGGACATGGAGTCTTCCCAGCAGACACACTGAGGGCTTCTGCATCATCTGTCTACTCTGAGTCTCAGCTTCCCATCAGTGACCTACGGGCTGGCATTGGGCATTTCTGACTCCTTTGTCCATTCTGTATTTCTAATAGGAAGGCTTTGGCAGAGTGGAGACTGCTGTGAACCTGGTATTGAAGGCACCTAATTTAGTTCTACAACCAGCTGGTCCTAAAGTCTGCCTATTCATGTCCAGGGTTCCACATCAGACTCCATTTTCTCTGACATGGACTCTACATACAACCAAGCAATCCTCCAACCAATATCCCAGTCCTCAAATTTGATGTGCCCTGCCCTGCTGTAGAAAGCATCAAGGGTTTGCCTTTCTTGGTACCCATGATGTGGGGGCCAAATAGCCCAGTAGTCACAGGCATGTTGGGAAATGGCTGTGATGACTCCCCTCAACCTCTCCTCCTGCCCCACCCTCGGTACCTGAAGACAAAACTCTTGCAGTTGCCCTCATATCTCCAAGAAGCCTCTGGCCAGAACATTTTCCCCTTTCTTGTCCTCTCTACCAAAGCATCATCTCTTCTAGAGAGCCTTTCTTGACGTCTCAGGCAGGGATAGGGGCCTCTTCTGTCTTCCTGGGGACCTCTGCACCCCCATCTTCACCTATTTTTCTCACCAACTTTGAGGTCCTCAGAGGACAGAACCCAGATTCCTGAGAAATCCTTGCAAACTCATGAAGAGACCTTTGCAAATGCACATGAAATAAGTAAATGTAGAACAGAGCAAAATGAATGAATGAATGAGTAAAGGTTCTTCAGGAGGAGATTTCTTCTAAGTCGAGCTAGCCATTGATACAACTAAGAGCAATATTAAGTTGTTGGCTGAGTGAATTCTTACTGTGTACTACATATGGGCTGATCTGGATCCATCATTTCATTTGAGCCTCAGATAATGCTGTGGTTGGTCACATGATTTCATAATTAAGGACTCTGGCACAGACTGAGGTAAAGTCACTCTTCATAAACTACAGAGCTAAACAGAACCAGGTCTGTGGGGGCAGAGAGCTTTGCCAAGGCAACGTTGATGAGTTGTGATGGGTGATGAGTGTTATTGATCAGGGATGGATGCTGGGCCCTGGGTGATCTGTAATGGGTGATTGTATGAATATCAGGAATGGAAATTCAATCCAGTTACATAGGCTGGAGCTTTGAGGAGAGACAGCTTCCAGGACCAAATCCTTCCATTTTGTATCCTAGGAAGTTTTGCAAAAGTGCTATCCTCTCCTGCCATGATTATCCCCTCCTACTCCATGATACAAATAACTGGTGTTTTCTTGAACCAATGTCATATGCTATGAAAAAGTGCCACCCAAGCCAGCCCTTCTCATCCCCTTCAGAATCCCCCAGTCCCTCAAAAGAGATTTCCCAGTGCGGCTGCTGCCCATCCTAGCCCTGCCCACCTTCTAGCCCCTTCCTGGAAGCCACCATAGTGGCTCTCCTCCTCCAGCCAGGCACCATCCTTAAGTGGTTCTGGAGTGTCCAGACTGCAGTCACTGCCAGCTGCCTTTTCTCCCCCAGGCCTGGATGTCAAGACCCTTTGAAAATTTCCTTACAATGAAGCTCAGATAATGGCTGGCTCCTTGGTCCCATCTTGTCAGCCTCATCCAGGGGATGGATGTCTACAACTCTTTCTTCAGCTGGTTCCAAAGGCAATCTATTCTAGCCCTGGCTTGAGTTCAATCGTGTGAAAAGTAGTTGAAGAGAGGAAGTGGAGGATTCTCCAGAATTAGGGGGTGATAGAGGAAGAGACACAGCTGGAGAGGCACGAGGGGTCAGGAAAGAGGTTTTGTTGAGATGGGTGAGTGGGGTGAGGAGAAGGAACCAACCAGCTGCCTAGAGCTGAGGAGGAGAGATGAATGGGGGTAGAAACAGAAGGGTTGGTTAGGCAAGAGGAAGCTGAAGATGGCCTGAAAGGGATCTGCTCTGAAGAAGTTGAATGAGGTCTCCTGGATTAAGGGTGTAGAGTTGACCATAGAAATATGGCCAAGGCATAGGAGACAGAGAAGAGAGGCTGACCCAGGCCAAGCAAAAGGGTGGGAGGTAGCCAGGCACTGGTGACTCATGCCTGTAATTCTAGCTTCTCAGGAAGCTGAGATCTGACCATTGAGGTTCAAAACTAGCCCAGGCATGAAACTCCAAGCTTTCTTGGAGAGCCAAGAGAGCTGAAAATAGATCTATGGTAGAGTCCCAGCCCTGAGGAATAAATAAAAAAGCTAAGGGATAGCACCCAGGCCCTGAGTTCAAGTCCTAGTACTGTCAACAGCCACTGTGTACCAATGGGCCAGTCGCCTGGTCAGTGGGACCATAGAACTGTCTAGGTTACTTGCTGCAGCCACACTCTCTGAGCACAATGAGGATGGATCAGGGTGATGTGTGGGGTGCCATGTATGGGGATGTATGTTTCATAGAGGTATCTGGGGTACTTGGGCAGAGATTCAGGCTGGCATGGTAGAGGAGAGAAACTAGGAAACTACTGGACCAAGGGAGGCTGAGTAAGAGGGGCTGGTATAGAAGGAGTGATTCTGTGCAAGCTAGAAGCCCTAAGCCTCTTCCCACTGGTGAATGCTAGGAGATGTGGATGGTATTGGGAAGATGAGGAACTCAGAGAGGGTCTCGGATATTGCAAGAGGGGAGCCAAGCAGCTCAGCCCCACCAAGTTGCCTGTTCATCCCCTCAGCTACGACCATTCACAGCCCAATTCTCTAAACATCCAAATAGTCCCTGGCTAGTCTATCTATCTGGCTAATCCAATCCCCAATAAACACAATGCTGAGTACAAATTTTAGCTTACTTCAAAAGCAACCTCAAGCCATATTTTCTATGTTTGCCATTAGGTTTATGCCTCTGTGTCTTCTTTCTCTTGAGCCAGCCCTGAGAATCCATTCACTTATTTGTTTTTCTTGGCAGTCCAGGCAAGTCATGGCCTGGGTACTGTCCCTGAGCTTCTTTTGCTCAGAGCTAATACTCTACCACTTGAGCCACAGTGCCACTTCTGTTTTTTTCTGCTTTCATGCATGCTAGGCAAGCATTCTGCCACTAAGCCACATTCCAAGCCCAGTCATTTACTTATTATCTATCATGAAAAGTTTCTGTCCTAGCATTAGACATGCCATAGTAGGGGGAAAATGTAGAAACTGGTGGAAGTTATGTTCTGGTAGAGGAAGAAAGACAAAACAAACTAGTGATTAGATATTTATGAAAAGATTATCTTAGCTATGTTCCAGTGGCTCAGGCCTATAATCCTTGCTACTCAGATCTGAGGATTGTCATTCAAGCCTAGCCCAAGCAGGAAAGTCTATGAGACTTTTGTTTCCATTAAACTACCAAAAAGCTAGAAGTGGAGTTGTGACTCAAGTGACTGAGTGCCACTTGAACAAAAAGGTTAGAGACAAAGCCAGGCCTGGGGTTCAAGCCCCAGAAGTCACACACACACACACACACACACACACACACACACACACACACACACACACACACACATTTGTGGTCTGTAGGTGTGGCTCAAATCAGAGCATTTACCTAGCAAGCATAAGGCGCATGAGTTCAAACCCCAGTGTACTTTCACTTTCTCTCTCTCTCTCTCTCTCTCTCTCTCTCTCTCTCTCTCTCTCTCACACACACACACACACACACACACACACACATGCGCACACACACACAGAGCAGTGTGAAGGAGAGGGAAATGGCAAAGTAAAAGAACCAGACGTGCATGTGGCTGGGATGGGTAGCAGAAGTCTTCACAAGTAGGCTCCACTGCTGGAGCCACCCATGACCTGCCAAGCCTCCTAACCTACACCCTGAGAGCAAAGTTGACCCTGGCTTTGATCTCCTACTCTTCTCTTAGGCCACCCCTCAGATACCTACAAAGTTCCTCCCACAATGTGCTGACAATAAATGAGGCCACCTCACTTTGGAGGCTTTGAGGTTGGTAGAAAGGAGTTTCCGCTCAGCGAAAAGAAGATCATAGGCTAATTAGTGGTCCTGGCAAGTTAGTAAGCTTTGGGAGCTCCAATTTCCTTCTCTCAAAATGGTAAAGAGCTCACAGTGTAATCCTAGTTATTCAGGGGGCTGAGATCTGAGGATCTCTGTTCAAAGACAGCCTAAATAGGAAAGTCCCCGTGACTGATCTCCAATTAACCAGAAAAATAAACCAAAAGTGGAACTGTGGCTCAAGTGATAGAGTGCCAGCTTTGAGCAGGAAAAGATAAGTATCAGCATCTAGGCCCTGATTTGAAGCGATATTAATTGCACAAAAAAGGAACAATTTCCCCATCACAGGTGCCAGTCAGCCAATAAGTCAAGGGTTCGTCTTCATACTTGAGAATAGTCATAGCCCTGCCTGCTGACCTGGTATGTATGGGCTCCACTGCTTGGTTTCCAATAAACATGACATCATTCCGTGAGAGTGGCAGAAATTAATAAAGACAGATGGGACAATATCCACAGGGTGTCCTGGGACAACTAGTCTCTGGACTACTTAGAGAAGCGAGTCAGAGACCATTCGCAAATCTTGGGCCCAGCAGGTAGACATCTCAGAGAGCTTTCTCGAGGTGAGAAACAGTAGCCTGGGAGGGAAATGGGTACCCTGTTATGGGGAAGATGTGAACAGGAGCCTGCCAAGCCATCGTGTGGCTTCAAGAAGCTGCCTTCATTCAGGGGAGAGGATGAGCTCCAAGTCATGTGATCTAAGGCCTCTCTAGCCTTGGGGGCCCAGAAATCACCACTGATCACTGGGTTCTAGTCCCATAGAATGAGTTATTTCCTTCAGGGGAGCTCAGGCCCAGGAGGTCTCAAGAATAGCCAGAGATAAGGATGCGCCTTTTATTCGAGGCAAGGAGGTCCTTTAAAACTGTCTCCCGGTGTAGACAGGCAGAATGTAGTAGGCATCACTGGCTACCTATGACCTTGGCATCTACCTGTGAAATATGCCATAAACACTCAAGCTGTGCTAGTGTTCTCCTCCCTTTCTGAGCTCAGAGCTGGGGATGTAGGCAGGCTCAGGGGTGCTTACTCCTGCAGCCATGTCCTTTAATCCTCTGACAATGTCAGTCAGGACAAAGATTTTTGCTTTTTATTTTTAAATAGTGTTGGGGTTTCAACTCAACACCTCACACTTGCTCTACTGGTGCCCTACTACTTGAGCCATGCCTACAGCTCTGCTTTTTGCTGATTATTTTGGAACTAGAGTTTTGGAGACTTTTCTATCAGAGCTAGCTTCAAAACACAGTCCTCTAGACCTTAGCCTCTTGAATAGGTATGATTATAGGCATGAGTGATCAGTCCTTGGGCTAAGACAAAAATCTTAAAAACAAACAAACAAAGAATTAATTGAATAGGCAGCACCAAGGACAGAGCCTATGGTCCAATCATTTAACATTTTCCAGAGCTTCTTGGAAGCTGGAATAGATGTTGGCCTTTGAGATTCTAAAAGCAAACAAGCCATGTCCCCAGATTCAAAGAAAGTTAGAGAAAGGAGGAAATTGGTCTGACATGGACTCTTGGCTTGGGCTGGCTTCTCTTCCCTGATTCCTGCCCTCCATTTTTATTTTTTATTTTTATTCATCCTATTTGAGGTCTCTCTGTTCCTGAGAAGCAGAATGTCATGGTGGGTTGCAGATCTTGCTGACATCAGTTTTCCTATAAGGAAGAGTGTCACCTCTCTTCCCAACACAGACTGCACCGTTACTCAGATCTGCATCTTCCTCTGAGCTCACCAGTGACTCACTGTGTCACTATGGACAAGTCATCAGCCTTCCCTAAGTCTCTATGTCAGTCAGCGACATAAACATCTATTACAGCCTGTGGTTTCAGAGGTTTCAGTCCAGGGTCACTTAGCCCCATAGCTGAGGGCCTGTGGAGAGGCAGAACATTTTGGTGGAAAGGCAGGGCAGAGGAAAGATGCTCACCTCACAGCAGATAGGAAGCAGAGAACAAGAACTAGGGGCAAGGACAAGAGTTAGGGGAAGAGAAAAGCCTTTCAAAGACATGTTCCCATTAACCCACTTCCAACCAGGCCCCGACTCCTATCAGCCCATTCAGCTAGAACTCATGAGCGGATAAACCCAGTTATCCTGCCAGCAGACCTTCCACACATGAGACTTTTTTTATTTTTAGGATACTTTATACCCAAGCCAGAGCAGCCTGATTCCTCATCTGTGATGTAGGGACAACATGATCCATCACCCAGGGATCCTAGAGCAAAAGCACTAAGCTTAGGGCCTGGAACTCACTGACTAGCCAAGGAAGTAGTGAGTAGCATAGGAAAACGAGATTCAGAGAGGCAAAGCCATCTCCCAAAGTCACACAGGGAGTCAGTGAAGAACCTAGGATTGAGCCAGGGTTCCCAGCTTATGTTTCCTGTCCAAGCACTGCTGAGATCACACAGTGCTTGCTCTGGGAGCATCATGGGAAGTGAACTGGGGTCTTCCATGGCAGTCCCCAGGGGAACCAATCTTAATCTAGCAGTCCCTGTGTCACCAGCTGCTCTCCACTGAATCCAATGCCAGCCTTCTACACAGGGACAGTAGAGTTCTGGCCCAAAGCTGTGAGAAAGGAGGAGGGGGAGGGTCCAGATGCCTGGTTTTGCCTGACACAATCCTAGATCATAACAGGCCAAACCAAAAAGGGAAATGATCAGTTTCTGCTACTAAAAAGTTCAGCGGAAGGTAAAGTTTCAGGCATGGCTGCAAGCAGCCATTCTCAGAAGCTCCTGTGTGTTTCCATCTCTCCACTCTGCCTCTGCTGGGCTTTTGTTTTGGACATCTTCTACAGTACCCACAATGGTGGCTGGCACACAGGAGCTCCAGCATTCCTTCCGGCCATCCCCAATGAGACCCAGCTTTTTCCTCAGCATGAACCCTCCCCTCAGAGCCAGTAGAGTTTACTTCTCTTTCACACAGGCCCACCCTCGCAGATCTCAAGACTCCAAAGGAAAGAGTTTCACACACACCCCAGCCCCTTCTTCCCCCCAGGAAACATGGTAAGGGGCTGTCATCATGACAGGGGTCTGGGAACTGGGTGGAAGAATGAGGAGAGGCAAAACAATGCCTGAAGGGAAGGCCACCAGCTGGACCTGGGCCATCCTTTCCCGCCACTGTCTGGAGCCTGGTTATCAGGGAGGATGGGCGGAGCCTGAAGGCACCAGCAGGCTGAAGCCAACTATGCTTCTTGAGGCTAAACAGCAGGCTCCTTCTTGAAAGGAGATCATGAAAGAGATCCAAGTGGCCTCGGCCAACGGATGTGGGAGAGGGTTGGATGGAGGAGATGTAACCCCAGTGAAGGTGAAGAAGGTACTCTATAACCTCTCAGTCTTCCACCCATCGGGGCCTCTGTGAGCATCAACCCTCCCATCACCTCCTTGGAGAACTGTAAAATTGAGTCTACTGGAAGGACTAGACCTGGAATCCCAATGATTTGGGAGGCAGGGATGTGGAGTCAAATTGCAACTGAAGACCCACTAGGCAAAATATTCACCAAACTGTATCTCACCAAAACAAAAATGGAAGGCTCATACCTGTAATCCTAGCTACTCAGGAGACTGAGATCTGAGGATCACAGTTCAAAGCCAGGCCAGACAGGATAGTCCATAGAATCTTATCTCTGATATGTTTCTCAGAAAAAGCTGCAAGTGATGCTGTGGCTCAAATGGTAGTGTGCTATCCTTGAGCACAAAAAGCCAGGGACAGCGCCCAGGCCCCAAGTTCAAACCCCAGGACCAGCAAAGAAAGGGGGCGATGCAGAGAGGGAGGGAGGGAAAAGGGAGGAAGGAAGAAAACTGAGCATGGTTGCAGACCTTTGTAATCCTAGCTACATGGAAGGTAGAAGGAGGAGGATTAAAGTCTGAAGCTGGCCTGAGCAAAATACAAAATCTTATCTGAAAAATAAATACAAGCCAAAAGGACTTGGAGGCACAGTTCAAGTGGTAAAGAACCTGGCTGCCTACCAAATCTGAGGCTCTGAGTTCAAATTCCAGTACCACTAGAAGAAAGACAGAATCGAGGCATTTTGTGCCATGTTTGGCATCTTGTGCTCAGTGAAGCCACGTGTCTGAGTTGAGTGGGGCCTGTGTGCTCTACTATTCAAGGGAGCAAGAGAAAGAAGGGAAGCAGCCCTGATTTCCCACCCACCCCAGAAGGTCCCCCACAAGCTGCAGCTTCCCCTTCCTGGCACTCAGAATGGATGGCAGTTTCAGTTCCAGCTTCACTCCTGTTATGCTGGAGGCGAGAAGGGGAAGTGGAAAATAAGAAGTGAAAAAAGATGTCTGTACTCCTCATGTCCTCCCTGTGGCCAGCCTGATACCACTCAGGTGCGGCCTGAAAGCCTACAGGTGGGGCCTTGGGTGCTGGCATCAGGAACCTGGCTTCAGGCTGGCCTGCAGTGGGCTCCAGGCACACCTCTACCCCCAGCCAGCTGCTACCCAGGATCAAAGCTGGGTGATGCCTGCAGCATGGTGGGGGTAGGTGACTGGCCCCAGGTCACACAGCAAGTTGGTGGCAGAATATAGCCTATCTGCCCCTTTATGGGAAGGAAGCTGGGTCTTGACCCCTGCCGTCCTGTGCTCTTGGTAGCAGCCAGGGACCCAGCAAGGGGCTTTCCAGGCTTGGTTTCCCAGCAGGCAGGCAAGTCACCATTAGGAAGTGTCTGCCCAGGTCCAGCCTGACTGCTTGCTTTCTGTCTCCCTGCTGGCAGGTAGTGACTCAGGCTTCCAGCTCTAGCCTCTGGCTGACAGGCTCCTTACTCCTCCAAACAGGAATGCTTTGGCCCTGGGGGCATATAAAGGGCTCCTGAGACTACAGGATCTAAGTAGCACAAAGAGCTTTGATCTTGTTGGTTCTTCCTTTGCCTACCTCCAGTTGTTTCTGCTACAGAACTGACTTCATGCTGCTGTTGCTGCCACTTCTTCTTCTCCTTCTCCTTCTTCTTCTTCTTCTTCTTCTTCTTCTTCTCCTTCTCCTTCTCCTTCTTCTTCTTCTTCTTCCTCTTCCTCTTCTTCTTTTTCTTTTTCTTCTTCTTCTCCTCCTCTTCCTCCTCCTCCTCTTCCTCTTTTTCTTCCTCCTCCTCCTGTCCTGGGGCTTGAACTTAGGGCCTGCATACTGTCTCTGAGCCTCAATATGCTCATGGCTAGCACTCTACCACTTGAGCACCACTTCTGGCTTTTTCTGTGTATGTAGTACTGAGGAACCAAACCCAGGGCTTCACGCATGCTAGGCAAGCACTCTACCACTAAGCCATATTCCCAGCCCTCATGGTTATTCTTGATCTGCAAATAGAAAGAGAGTCTGTTTTTCTGTGGGGCAAAAGGCCGTTGGTGCTGACGGTGTAGATATGGCAGTAGATGCCTGATATCAGGGTGTCATTCCCAGGGCTTCTGCCTCAGACAAGGTTCACACTGGTTCTGTGCCTGCTGGCAATGTTCCCTGGCAATGTAACTCAGGCTGCTATGAGGCACACAGGCCAGGGTGAGGATGTGAGGTCTGGGTCAAGCTTATCTGAGGGAGGACCTGAGGTTGCCCAGAGATAGCCGCTCCCAGAGGCCCTACATACTTTGTCAAGGCCTTCTCTGAAGGCTGGCTCTTCTGGGCTGTCTACTGGCACCATCTCCTGGCCAAAGTTAGCTAGTGGCAGGAACTAGGAGGCTCCAAGTGTCTGGATCAAGCCCTGGCTAGCAGCTGACACCCCAGAATTGTTCAATTCCTGGGAAATCATCTTGGGAACCCAGTAAGATACTGGGTCCCTTGCTAGATGAAAAGCCAGGCGATCTTGCCCTCCCAGGTCCCTAAAGCTTAAGTGAGACAAGGAAGTTTGGAATCCCAGGGACAGTGAGGAATCACTTAAACACACACTCACACACACACACACACACACACACACCATTGCTCTAAAGCCCTAGGCCTGGTTTGGTTCTGAGGAGGGGATAGGGAAGGCCTCACTCAGGTGAAATTATTGGGGTCACACCTTCATTGCTCCCCACCGCCTCCATCACTCCTTGTGAGCCCTGGGCCTGTGTGTGGAAGAGGCAGTGACTGCTAATGGGCGAACAAACAAGGGATGAGCTCATGGCATACGGATGGTGCTCAATAGATGTGAAGAGAAGAAAAGAAGGGGCCAGGTGCTAGTGGCTCATCCCTATCTGAGGATCAGGGTTCAAAGCCAGCCTAGGCAGGAAGGTACAAGAGACTTTTTTCTTTGCTGGTCCTGGGACTTGAACTTAGGGCCTGGGTACTGTCCCTCAGCTTCTTTTTATTCGAGGCTAGCACTCTACTACTTGAACCATGGTTCCACTACCAGGGTGTTTTGTTGCTGTTGTTGCTTGGTTGATTTTTTGGGGGGGGTAGTTTATTGGAGAAAAGAATCTTACATACTTTCCTGCCGGGGCTGGCTTTGAATCAAGATCCTCAGATCTCAGCCTCCAGAGTAGCTAAGCTTATAGACATGAGCCACCAGTGCCCAGTCCAGGCTCAAGTCTCCAAGAAATTCTTATCTCCAATTAATCACCCAAAATCCAGAAGTGGCTCAAGTGGTAGAGTGTTAATTTTGATCACAAAAGCTCAGGGACAGTGCTCAGGCTCTGACTTCAAGCCCCAGGACTGGCACTAAAAGGGAAAAAAAAAAAGAGGGAAGGAGACAGGAAGCTGCATAAGCACCAGCCTTGTAGAAGAATAGGGAGAAGACCATGTGGGCAAACGAGCTGTTATGTGAAAAGAAGAAAGGCTGATGGATGAAGGAATGAATGAGCAAATGGGTGAGTGGATGGATTCCCAGTGACTCTGCTGTTAGTGAAAGGAGCAGTGAAAACTCTAATCCTCCAGTCTACTTGACTGATGAAAAGACTGAGGGAGGGCTAGGTAGAAAGAAACTGTGAATCTGGTGACCAGAAGTCTATTGGTCCTCCCTTATCCCTCCTTCTTCCTCATCCCCCTCTTTCCAGGGCTGGGGCGGGGGTTCTGGGAAGGATGCCTGATCTCCTCCTCCTGGCTCTTCCAGGTCCAATTTCCTCCAGACCAGGCCAAGGTTCTGGGGGCTGGCAGTGAGGGGGAGTATTTCAGTAAGAGACAGCCCTGCCAGGAAGCAGAGGAAACTGTCCACGGTAAGGGGTGTGGCTGCCTGGCTGAGCCCTGAGCTTAGAGAACTGTGTCAGGCTTCTCTTCACCCTAACACGTCCCGCTGCTGGTACAGGAGGTTGCATGTGAGTGTCGGTGCATGTGGGGCTGCAGATCGGTGAGGGTTGGGGTGGGGTGGGGAAGGGATGGCTGATTTCAAGCCACTGTGATTCTGGCAGGCAGGCTGGGGATAGCGATGACTTAGAGGAGACCCATAGAACTTGGAGGCTTGAAGGAAGGATTCTACCTAGCAAGGGGCTCAAAGGAGGAAGCAGCACAAAGGGGTTAGGATAAATACTTAGGTGTCTGAAAATAGAGGAGTGAAATGGCTTGTTGTGTGTGGGGACAGACAGGGCACAGGATCTCCACTGCCAGTAGGTTGTGTGGCCATCTCCATGTCTTGGGAACAGCATGACAAGAGGGCAAAAAAGAGTGGAAAGGGCTGGGAGTTTGGCCTAGTGGTAGAGTATTTGTCTAGCATGCACTGAGACCTGGGTTTGATTCCTTGGTATCACATACATAGAAAAAGCTGGAAGTGGTGCTGTGGCTCAAGTGGTAGAGCTCTAGCCTTGAGGAATAACCCAAGGACAGTGTTCAGGCCCTGAGTTCAACTGGCAAAAAAAAAAAAAAAAAGGATAAGAAAGAGTGGGAAGTAGAATGGTCCTGCAGTCATTCAGATGAGATGGAATGGCTGAGCAGAGCCTTGAACATCAGGAGAGAGGCTCAGATGTTTTCTCAAGGGCAGAGGTTCATGGGAAGGTTGTCCTGAGAGCCACTGTGGGCAATGGGGATGTGGTGGGGCTGGGATCTGAGCTGGTGCAGGACTTAGGCCTAAGAATGAGTGACAGAGCCAGTGTCAGCTGCTACCCAGAAATAGAGCAGGCCCTGCAGGAGGGAGAGAACAACCAGTCCTCAGTCCTCAGTCCTCAGAATGTTCAGTGAATGGGGGTCTGGTGGATCCTGGCATGGCCTTCAGGAGGCAGGACAGCTCCCTTGACACCTTCTCTAATCCCTATCTCACCAGGGATCCAGTCTCTAGCCGCCTACTATAGAAGGCTGTCTCTAGGGCAGTGTCTAACAAGTGTCAAGGCTTCCCAAAGGAAGGTTTATGGACACAGCATCCTTCCACCCATGCTTGTCTCCTCTTAGACCCTGTCTGCCTCACCCTGTCTGCCACTTACGCCCTGTTCCTCAGGCCCGGGACCTTCATTCTCCCAGGAAAAGTTCCCTTTACCCAGTGGTGCACAATGGCCTCTCCCTCAGGCGAGCACATCTGTAGCTACATATGCAACTGTGTACCCTCACCCCCATCTACCTACTGAACTAGCAAACAGTAAGATGTGTGAATGAAAGCAATGCATGAATGAAAGAATGAGCAAATGTAGAAATGAATAAAGGAACTCCTACCTATACAGATGGATTTGCCTTCCTGGCCCCCTGGGGGCCCTCCTGCTGCTTCCAGTTTCCTTGTGTACCCACCCCCTCTCCAGCACACAGCTCTCACTCCTTACTCATGAACTGAAGGCTCAGAGGAATCTTCCATAACCAAAGGTGATATGAGGCATGGGGTACAGACCAGACAATCCAAACACTATCGCTTTTTCCAGAACTGGGGTAACATAATTACATTAAAATTAAAATTTGAAGTCACTGGTGGCTCATGCTTATAATCCTAGCTATTCAGGAGACTAGGTCTGAGGGTGGAGGTTAGAAGCCAGACTAGGCAGAAAAGTGCAGAGAAAATCTGTGAGACTTATCTCTAAGCAGCAAAAAGCAGTAAAAGAAGCCTATGGCTCAGGTAATAGAAGGTCAGCCTTGAATGAAAAAAAGTCAAGTGAGAACAAGAGACCCTGGGTTCAAGCTCCAATACTGGCACAAAATAAATAAACACATAAATAAGATAAAATTTTAAGTGGGGAAAAATTTTGGCTCTGATATACTGTTTTAAAAATCTATAAGCTAGGCCGGGAGTTTGACCTAGTGGTAGAGTGCTCACCTAGCACACATGAAGCCCTGGGTTCAGTTCCTGGTACCACATACATAGAAAAAGCCAGAAGTGGTGCTGTGGATTAAGTGGCAGAGTGCTAGCCTTGAGAAAGCCATAGATTTTTATGTCTATTTAGTTATGTTTATATCTCCAAGACCATGTGCAAGTTCAAGAAATAACCAGTGAATTCAATTATAGCTATATCTTAGAACATTATGCCTATCATAAGTACATACAAATAATTCACAATTTGGTTTCTATGATGAGCCTAAATATTCAAAACTTATAGAAGCCAAGAGTTACATGGCAGTTGCCAGGAGTTGGGGGAGACACCTACGGGTTGTTGGTTGTAGTAGTTCAATTAGGCAACATTACTAAGTTCAAGAGATATTCTGCACTAAGCTGTGCCCATGAATAACAATACTATGCTGTACACTAAATATCTGCTAAGATCATAACCTTCATGCTGTGGGTTCTTACTATCATGAAATAGAAGCAGAAGTTTTTTGTTTTGTTTTGTTTTGTTTTTAAGTAAGTCTTCCTCTAATAAGCAGAGAAGTTTCTAGACATAATGTAATCCTGAGATGTCATGTCAATATGTCAGTAAAAAATATTCCGCAACCACTACTACCAAAAACAACTCTATAAGCTAGGTGGGCACTGGTGGCTCATGCCTGCAATCCTAGTTACTCAGGAAGCTGAGATCTGAGAATTATAGTTTGAATTATAGTTTGGGCAGAAGAGTTTGTATGACTCTTATCTTCAGTTAATCATCAAAAATCCAGAAATGAATCCATGGCTCAAGTGGTAGAGCACTAGCTTTGAGCAAAAAAGCTCAGGGATGGCCCAGAGTTCAATCCCCAGGACCAGCACAAAGGAAGGAAGACCATCATGGCATACACCTATTAATCAGCACTCTGAAATAGGAAGAGGAAGATGTCAAGTTTGAGGCCAATTTGGACTACACAGTAAGACCCTGTCTCAAAACCAAACAATAAAAGGAATGGCTAACAATTGGCAATGTGCCAGGTGCTAGCCCTCACCACAACCTTATGAGATAGGTGCCACTTTATCCCATTTTACAGATGAAGAAACTGAAGTGCCTGGGTAAGTATTATGCCCAAGGTGACACAGTTCACACATGGGATTGAGCTGGGATTTGAGCCAACCAGAGTCCATATATTCAGCCTCAACTCTTTCATACCCTCTGAGTGCATTTGCAGGACTTTCTAGTTTGTTCTAGGGCTCAGTTTTTCCCATATGTAAAATAGGGAGAAGGGAGGACCGAACTCCCTATCCCAAAAGCTCTGCTTTACAGGTCATTGGATTTGAGCTGTAAATTCCCTATAGTCATCCATAATATGGAAACACAATTACCCAGAAGGAGGACCCAAGAATCAGACCCCCTCCATCATGAAACCCTTCCTATGAGACCCCCAAACTCATTCTGAACCAGTGAGGGGTAGTATCAAGGACAGGGTACAATCACATGTCAGTCCCACGTACATTTTACTACTGATGACACCAGACCAGAAAAGATGAGTAACTAGGCACTTGGCATGGCAGGGGAGCCAATATCCCCACCCCCTCAGGGTTGCCTAGCTCTGAAGCTACATTGTAACCTCCACCTCTCAGGACTATGGACTGAGCATTTCCTCTGAACTGGCTTGAGAGGTCCTGGTTCTGGCTCTGCTTCTAATTCACTAATTGTGTTGATCTTCCTGCCCCTCAAGGTGTCTGGATTTCTGTTTCTGTGAGCTTCACCCATTTGCCTTTGAGGAAACTATTTTCTCTATGGCCACCAGGGGGCACGGTAATGCCCATGGCTTTGCTTGAGTTGCCTCTGTTTTTTCAGGCCTCTTGGAAAGAGGTTTTAGGGAACTCCTAAGTCTTTTCTTTCCTCTATTTTACAGATAACAAACAACAGCAACAACAACAAAACCCAACCATGGCTTTAGAAGGCAAAATTCAAGCTGCAGAAGTTGAAGCTGCTGCCAGTGAGCTCTTGGTATGTGACTGCTATACTCCTTTGGGTTAAAAAACAGTTAATCCAGACTTCAGACCTGGCTCTAAGACACAGAGAAAAAAAGCAGAAAATCTAGCACTTATCATGAGGTCCTTGGCCTGTACAATACAGGCAGAATCCCCCACAACTACAGGTCCCAGGGAGCTCTGAGGAAGCCCTGGGTGGTATAATGTAGTGCTGTTCACCACAGAAGATTCCTGAGAGGTGGCACAATATTCCCCCATTGATCGCTCAAATGGGGGAGACTGAGCCTCAGAAAGGCTAGATCACAGCCAGGCACAGTGGCTCACACCTGTACTACTCACTCCTAGGTACTCAGAAAGCTGAGATCTGAGGATCAGGGTTCAAAGCCAGCCTGGACACTAAAGTCCATGAGACTCTCACTAGAAAACTATAAGTGGGTCTGTGGCTCAAAGGGTAGGGTGGTAGACTTGAGCTGAAGAGCTCAGGGACAACACCCAGGCCCAGAGTTCAAGCTCTACAATCAACAACAACAAAAAAAAAAAAAAAAGAAGAAGAAGAAGAAAGAAAAGAGGCTCGATCACTAACTCCAAGATAATATAAGTAGCAGAATTGCAATTAAACCTAAGTCATCAACTTCCACTAACAGAACAGAGGAGACATTTAATCAGGATTTTGAAGGATGAATAGAAGTGCTCTGGGAAGGTAATTTTAATTTTAATTTTATTAATTTATTTACTTATTGTCAGTTGTGGGGCTTGAATTTGGAGCCTGGATGCTGTCCCGTAGTCTTTTGCTCAAGGCTAGTACTCTACCATTTTGAACCACAATGCCACTTCTGGTTTTTCTGGTGGTTAATTGGAGATTAAAAGAAAAAAGTCTCATGAGTTTTCCTGCCTGTGCCGGCTTTGAACTGTGATCCTCAAATCTCAGCCTACTGAGTAGCTAGGATTATGAGTATGAGCCACTAGTTTTTGACCTTGATTTTTATTTTTTAATAGCTATATTATAAAAGGCTACATAAGGGGTTTCAGTTACATAAGTAATAAGTACAGTTCTTTTTCTTTCTTCCTTTTTTTTTTTTTCTTTTGGCCAGTCCTGGGCTTGAGCTCTGAGCCTGGGCACTGTCTCTGAGCAACTTTTTGCCCAAAGCTAGCACTCTACCATTTGAGCCACATCACCACTTCAAGCTTTTTCTATGCTTACTTGGAGATAAGAATCTCACAGACTTTCCGACCCGGGCTGGCTTTGAACTTCCTCAGATCTCAGCCTCCTGAATAGCTAGGATTACAGGTGTGAGCCTCTGGCACCCAGCCCATGGGTCCATTTCTTTCTATAGTATTCCATGTTTCCTTACAGTGGGGACTGTGCAGGCCCTAGAGTAGTAAGTACAGGAGATAACAAAGTTGGTACCCTACTTATAAAGCTTGAGAGATTAAGGCCCAGAGAGAGACAAGGCCAACTGGATACATAGTGAACATATCATTCACAGGTTATATATTGTTCCCCCAGGCTCTCCGAGTGTAGAAGGCCCAGCTGGGCAGCCATGGAGTGGGACAATGACACAATCCAGGTTCTGAACTTGCCACCCACTTCTTGCGTCTACCGAGAAGACTTCAAATGGCTGCTGCTCCCACCCGTGTATTCAGTGGTCTTGGCAGCCGGCCTACCCCTGAACATCTGTGTCATCGCCCAGATCTGTACATCCCGCCGGGCCCTGACCCGCACAGCTGTGTACACCTTGAACTTGGCCCTGGCTGACCTGTTGTATGCTTGCTCGCTGCCCCTGCTCATCTACAACTACGCCCAGCGGGACCACTGGCCCTTTGGTGACCTCGCCTGCCGCCTGGTACGCTTCCTCTTCTATGCCAACCTACACGGCAGCATCCTCTTCCTCACCTGCATCAGCTTCCAGCGTTACCTGGGCATCTGCCACCCTTTGGCCCCCTGGCACAAGCGTGGGGGCCGCCGTGCTGCCTGGCTGGTGTGTGGAGCCGTGTGGCTGGTGGTGACAGCCCAGTGTTTGCCCACGGCTGTATTTGCTGCCACTGGCACCCAGCGGAATCGCACAGTCTGCTACGACCTGAGCCCACCTGCACTGGCCACCCGCTACTTGCCGTATGGCATGGCCCTCACAGTCATTGGATTCTTGCTGCCCTTTGCAGCCTTGCTGGCCTGTTACTGTCTTCTGGCTCGCCGCTTGTGCCGCCATGATGGCCCAGCTGGGCCGGTGGCTCGAGAGAGGCGTGGCAAGGCAGCCCGCATGGCTGTGGTGGTGGCCGCTGTCTTTGTCATTAGCTTCTTGCCTTTCCACATCACCAAGACAGCCTACCTGGCTGTGCGCTCTACGTCCGGTGTCTCCTGCCCAGTGCTAGAGGCCTTTGCCGCCGCCTACAAAGGCACACGGCCCTTTGCCAGCGCCAACAGCGTGCTGGACCCCATCCTCTTCTATTTCACTCAGCAGAAGTTCCGCAGGCGGCCTCACGAGCTCCTCCAGAAACTCACAGCCAAGTGGCAGCGACGGCGACCTAGCTGAACCCACAGGCGAGGACCCTAGGCCTGGGCAGCTGTGGATTTGCCATGATGGCCAGAGGACCTGAACTCCCCTCCCCAACCACCCCTCCAAATTCCAAGGAGACAGTTAAAACTTAGCTCTCTCAGGCATGGAGTAAGGCCACCCACAGACACCCCCCGCCCGAATCCCACAAGCTATTTATTGAACCCTCTCCCTGGACCAGGGTATGTGTAGATAAAGACCATCAGGCCTGGACCTGGCCCTCCAGAAGTTCCCAATCAGCCATCAAGTTAAGAAACCTGTGGTTAAGCTGCTCACAGAACTAGAGTGAGTGTACTGTAATAGAGATATTGTACCTTACTGTACTTTATACTGTAATACATACTTTGGAAGTTACCAATGAAATGGGGTAAGAGAAGATGAGAAAGGGAAGTGAGAGCTTCCAGGAAGGAGCATTGGAGCTGCTGCATTTTGAGGGTTGTATATGTGCTTCCTGGTGGACAGGAATGATATCCTCATTTAGTAAACCTTAAGTAATATCTGGATGCTCAAGCCTGGGTGTTTCCAGAACCTTAGGAAAACCAGCCCCAGCCCTGCTCCATGCAGGCTCCCATTGGCTGGAGCCAGCAACACTGGCCGAGTGGTATCAGGGATGTGACAGACAAAAGCCAGGAAAAAGCAGTGTACAGAGGGGTCAGGAGAACCAGATGTTCAAGGGTACGGGAAAGAGCCTCAGACAGAAGTGCTGCCTGGGTCTATCTCCTGTGTGTCTGTCCTGGAGAAGATGCCTTGTAGCCTTGTATGAAAGTATGGAAAAGAAAGGGAAAGAGCTAGGCATAGTTAAACCTGGAAAAAGGCTGGTGTGCAGAAAGGTATGCAGAAGAGAAGCTATAAAGACCAGAGTATCAGATATTAGGAAGCCAGACCCCATCTCTCCTTCACCTGCCTCTTCCACAGCCTCAGGATTTGGCCTGTACCACTACCTTCTGCACCAGAGATACCCTGATGCTCTTTCAGCCCCATCCTTCAAGGGCCCAACTACCCTGCTCCATCCTTAGGAAACGCGAGCCTCTAAACCCACTTGGTACCCTGGTGCCTCCCCACACTGCATCACTGTCTGCGTTCCTTTACTTCACCTGCCACCTTGTGGACCTAGGGAGGAAAGACAGAGGCAGCTGGACCTCAGCCACACTATCAGTCCTTCCCTTTAGCTGAGCACTGGCTTCAGAAGATGGAAACTTCACTTCTGGAACTCTCTTGCATCTATACAGGCCTCTTACTCCTGATCACAGAGTAACAGCAAAGTGTCCCAGGGCACTTTAATATTGCATGAAAGGAGCATGTCTAGCACTAGGTGGTGTCTTTAGAGATGAGACCCTCTCTATCTTCTTCCTAGCATTTGGGCCTAGTGGTACAGACCTGTAACTCCAGCGTGAGTCAGGAGGATACTGAGAGTTCAAGGCCAGCCTAGCCTATATAGTGAGACCCTGTATCAAAAACTAATGACTTTCCTGGTGCTGGTGGTTTATGCCTGTAATCCTAGCTAGTCAGGAGGCTGAGATTTGAGGATCAAGGTTCAAAGCTAGCCCAGGCAGAAATGTCCATAAGATTCTTATCTCCACTTAATCACCAGAAACCTGTAAGTGCAAGAAAAAAATCCTAGGAAAAACAACAAAACAACAAACTTGGCCCTGTGCCTTCTTGTTGCTTCTAAGGCAGAGGGGACAACTGGAGTACTGTCATGAACCATGAGGGCCTGGTTCCTTCTATGGCTTGTAGAGCCAGAAACTGTGAGCAGCTTGGGTCACCAACCATCCTAATTTGAACTTTTTTGCATGGGAGAGAAATAAATGTTTTTTTTTAATATTTGGTTTTTGGGCCTTTGTTACCCACAGCTGAAACGAATCTCTTTGTGACATTGTGGTCTCACCTGGTGTACCCAGGTGAAGAATTGGGCAGTGATTTGCGTTGGGGTGGGATCAGAGTCTAGCCTAGGGAAGTAACAGGTCTGGAAACATCTCTGAAGGCGTCATTAGAGAAGGGGACATGGCCTGCGGGTGTGGCTTGAGGCTGAGAAGGTGGATGGAAGGGCAGAAAGGAACAAGGATGCAGAGACAAAAGCCTGGAGGGGGTCTCTGCATGGAGGAAGGGGTGAAAGTGGAAGTGGTAGGCAAAAAAAAAAAAAAATGGAAGAGGATAGTTCTGAGGAAGGTCAGTCCTGGGGAGAATCTCCCAGGACAAAGACCTTCAAGTCTTGTCACTTGAGGACAGAGAGCCAGGATAGGGGGACCCAGGATTGGGGAATGAAAGAAATCAGGAATCAGGGCCCATCCTGGGGAGATTTCCATTCCACACAGAAACAGACAAGAGCATTGGGTTTGTCCCAGCTGCAGCAGCCAGCACCTTCCTCTCTAGCTCACTGTGTAGCAGGCATTCTGTTACTCCTTTGAGATGGCCCAGTTTCATACTCTGGCCCCTAGATTCTTATCTAGGGGCTTCAGCACCTATTGAATGCCAGATATCTTGCTGGACAATGGATCCTAAGGGAGAAAAGCTTATGAGATGGTCATGGCTGAAAGACACTGGGTGCTAGGGTTAGAGGAGAGAACCTGAGCTAGTCTGAAGGATGGTCAACTCTCCTTAGCTAATTCCTTATCTAAGGCTCAAGGCTGTCAGAAGGAATGGGCTCATAAATGGGGAGCCTAAGGCTAAAAGGTGGGGGTATATTGGGCAGGGATAGGCCTGGTTTCAGAATATTAGCAGTCAATATTCCCCTGTTCACTGAGCCCAATACTCCTAGCCCCTAGCAGAATAGTTTTCTTTTATATAGTCTCATCTGAGACTATAAAAGCTTGAGTATGAGGCCTCCTTGGACACATAGGATATCCTGATTGACTTCCTTTTGAACCAAGGCCCAGCCTAGATCCTTAAATACTCTCCCACCTCAGCCAGCTCACCTCAGTGTCCAGCCCACAAGGACTCTGGGAACCTGTGGCCTGAGTCTCCACTCTTCTCCACCATCTGTGACATGGAATAAGGATCTCTGTCTCTGAAATGATCAGAAGGCAGAACATAACCCGGTATGGTGGGAAAACCTGTGATTCCAGTATTCTGGAGCTGAGGTAGGAGGATCACAAGTTTGAGGCCATCCTGGGCTACATAGACACAGTCTAATAAGGAGGAGAAAAGCAGAAATAGAAGAGGGTATGAAGGAGTTTGAAAAGGTGCATATTCCATTATGGGAAAGACAGGCTCCTGAATGAGATTTCCTCCCACTATACTCCTAAAACATGCCCCAAAATCAAAGAAAGAAGACTTTAAGGAAAATAAGAGTCTGAGTTCAGTGTCAGAGAGGTCACCCTTGGAAGTCAGAAAAGAAACCTGACCCACTCCTCACTTTTCAGACAAGGCATCTGAGGCCTAGAGAAGCAGAGATCTGCCTAAAGACAGGGCAGAAAGGCATAAGCTCCATCTGAGCTCTTCCTTGACCACTAATTTCCAAGCGAAAAGAAATTTACTAGATTCACTCCAAGTTTCCCTGAGGCAAAGCTAAGCCATGGTTGAGTGAGGGCCTTACTAGAACATGTCTCAACTCAACTCAGGGGAAGGAGGACCTTTGGCCTCAAGGCACTGCTGGAGGAGCAGGAGAGAGAGAGAGAGAGAGAGAGAGAGAGAGAGAGAGAGAGAGAGAGAGAGAGAGAGAGAGAGAGAGAGAGAGAGAGAGAGAGAGCACACTAGCTCTCCTTCCTGTGGGCTAGTACTGGGGTGGCTACTGGTTGAGAACCACAGAAGGTTCTGAAGGAGGCTGATGCAGGGCTGAATGGGTAGGGGACAGTGAAGGCTGTCTTCTAGTCCCATGGAGATTGAGCTCTGACAGAGGGTTGCTGCTGGGGGTCTCAGGGAAAGAGAACTTTCTGTTGTTGTGTTTGGTCTTTTGGGGGGAGGGGTGGACGTGGGGCTTCAACGCAGGGGCTGGACACTATCCCTGAGCTTCTTCACTCAAGGCTAGTACTCTACCACTTTCAGCCATAGCACCACTTACGGTTTTTCTGGCTGTTCATCGGAGATGAGTGTCACAGACATTCCTGTCTGGGCTGGCTTCAAACCTCGATCATCAGATCTCAGCCTCCTGAGTAGCTAGGGTTACAGGAGTGAGCCATGAGCACCTTTTCTTTTCTTTAAAGCAAGATCTGGGGCTGGGAAAGGCTATCTGGAAGAGCATGGCATTTGAAGGCCCTGAAATCCCAATCTGAATCCCAGCAGGAGCTGCTGGTTGTTTCCTGATTTGGGCATTAAAGTTACCTCTCCAATAAGACATACCTCCTAGCTGTGGTTTGAGGATTAAATAAAACTAACCAAACATTACTCACACAGCAGAGACATTCCATTAACTGCCATTCGTTCAGATGAAGAGCTCAAGCATGCCATAAGAAAGGCAGGTGAGGGTGGGAAGTCACCTTTCTTGACCAGGAGGATGGAGAAGTCGCAGGTGAGAGTGTGTTCGACCCTGAAAAGTCAAAGTTGTTCCAGTCCGAGTGGGATCCTTTTGTGCGTGAGGGACAGTGCACTAAGGGGACAAGGAAACGACTGAAAATAAAGCTGTCTAAACTAGACGTCGATGGCGGTGGCTGAGGCTTTGTCCAGGGCAGTGAAGCTCAGGAGGATATGACCAGTAGAGGGCATGAGAGCCACGTACCCCGCAGCACAAGGAGGGAAAAGGAGGAGACCCGGCGCAGGGCGGAGTTTTAGGAAGAGGGCCCGCGGACCCTGGGGAAGGGGGGGGCGCGGCGGGGACCGTGGAATCTGGGAAGGTGTGTGGGCGGGGCTTGGTCCGGAGGGAGGAGGGTGGACAGACCTCGAAGGGAGGTGGGGTGGGTGGGCGTTCGGAAGGTGGCGGGGCGGGACATGGGCGTGGCGCAGCGGGATTCGCCGCGGAGGGTGGAGCAAAGAGGTGTGGCCAGAGGCTGGGAGCGCGCGGCCCGGCTGCCCCGCCCACGGCTCCCCAGCCCCCCCAGCCCTGCGGGGCCCCGCCCCTTTCCCCCGGCAGGAGAGTTTCAGTGAATACCTGAGTACCGGTGTGTACTCAGAGTTCGTGGGGCTGAGGTTGCCATGTTGGGGCCCCTTGGGTGAAAGAGGCTTGAGCCACAGTGGGTGCGCTACCGAGGCCGTTTGCGGAGCTGACCACGCTCAAAGCAGGGTCTTAACCAGTCCCGAAGGGGCAGCCAGACCGACGGAGCTCCCCGAGGGACTTCCGAGGGTCCTGACCGCCAAGAAGCGTTCAAGCGTCTAGTTTCTCCTTCGGCTCCTCCCTAATCCCCCCCCCCTCGTGTTCCCAGCCTCGCGCGCTCCCGGAGCCCACCCCCTCTTTTGGGCGCGAGGCCCCGCCCCCCGCCCCTTTTCCTCTGCCGCAAAGTTTATTTGCAACAAAAGGGAGCGAGGAGCTAGCAGCCCAGGGGAGGGAACTGGAGCTGGAGAGGGAGCGCTAGGAGAGGCCGGCCAGCCGCCAGAGGACGGGAGCAGAGAGGTGGAACAGAGCTCTGGGATTCCCCCCCCCCCGCCCCACCTCGCTCCACGCCGGGCCGCTATGCCCCGCGCCCCTCGGACGGAGAGGAGGACTGGCCCTGGGGGTCGCTACTGAGGCGAGAGAGGCCGCCGGGATGGAGCCGCTGCCCCCGAAGGCTGCAGAAACTTGATCCACGACAGCTAAACCTCTGCTCGAGTCTCGGCGCCCTCCTCTCCAGACCCCGCGCGCACGCGCTGCGGGTACAAGATTCGGGCCTTCGGACCGCAGTCACTGCGCTCCTTCGGAGCAGGGGTGGAGGGGGGGGTTGGCCGCGGCTTCCCGAGGCCAGCCCCCCCGGAGTGAGGGCCACCGCCATGGCGGACGGGTCGCCCCGGGCCCCACTTTATCGCAGCGTCTCGTTCAAACTGCTGGAGCGCTGGAGCGGCGGACCCGGGCCTAGAGAAGAGGACACGGACACCCCTGGGTTGCAGCGCCGGGCCTCGTGCCGGCCGACCACGGCAGTCCCGGGCCAGCCCTCCCGGCGCGTGTCCAAGCTGGCGTCGGGGCCCCGGGCCGCCCCCGCGCAGCCGCGCCCGCTCCGCAGCCTCTCGCCCTCGGTGCGCCAGCTCTCCCGGCGCTTCGACGCGCCGCATCTGGACGACGATCCCTCTGTGGCCCGGGACGGGGGTGCCTCCCCCGGGGCCGCGGAAGAAGCCGCAGAAGGCGCTACTCGTGGGGCCTGGCCAAGCGTCACCGAGATGCGCAAGCTCTTTGGCGGCCCTGGCTCCAGGCGGCCCAGTGTGGACTCTGAGGCCCCGGGGGCACCCAGCCCCGACGGTGCCGCGTGGGAGCCCCTGGCACGGGAGCCCCGGCAGCCACCGACGCCCCCTCCTCGGACGTGCTTCCCCTTGGCTGGCCTGCGTTCTGCGCGGCCGTTGTCCGGACCGGGGAACGAGGGGAGGCGGCGGCAGCAGCAGCAGCAGGAGCGGGCGCAGCGTCCGGCGGATGGTTTACATTCTTGGCATAGCTTCTCCCAACCGCAGGCCGGGGCCCGGGCCTCCTGCTCCTCCTCCTCCTCCTCCATCGCCTCCTCCTATCCTGTCAGCCGCAGCCGAGCTGCCAGCTCCAGCGAGGAGGAAGAGGAGGGCCCGCCGCCACAGCCTAGGGCGCAGAGTCCGGCCTACCACCGCGGCCACTCCTCGGGCAGTGACGAGGACCGAGACGGTGAGGGCGGCCGCCGCTGGAGGGGGAGGCCGGGGCTCAGGCCTGGAAGCTCCCTATTGGATCAGGACCGCAGGCCTGACCGTGATGGGTTAAATCCGGGCAGCGTGGACTCCACTAGGGGAGTCAGGAGCCCTGAACCTCCACCATCACCAAGAGCTCCTATGGAGGAGGGACCCCGGGAGTGGGATACCGGCCCGCAGCCCTGCGTCTCAGGTCCCCAGGAGGGCCTGCGGCCTATGTCCGAAACTGTGGGAGGCGCCTTCCGGGTGGCCAAGGTGAGCTTTCCAGCTTACCTGGCCAGCCCCGCGGGTTCCCGGGGCAGTAGCCGCTATTCTAGCACGGAGACTCTCAAAGACGATGACCTGTGGTCAAGCCGGGGTTCTGGGGGTTGGGGCATATACCGTTCTCCTAGTTTTGGGACCGGGGAAGGGCTCCTTCTGCGGTCCCAGTCTCGGGCCCGCACCAAGGGACAGGTGGGTGCCACCAGGGCATTGAGAGATGGAGGCTTGGAGCTGGACAAGAGCAGGCAGCGAAAGTCCCTTTCGAATCCAGATATCGCCTCAGAGACCTTGACGCTGCTCAGTTTCCTTCGCTCAGACCTTTCAGAGCTGAGGGTCCGAAAGCCCAGTGGTGGCCCTGGGAGTAGTCCCCTAGAAGGCAGAGACCTGCCATCAGCAGGTAGCCCAGTGGAGCAACTTGACCCTGGGCCCTCCCAAGTCCCAGCATCACCCAGCATCCGCCCCACACTCAAAGAATTAACTGCCACCCTTCGGAGAGCAAAGTCTTTTACCTACTCTGAGAAGCCCATGGCCCGACGACCCACTCGCACCAGTGCCCTGAAGCCCAGCTCCTCTGAGCTGCTCCTGTCAGGTCCTGAGGCAGAGGATGATTCCCTGCCACTGGTGGTCCAGGATCAGTATGTGCAGGAGGCCCGTCAGGTTTTTGAGAAGATCCAGCGCATGGGAGCTCAGCAGGATGATGGAAGTGATATCCCCCCTAGAAGCCCTGAGTGGGCAGGAGACATAACCCGAGGGCAGCGATCCCAGGAGGAGCTCTCAGTCCCTGAATCCAACCTGACAGATGAAGGCATTGGAGCAGACCCAGAGCCTCTGGGTGCAGCCTTTTGTGGCCTGGCTCCCTCTGGAGTATGGCGACCTCTTTCCTCATCTTCAGCCCAGACGAACCATCATGGCCCTGGCACAGAGGACAGCCTGAGTGGGTGGTCCCTGGTGTCCCCTGAGACTCCTCCCACACCAGGTGCCCTCCGAAGGAGACGTAAAGTACCTCCTTCAGGCCCTGGTGGGATTGAACTGAGTAATGGGGAGACCAGTGAGGCCTACAGGTCTCTAAGTGACCCGATTCCACAGCGACACCGGGCTGCTACCTCCGAGGAGCCCTCTGGGTTCTCAGTGGACAGCAACCTCCTGGGCTCACTGAGCTCCAAGACAGGACTTCCAGCCACCCCAGCTGTGGATGAGGGCTTGACCAGTGGTCACAGTGACTGGTCTGTGGGCAGTGAAGAGAGTAAAGACTATCAGGAGGTCATCCAGAGTATTGTTCAGGAACCTTGTGCTTTGGGACGCATGGGGGAGGACAGGACTGCTGGCAAAGCTCCCAAGAAGAAATCGCTGAGTGACCCAAGTCGCCGTGGCCAGTTGACTGGGCCTGGATTTGAGGGTCCTGGAGGAGAGCCCATCCGAGAAGTTGAGCCCATGCTGCCACCTTCTAGCAGTGAACCAATCCTTGCAGAACAGCGGGCAGAGCCAGAAACCCTTAGTCCTTCCAGGGGTCGGGCACAGTCTGAGCGGGTTCTGCCTGAGGCCCCACATGCCCCTTCCACTGCCCAGCATGGTTTCCACCTTGATCCCAAGCTGGCAGATGTTCTGTCCCCTCGGCTTATCCGCCGAGGTTCCAAGAAGCGCCCAGCCCGGAGTAGTCACCAAGAGCTTCGGAGAGAGCAGGGCAGTCAGGACCAGACTGATAGTCTGACTAGAACCCGGTCTTCCTCCAAACATGTTCGACATGCCAGCGTGCCTGCCACCTTCACACCTATTGTGGTACCCGAGCCTCCAACTTCTGCTGGACCCCCTGTGGCTGTGCCAGAGCCCGTGGGCTTCCCTCCTCAAGCTCACCCCACATTGCAGGCACCATCCCTCGAGGATGTCACCAAGCAATACATGCTGACCCTCCGCTCTGGTGAGGTCCCTGCACCAGGGCCTGTGGACCTGCCCTGCTTGACTCCTGCTGCACCGCCCCCTGCTGAGGTCAAGCCTCCAGAGGCAGCTAGAGCTCCAGAAGAGCCTGTCCCAGCCAGCAAGTGTTGCAGCAAACCACAGGTGGTAAGTCCTTGGGGGTGGGGAGGGAAGGGTGGCAGGGTGGGCTACAGGAGGGCTTGAGGAACTGACTTGGTAAAAGATGTTTTTTCATGTATTCAGTTGGGTGCTTGCTGGTTCTCTGAAATGTACACAGTTTGGAAGAGTTTTAATGACACAGGACTCTGGCCCTGAGGAGTCTCAGTGAGTGGCAAAGGTTCCTGTTTGCTCCAAGGTGTATTGGGGGCTATTATAAAGCTTCTTAGGGCATCTTTTGGATGTTTCTCAGGACTGGTTTTGGAGACACAGTAGTAGGATTCTTAGGTGTAAACTCATAGGAGGCATGAGAACGATGGCACCACTTTTCTCCGAGGCTTGCTGCCCAACCTTTGTTGCACTTTTGAGCTCAGGGCCCCACAGTTGACATGTGTTTGCCTTTCCTTACTTGGCTTTCCTGTGGCAGGTCACAGTATAAGTCAGTTTGTAGGCCTGGGCAATTTGGGCAGACACAAGACTTCCTTTAGAGAGCTGTCTGTGGCATCCTATCTTTCTCATAGCTTAGAGAAGACTGGGTGTGGGTTGAGGCCTTGTAAGGGCCTAAGTTCCACCAGAGCTTCCCCTCTTCAATTAGAGGAGCTTCTAGCTGGAGTGCCTGAGTGGGTTATGGCTGAGGCACTGTCCTCTATCCTGTATACTTACATGTGCTCCTTACCCAACCCCTTCTGGTTTCAGCTATTCCTGGAGTTTGGGTTGTGGGTTAAGTTCGGTGCCTGGCAGTGGATTCCCTGGGATGGGAGTTGGAAGCAAGATTCAAGGCTCTTGGGTTCAGGGCCGAGCTCAGGGGTAGCCCAGGGTTATTTTAGCCTTCATTCCCACTGTGTTCCTGACTGAGAAACTAGGAAACCCTAAACCCTGGACTAATTTGGTCACTCCAGTTCCCAGGGCTCGCTGGGGCCCCTCTAAGTCTCTTTCCCTTTGTCTCTTTCTCTCTTTGACTCTATCCCCCTCCCCCACCCCTCCTTCCCAGTTCTGGCTCTGGTGTTCCTCTGGGAGGCTGCCTGGAGAATCCAAAGTTAGAGAATAGGAAGAGAAGGAATTTTGGACCTTTGGAGGACCTGTTAGATTAGCCTGAAACTCCAGGGCCAGTTCCGTCTTTGGAAGGTGGGGGAGGGGACGGCAGATCAGGAGTCCCTTCTGAACTTTTTTTTCCCTTGCTCTGCTGGCTGTGTGTGTATGGGTGGGGGAAGGGCTGGGATGGGAGGTGAAAGAGATTTGGGGGACCTGGTGGGAGTGCTCCCAGGAGAAGGCATTGACACCATGGGGGAAGCGGAGGTTTTGCAAAGCTGGCTCCTTTCCCCTTCCCTTCACTCTCTCTGCTACCCCTCCACCTCCTGGGGAGTGTAATACACGTGACACAGGACTGCTTGACCATACACAAGCTCCTCCCTGCCCTGAATGAGGCTTTTTCTAACTTCCAGGCCTCTGCCCATTACAGTCCTCCCACTTCTCCAGGCCTAGCTTGCTGCTCCTTCTCAGCCTTTAGGGGAAAGAAAGTGGTGAGTGTGTAATTAAAAGAGCAGGGTTGGAGCATAATCCAGTTCCTGTCACATCCCTATTCTGTGCCTCACTTTCCCCTTGTGTAAAGTGGAGATAAGGTCTATGTTTGGCAGGTGGATAGTGATAGGATAATCTTCCCTTCCAAGGAGGCAAGAGAGAAAAGAACAAGCTCAGCTCCCCCTACCCCCTCCCTCTTGGTGACTGAGCTATAGCCAGGCCTCCTCCCTACCCCTCCTCCCCTGGGATCTGAGCACTGGCACAGTGATGGTGGCTCCTAAGACATTCACTGTCCTTTCATTTCACACCCACTCATAAAGCCTGGAAGTTCTTCCATCTGCTAGCCTAAATCCTTCCTGTTGTCCCCTTCTTTCTGGCTTCAGAAAGATGGGGAACAGCTGTCCCGCCCCCCCTCTTGCTGATCTCTGTTGGGCTGACAATGTTCTCTTGTCTTAGGCCTCGGGCTCCAGTCAGGATTTCCGTAGTGTGGGTAGAGATGGTGTGGTGAGGGCTCTATAATAAGAAAGGACAAGAGGAGCTGTGACACTTTGCTTATGGTGTAGAAGCCAGTGCTCACCCAGCCTGAGGCTCCCAGGTGAGAGCCTGAAGGTGGGCAGGGGGAGGGGGACCGTTAGGGCTCTGAGGAAATACTGGACCTGATCTTGAGCTACGTGGAGTCTCTCGCACTTGGTTCTCTCCCAGCCCAGAGTCCATTGCTAGCTAGGCGGTACCAGTCCCTGCTTAGCTTCTCATTCTGGACCTGGATAGAGACATCTTTGGGCCTTAGTTTTCTTATCTGTACAGCAGGATATAGGACTGGGTTTTAAGGCTGTATAGGGGAGGCTTGGAAAAAGGAGGGCTCAGAGATGAGGGTGGAGGGAACAGAGGCAGGCTGCCTCTCTGTAGGGGTGGAGGACACAGGAATGAGGTACTGAGTCATGTAGGCTAGAATACCTGTTTGGGAATGTGCTGTCCAGGCCCCCCTGCCCTGCCTCCAGCACCCTTGGTTTCTTCTACCTAGGCTCAAATAAGCCTAACTGATCCTTCCTTCCAAGGCTTTCCCTATCTGGCCTTACAGAACAGAGTCTTGAAGTCCATTTCTGCGTTCAGGTACCTAATACCCAGTCGGCACCTGTAACATCTAGAAACAGGACATAACTTTTCTCAGAATCATAGATAGATGGGTGAATTCCATGCAACTTAAGCATCTTTAGAATGACAATGGTAACACCTTACATTTATTAAGTTATGTGCAAGGAAATCTTAGTGTGCTAGCATCAACTCTCAGACTGTTAGAGCCACCCCAAATTCTAGCATGTCAGCCTCTTAATATGTCCATGTCCTGATGTAAAGGGTTTGAGCCATCTCAAACCCTTCTCAGTATGATTGGCTTGCCATCTGAGGAGACATTGGGTAGGGACAATTGGAGGCATTACCTGCATTTTCCCTGAATACTATGATAATGGTTGGTTATTTAATTTGCCAGGGCTTGAAGCTGGGATGGGAAGAACTTTGAGAACCAGAGAGGGAGAATTCTGGGTTTCTAGTTGCATAGCAAGGCCAGGCAGAACTGGCCTAAGTGCCAGAGACTTGATCTCATTCTTCCCTCTATCCCAGCAGACGTGTTTCCTCTGCCCCCAGCACCAGCATGCCTAGCTCTGGGAGGGCCTGGGCTGCTACTTTTCAACCACTTTTGTCTCAGGCTCCCCTTTGGCAGGGAACCTGTGGGGGTGACATTCTCTTCCCACTTCTTAGCTCTTTGCTGGTGAGTGTGTGTGTGTGTGTGTGTGTGTGTGTGTGTGTGTGTATAAAATGGTTCTAGGGGGAGGGGATGAAGCAATTAGGACTTTTGGAATTTCGAGTGGTACCAAATATCTATAATTAAATGTCTTGTCACCTAGCAGGAGGAGGGTGGGAGGGAGGAGGACAGACAGAAGGGCTGTCCCTTTCGTCTGTTTATTCCCTACCTCCTCCTCCCCCCACTGCCCACTCCTTTCCGAGGACCCAGGGCTGCTACAGGGAGTGCAGTCCAGGAATGAAAGGTTGGGGGATGGACTAGAGTTGAGTGTGACATTTTCCAGCCCCTACATTTCCGGGACCAGCTGGGTCTGGGAGACTGCTGCTAATCCTGTCCCCAGCCTCCTCTCCCAGTATAGGCACTTGCCCCTCCTGCTTGCTTTCCTCCCATCTGTGATCTTTCCAGCTACACAAGCTGTGGCAGTGGGGTGGAGACACCCTCAGGCTGCCTGGGAGTTGAGACAACACCCAGGAGCTTAGAATCTAGAAGCACTTTAGACCAGGGATTCTTCAGAGGAGGCCTCTGGGAGGAAGCTCTACTTGGTCTCACCCTTCAAAACTAGAAATGAAGCCAGGTGCCTGTGGTTCACACCTGTAAATGGTAGCTACTCCGGAAACTGAGATCTGAAGACCACAGTTCAAAGCCAGACTGGGCAAGAAAGTCTGTGAGACTTGTATCTCTGATTAATCACCAAAAGAGTCAGATGTCAGGGCTAGAGCATAGCCTAATGGTAGAGTGCTTGCCTAGCGTGCATGAAGCCTTGGGTTCCATTCCTTGATACGACATACACAGAAAAATCTGGAAGTGGAGCTGTGGCTCAAGTGGCAGAGTGCTAGCCTTGAGCAAATTGTCCAAGGACAGTGCCCAGGCCCTGAGTTCAAGCACCAAGACTGGCAAAAATAAATAAATAAATAAATAATAGAAGTCAGAAGTGGAGCTGTGGCTCAAGTAGTGGAGTATCAGCCTTGAGTGGAAAAACTAAGGGACAAACCCCAGGCCCTGAGTTCCCCCAGTAACCACACACACAAAAAGAAAAGGACAGAAAAGAAACAAGAAAGAAAGAAAACTGGAAGAGATGGGCGGGTTTTAGGAGGGCATGAGGCACAGCATGAGCAGAGGCTAGGAGTGGGATAGATGGCAGCAGGTTGTAGGCAGTAAGAGTTTGTTTCAGAAGTGGGTGGCCTTGCTAAGATAATGCTTTCTTCAATGTTTGAACAAATGCTGAGTGCCTGAGCATAAGGCATGTGAGGAGGCAGCACCTAAAACCCCTGAAGCCTGCCCTTAAAGAGCTTTCAGACTAGTGAGGTCACCTGTCTAGAGCAGAAAGGGCAGAGGAGAAAAAGAAAGCAGAGTAGAGGAGATGAGAATGACAGGGTTGGGCGCTGTTTTGCATCAAGGGTCTGGAAAGGCCTTTGAGAGGAGGTGATATCCAAGCATAGGCCTGGAAGAAGTCAGAGGAATGCTGTGCAACTGCTGTTGCACAGGGCCTGTGGTGTTTGAAAAGCAGACATAATAGTGGTGTGGTTGGAGAGGGCAAGCAGTCAGAGAAGCAAGGGAAGCTATGGGCCAGAGTGAGGAAGATCTCAGAGCCAGAAGGAGGATTTTTGCATCCACTCCAAGTGAGGGATACAGGCAATGGGGACAGCTTCTGCGTAGGTTAGCTTCTGAGCTAACCTATGTCTGTTCTGTGCTGTGTGGGGTAGACTGCAGGGTGTAGCGTGGAAGCAGTGAAGTCAGTCACGGAGCAATCTGGGCAAGTGATAATGGTAGCCAGGGACCGGGCAGAGGTAGTATTGGTTGTAGGTTTCTGCTTTGCTACATATGTTTGAAGTGGCCAGATTCTTAGCACTCAAGTGAACACCCAGCTTCTTCAGCTCCCATGGCTAGCCATTGGGGGAGAGGTTGCTTAGAGTGGTGGGCAAGGAGAATGACCAGTCTTCCAGAGTGACTGAGAATGTGGGCTGCATGGCCACCCCTCTAGACTTACAGCAGCTTGGCTTAAAGGCTAAGACTGCAGAGCCACTGTAATGCCTTATTGAGGCATGTGACAGCACCATATTCTGTGTTCCACCTTATATCACCATTTAGTTCCAACATGTATATCTGCTGAGACCAGGAGCTCTGCCATCCATGGCAGCCCTGTCTTTCCATCTGATCCCTGCCTAGGAGGCATTGCCTGTCTCTGATAGGTGGGTAAAGGACCAGGCCTAGAGCCACCAAGGTTTTCCCAAAGTTCCATGTCTTATAGGTCCTCTGGCCCTAGGTGGTCTTGACCCCCAGGCTATACACTGGCCCCATAGAGTCCCCACTGAGTAGAGTTGGCAGGGATGGCAGTGACAGGGCGGGAGAGGGGTGGGGGGGGAAGGGAGCCCATGCTTCCCAGAAGGGCTTGTAGCCCTGGCTCACTTATTGGGAAATGTGCCCGGGCAGCCTGGCGCCTTACTGGCAGACCATGAAATGGGGGCCCCAGGTCTCTTGGGAAGCATGAGCCTATTGGAGCTGAGGTTCCCCTGTGGGAGTTGATCCCTAAGACCCTGCTCTCTCTCTCTCTACTTCTCAGCTCCCAGAGCTTCTCAGGCATTCCAGAGTGGGCAGAGGCAAAGAGGAAATGCCAGGCTGCTAGGATTTGAGCAGTGAGTGAGCCCCAGTCCGTGATAGGCATGGGCCTGGGGCCCTGACCAGGCCAGCGGAGCCCATTCTAGCAGCTGGAGTTCACTAGGGATGTCCTGCTAGAGTTCATGAAAGTCTGTGCTGGGAATCAGATGCCAGATCTAGCCCAGTGTCATCATCTCCCTGCTGTGAGGCATAGTTTCTTCCCCTGTCAGAACCACAGGTACTCCAGGCTCCTCGGCAGCACCAGGCCTATTTTCTGGGCTTCTGGATTAAAGCAGCTGACCTGGGTAGGATCCTCAATTGCACACAGAAGTGCTGGCAGGCCAGGCCTTAGGCTACTGAGGACCCCAGCTTGGAGTAGCATCATCCCCAAGACTTATTTCCCTCTGAATATTTGCTGTTGCTTCCCATCCTCCTTAGGATCTTTCCCTATGCTTGTGGCTCCTTCTCTGAGGCCTGATCTCAGAAATGGTGTTGCTATTGCACATGGGGCATCCAAACTCCCTCCAGTTCATTTGTGGAAGGGTGTGGGGGAAGTCAGTAGGCTCTAAAAGCCTCCCTGGGTCGGAAGGGGGTGAGAGGGGCTACAGGAGGCAACCGAGGTGGGAAGGACATGAACTGACTCCCAGAGGCAGCAGAGGAGTGCTGTATTAGTTTCCTATTGCTGTGATGACAAATTATTGTACTTTGTTGGCTTAAAACAACACTGATTGCTTATTTTACAGTTCCTGAGGTCAGGATCTAAAATGAGTTTCACAGGGCTAAAAGCCAGGTGCTGACAGGCCTGGGTTCCTTCTGGAAGTTTGGGGGAAAGTCACTTCCTTTGTCTTTCCAGCTTGTAGTGACTGCCACTAGATCTTGGTCCATGGTCCTTTCTTTCCTTCTCAAAGCCAGCAACAGAGTAGTGTCTCTCTCTCTCTCCTCTCTCTCTCTCTCTCTCTCTCTCTCTCTCTCTCTCTCTCTCTCTCTCTCTCTCTCTCTCTCTCTCACCTCTCTTACTTTCTTTTTCTCCCCTCGTCAGCTTTAACTCAGGGCCTGTGCTCTCACTCAGCTGAGATTCTACCAGTTGAGCCACACCTCCATTCAATGTTTTGCTGGTTGTTTTAGAGGTGGAGTATAAAGACTTTGCTGCTAAGGCTATCTTTGAACTTCCATCCTCCAGATCACAGACTCCAAGTGGTTAAGCTAGAATTATAGACTTGAGCCATCAATGCTTCTTAGGTACTCTTGTGATTACATTGGGCCCACTAGATAATCCAAAATCCTAATGATGACATGTGAAGTCTCTTTTGCCTTGTAAAGAAATATAGTCACGGGGCCGGGAGTTTGGCCTAGTGGTTAAAGTGTTTGCCTAGCATGCATGAAGACCCGGGTTCGATTCCTCGGTACCACATACATAGAAAAAAGCCCGAAGTGGTGCTGAGGCTCAAGTGGTAGAGCTCTAGCCTTGAGAAAGTCCAAGGACAGTGCTCAGGCCCTGAGCTCAAGCCCAGGACTGGCAAAAAAAAAAAAGAAAAAGAAATATAGTCACAAGTTGTAGAGATTTAGGGGACTATTTTGCCTTCCACATAAGGGCCAGGCTGTTGGCTTCCAAGATCCTTATAGGTATTAGTCTTGGGGCTATCTTGTCTATGAATTCAGGTTCACTGTATTTATCCTGCTTTCTTTTCCTTAGTGTTCCTTTGTCATCCATTTATGTGGCAGTCAATCTTTACACCCCTTTATAGCCAATGGGGACACACAAGGAAAGGTTGGATACCATTCCTACTTGCTACTAAGGTGGGTACAGTCCAGAGGGAAGCTAAGTCCAGGCCTCATGGCATAGGGACAAAAGTGCTAATGAATCCCTTGAGGATGGGCCTGGTGTCCGGAGGCAGATGCCCTGAGGTTTGCAGACTAGGCGCCAGCGCGAAGCAGTTCCCAAGAAGGGCAGTTAAGAGCTCAGAGTCAGGAGAAGCAGAGAACACAGGGGCCTTGACAGAGGCCGAAGTCATGTCTTGCCAAGGCGCCAGTGATTCATGCCTGTAATCCTAGCTACTCATGAGGGTGAGATCTGAGGGCTGAAATTCAAAAGTCAGTTCAGGCAAGAAAGTCCATGAGACTCTTCTCCAATTAACTAGCAAAAAGCTGGAAATGGAGCTATGGCTCAAGGAGAAGAGTATAAGTCTTGAATGAAAGAGCTAAGGGGCAGTGCCCAGGCCCTGAGTTCAAGCTCTAATACCAGCACGCACACATGTACACACACACACATGCACACAAGTTGTGTTTTCTCCAGTTCATCTCTCCCAAGGAAGGAGCTGCTACCTCAGAGGCAGATGAAAGTTACTCTCCCATCCTCATATTTTGGGAGTTCCATGTCGGGGATTGGTGACCCTGGTGTACTGTTAGGTTCCCTCATGCCTGAGAAGAAGCCAGTGGCTCCTAAGGAGATGATGTAAGCATAGGCACTTACAGACTCCTTCTAGTCTGTACAATGGGACCAAGGTCCCTCCATGAAGAATTTATTGCTAGATTTAAATGAAATCATGTCAAGAAGCCTTGACCAACAGAAAATGCTCAAAAATATTGTCTTACGAATGAGAGGCTGCTGTCTGATTTCAAGAGTCTCAGTTTGCAGAAGACAGCAGAGCATGCTCGGATTCTGGTTCCACCTCTATAGGGCCAATAGCAGAGCAGCCTGGGCCTTTGGAGGTAGAGAGGTGGGGATGGGAGTAGGCTATAGGGAGAGCCATTGGCCCACTGGTCTTTCTAGCTTCCCCTCTACTTCTGTTACCATCAGCCCTGCCCAAGACTCATCTGGGATGGTGTGGAACAGTTTGGGAGGTTGAGTCAAAGCCCTGTCTTGTCAAAGTTCCTACCTGGGAGGAAGCAGGTAGTCTGAAAGTCTGTCTTCCTCTCTGACTCCAATGCTTGGTGGAATCTAACCCAATCCTTGGACCTCAGCTCTGAGCCTCAGTTTCATGCTCTGTAAAATAGGGATGCTAAGGACTTAGGAGGTAGTTCTGGCAGAACCTTCACCCTAGGATGCTGAGGCTCATAAATGTAGCTACTTAGTGTGTGCTTTTAAGATGGGAACTGTCAGAGTTTAGAGTACTGCAGTTTCAACAGGAAGGATTGAGGTTTCTTTCACAAGAGAATAGCACTCAACTTTATTTTATTTGTGAATTTGAGATTGTTACATCTTGGTTTTGATGCCTAAGATTCTGAGATTTGGAAGAGGAGAGGCAGGTCCTGGGCTAATGGGGGAGCAATGGGGGACTGTGATGAAGGGTGAGCCCAGGGAGCAAGTGCAAGGTTGGTGTCTGTTTCCTGTTTATTGGTTCCCAGGGGTGAGCAGGCCTTGCTCCTCACAGCACTGTAGAGCAGGAGGGAAAGAAGCCGCCCTCCTGGCTGCCAGCCAGCCCCACAGCCGAGCCTCCTGGGATCGCTGAGACCCCACTCTCCCACCCCTGGACAAACAGTTAATCCTTTCCCAGGACAGGGCACTAGAGGTTAAGAAGCAGATGTGGAAGGGGTGGATGGATGGGAAGGACCCTCCCCTTTGTAAAATGTCTGGCCAACTCCATCTTTCCTGGCTTCCTGTATTGCTGAAGTCTTGCTGTTGGTTTCTCATCATACCCCGCCCCCTCCTGGTTTCTCTTGGGTGGACCTGTTGGTAAGACATCAAATTTCTTGGCATACCAGAAAAGGAAGGGGAAGAAAGGACCAGGGCCTTGACTGCCCTAGAAAGGGAGATCTTCCTGGAAAGACCTTCACATTACCAGCTATGTATTCTAACCACCCCTCATGACTGCATTGTTGAGATGTGAAAGGGTCTGACCAAGGCCCTGCAACAGCGGGCCCGTCCCAGAAATCTTCCCCATTCCTTTCATCATTACTCCAGCCTCACTCTTGGACTTCTGGGTAGAGAGGTCACTGAGAGTTCTTGAGCAGTGGTGACAGGGTTCTGTCAGCATTGGAGGGAATTGGTCTGAGCCAGGGAGTGAAAGGGAAGCCCCTGAGTGTGTCAGAGGCCAGGAGACAGGGAGGTCCCTGAGCAGAGCACACACACATGCTGTGTGTGCTGAAGACAGGTTGAAGGCTGAATCTCATGGCATGAGCAATGGGAGCCATGTGGTCGAGGAGCTGAGGAGGAGCAATATCAGTTATGCATTAAATGGCTTCCTCTGGTGACTCTGTAGAGTGAAGGGGAACATGGAGGTAACAAACCTGAGCCTAGGAGAGCAGGTGATGAGGAGACTGACCAGGAAGAGAATGTGGAGGTGAAGTTGGAGATTTGAATGTAGGCTCAGGAACCCTATTAGACCTGGATGGGTGAAATAGGACCTTCCTTATTTGAGTCAGAGAATGTGGCAGTGAGAAACAATTCATGCATGTGCCCCTAGGTAGAATTTTCCTCTACCTTCTGAAAGGATGAGGGGCTCTGAGCCCGGTGACATCCCCCTTTCTAACTGCAATCCCCCCTACTGGTTGTGTCTTCAGGTAACAGCCAAGCTCCAGGTCCCACTCTGTGAAAGAAGGAAGGCCCAGGCTGTGTTGCACCTTTTGGGGATTTGAATCAGGACAATTTTCTCTGCCTTGGTTTCACCATCTGTGAAGCTGGAGTCACAGCTTATTGAAGCCCCAGAATACTCTGGTTCTATGGAGCTGGGGCGGGGCAAGGGGGGAGGGAAGGAGTGACTGGTAGGCAGGCCAGTAGATAGTTTGCAGTGTCCACTGTGGAGCTGGAGATGGGAGCTAAGAACCCCTTATTCTGTGATACGAGGGCTGCTAGTGCTGTACTGGGGGGTCTCTGGGACCTCAGAAGTCTTCCTAGAGAACAGCCCAATAAGTGCTGAAAGGGAGAGGAGTCATTCTCACTAAGAGTCTGCTGTCAGCCTCAGTTTTCCCCTCCAGCCTGGACTAGTCAGTCACTTCCAGGCTTCTTCCAAGGCCAGCGGGGGTGTTGCCTGGGGTGGGTGAGGAATTTCCGAGGGAATGGCTAAATTCAGCCCCAGCTAAAAATAGTTCAGGGCCTGGCCCCAAAACTGGAGGAGGCAGAGGAGGCAGAGGTGGCTAGATCTAGCTAATCCTCCCCTGCCGTCCTGCCTCATTACCTGGGCCAGAGCTTGCTCTGGCCTCCTGACTACCTTATTCTATCTCACTCTCATCAAGCCTTTCGCACCTAGGGGCTTCTTTGTTTTCTTCTTTCCTTCCCTTTGCCATCCTTTTTGTCCTGTCTTCATGCCTAAGGGGGAATAGACATTCCAAAGAGAGCTCTGGTGGAACATTGTGTCCCCTCAGTTTTCTAACCCAGGTGGCAGAATCTGACCTGATCCTGTGACACAGCTATTGCACCCCTTGCTTTGTAGAGTGTACACTTGGAAAGCTCTAGGATATGGAGATGTGGACTGGAGGAGGCCCTCAGTCACCCTGTGACCTGATGCTTGATTCTGGTCAGGTAGCTCCTCCCGTGCCTGCTCCTGGCACACTGTAGAACTTCTGTACACATTTATTAAATAAACAGTTTGGAGAGGGAGGAGCTGGTGAATGGAGCCCTGCTCTGGGGCTACTCTACTAAAGGAAGACTCAGCTCCCACTACCACCTATACCAACTGGGTTTTGGATCTGCCCCAGGACCAGATAAATGGAAACTGGCCCATGGGCAAAGGATCATGTCTCAGGAGCACTGACCTGTCAGAGTGAGGACCAGATACATGTCTAGAGATGGTAAGGTCCCTGGCCCAAGTCTCAGAGCCCAGAAGAGAGGTGATATTTGAACCCAGGTTGACCTCACTCCCAAGGCTGGGGAGTAAATATTGTGTAATACAGAGACCAAGATAGAAACTGGTGGGGAATGTTAGAAACACCCCAGTTCCTGATTGTGGCTGGGATCAAGCTATAGATTGTTACAGAGAATGGCAGAAAAGCGAATTAGAATTTCCTGGAGTGGGAGAGTGGGGACAGGCACAGGTCTGAGTACTTTTGACACACAGTTGTGGCTAAGGGATCCAACCCAGGGCCTGATGCATGCTAGACGAGTTCTCTACCACTGAGCCATGGCCTCTCAGCCTGGTCTGTACTCTGCATTGATTAACTTTTAGTCCTCATAGTACTTTTGTGGGAGTTACTGTCTTTCTGGATGTCAGAGAGGAGCCTGAGCACAGCACCACCACGATAGCTTATACAGATCAAGGGAGCTAAAAAAGGGCAGAGCTGACTCAGCCTCACAGGCTGGTTCCAGCCCTGTGGGCATTGCTCAGGTTCCTGGCTCTTGGGACTGCCTGGGTGGGTACCACTGCCACTGTGGGCAAAAGAGGAGCTATGGAAGTCCCACAGAGTCTGCGATTCATGGTAGTTTCAGGAAGTAGCATATTGTATTGGTACATCTGCATGTATGGCTCTTGGGGAATAAGAGATGACAGGCCTCCAAAAGCAGGAATGACTACTTCCTGCTTTTAAGGACCCAGATACTTCTCTTGGTGCTGGAGCTCAGCTAAGGTGAGGCCATGCTCCCTGCTGGTAGAGATTACTCTGGCTCTGGAGGTTGGAAAGGTACTGAGATTGGGGGGTGGGGCAGGCCCAGTGGTGCTGGCTGGCGGAGTCTCTCTCCTGCAGTATCTGGAAAGCAGATCTCTTGGGCCATGGCCGGTGTGAGTCAAATGGAGACAAAAAACCTTCCATATTTGGACAAAGCGCCCAGAGAGGCCCAGACCCACAGGCAGCCCGGGCAGACTCCCCCACCCCGGCCTCCTGCCCGTCTCCCTCTGGGCCCCCCTAGTCCTGTCTCCTGAGTTTAACTCTTGGGTTCAAGCAGCATTGTTCCCCTCCCCTCAGTCATCAGGCCTGTGCTGTGGAGGGAAGGCACGGTGCTGGCCCCTGTGCTGGGCCTGGCGGTGCAGAGAGTCCAACAGAATCCAGAGGTGGGAGGGTGGACACACACTGAAACCAGCTATTCCCACACTGAGAGGGTAAGATGACAGCTGACAATAGATTCTACCCAAGTGGAGAAAGCCAGAGAAACACAGTGCATAGGTATACACACACATACACATATCCCGCCCTCCCCACCCTCTCCATACAATGCCCTTTACAATCCTCAGTAGATTTCTGAACCCACAAAGATAGCTGTGCAGGTCTTAAATGCGAGGACTTAGCCTGGTACCCAGTCAGTCCTTCTCTGGAGCAAGCTTTGGAGTAGATAGGAACAATCAGTTATTGAACATGTAACAGGTACCATTCCTCTGGGGATGTGAACAGAGTGATTTGACCCTATCAGGAAGCCCCCTGCATGCCTTCTTAGGGACTAAGTTTGGTAGTAAATTCCAGAACCTGTCCAGCCACAAGGCCTCATTCTCGTGAAGAAAGCCCAGCAGTTTGACAGGATCCATGCTCATTATCTTTGGTGCACTGGCTGAGCGCTGTCTGCACAGCTGTTTTTAACATTTCTCATTAGTCCTGGGTAATCATCTCTGGGATCTGTTTTAGGTGGTGGGTCCTGGGTAATCATCTCTGGGATCTGTTTTAGGTGGTGGGTCCTGGGTAATCATCTCTGGGATCTGTTTTAGGTGGTGGGTCAGGGGAACCTGCAACACTCAGTTTAGTTGTCATTCATGAGTTTCTATAGATTTAGAGCATGGGAATAGAGGATGAACAAGAAAGGGCTCCCAAAGCCAGATGTGGTTGGCAGAACAAGAGTGTCCTATTTGAGACCTTGTCTCAAAAAGGATCAGAGAAGATCCAGCTTCAGGAAATCCATCTAAGAACCAAGGTCACAGGAGGCCAAAGCAGGGCAGGGCAGGACATATTAACTTGAGGTAGTAACTAGACCTTTGAGGACCCTTGAGGACCATATAGGCCTTGACTGGATGAGGGAAGTCTGGGTCCTTTGAGCAGAGAGAGCAGTGAAGGCTGAGCCCTGGAGATGTAAAAGTCCTAAGGCATATCGCTGCCAAAACAGCTCCTGGCTCTGGATAGGTGAGTAGATCCTGAGAAGTGTCTTGATGACTAGGTCTTGATCCCATGGCTTTCAAAAAGAACGGAAGTCTATTGCCAGTGGCTCATGCCTGTAATCCTAGCTACTCATGAGATTTGAGAATCAGGGTTCGAAGCCAGGCCAGTGAGGAAAGTCCATGAAAATGTTGTTTTTTTTTTTTTTTTAAGTCCATGAAAATCTTATCTCCAATTAATCACCAAAAAAGCCAGAACTGGAACTATAGTGCCTCAAGTGATAGAGTACTAGCACTTGCTTGAACACCAAAAGCTCAGAGATAGCCCTGAGGCCCTGAGTTCAAGTCCCAGGACTGTCACAACAAAGAACTCTTTCTTTAATAGAATCTTGACACAGAACTGAGACAGACCATTGATATAAGTGAGGTAAGATCTGTCTTTGGGACACATCCAGGGCTTCCCCTGGTCAAGGTTTCCCTCTGCCTCTGACAGGCCCAGTTGGAAAATGCCCATTGGAGACAAAGGGAAGTTCTGATCCAGGGGTTAGCCAGGACAGGAAAAACTGTAGGGCTTGGCTCCAGAGTTGTGAGGCTGATTGAGTAGCACACTTATCCATGGGACTTCAAAGAGCAGGTGATGCCTTCCCCAGGGCCTCTGGAGCAGTTCTGAACCCTTTGATCAGAAAGATAGCTTGTCTGAGTGGTGGTAGACCTTGTCTGCCCATTACTACCACTTGGATAGATAAGGCCTTGGAGGATGGAAAGGACCAGCCAGCTGTGTGCCCTGCATGAGCCCAACTTAATCACACTGACTGGCCCATGAATTAAACTCCCGTAGTTCTTCTAGGGTCAGGTGGTTAATGTCAAGATCAGGAAAGACTTCCTCAGAGTTGAGAATGAGCAAACACGATTAGCAGGAGAAAGCCTGAGCCTTGGGACCTGCAGGTACACAGCTGTCAGGCCTTGGTTACCCCACCAGCCTGTGTGTCAGGTCCCCAGCTTCCTTAAAAACAGAGGATGAGGGCAGAGGCTATAGGCTATAGCCAAATAGTAGAACACTTGCCTTACATGTACAAGGCCCATAGTTTAATCTCTAGATTGAAAAATCAACAAAACAAAACATAAAAATAGGGGAGGACATAAAAAGGCCTAGAGGGTTGAGAGAGTATGCCAGGCTGAACTGGGCAGGATACTATTGGGATGAAGAGTGATACGACTGGGTATTAATTTGACTCTGATGTGTCAGCAAAGATCAGGTCACTAAGGGCATCCAGTATTAGCCTAAGTGCTTGGATTTGATCCTGTACCCGGCTGGGTTGATGTAATAGTTAGAACAGACTGGAGCCAGGTGGCTTAGGTTCAAGTCCTACTCCTTGTCTTCAACTGTATAGCCATGAGTAGAACTTAACCCCTCCACTTTCAGTATACATACCTGTAAAGTGGGATTGATGGTGATGGCAGCTATTATAGGGTTGGTACAAAGGTGAAATTTCATCAGGCCTGGTGACTAGGTGGACCACAAGTCACTAGGAATGAGTCAGAAGTTATAAAGCAAGTTGGAAGAGACCAAGAGTGTCAGAGGCTGGCTGAGGAAGGGTGGCAGGTATGGAGGGAAGAAGTCTCTGACAGTGGCTTATAGTGTCATCATTGTTAAGAGAATGAACCAAGGTCCCCAAGGAAGGCTCTAAATGTTCCCCAGATAGCCGTCCTTAGGCAAAAAGCTTAGAGGCTACACAGAGGAGGGGTGGGACGATGAGAGATTGGACTCGGCCACATTTTCTTTGGCAGATTTTCACCAGCTGTAGAGTTGCCCACTACTTACTCTAGGTCAGCTGGTATGTGCTCCTTGGTATGCTGACAGTGCGAAGAGAGGGGCAGGTTTGCCAGGCTACCTGTGCATTCTGACCTCAGGGACTTCATCTAGTCAGGCACTGATTTCTAACTGACAGTCTCAAAGAGACTCAGCAAAGGCTTCCTGGAGAATTGTCACTTCTGTTCCAAGAGGGAACCAAAAATCAAAGAGAGAACAAAGACAAAAGCTGCACCTTCAGTTTCCACATCACAACGCAATCATCCTTCCATGTGCTCTGCCTACAGGGGGAGCTGCCTTGGGAGCTGGTCCTGTGTGTAGGCTGGGAACACAGGACACAAGTAGCAGGGAGTGACCGGGGCTGGGGTAGTGACCCCTGAGGCTGGGAATCCCAGGGCACCCAGCCCAGGGGAAAGAAGGATCATGCTGGGTAGCAGGCAGCTTGCAGCTGAATCAGGAGCCTGGAGTAGGCACCAGAGGCATTAAAGAAATTCTTTTAGAGGGATTAGGGATTTAGCTCAGTGGAAGAGCTCTTGCCTGGCAATTGCAAGGCCCTGAGTTCGAGCCTCAGCTCTGGGGGGAAAAAAACCCAAAAACTATAAAGCCAGGCACCAGTAGCTCACACCTGTAATCCTAGCTACTCAGAAGGCTGAGATCTGAGAATCGCAGTTCAAAGCCAGCCAGACATGAAAGTCTATGAGACTCTTATCTCCATTTAACCACCAGAAAACTGAAAGTGGTGCTGTGGCTCAAGTGGTAGGTCACTAGCCTTGAGCTGAAGAGCTCAAGGACAGCATCCAGGCCTGGAGTTCAAGCCCCATGACCCACCGGAAAAAAAGAAAGAAAGAAAGAAAGAAAGAAATCTTTTAGATAAGCCAGGTTCTGATGGCTCCTGCCTGTAACCCTAGTTGCCTAAGAGGCTGAGATCTGAGGATGGAGGTTTGAGGCCAACTAAGCAGGGAAAACTGTGAGACTCTTATCTCTAATAAAGCACCAAAGGGCTAGAGATGGAGCTGTGGTTCTTTGGTGGTGGAACATGAGCCTTGAGCAAAAAAAGCTCAGAGATAGTGTCTAAGCCCTGAGTTCAAATTTCAGGCCTACCACACATACCACAACACACGCACGCACACACGCATGCGCACACACACACACACACACACACACACCTCTTTCTTTCAAATAGATAATATATTCATGCAGTTAAGAAAATATTTTAAATGGGTTAAAAAAATCTTCCTAGGCTGGCATTGTGGCCTAGTAGTAGAGTGCTCACCTAGCATGGACAAAACCCTAGGTTCAATTCCCTGGTACTACAGACACAGCAAAAGCCAGGAGTGGTGCTGTGGCTCAAGGGTAGAGCCCTATCCTTGGAAAAGCTCAAGGACAGTGCCCAGGACTGAGCAAGAAAAAAAGTTCTTCCTAGCCAATCTCTGGTGGCTCACACTTGTAGCTACAACAGAAGGCTGACATAGGAGGATCGCAGTTCAGAGCCAACCTGGACAGGAAAGTCTGTGAGACTTTTTACCTCCAATTAGCTACAAAAAGAAAGAAGAAACAGAAGAGGAAGAAGGAAGAAGCTGGAAATGGAGTTGTGGTTCAAACGGTAGAGCACTGGTCTTGAGCAAAACAAAAAATAAAAAACAAAAAAAATACCTGAGGAACATCACCCAAGCCCCAGCTCCCACCCAAAAAATTCAATCAATCATCCTCCTTCCTACTCAGCTACTTGTTACTGCCTCTGCACAACCCAGGGCATGTAAGGTTTTTGTGAATCCACTTCTGATTTTCTGATTAGTTAATTGGAGATGAGTCTCAGACTTTCTTGCCCTGGCTGGCTGAGTCATGATCTTCAGATCTCAACCTCCTGAGTAGCTAGGATTACAGGCATGAGCCATCAGCGGCTGGCTTTTACTTCCAGTTCTATTGATTATTTGGAGATAAAAAGCTCTTTCTTGGATTCATCTTCCCCTAGCTGGCTTCAGGTTTACATCCTCAAATCTCAGCCTCTTAAGTATTTAGGATTACAGCTGAAGGCCACTGGCGCCTGCTTGTGATTTGCAGATACATTTTCTTGAGTTATCTTATGATTTTGTTGACAGTGTATTTTTGCTATCGGAAGGCATTACATTAGTGTGGTGTAATTTTTCATGCCATTATTTTACCGCTGCTAGATTTAGAACCATAGTTAGAAAGCCATTCCCATTCGAAGACTATAAAGCAGTTCTTTCATATTTTCTTCTGGCATTTTATGTTTTGGGTTTTTTTTTTTTGCCTTGTTTTTCCATTTCAACCTTGGATCTACTTGAAATGTATTTTGGTGTGTAGAGTCAGTTATGGCTCTAATTCTGTTCTTTTCTCTGGTGACTCATGGTTTAAGCTGAGAGACTTGGTCACAATCATGGTGTAAATGTGAAGATGAGTGGGAGATGAGGCCCTGGTGGCATTTAGAAGTAAGGGCACAGGGTGGTGGAATAGCATTCCCAAATTATTTGTGCTTGGTAATCTTGGTCCAGGCCCACCCAGCTCTGGGCCTTGAGAATCACAGCTGGAAGGAACTCTGGACAACACTCCCTGTGAGGGGAGAAATCAGGCCAGAGGTGAGGCATAGTGGGTGCTTGCTGGAAATAGACGAGGGGCTAGCAGCAGAATTCACTGTGTTCTTGGAGTGGGAAGGTGGGAAGACAGAAAGGGGCAAGCATCTGCCCTTCAGATCTAAGAACAGGCCTCTGGGGATGGGCACACTTCTCTCACCACAGTGGACTCAGCGATTTGGGGGTGACCTCTTCCCCCACTCATGCAAGCACACACTCTTGTCCTCTCCTGTGGAGGTACAGGGACACTAGAAGGGACAGACCATACCCCAGGATCTTATCCAACACTTCCCTGGCCTTATTTTGTGACAGGGTAATCCTTGTCCCTTAGGGTGTCTATTCATCAGAGGGGGTATTTTGCCTTGCCCTGACTGTCTCCCTTATCAGTTCCAAGAGATATCTTGAGGTATGTGCTTCAGTATGGGGAAACTGAGGCATTGGAGAGGCCCTGGAGCCCTGCCTAGCCTTGCTCTTCCTGATTTCCCTGAGCCTGTAGACCTTCCTCCCTGCCCTTAGTGTGGCCTGTACCAACTCCTCACCCCCCACTCCTGGGCCCCAGTGGTCAAATTCCAGGGCTGCTATTGCCATGGTAACAGCCAGCTCACATGCCCCTCCTCTGGGGATCTTTGCCAGGCAGTTGTCCAGGGAGGAGGACTGGAGAGCTGGGGGTGGGGTGGAGGGGAGGTCAGACCCAGCTGGTTTCTCATTTGTTTTCCAAAGGAGAAAACAGAGAAGGCACAAAGTACTGCTCCTAAATGCTACTCTGCTATCCCAAGAGTGGGTGGGACAAATGCCACATGGACCTTAAGCTCTCACCTGGAGAATCATCCCAGAGCAAGGTCTGAGACCAAAGCATTTTAAGGGGAAGTAGAGGAAGGTCCTTCCCCAGATCCTAGCCATCCAGCTGCTAAGGCCACCCAGAGACTGTGACATCTAACTTGGCTTGAGCTTTCTCCCAAGGAGAACTCTCCTTGAGCAGGAGAGGGTGAACACCTCAGGCCTGTGTGGGGAGCGGGGAGGAGGGAAGACAAGTAGGGGATACCTGAGATAGCTTGCCATCTAAACACTCTTAGAATCTTACCCTTAGCATAGTTATAGCATAGTAACAGACTTACTCAGGACATTCGGTATCAACCTTTTTATTCCAGACAATATGCTAATAATCCTCTTCTACTCTGTATAGGTGAGGAAATTGAGGCATAAGAGTGGGTTAGCAGTGGTCAGTCAGCCATCAGTAGAACTTATCACTTTATCACTATTAATGTTCTGGTGTGCTTTCCCCAGTGCGCACGTGTACGCGCTCTCTCTCGCTCTCTCTCTCTCGCTCTCTCTCTCTCTCTCTCTCTGTGACTGATGTTGAGATGGTATGACATGGGTGCTCCTTACTTCTTTCATTTAATATCATTTAATACTGTACCCAAATCCTTCTACATAACATTCCAAAGATCTCATACATGCCCTGATTCACTGGGCCCTGTTGTTGGTTGAGAAAAAGGCCATATGTGTGGAGACTTAGTACCAAGAACCCAAAGTTTCTCAGGGTTACTCCTGGCTGCCAGGAATCCCTCTCCTGGGCTGTGGATAGGTGTGGTTCTTCCTGCATCTTGGGTCCTGAAATAAAAAGAATCCTATCTGCTTGAGAGACCTTGAACAAGGCACTGCCTTCTCCACACCTGGTTGCCTTTTCTGAGTCAGGCTAATAACAGGGCCTACTCAGGAGCTTATTTTGAAGTTGAAATCAACACCTGTGAAGCGCTTAGTAAGCAGACAGAGGAATACCTAGATAGAGCTCTGATCTTTAGGCTCTGTGCTCTTCCTGTTTGCAGACACCAAAAGGTTAAATGGTTTGTCCAAAGTCCCAGCCAAGGGGGTGGGAAAGGGGGACCTAAGCCCTAGCCCACTCTACTTTGTCTTGGGAGCCTGAACAAGTTACGGCTTATCACTGAACTTTGGGTTCCACACAGACTTCTATTTGGATCTCGGAAGATTCAGCCCTGCAAGCATTTTATTCTATTAGTCTTAAAGCACAATTTGACCAGGAATGAGTGCTACTGTCAACAACCAGGACAGCAAAACAAGAGAGGACCTGTAGTTTTCAGGCTCCAACTTATAAGCTCAGAGAAGATAGGGAAGTGCCGGTTTAAGCTGCCAAGATGACTTCTGCGAGGTGGTGGCCTTGGTTCTGGGGACTTAGTAGAATGAATGTAGCCTCAGCCAGGCTCAGACCATGAGCTGTGAATCTTGTCCACTGTGTACTTTCCAAATGTGTGCTCCCCCGTCCCCTCTCCCCCTGCCACATATGTATAGGTGGCTTACTGTCCAGGTATTACAGCTGGATGCCAGTTGTATATAAAGTATCGTATGGGCTAAAAGCCTAAGCTGACACTGAGGCAGTATAGTTCAGGCCCAGTGACAGCTCCCAGAGGCTGGTGTAGAAAGATCTTTAAGCAGGGCCTAGTCACATCAAGACCACTCCTGGCTGGCCTGGTGTGATGAGGGCATTACTCTGAACTCTGGGTTGGAACAGGGTTACCAGGGCCAAGCTAGAGTTATTTCTTGATGGATAAATTTTTTACTCCTGTCTAAGGAACATTCCCTTAGTCCTGGAGCAGAGCAGGGAAGCCACAGTACATTCCAGTTGATTGGGCCTCTCCAGACAAGATATATAGTGGAAAAACCCCAAAGACCCTAGTGTCCCAAGACTTTTCCTCCTCCTCCTCCTCCTCCTCCTCCTCCTCCTCCTCCTCCTCCTCCTGTTCCTCCTCCTCTTTCTCCTGCTTTTCTTCCTTCTCCTTCTTCTTCTGCCAGTCCTAGGACTTGAACTCAGGGCCTGGACATTGTCTTTGAACTTTCTCAAGGCTAGTGCTCTGCCATTTGGGCCACAGCACCACTTCCAGCTTTTGTGTGTGTATGTAGTACTGAAGAATCGAACCCAGGGCTTTGTGCATGCTAGGCAAGCACGCCACCACTAGGCCACACTCCAGGCCCAACCTTTTTTTTTCTCTAGGTCTCAGTGCCCATGTGTAATGCGAAGGATGGTCCCTTCTCTTCAGTCCCCCATTCATGGAGGGTTGCATGTGACATCAGAAATGTGCAGTGCACGTTCCTTACGCTGATACTTGCTTTCATTCATCCAGTGTTCTGCCCTGTGTGTTGGAGTTCCTAGACTTTCTTGACCTCACCTGGGCTCTGAGCAGCCTCTGAGTGCAAGACTGGCCCATTGCTGCTCTGGAGTACGTGTGAGAGAACTGGGGACTGTGGGGAGCTATCCTAGGGGAGGTAGAGGGCTGTTGCTTGTAGGTCTGTAGTAGGGTAGGGATGGCCACTGAGGAAGGAGAGGCCAGTAAGGGGGAGAATATGCAAGAGGAAGAAGAGCATTATAGTTCGATGAGATTTGATGGGGCCAAGATCAAGGAGACAGCCCAGATAGGAAACTATCCTGACGGAGATTCTCGGGGGGATGAGCTAGTCTAGGGATCGGCCCAGTTGCACGCCAGGCTGGTAGAGCTCACTCCACCTCAAGCTTCCCTGGGTCTTTGGTGACTGCAACAGAAGAACTTCTGACACTTTGGAAAGTGGGGAAGATGGCCTGTTCATGGCTTCAGGGCTTTGAGAGCCTGTAGGGTTGATCTACAGCTCAGGCAGGCCCTGCCCCCTGCTCCCTGCCTCTCAGCTCCCTGGGGCTCTGGCCTGGCCTTTCCCAGGGTCTGGCTCATAGCCCAATGAGTCATCACCATCTACCCTAGAGGCAGGACACCCCATCTCACCAAAAAACACAAATGGAGACCCCTCTCCCCCTTGTGTCTGAAGGAGGGAAGGAGCAGGAGGGGCTAGAAACTTCCGTTCCCATGACCCCTTACCCCAGCCTTCCCGCCTGCTAGAGAACTGGCCAAAAGGGAGAGAGAAAGAGACTTCCTGCTCAGAGTGCCCACTGAGTAATAGGTGTTTTTCCACTTTCCAGGTGAGGAAACAGAGGCCTGTTCACCAGAAAGGGGAGGAGCGGGGTCCCAGATCCATCCCTGAGCAGTGTTCTGTTGCTGAATAAGGTTTAGACCATTGTGAAGAAGATAGCGTTCAGAGCTGGGAGAGGGGGCTCATGAGGAGGCTCTTCATGTCCAGAGGTGCTGAGCCATGGCCAAGGCATGGGGCAGACCATATGTGGACAGCAGTGTGTGCAGGCATCTCCTGGGAACTCATAAAGCGAAAAGTTGACAAGTTCTCAGATTTGGCCAATCCCACCTAACACTTCAAGGAATTCCCATTATTATCTCTGTTCTCATCCACTAAGGTTGGACAGCCTGTCTCCTCACTCACACGATAGCTAGCTTGCTGGTTCTCTGACAGATGATTAAATCTGCTTTACTAGTTCATCAGATGTTTTTCACATTTGTTAGGGTCTGTCTCACCAAACCCTCCAACCCCCATGCTTCCGGCTATTATCCATGATGTTAAGAAACTTTTCCTTCTCAGCCTAGAAGGTCCAGCTGTATCTCCTTGAGCTTAAGGGGGAGGGGCAGGGTGACAGAAGAAAGGGGGTAAAAAGCCACATGAAAAAGCATCAAATTTAAACCACATGCACCACAATGCGCTGCCACATGGGCCTCTGCTGCCACCTATTGGCATCTGGTAGAAAAGCAGCTACTACATCAGCTTCCTCACTTAAGCCAGAAGCCCATTCCCCGCCCCTCTGAAACCAAGAGGAAGGTCTGTGTGTGCCCACTTCTGGGCATGACCTCATTGTCCACTTCAGGGGATCTAGTAGGGGAATGAGTCCACCTGTAATTCCCCTGTCTGTTCTCAGGAGAAACTGAATTGAGTGGGAAACAACTTGTCTAAAGTCACAGAACAAGACAGTTCATAGATATACATTGTGCTTTTCACCAGCGCCTGGCTCGCTTCTTAAAGTATTTGTTTCCTTATCTGTAAAATAGTGATAGCTCAGGACTTAACATTAGGACTAAATGAGATAATGCAGGGGGAAAAACCTCATTAAACATTAGCTAGCTATAAAAGTAAGTTATTGCTGAGGAGTTAATTTGAGTACATGTCTTACTCAAAGACCCTGGAAGGGCTAGGAGTACAGTAACTAGGGTTTCTCTTCTGGGCTGAGAGCTAGGTCAGCCAGGTTTATCCAAAGGAAGCCAGACCTAAGCCCAACCAGCACAGGCAGTGAGGCCTGCTGCCTATTTGGCCTTCCTTTCCTCTAGTAGGGGTGGTTTCTGGTCTTTCTAGGCTGTCCATGCCAAAGCCCTAGGCAGGGACCCCTGAACCAGCTGGTAGAAAATGGCTCCATGCTGAAATCATGCGCTTGCTTCATTTCTCCTGTCAACAAATAAGAGCCCAGTGTTCATCTTCCAGCTCTGCCTCTCATTCACTGTCTATATGATCTCTGCCTCACAGATCCTCGGTTTCCTCAGGTAGAGAGTTCTCACTGCAAGAGAGAATTCATCATGGCCACAGAATACATAAATCAAGAAGTCAAGACAAGCCCAAGGCATTCTGGATTAGATGCAGAGGGGCTGCATTCTCTTTCCTGGATATGTCTGGGAGATAGTTGGAAATAGAAGGATGAGTTCTCTCTGGTAATCAGATGGTGGTGACTGGATTGCAAGCTTGGGAAGAGAAGTGAATGCTGCCATTTGGCTGGGACTTCATCAGGACTGCCAGCCAGAATTCCCACACATGGCCTCTGCATGTGGCTGGGCTTCCTCTTAGCCTGGGCTTCAAGAATTGAACAAGGGGCCAATGGTAGAGTGCTTGTCTAGCATGAATGAAGCCCTGGGTTCAATTCCTTAGTACCATATACACAGAAAAAGCCGGAAGTGGTGCTATGGCTCAAGTGGAAGAACATTGGCCTTGAGAAAGCCCAAGGATGGTGCCCAGGCCCTGAGTTTAAGCCCCAGAACCAGGAAGGGAGAAAAAATAAACAACAAGCCAGGAGAGCAAAGTGAAGTTTTTCTATGACATAGCATGGCAGCTATCCAACCTAGCTTTGGGTGTCATGTTGCCTCACTTCTTCTACACTCAGTGGTCAAGGCAATCACAAAGGTCCACCTGAAACAGCCTAGATGCCCTACAGTAGATGAGTGAATCCAAGAAATGTAGTACTTATGCACAATGGAAATTTACATAGCCACTAGAAAGAATAATATTATGCCATTTGCAGGGAAATGAAAAGACCTAAAACAAATCATGTTTAATCAAACTCAGAGACACAACCAATACATATTTTCTCTTCTGTGTGGACCAGTACTTGATAAATTATACAGGACTGTAGGCAGTCACACACAATGAGACCAAACAAGGATACTCTTAGAAGAACACAAAGGTACAGCCCCTATGTGCATCTGATCATACAAAATAATATTTATTGAAATAAACTCCAGGAAATGGAAATGAAGTTTTTTGTTTGTTTGGCCAGTCCTGGGCTTAAGCTCAGGGCCTGAGCACTGTCCTTGGATTTTTATCAAGGGTAGAACTCTACCACTTCTGCACCACTTCTGGGTTTTTCTAAGTATGCGGTACCAAGGAATCGAACTCGGGTCTTTGTGCATGCTAGGCAAGCACTCTACCACTAAGCCAAACTCCCAGCCCTGTTGTTTTGGGGTTTTTTTGCGGGTCATGGGGCTTGAACTTAGCCTGGGCGCTGTCCCTGAGCTCCCCAGCTCAAGACTACCACCATACCCTTGAGCCAAGCCCCACTTCCTGTTTTCTAGAGGCTGAGTGGAGATGTCTCAGGTCCTTTTGTGCCCAGGTTGGCTTTGAACCCTGCTCCTCAGATTTCAGCCTCTGAGTAGCTAGGATTACAGGTGTGAGCTATCACACCCAGCCAAGGTGTTTTTTTTTTTTTTTCTTCATTGCTCTTTTTGTTTTCTTTTCTTTTGTCTTGCTATTCATTTATCTGTCTTTGGGAGGGTAAAGGGACCATGGAAATGGAGGGACAAAAGGAGAATAAATGGTACTCACTGGACACAATGTTGAAAGTGAACTATACAACTTGTAGTTGGGGACAAGAGGGAAACACTGCGAGAAAATAAGGGAAAGGGTGCTTTTTACCTGACTTACTATAACCCCTCTGCACATCATCTGTCTAATAGCAATACTTTTTTTTTTAAATAAAAAGATTCACCTGAACTCGAGGAGAGGGGACCTGTGTGAGGCACAATGTGGGAAGGCTGTCAGTACCACAGTACAGGAACATGTGGGTTGCACAATTTTGGGGTAGCTTTGAAACATGTCACCAGGCCACACCCGCCTGGAATGATAGTGAGGAGAAATGAGCCAATGAGGTAAAGGACTCAGTTCGTGCCTCACATGTAGTAAGTGCTTGGTGAAGGAGCTATGGCTATTTTTGATCATTATTGAAGTGGCCCCTTCACTTTCCATGTCTGCTGCCATTCTCAGACTGCTGTCACCAGACCACCTCTAGTTGTGCCCACAGACCCATCCTGGCAGGTTAGTAGTGCCCCCAGAGCGGGACAATCCGGAGGCTTTTTAGGTCCCGGAAGCTTTTCCTCCCATTCCCAGAGCACATTCTCCAGCATTGTGAGGCCCACCCAGAGCAGCCAGTCCCCAGGGAGCCCTGTGGCTTGAACATTTCCCTTCCAGCTGCCTATGAAGCCTGGGAACGCTTGAGTCTTTTGAGTCTCCCTGAACGCATGCGCATACATGCACACACACACACACACACACACACACACACACACACACACACACACACACACACACATATCCCAGGTCATGACCTGGGAATGCAAGGGGAAATGACAAATGATAGAAACACAGGGCAGGAGGTGCCAGGCAGTAGCAAGTGGGGAGACCCAGTTCCCACAAAGTGAAGTGACTTGCCCAAGACCGTACCTCGAAAGAACAGCAGAGCTGGGGGCTATATGACTCTACACTCTTTCTTCTTGGTCTCTGCACTAAAAAGTCCCTCTTTGAGAACTTCTCTGCTTGTTGATGAACTAAGGGTCTGAGGAAGCAGTAGAGGGCTGGTTGGGAACATCCAGTACCAACAGCTTACTTATGGACAAAGATGGATTCATGAGTGCTAGACAGTCTGTCTAGACTTTTAGCAGGGGATGCTCTCAGCAAAGAGGATTCTCCTTAGTCCTAGTATTGTCTGTAGACAGTACTGTGTTTGCCTGGGTCAGGGAGACCTGTTTATGTCCCTGTCTAGGAACAGAAGAGACTGGAGCAGGGTAGCCTAGGCAAGGGAGGCAGGGGAAGCTCAGATGCATACCTGAGGCTGGCAGGGGGGTGGGGAGGGGTAAAGATGGGCTAACCCTACTAGGGTTAGCTAGGGAAGAGTGTGTAAGGAGGCTGGAGACCGCCACCTGGTCCTTAACCTTTACCAGATAGCTGACCTCTTCAAGCCTGTTTCCTGCTTTGTAAAATGGGACAAGAACAATGAATAGAGCTGTTGACTCAGGGCTGAACTAAGTCTTAACTGGATTCAAAGCAAAGGTAAGACTCTGGCCCCATAATAATAGCAACAATTCTTTTTTTTTTTTTTACCAGTCCTGGGCTTGAGCTCAGGGCCTGAGCAATGTTCTTGGACTTTCTCAAGGCTAGAGCTCTACCACTTGAGCCTCAGCACCACTTCTGGCTTTTTTCTATGTATGTGGTACTAAGGAATCGAACCTGGGTCTTCATGCATGCTAGGCAAGCACTTTAACCACTAGGCCAAACTCCCGGCCCCAAATAATAGCAACAATTCTTATAATTATAAAGCCTTATAGGTCTCAGTTTGGGCAGCTTTAGGGCCCACCATCTCTTTTTGACAAATCTTTATAGATAGCTGGGCAGGTGGGAAAGGCTGGAAATCCTTGGTAAAACCTCTCCACAGCGCCTTCACTTGTCATCAATTTTTATGTTTCATCTGTATACTGACCTTAAATGTTATGCCTGTACACCTGTAAGTCAAAGAATCATCTTTTTTTTTTTTTTTTTTTTTTTTTTTTGCCAGTCCTGGGCTTGAGCTCAGGGCCTGAGCACTGTCCTTGGACTTTCTCAAGGCTAGAGTTCTACCACTTGAGCCTCAGCACCACTTCCGGCTTTTTTTCTATGTATGTGGTACCAAGGAATCGAACCCGGGTCTTCATGCATGCTAGGCAAAAGCACTCTACCACTAGGCTAAACTCCCGGCCCTCAAAGAATCATCTTAAATTATATTCTACCTTTAAATAATATCATATCCTCCTGTGAATAGTACACTTAATGCAGTAGACTTTAACCCATTCTTTCTATTTTCATTTTAAAGTTTGTATTCTACTTTTATAATAAACTCTTTGACTACTTTGATATTACTGTTTTAATTGGTTTTGTTTGGGAGTTGGTTTGGAGACAGGGCCTCAGTGTATAGCTCAGGCTGGCCTTGCCATGTTATGTAGTGTTATGTAGTTCATGCTAGTCTCAATTTCCTTTTTTTTTTTATTTCATGGTTGGTTGTGGGGCTTGAACTCTGGGCCTGGGTGCTGTCCCTGAGCTATTCAGCTCAAGGCTACTGCCCTACCACTGGAGCCGCAGCACCACTTCCAGTTTTCTAGTGGTTAATGGAGATAAGAGTCTCATGGTCTTTAGTGTCTGGACTGGCTTTGAGCCATGATCCTCAGATCTCAGCCTCCTGAGTAACTAGGATTACAGGCATGAGCCACCACATCCAGCTGAAACTCCTTTTGACATCAATTTTTCTCCTATCCTTTCCTTCTTCTCTGTCTCCCTTCCTTTTTCTTTTTTTCCCGGTACTAGGGATTGAACCCCACTAATTCTCACACATGCTAGGCAAGCTTTTCACCACTTGAGCTAACCTCCTAGTCCCTTTCTTCCCTTTGAGATAGTGTTTCACCACCTTTTTTTTTTTTTTTAAATTATTTGTGGCCTATAAGTCACAGTCTCGCTTTTGCCTTCTGAGTAGTTGGGATTATAGGCATTTGCCACAATGCCTGGCTTGTTATTATTTATTTACATTCTTTCTTTCTTCTTTTCATTTTGTATGACAATACTGGAGCTTGAACTCAGGGCCATATGCTTTCACTTAGTTCTTTCACTTGGGTCATCTCTAATTCATCTCAAATTGCAGGTCTCAGCCTCCTGGGTAGTTAGGATTACAGGCATAGCTTGTTGTCCTTTCTCTTTCAGTTTCAGTCCTCTTACCTATATTGTAAGCCCCCAGCAGGAGACAGACCTCTTTTCTTACCTTTAAATCCCTAGCAAGTGCTTGGCACCTAGTAGATACTCATTAAATGTTTACTGGACTAACTAGCTGATAGGTAAAATAAAAGTCAAAGTAGTCACTTATCTATTGAATCATGTATCATTGTAGCCTATCAGATCCATAGTTCTGTTCCTCCATCCACTTATCACCATTCCATCCCTTTATATATTTAGCCATCACTCATTATCTATCCATTAGTCCACCCTGTGTCCAAACTTCGTCATGACTGATCCGTTGTTTGGTCCAGCACTATCTTCAGGACCCCAAGTGGGCATACCCAGATGTAGGAGGTCTTGGCCAGACTCTGAGTAGGATTTCAAGAACATGAATTGTGGAACCTAGAATTCCCACAGAGATGTAGAAGAGGTCAGTAGGTAGGGGTGGGAAGGGTTAGGAGTTTTCCTCAGGTTGGCAGAAGGATGGTCTCAGATCTAGACTGCTCAACTAACCTTTCCTGGAACAGATGGTGGTCTTGTGGCACTCAGCCCTTTCCCCCTCAAGGTCTCTTGCCTTTCCCTGACCAAGGAGCAGCTGAGGGGTCCTCCCTTGCCTTGGTCCTGCTGGAATCTGTGTATGAGTGGGAGTTTATGGTGGTATTGGGGTATGGAGAGAAGGGCCTGGCAGGCCTTCTCCAGCCTTTGTACACTCACAGAAACTCTTCTGGCTGGGCACTGGTGGCTCATGCCTGTAATCCTTATTACTCTGGAGGTTAAGATTCTGAGGATCATGGTTCAAAGCCATCCCAGGCAGAAAAGTCCCCATGAGACTCATCTCCAATTAACATTCAAAAACTGAAAGTGGTGCTGTGACTCAAGTGGCAGAGCACTAGTCTTGAGCATAAAGAGGCTCAGGGACAGTGTTCAGGCCCCTAAATTCAGGACCCACCCCCAGCTGGCCTCATCCTGGAGGGCCTTGATGCTTCTGTTATTTTGGAACCTTCTTGGGAGACCCTGACTCAGTCACTGTGTGCTATGCTCTTCCTTCTCTTAGCTTCCTTTCATTTCCACCAGCTCTCTTGTTGCTATAACAACAGGCTTGGATCCAATTAGCCATTGGTAATGAAGCAGCCACAGCAGTCAGTACCTTTGGCACTAAGTCCCACCTCTTCCCAGCAGTGATCTCCAGAGCTTTCTGGTGCCCACATGCCTCTGGATTTTCTGGCCTCTGGACCTGTTCCCTATTCCAGGAAGCCTTCCTGAATACTTTGTCTCTTTAGAAGTCAGGCACCTCAGATGATCCCTTGGAGAGAAGTCTGTGTGTGTTCAAGGGGAAGGGTCATCCTTCACCTAAGTCCTACTGGAATCAGTGTGGGAAAAGGTGCACCTTTGTAAAACGCTCAGTCACTGTCCTCAGAGGACACTGAGGCCCAAGAAGTCAGATGGGAAGAGGTTCTCTGACTGAAATCCACTGCAGGTTTAGTGATCAAATGAGAACACAGCCAGGCCACTGGGCTCTGTGCTGTAGGGTTTATCTGTGGATTGTCTGCATGAACACACAGCAGGCCTATCCTTTCTCCATTCCCAACTCAGCAAGCCCATTCTCCACCTACCATTCTGAGAGGAGGAAGAACCATATGTACTATTCCCAGGAGGGCCTAAGATTCTTCTCTTAGGAAGGGAAAAGACAGGACTCTGAATTTCCAGGCATAAGAAGACTTGGGCATCCTCCTGGGGGACCTTTGTTTCTGTACCCCCAAGACCTTTCTTGCTGAGCCAGGACAGGAGGCTGCAGGCCTTGCGGCTACCAGTGCATTAGAACCACAGAGAAGGCCAAGCCTCTTTCGGAGTCTCAGATTCATTGGAGAAGGAGGGTGAGCATAAATTTTAGCACACTGCCAGGAAAGGCCAGAGTGGGGCTTTGTGCCTTGTTCACACTCCTGTATTCACTCTCTCTTAGCAAACTGAACAGTTATTCCAAGCCAGGACTGGAGGGGGACCCAGTACACACATGAGTTCACAGATTGTTCATTTACCCATATGGCACAAATTTGCTGCATCCCTGTCAGGTCTCAGCTGTGACTCTCTCTTCCCCAGCCAGGCCCCTGGGAGCATTCCCTGCCTGCTGCCCTGAGATGAGCAGCCAGGTGGGGGTCCTCTTGCTACTCTCCTGGAATCTCCCATGCCTGTTTTCATTCTGCGCTTCTTGACTATTGCCTGTTACAGAAGTGAAATTAAAATTTTGAGTGTTTTATACTTCAGGGAGGACATTGGTGCCAAAACTCATGGCCTGCCCTTTGAGGCTAAGGATGAGAAACAATTCCATTGGATAGAGGTGTGCAGAACTCACCTGACTGAGGCTGAATGGGGGTGGGGAATGGGGATTAGGGAGGGGGACAGCAGGACAGGAAGCTACAGGGGCTAGCAGGAGGGGTTAATCCCATGCCGGGGACAATACCAAGAAGCCTGGAAGGAGGAGAGTTTGTTCAGGACTGGTTTGTTAACTCGCCTGTTATGTGTACAGTACCCTAGACTGGGAAATGTCATCCCAGTCATTGTTCAAGTGTGTGATTACAAACTAATACTTGATTAAAGGAGGAAAACTATCTGGGTGCCGGTGGCTCACACCTGTAATCCTAGCTACTCAGGAGGCTGAGATCTCTGATGATCATGATTTGAAGCCAACCGAGGCAGTAAAGTCTGTGAGACTCTATGTCCAATAAATTAATCAGAAAAGACTGGAAGCGGCACTGTGGCTAAGTGGTAGGGCACTAGCCTTGAGCACAAAGAGGCTCTGCAACTGTGTTCAGGCCCAGAATTCATGCCCCATGACTGGCAAAAAGGAAGAAGGAGAAGGAAAAGGAGGAGGAGGAAGAAGAGGAAAACTGCTAATCTTAAAAGATAGATCCTGTGAATCTGGGAGAGCTCTCCTAAAGAGGTGATATTTCCACAGAGACTGGTTTTAAAGGAAAAGAAAAGGTATTCTGAGGAGAAGGGAAAGGCCTGGACCAGGGCTGTAGGAAAAGAGAAAGGGTATTTGTGTTTCTGGACATTAAAACAGAAGTGGAATATACCAAGGGAGAGCCAGAGGGTTGATCAGATGGGAGTCAGGAGTCCCTGCTGCTCAGGGTAAAGCAAGAGTCAATGGGGGGTTTAGTAGTGTGGGAACCCTAGGGCACCATAGTGTGTCAGAACCTCTAGCCTGAGCCAGGAGCTCCTTACCCCCCCCTCCCCGCTGCCACCCCAGTACTGCTGAAGTGAACAGGTTCTGGCCTAGCTCAGGGATGTGAGGACAGGTGGGTTGGGGGTGAGGTGAGAATGAATCCCGCCGGGATTGAGGAGAGTGAGGAGGAACCGACACTGTTCGTCTGGGTGGAGCAGGAATGGGGGTAGGGATAATTTATTGTGCACTATTTGCATGGCAGTCCATAGCCCTCCCCCCCCCCCCATCACTCACACCCAAGTCCAGTGCCCCAGCCAGTGTTGTTCCCAAGGCTAGGTGCTGCCTGTCTGCACAGGCGTCTATCCTGCTGTGGTGGCGGGAACACCGTGGGTCAGGTTCACGATGTCGCGTACCGAGTACTGATGTGTGTGAGCGCACTTGACAGAGACGTGCCTGGCTGGGGCCTGCTGGGCGTAGGCATGTGCGTGCCTGCGTGGCTCCACTCCATAAACGGGGCTCTGGGGCGCTGGGCACCGCTGGGAATGGAGCGCGCGTGGCCGTCCGTCGTCCCCTTTGCGTGACTGTGTCCGGCAGAGGGAACGGCTCGCGTGCCGCCCCGCGGGCGGGGCCGGGCGGCGCGGGTGGCGAAGGGCGGCGCGGAGAGGGCAGGGACCCCTCCTCCGGAGGCGCGCGCGCGCTTGCGCGGGGCTGGCCGGCGGCACTCCCGGCGGGCGGGCCGGCGCGGAGGAGGCCACAGCGCCGCCGGGGCTGCGCGTCCACCCTGGAACTAACGCCGCCCGGCCACCTCAGCGGCGGACGGAACCCCAGGAGGAGCGAGGGGGGGAGGGGGCCCGACCCTGAGCCGACCCGCGCCCCCGTCCTGGCTGCAGGCCGGCCGCATGCTGCAGATGGTGAAGACCCTGGCCCAGTTCACCATCGCGCTGGAAGATATGCGCGATCTGGGCTCCACCGCCGCTGCCTCCTCCGGGGAGCCCGCTGGGGGCAGCGGTGGTACTGATGCCGAGGATTCCGGGGAGGCGCAGGTACTGGGAGGGGAGGGGAGAGCTCGGGACTTGGGCCTTGGCCTAGGACACAGGAGGCCAAGGATCTCACCAAGGAGGCGTGGGCAGATGCTGTAGAGAGGACCTAGAACTCCTGTGGAGCACGGGGCCGGCCCCTGGGCTCGGGGTAGGATGACCAGCACAAGGTCATGGAGGTAGTGGGTGAGGAATGTGGTCGTGTGGTTGGTGGGGTGCTAAGGGTCAAGGCCTGGTGTCAGTGGGTCGAAGTGAGTCACGGTGGATCATACATGTTGTCAGGGTTAGCCTGGGTTCATAGGCTCCAGGGAGGTTTCCAGCCTCTTTCCCAGGCCCGGTGCCCCAAGTGTGTGTGCTGGGGAGCGGGCACTACCTCTGCTGGGCAGTGGAGGTGCCATGCTGCCGGGAACCCCGGTGTCCTCATTCCTAGCCCAGTATGTGTTCCTGTGGGGGGAAGGGGCGGCCTCCAGGGCTGTTGCTTTGGCTTTGTGAGCTTCTCTCCACCTCCATTCTGATTGTTCCACCTTTCCCACCAGGTGGGGACTGTGCTTCTGTGCTCCTCGGGGACTTTTTATGTGTCTTTCCATGGTCATGAGTCCCTGGGCTGGAGGGCCTGGATCTCAGCTGGGTGGCTGGGCTACATTTCTGTTCTTGCCTTTATGGCTTTTCTATATACCCGTCTTCATGCAGTGCAAATCAGGGTCTCTGGGGTGCGACAACCCCAATCACACCAGGAAAAAAGTCCCCTCTTTCTTCCTGCTATATCTCTCTGCCCCCCATCCCTACCATCCACATCTCCATATCGGGGGTCCTGTGCAGTGAAGATCTAGGGATGGATCTGGTGAGGGGTGAGAGGTTCTGGAGGGAATCTGGGCCTAGAGGACTGGCCTGCCCAGAACAGGTGGGCCTGCTGATCTGGTTGACAGCTGCATTGTCTATCTCCCCACACCCCCTGCACTACTCCCGTGTCTGGGCACGTGCAGAGGGTGCTCTATGCAGTGACTGGAAGCTGGCCTTGTTTTCTATGCCTTTACCTGAGAGCTTGAGTGACAGCCCACTGTGCTTTGCAGTGGGGAGGCTGGGAGAGACAGCACTGCAGCGTCAGCCTCCCTGTGTTACCCTAGCTTCCTAGCCAGCCCTGCCTCTCAGGAAGTCTTCCTGACTGTGACCCTCCCTGTACCCACTGTGCTTGGCGAGCCAGGAGGTATGAGTGGGGGATGGCAGCCCAGGGGCCCAGAGCTGACCCTGGATGGCCAACTGTCAGCAAGCTCCCTGCACAGTCTTACTGAAGTGGAATGAAGAGGGATAGTGCGTACCACAGCATGTGGCAGGCACTGCCCTGCTCCCCACCATGTACTTTTGCAGTGCCTTGGACAAGAGATTATTAGTTCTGTTTCATAGACAAAGAGTATGAAAATAGTAGTTAGGTGACAGGAAGGGCAGAGCTGGGGACCCTGTATTCTGAGGCTGCCCGGGTCAGGATAAGGGAAAAGTTACAGTGGTGGTACCCTAACGTTTACTTACATGAAGTGACTGAGGAGACCCTGGTCCAGGCTCTGTTAGTCATTGTCTTATGTGAGCTCAGGCAAGTCATGTCACCTGTCTGACTTGTTTCTTCTGTTCAGTGGAGATAACACATGTGTCGTGAAGCTGTAAGTAAGTGTCCTGGGGCCACAAGGGCAGGAGAGGACTTTGGGTTTTCCCCTGGGAGGCCCTCTGGACCCTGATGCTGCATGCATTCACTCTGTCCATGCTAGGGCATTCTTGACTTAAATGCCTCTAGAAGCTGCTTTGATTTCTTGTTGTTATTGTTATTCTTGTCTTGGGGCTCAAACTCAGGGCCTTGGGCACTGTGCCTGAGGGTTTGGTTTGGTTTTGTTTTTTGTTTTTTTGCTAGTACTCTACCACTCAAGCCACCGGTCCACTTTCAGCTTTTTGGTTCTTATAATTGGAGATGAGCAGCTCAGAGACTTTCCTGCCTAGACTGGCATTGAACTACATTCCTCAGATCTTAGCCTCTTGAGGAGCTGGAATTATAGGTGTGAGACACTAGCACTTGGCTGATTGATCTTTTTTCTTAAGGCCGGGGAAAGATAGATGGTCTGATTCTAGCTAGGGACACCGAGGTAGGACCTAGAGAGGGTAGCAGAACACAGGGCTGGCAAGGTGTGACAAGCCAGCCTCCTCCTATATCCCAAGAGGATGCCATCCATCCGTATACCTACGTCCTGACACGGGAACCCACTCTTCTGAGTGTGCCTCATTGGGGAATATTAAGGGACAGGCCCGATCCTCAAGATTCTGTGCCAGGGGAACAATATCTGAGCTGTGTTTGGCAGGAGCAGAAAGATAAGCGGTACTGAGTCAGGAAGACCTAGAGCTGAGGTCCACTAAGCAGATGAGTACAGGACATAGTAGTGACTGGGACAGTCCCATTTACTGAGTCTCTATCCTTGGTGGCTCTTGGAGTAGAAACTGCAAGGAGGCACAGACACAGTCACTCATCTTGATTTGCCACATGCAAAATGTGCCCCATTGAGCACTCCTTGGTGGCTGGAGTCTGGGCAGGGCTCAGACAGTGACCTGAGCCAAGCCAAGCCCTGCAAGAGGAGGGAAAGGGGAAGAAGCTAGAGGTGTGGGCTCCTTGCCTAGGCCACCTCTTGAGCTTGTGTCAGTGAGGAGCCCTGGCGAGGAGTCCTTGCCCAAGGAGGGGCACCTGTTGAGGGCTGGTGCCCTGTGGTGAGGCACCAGGAGTGGGTAGAAGTAGGCCAGAGGCTTGAGGACTGGTGGGGTGGGTAGCGTATACCTTTGTCCTGGCAGAGACCACATTCCTCAGCTGGCTTCCAGCTCAGCCTTTCCATAGGAATGGGCATATCCTGAGAGGGGTGAACAACTTGTCCCTCAGGTGAGAGTAAAGAGACTTCATGCTTCCTTGGGGATTCTCTAATTTAGGTCCCCTGGAGGGAGACCTTAGTGGCTGGCCCTTCTTTTTTCCTTAAAATGGGAACATTGGCCAGATGTTGGTAGCTCATGCCTGTAATCCTAGCTACTTAGGAGGCTGAGATTTGAGGATAGAGGTTTGAAACCTGCCCAAGCAGGAAAGTCCCTGAGACTTTTATCTCCATTAAACTACCCAAAAAGCCAGAAATGAAGCTGTGGCTCAATAGGTTGAACCCTAGCCTTGAACAAAAAGAAGCTCAGGGATAGTGCCCAAGCCCTAGTACTGGCACCAAAAATAATTTAAAATGAGGGAGGGGAGTCACAACACCTACATTGCAGGTAATCAAGAGGGTTAGAAACCACAAAACACTCAGAATGATGCCTGCCATGCAGACAGCCCAGGAATCAATCCTTCCTTCCTTCCTTCTGTTCTGGGAGTTGAACTCAAAACTTTGTGCTTGTAAGGCGGGCACCCTACCACTTAGGCTTTTTGCATTAGTTATTTTCAAGCCAGCATGGGCTAGATCATCTCTTGTGCTTCCTTGTGTTGCTGGTTTTGATAGGCCCACACTACTGAGCCCAACTACAGGTTGAGATGGAGTCTCCCAAACTTGCATGCCCAGGCTGACCTCTAAGTGCTACCCCCACTCCCTTATCTCTACCTCTCAAGTAGCTAGGATTACAGGCTTGAGTCACTGTACCCAGCTTCAGTAAACTTTTAAAAGAGAATTGGGACCCAGCACTGTCTGACATTGGCTGAACCCTGAAACTGCTCAGCTGTGTGACCTCTGATACCAGTGAGCTCTGATACCATCCTCACTGCTCTGGGTCCTGGTTGCTCCAGCTGTAGCAAGAGTGTGTGTGTGTCCCCTAGGGAAGTGTGAAGCTCATCTAGCTGGGACATGTCCCAGCAGCACTAAGCTTTGGGTGACATTTTCAGAGTTGGCAGCTACAGTGGCCTGGAGGCATCTTCCTTTGCAAATATGAAGGGTTTATGATTTTTTTTTTCAGTCCTTTTCAAGAGTCCTTGGGGGAGCCAAGGAGTAAGCTAGCAGTTTCCAAACTGCCCATAGCTACAGAAGAGAGGAGGAGTGGGCCTGACTCTTGGGAGAGGTACAGGCCTTTGAGCTGCAGGGGGGCGCCCCCCATGGGGAAAGTCCTGAGCAAAGAGCTGGCAGTGAGGGGCCCAGGAGTCCTAGACGTTCTTGAACAGCCAGGAGTCTTTAGGGGGCAGAAAGCAGCCCTGAAGAGGCCAGGGAGTGGGTGTGGCTGGCTTCTCTGAGCCTGCAGGTAGACCAGTGTATGGCTGCGGATGATGGGGCCAAAGGGGAACAAGACACTCCTCATTCTTTCCCATCCCCACAGGACATGCGGAAGCACGTGACCATGACCCTGCTGGACACGGAGCAGTCGTATGTGGAATCACTGCGCACCTTGATGCAGGTAAGCCGCCCAGCTCAGGCCTCCTGAGTCAGGGATAGCTGGCAGAAGACAGAGAGCTGAGACACATCCCTTCTCTGATGTGGCCACTCTGCAGCAGAAGCTCCTTCTCAGCAGCAGAGAATGGAGGGACCCAGCCAGGCCTCCCAAGGGCATGAATTCCCACCTCACTGTTTTTTCATCTCCCCCACCCCACCCCACTTCCCGCCCTAGACCTAAGCTAGTCATGCACCTCTTTATTTATTGATTGGGAAGACCTTTGTTGACTAGAATGAGATGTTGATCTCCTGCTGTGAGCCAGCAATGTCTAGGTTCAGGGTGTCCAGGGGTGAGGGAGAGAGAGAGATATGAGTCCCTGGCCAGAAGCTCCCAGTTCTGTTGGAGACAAATGGACAGCATGAAGCCTGGAGGGCATCTGCCTGGAATGAGGTCCAGGAAGGAACCCCAGAGGAGATGTTAGTTTCTACCACTGAGACCCAACTGCCTAGCAGCAGAGACAGCATGTGCAGAGTCACATCAGGGGAGGACCTGGCACATTCAAAGGCCATGTGGTCAACATGGAACATGAAGGATTGGAACATGAAGAGCCAGGAGGGCCACATGGTGGGAGCTATGAATACCACAAGGATCTAGACCCCATTAAGGTCCTGGAGAGCCAGTGAAGGCTTTGAGCAGGACAGGAGTGTAACTGGGTGGATGCTTTATGAAGGCTGGCTGCTGGGAAAGGGGAGTGGCTGAAGAGGAAGCCAGAGCCACCCAGCTCAGGCTAGAGCAGAGGCTTCAAGGAGGATTTCCTAAAGACAGACACTAGATAGTAAGCTATGAGGGTAAGGCTTGGAAGATAGGAGCCTGAGCTCCTGATCTGGGAAAGACCCAAGTGAGGCGCATATCCGGGGTGAGATAGTGTGTTGGAGTTTAGACCTATGGTTTCTAGAGAGGCCCAGAGCCTAGATTCCGGTACTGAAGTGGAGTCTGCAGTTGAGAATCAGTTTGCTTAGGCCACCCAGGCAGAATGAGAGCAAAGGATCAAGGTAGAGCCTAGAAAACAGCCAGAATAGGCATTCATCCTTTCATGCCACTAATCTGTGTACCAAGCAGTGATCTCTGGCCAGGGCAGGGGTGTACAATTCAGGAGCTCATAGTTACTGGGTGCCAGTACCTCACACCTATAATCCTAGGTACTCAGGAGGCTGAGATTGATGATCAAGGAGGAAAGTCCATGAGCCTCTAATTAACCACCAGAAATCCAGAAGTGGAGCTGTGATTCAAGTGGTAGAGTGCTAGCCTTGACTTAAAAAAGCTCAGGGGCTGGGATTGTGGCCTAGTGGTACAGTGCTTGCCTAGTATGCCCTGGGTTGGATTCCCCAGTACCACATACACACAAAAAAAAAGCCAGAAAAGATGCTGTGGCTCAAATGGCAGAGTGCTAGCCCTGAGTAAAAAGTATCCAAGGACAGTGTCCAGGCCCTGAGTTCAAGCCCCAAGACTGCCCCCCCAAAAAAGGTGGGGAGGGAAATGGGGACAAAAACATGAGAAGGAGTATGGGGTATCAATGTGTAAGAAGTAATGCATCTACTGCCTGAAGAATGTAACTGTAACCCCTCTATACATTATCCCAACAACAACAACAAGAAAAAACATGATTCATGGCAAGTCTTGGCATAAAATTCAGCCCAGCCAGCACAACCATGTTCATTGCAGCATTATTCACCATAGCTAAGATATGGAACCAACCCAGAAGCGCTTCAGTAGATGATTGGATCAAGAAGATATGGTACTTATACACAATGGAATTCTTTGCTGTCATCAGAAAGAATGACATCACCTCATTCATAAGGAAATGGAAAGACTTGGAAAAAATCATAACAAGTGAAGTAAACCAGACCCAAAGGAACCTAGGCTCCATGGATGATTTCCCTCATTTGTAATAATTAGTACACATCTAGGATTTTCCTAGCAAGGGATCACAATAGCTCAAAAGCTATGTACATATGGCCTTATAGAATGAGACTAAGCGAAATAAGCTCCAGGATAGGAAAACAAGAGGTTTATCTTTGTGATTGTTGTTCTTAATGTACTATGTGAAGTCATTTCTTTCTTCTTTGGTTTTTATTTTCCTTATGGTTTATTCCCTGTTGTTACTGTATCTGATTTGGTATGTGGCATATTATATATACGTTTATTTTTATTTATTTGAATTAGGGAAGGGAAGGGGACAAAGAAGATGATCAGACACAGGACAAAGGGTGAACCAATGTAACAGTGATGTTCACAAGACTATATTGGAAATGAACTTTACAACTGGGGATGGGGTAGAGGGAGGGAGACTGGGAGAAAAACATAGGAAGGGGTAACAATGTTCAAGAAGTAATATACTCACTACCTTGCAAATGCAACTATACATCATTCTGAAGCCAAAGACTGGGGTACACAGCAGCACTGGAGTGTGGAAAAGACACATGACTCCAGTGTTGTGACTTGGTTGCTCTTCCAGCTGTGTGACCTCAAGCATCTTCTGTAGCCAGTCTGTGTTTCAGCCACCCTGACTATAGAGAGAATAACAATCCCCCTTGCCTCAAGTATAGATCGCAAGAAGGCATGTGTATCATTTTGCATTCTACCTCAGAGGGGCGTGTGTGTGTGTGTGTGTGTGTGTGTGTGTGTGTGTGTGTGGTTGCATTTAGTCATTATATCTACCTTGTGGAGGTTATGACACCTTTTTGTGGGGGGAAATAAAGGCTCCATGTCTCAAAAACATGCCAAGGTCCTTGTGAGACAGAGGGCTTACTATGTGCCAGGCACTGTTGCAAATGCTTTACATGAAGTCACTTATACTGCCCCCTGGAAGACCCTATTTTACTGATGATGAAACTGAAACAGAGAAACAGAGTATCTTGTCCAAGGTTATGTGTTAAGAAGGGCCATAGACTGGGTGAAAACGGTCCTTGTGACTTGTTCTTCCCTCTTATCCACTGGGTATGCTACCTACGGCAGTATATTAAAATGTAGGCTGAGCCAGGTGCCAGTGGTTTGCGGCGCCCGGCACCCCTGACCAGCAGGGAAGAACGGACACCACCCGAGGATCCTTCTCGTATCACGCTTTTAATGAAGAGCTACTTGTTTAAAGGGAGAGCTGAAGCAGAGGGGCGCGGGGCAGGGAAATGCAGCTGCTTATAAACAATCAAAGAACGCGGGACTTTTGCCATTGGCTGCTGTGTTGCTAGGGTCATTTTAAAACTCGGGATTGGTCAGGCCTCTGACGTCATACGTGCAGACTCAGCGGAACGAGCAAAGGCTCCGCACTCACATACCAAATAAGGAGTCACAAAGAGCGAGGCAGGGGACAGGCGCCGTCTCGGCTGCTCCGGCTCCCCACAGTGGTTCACACTTGTAATTCTAGCTACTCAGGAGGCTGAGATCTGAGAGTCACAATTCAAAGCCTGCCAGGACAGGACAGTCTGTGAAACTCTGATCTCCAATTAACCACCAGAAACCAGAAGTGGAGCTGAGGCTCAGGCTCAAAGTAATAGAGTGCTAGCCTTAAGCAAAACAACAACAAACAACCTCAGGGACAATACTTGGGCCCAGGCCCTGAGTTCAAGCCCTGTGGACTGACTAAAAAACTAAAAATAAAATCACTTAAATGGACACTGGACTCCACAGCCCTGGCACTAACTTCCAGTGATCACTGCTAACAAAAACAGACCAGTAGTGTTCCTGCAGGCCAGGAGTTTCAAACAAAGGGGTTAAATCCAAGGTTAGCAGGCAAGAGATGAGATTTGAACTCCAGTCCCGAGTCTACACCCTTTCCTAGGTGTCAGCCTCATCCTCAGAACCTCAACACTCCCAGCTAAGAACCCCCCTTTCCCTGAGTACCCTGACCAAGCCCCCATCCTACTGGTACCCGACCTCTTCCACTCTTATAGCGTACATTATTATGTCTGGTCATAAAGAAATAGACTATCTTTTTATGTTCATGGAGAGATTAGAATATAGAATAGGGCCTGCTTGCTAAGAGTGATGGCTCATGCCTGCATTCCTAGTTACTCAGGAGGCTGAGATCTGAGGATTGGGGTTCAAAGCCAGCCCAGGCACTAAAGAACGAGAGACTCTTATCTCCAGTTAACCACTAGAAAACTGGAAGTGGCGCTGTGGCTCCAGTGGTAGGGCAGTAGCCTTGAGCTGAAGAGCTCAGGGACAATGCCCTGGCCCAGAGTTCAAGCCTCATAACCGACAAAAAAAAATTACATTATTTCTTTTTTTTTTTTTTTTTTGCCAGTCCTGGGCTTGAGCTCAGGGCCTGAGCACTGTCCTTGGACTTTCTCAAGGCTAGAGCTCTACCACTTGAGCCTCAGCACCACTTCTGGCTTTTTTCTATGTATGTGGTACCAAGGAATCGAACCCGGGTCTTCATGCATGCTAGGCAAGCACTTTAACCACTAGGCCAAACTCCTGGCCCAAAAATTACATTATTTCTTGTGTTTGTTTTCTGGCCCTTTCCACCCAGCTGTCAGTGCAGATGTGGAGATTCTGTCACTCTGTGCTTTGGAGCTCTGCACACAGTAGTTGTTCAGTGAGCATTTGAGAGAATGTAGGCATTGATTTAGCTGCTAAGCCTTAGCAGATTCTGTGTTGGCGTCTCTGTTCATTCTTTCCTTCTATGATCGAGGCAAGATTCTGGGTGACACTGGCCAAGGACCTCTGAGAGCCAAGCTGCCTGCTCTCCTTACCATCACCATGGGCTTTTTCAGAATCTCCAGCCAGCCAAGATGATCCTACTGAGTTTTACTTTCCCAGGTTTGTTTAACAAAACAAGCCAGATTTTTCAAATGTTTGATATAAATGTTATTGCAACATCCGCGTGTTCTTTTCAACAACGCCCTCACTTCCTTGCTTGTAATTACAGTGTGGGCCAGTAGAGGGCAACCTTTCCATAAAAGCAATGGAGCAATCTCCACTCACAGGAAACACTACTGAACAGATTTGAAGTAAGAATCAGGAATGTTAATCACAGACTCTGAAGTCCCTCCAACTCCCCAGGTGACCTGTGTCTCCTCTGTTTTGTGTTCTTCACAGAAAATAGGAATTCCACATGCAACTGAATCTTCACTTTTTTTCTCTTTCGTTGCAATACTGGGGATTGAACCCAGGGCCTTCTACTTGTTAGGCAAATACTCTACCACTTGAGTCCCAGTCACTTTTTATTGCATTTGCTTGTGTGTGTGCGTGTGTGTGTGTGTGTGTGTGTGTGTGTGTGTGTGTGTGTGTGTGTGTGTGTGTGTGTCAGAGAGGGAGAGGGAGAGAGAATGAGAGAATGAGAATACTGGGGCTTGAACTCAATGGCCTCATCCTCTTGTTCAGCTTCCTGCTCAAGGTTGTCACTCCACGTAGAGTGACACTGCCTGGAGTCTCAAGCACTCTTCTGCCTACGCTGGCTTTGAGCCATGATCCCCAGGTGACAGCCTCTTGAGTATGTAGGATTATAGACTTGAGCCAGCAATGCTCAATGCATTTTGTTGTTGAGTTAGAATCTGGCTACTTTTTTCTGAGCTAGCCTAGAACTGAGAATCCTTTTACCTTCTTCCAAATAAAGGATTTATGTGTGTGTGCCTGGTTTATCTTTACATTTTAACATCTTGGAAACCAGAGTTCATCCTATAAATTGACAGCACATTATGATTTAATTTGCGACATTTTGGTTTTTTTTCTTTCTTAAAGATAAAAATAATAATGGTGGCTCATGCCTGTAATCCTAGCTATTCAGGAGGTTGAGATCTGAGGATCATGGTTCAAAACCAGCCTGGGCAATAAAGAACCTCTTATCTCCAATTAATCACTAGAAAAGAGGAAGTGGGGCTGTGGCTCAAGGGGTAGGGTGGTAGCCTTGAGCTGAAGAGCTCAGGGACAATGCCCAGGACCAGCATTCAAGCCCCAAGACCAACAACAACTACAAAAAAAGATAAAATAATAATAATAATAATAAGGCTTAGGGCCGGGAGTTTGTCCTCAGGGTAAAGTGCTTGCCCAGTGAGCACGAAGACCAGGGTTCAATTCCTCAGTACCACATATATAGAAAAGGCTGGAAGTGGTGCTGTGGCTTAAGTGGTAGAGCTTTGGCCTTGAGAAAACCCAAGGACAGTGCTCAGGCCCTAAGTTCAAGCCCCAGGACTGGGTGAATTGTGATTTGTTAATTTTTTTCCCTTATCCCTTTTTATTTGTGTGTTTTATCTGACTAGATATAAGTTCAGTCAGCACAGAGATTTGGGTCTTTCTTGTTCTCTGTTCTCTCCCTGTAGAACAGTACCTGGCTCATAGTAAGTGTTCAGTAGTGTTTGCTCAGATAACAACAAACAAGCATGCTTGTTGTGTATCCCTTCATCCCCTTCCTATGTCTCAATCTGGTGTGCTAGGGTCCTACACCCCACTCTTCCCACCCTCCCTCCCTGCTCCTGGTCGAACAAGGGGAAATGTGGGCGGCATTACTGAACAGCAAGCCTGGGGGATCACATAGGCATTCACCCAGAGACCTGTGTGGTAACATGGGTACGATCTGGTGAGGGGGGCGGGAGGACGTATACCTGACCTCATGGATCCATTCCCAGGGCTACATGCAACCACTGAAACAGCCTGAGAACTCATTGCTGTGTGACCCATCACTGGTGGATGAGATCTTTGACCAAATCCCAGAGCTCCTGGAGCACCACGAACAGTTCCTGGAGCAGGTGCGGCACTGTGTACAGACCTGGCATGCCCACCAGAAGGTGGGGGCCCTGCTTGTCCAATCGGTGAGTACCCCTGATGCTTCCAGGACTTCCTAGATACTCATATTCACTGAGTGGACTTGAACTTGGATATTGCCCAACCCCAAGAGCATGGTCAGACTCTGGTAGGGACTCTAGCCCCAGCCAGACACCGACCTGACCCTGGCTTAATCTTAAGCTTGAGCTGGTCTGTGACCTAAATCTTACGTGAATTCTGGTAGTGACTTCAACCTCTAATTGAACCAGAACCTGAACTAGTGCTCTGACCCTGACACTGACCCTGAACATAGGCATGACCTTGACATTGGCCTTGTCCTGATTAGCTCTTTTCATCATTAGGCATTTTAGCAATCATAACTAATGCTTTTAGGCACTTACTATATGCTAGGAATGTTTTTGAATATATTAGAAACACCAATAACCATTGAGAGAAAGGTAAGCTTAATACCCTGATTTTAAAGTTGATAATAGAGGATGGAGACGTAAGTCACCTGAACAAAATTGAGAGTTGTGAGTGGTAGAGGATTTAGTTCCAGAACATGTGACTCAGGCTCCAGCTCTCTCTCTCTCCCTCCCCCCCATCTCTCTCCTCCACTCCACCCCCTCATGATGTATTCCTCACCTATAAGCTTTTCAAGATCTTATAGTCAGGGCTCACTTCAGAAAGATCTGCAGAAACAAGACATAAACATTTCGTTTGTGAAATATAGCAATATCAGGGTCTGGCCGTGGTGCATGCCAATAATTCCAATAGGAGGTAGAAGTAGGAGGATGAAAGTTCAAGGCTAGCTGAGGCAAAAGCATGAAACCTTGCCTAAAAAGTAACAAAAGCAAGAGTGAGACTCAAGTTGTAAGCATGAGATTCAATCCAATTTCCAGGATTGCTAAAAACACTTAAAAATAACATGTCAGGGCTGGGAGTTTGGCCTAGTGGTAGAGTGCTTGCCTAGCATGCACGAAGACCCGGGTTCGATTCCTTGGTACCCCACATACATAGCAAAAAGCCAGAAGTGGTGCTGAGGCTCAAGTGGTAGAGTGCTAGCCTTGAGAAAGTCCAAGGACTGCTCAGGTCCTGAGCCCAAGCCCAGGACCGGCAAAAAAAAAAAATAACATGTCATTTTTTTTAGTGTTTATTTATAAAGATTTAAGTACATTTGAAAAACTTGGTTACATTTTATTTTGCCAGACTTACCATGAATGAATAATGATGATTGGATACATCATAGCCAAATGCAAACTAAAATGTTAACTCAGAGTCACTTAATTTTGAAAGCAAAATTGTAAAAAAAAAAAAAAAAAAAAAAGCCCTTCCAAAAATTCTACAAGCAAATTAAAAATGCTGTATCGATTTTGGCATATGAGCATATTTTAATGTGTTCATTATAATGTGGGATGGGGCCTTGAGCCTAAAAAGGCTTTAGATTATCCCTGCTGTCCTAGAAACTGATGTGACCAGACTGGGGGTTAGAGGGGTACGTATGAGACAGCTTCCCTCATTACCTTCAGTGTCTCTTGGCTCAACCACCTGTCTGTACCATGGGCTGGGGCAGGAAGTCCTGCATTCTACATTGTGTTCAGTCCTAGGACTGGGGTGGGTGGTGAAGACTGAGCTGCTTCAGATTCAATCCTGTCTTAGACAGCTCACCTTAGAGAGGCAGGAACTCTACCAGTGTGGACTTTGCTGGGACTGGGAGAGGAAACATCAGGAGAAGCCAAAGGCCGGGTACATAGCAGAGACCATTGCTAGAGGAGGCAGAAGTGGAACACAGCCCCGGAGGGTAGGTGAGCTGGAGGGTAGAAAAAGACATTCCTACCTGGTGAAGGGGAACAGCATAAGCAAAAGCCAGGCAGCTGGAATAAGTTTGTGCACTCTAAGGACAGAGCCTAGCTGTTCATGGTAGGATCAGAGACTTGGGGACAGAGATGCTCAGAACCACACCTGAGTTCACAGGACATATCGGGTACATATATTGTACTCTCACCCAGACATACACAGAGCAGATGTACCTATGTATATATGTGTCTGTGTATGTTTGTGTACGTATGTGTTTCTTCATTAATAGTGTGTGTGTGTGTGTGTGTGTGTGTGTGTGTGTGTGTGTGTGTGTTGGTACTGGGGCCTGAACTCAGGACCTCCTGTACTTGCCTGGCTTTTTCACTGAAAGCTAGCCCTCTGCACTTGAGTTACAAGTCCACCCCCACAGGTGTTTCTAGTTGAAGGTGACTGTTCATGCCTAAATCAGTGGAAGGATGAGGGGGGTGGGACATCCGAGGGTCTCCAACATGCTTCCTCACCCACAGTTCTCCAAAGACGTCCTGGTAAATATCTACTCTGCCTATATCGATAACTTCCTCAATGCAAAGGACGCCGTGCGTGTGGCGAAGGAGGCGAAACCTGCCTTTCTCAAGTTCCTGGAGGTATGTGGGCCAGGCCAAGGGGTGGAGCTGACCCCCACCTTGGGCCAGCAGTGAGGGCAGGAGCTCCCGATAGGGTACATGGCCCTAGCCAGTGAGTCAGCCTCTGCCTTCAGGTTGAGCCGGAGGGGTTTGCTGGGATCCTCTCACTAGATAAACCTTCTTGGTATGTGTGTCCTCACACGGGGTCTCTCACTTGCTTCGGTTTCAGCAAAGCATGCGGGAAAACAAGGAGAAGCAGGCACTGTCTGACCTCATGATCAAGCCCGTGCAGCGGATCCCACGCTACGAACTCCTGGTGAAGGTGAGCCTGGGACCAGGTAGACAGGGAGCACTACCCAGAGGCATCGAGGAGACCAGAGGCCCTGGGGACCCCTGCCTGGTTGAGCCTAGCATCAGGTCCTCCTCAGAGATCAAGCAGGAAAGGAAATCCTCCTTACTCTCTGCCCATACTTTCTTCGACACCAGCAGTCATAGACCCTAAGGGTGACTAAGCAAGCCCTTTTTTTTTTTCCCCCTTAGGATCTCCTAAAGCACACACCTGAAGATCACCCAGACCACCCACTCCTGCTGGATGCACAGCGGAACATCAAGCAGGTGGCCGAGCGCATCAATAAGGGTGTGCGGAGCGCCGAGGAGGCAGAGCGGCATGCCCGAGTGCTGCAGGAGATCGAGGCCCACATCGAGGGCATGGAGGATGTGCGTGCTGCCTTTCCCCTCCCCCACGTCTGTGTCCCCAGCCCTTTTGTCTTTGTCTCTCACCTGGAACTCTGGCCACATCCGCACTGAGCTTGCACCTGTGATCCCACAGCTCCATCTGTGATCCCGCAGCTCCATCCGTCTACCTCTCACCACGTGTCCGGGGCCTGACCGCACAAGTGGGAAGGTGGACAGGATGCTACTTTTCACTGGCCTGGCCCAGGGAATGGGCCCAGGGGTCACTGGGATAGGAATTAATAACTAGCCTGTATTCCCTGCCCCACAGCTCCAGGCCCCTCTGCGGCGGTTCCTGAGACAGGAGATGGTCATTGAAGTGGTAAGAAGTGCTCCATCTTCTGCCCACTTGTCTGCACCTCTCCACCTCCATTCCCTTTTCCCACACCTGCTACCCACAGGTCTCCCTGCTGTAACCACACAGCTAGGGTAGAGCCCTTTCCTCCCTGGGCTTCATTGTCCCCTTTGGCACTGAGGGTGGGTATGGGTGCACTTCTGGACTGTGTATTCCCGTCTTGAATCCTGCCTTCGGCTCCACAGAAGGCAATTGGTGGCAAGAAGGACCGGTCTCTCTTCCTGTTCACTGACCTTATCGTCTGTACCACACTGAAGCGAAAGTCGGGCTCCTTGCGGCGCAGCTCTATGAGTCTGTGAGTGTCTAGGCCAGACTGGGTGGGACAGACGGGGGGGAGTAGTTTTTCTGCCCTGGACCCTATTCCCTTGCCCTTCCCAGAGCACCCTATTATCTGTCCACAGGTACACAGCAGCCAGTGTCATTGACACAGCCAGCAAGTACAAGATGCTGTGGAAGCTGCCGCTGGAAGATGCAAATATCATCAAAGGTGGGGCTGACCTCTGCCTGCCCAGGAGTTGTGATGTTGGGGTCTTCTTCTGGGAAGCCTCCTAGGGGTGTGAGCTGTGGCCAGTCTGGCTCCCTGTCCATGTGGACTTCAGATTTTGAGTTTACTGTCTCATCCAGTATGAAGGACCTAGAGAGAAGGACCAGGTTGGCACCCACAGAGCTGCACGCACCTGTCCAGGCAGACTACCTGCAGAGTGGCAGGACCTAGGCTGACAGGTGGCAGTGGGTGGGGCTGCAGGAAGAGCAGGTGGAACTCTTAGACTGGGTTCATCTGAGCACCTACTGTTGGATGATGATGCACAGTTTGGCTAAGCAGTGCTGTGGCCTGCTCTCATGTCCTGCTGTGAGTCATCTTGTTCTCACAGATGCTGGCTTCCTCTGCTTCTTCTCAGCTCCAGTGATAGGAGGCCCTCCTGAGTGATGAATTAAGACCTGTCAGGGTCCTATGGAGGAACAAGCTGCTGCTGCTAATGACTCATCCACTTCATTGCTTCTCAGTAGAGAGCAAGCCAGCAGACATGATGACCACCCGACCACCCTTTGGTCCTGGCCCATTCAGCTGTGGCCAGGAGTCGGGGAAAGTCAACGTCAATGGGGTTGAGCCAGGACGGTTTATCTCAGGAGTAGCCAGCAGATAGTTTTAGTCTCTATGGGCCACTATAACAAAAAGTACCACAAAGCAGATCCTCTCATAATAAACAAGAATTGATTGGTCACAGTTCTGGAGGGAGGTCATCCCAGATCAAGAAGCCAACAATGATCTAGTGTCTGGTGAGGGGTGTTAATTTCACTTATGAAGGCCCCATCCGTATGTCCTTGTCATCTCCATAAGGACCATTGCCTTATACCAACACTGAGGATTTCAACTTAACAGTTTTTAGAGAGACACAATATAGAGACCACAGCCAGGCTCTTCCAAGCCTTGACTTGCCTAGTATCCACCATGGCTGTCCACATTGCCTTTGCTGTAGACACAGACTTCTGTGTCTATTACAAGCTCCCCATTGTCATTCTACTTTACTCCATGTTCCTCCCCCTGCTCATCAGGCTGTCCCTCACCCCTACAGGGTCCCTTGTCACAGGGCCATTCCAAACATTACTTCCCAGTCTCAGAATCCTTTCTTCCTATAATGCTGTCATGACCCCATCCAGATCTTCCTTTTTACCATTCTGTAACCTGTGGCCTACCTACTACAATATTTCCAAAACAATGTCAGTAGTATCCTGTGTAAACAAGAGCAGAAGACAGGAAAATGTGAACAAAAGAAAGCTTTCTCTCCCTTGACTTCAAGGCTTAATTAATGTCCTATCCAAGGATAGAATGTTAACCTCACATATAGGCCATAGTCCAGAGTAAAGAGGCCCAAACCAGGCAGTGAGCAGTGGGCCACCCAGCTGGCCTGTAGGACCACTTGACAGTGGTAAGCTGTGGGATTGGACCAGGAAGTGTAGCACCCCAGCTTGTTGCTCCTCCTTTATGGGAAGGCAGGTCTCTGGGTCAGCAGAGTTAATGCTTGGCATTTCCACAGTGAGGCTGCGCTGCTGCCATAGTTCTGTGCCTGCTAGAGTGAGTGCATAAAACTGCAGAGCCATCTGCCTTTTCATACTTTGTGCTTCTCTGTTGAGTTTTCTAAGGGCCTGGCATCTTGTGCCATATGGCTCTCAACCACATGTACCCAGGCCTGGGGTTTCTCTGGAAACTGCCTGTTGCTTGCTCTTGAGAGCTTGGACTCCATTAAGCCCTAAGTTTGTCAAGCCAGTCCCTGTGCCCAACTATAGAGGGGGAAGAAGGGAGGAATCTCTGTCCAAGACTGACCTTGCCTGTCTGTCTGTCCGTGGCTTTCCTCTCCCCACCAGGGGCATCCCAAGCCACCAATCGGGAGAGCATCCAGAAAGCCATCAGCCGCCTAGATGAGGACCTGACCACAGTGGGCCAAATGAGCAAACTCTCAGAGAGCCTTGGCTTCCCCCACCAGGTCTGTTGCAGGTGGGAGGGTGGAGACATAGCTGCCTCTCATGGGAGGGAAGGGAGGTGCCATCCACAGGCGAGTCCTGTCTCTCTGTTGGTCTAGAGAGCAGTCAGCATCCCACTTCCTATCTGAGGGGAGAGGCAGAGATCCTCAAACCAGATGGCGGCCATGGTGAGACCTTGGGCCTGAAGCCTGGGCCTCTTCCTTGCAGAACCTGGACGATGCACTAAGGGATCTTTCAGCCGCTATGCACCGGGACCTGTCAGAGAAGCAGGCGCTATGCTATGCGCTTTCCTTCCCACCTACTAAGCTGGAGCTGTGCGCCACCCGGTCTGAGGGCACTGACTCCTTCATCTTTGAGTTTCCTCATCCCGATGCCCGCCTGGGCTTTGAGCAGGCCTTCGATGAAGCCAAGAGGAAATTGGGTAAGCCAGGGCCCATGCTGGCAATCTCTTCATAGAACCTTCAAAGTAGTGTCTGACCTTAATAAACCAGAAATTCAATCGCTTCTCTCTTAACCTATTTGAGACTTGATTGCTGTTTTGTATGAATGTAACCTTGGCAGTTTCATGGTTTTAAGAAAAGTATTTAAGGTTGGAACTTGAAATAAATGGCGCTACAGTCTTAAGCTCATGGCATTAGGCTACAGTCTTAAGCTTAAGGCTGGAGTCTTGGGCTGACTTGGGCTGTAGTCCTCCCGACCCCCCAAAGAAAACAAAAATTCCAGAACTACAGTGCTCCATCAGCTGGCCAGAGTGGGTAGACTGAGACTTCTGCAGTGAAACCGGATTAGATCCTGACTGTCGTCCTCCCCAGGTCATCCCTGGCAGGGAGGGGACCCTGTGGACAGGACTAGCTTAGGACAGAGACTCCACCAAGGGCCTAAATGGCCCAGGTGCTCCATCTCCTCTCCTCTGACTAGTAAACAGAAGGCTATGGAAAGCTATTTGGATCAGAGTCCATGGCTTACAAATCTCTGGGTCTAACTACTTCATTGTATGAATGGGAAAATGGAGCTCAGGGACAAACCTACGGCCTTCCTTCTAGCATAACTGGGATCAACCACTCCCTAGAGCCACCCTAAAGGGAGAAAGGGAAATGGGGGTGGCCAGGACCAGAGTGGGGTGGGTGCTAAGCAGGTTGTCTACCTCTGCCTTGACCCCCATCTGTACATCCATCCATCTCCACTATAGCATCCAGCAAAAGCTGTCTAGACCCCGAGTTCCTGAAGGCCATCCCCATCATGAAAACCCGAAGCGGCATGCAGGTATATGTGTGTGTGTGTGTGTGTGTGTGTGTGTGTGTGTGTGTGTGTGTGTGTGTGTGTGTGTGTGTGTGCTCATAAGGCCACATGGATGTGAGGATTCAGTGCTAGCATGTGGTTATATATTTCTGTTTTGTGTAAACATTGCTTATGTTTGCTCAACATTGCACTTGCTCCCTATGTTTTTGAGTACCCAGCTCTGCACATGTGTGTGGGTACTGCACAGGTATTGCACATGCATGGCTATTTCGTGCATACCTGCATCTGTGCATGTGAACAAAGGCTACAGTTATATGAAACTGTCTTAGTTCATGCATTCTTATGTGTCTGCAACAGTGTCACATATTGCATACATATATCTGATCATACTCAGAGTGTGTGTATGTGTCCATCCAGATATTAGTGCCCCTGATATGTAAAAGGATGCACAGGAATCCACACCCACCCACACAAGCCTGCCACCCTCTATGCTGCTGGAATCACCCAGCAGAGCATGTTGCAGGCAGCAATTTCTCATTCACCTTTCTCTGTCCATTTTTGCCTCTTGTAGTTTTCATGTGCGGCCCCCACCCTCAGCAGCTGCCCAGAGCCTTCGCCGGAGGTGTGGGTGTGCAACAGTGATGGCTACGTGGGCCAGGTGTGCCTGCTGAGCCTGCGCGCTGAGCCCGACGTAGAGGCCTGCATCGCTGTCTGCTCGGCCCGCATCCTCTGCATCGGGGCGGTGCCGGGCCTGCAGCACCACTGCCACCAGTGAGACCCGGGCCGGGCCCTCGGGCTGGGTGCACAAACCTGTGGGAATAAACTCCAGCCCCAGCACACGGAGTCCATCCTGTGGTGGACGTTGCCCGTGGCTGTGGGTGGGACCTGTGGTCTGCATGTTCATGGGCAGGGTCAGGTGAGAGTACTGATCCGGCTCCTCCTAGTGGCCATTGTCCCTTTTCCTTTGGTCTGGCAGGGAGAGACCTGAGTCTCTGAGGAACCCTCCAGAGACAGCCTCTGAACCCTCGGGTCCAGAGCTGGAGGTTGAAGCCGCAGTGGATGAGGAAGCATCGACGCTGGTGGAGCCAGGCACCCAGCCCTGCTTGCACATCTCCATCTCAGGCTCTGCTTTGGAGATGGCTCCAGGTCCTGCCGAGGGTGACCCCCGCCCTGAGTTAGTGCCCTTCGACAGTGACTCCGATGATGAATCTTCACCCAGTCCCTCAGGGACTCTGCAGAGCCAAGCCAGCCGGTCCACCATCTCCTCCAGTTTTGGCAGTGAGTATGAGATTAGGGCTTACAGACTTGAGTGTGGACTGCCAGCAGGGGAAGAGGAGGAAGAGGGGACACAGGCTAAAACCAGATCTCCACAATTAACACAGGAATGTGGGAAAGCAACAAAATGGGCAGAGCCTGTGCCACTGAGGACCTGGGGCAGTGGTTCAGACAGGTGGGATCCTGAAGACCTTAGAGTCCATCCCTGGTTAAGGAGGGTATGGTACCCGGGTATTGGGAAGGGTTCATCTGGCTAAGGTGTGGTCGATGGATAAAATGTGGGACCTGAAGTCTACACTGTCCTGAGCAGATTAGCACTCAGGCCTGCATAGAGGCCCAAAGCCTGAGTAGCAGCACTGCCAAAGGCAGAGCCTACCCAGAAGGAACTCAGTAAGAGCTAAGGCTAAGGCTCAGAAAGATGTTAGGTGTATGGCTTGCTAGAGAGGAAGGGAGATACAAACCTTTGTCCCCCTCAGATGAGGAGACTCCGAGCTCTAAGGAGGCCACGGCAGAAACAACCAGCTCTGAGGAAGAACAGGATCCTGGCTTCTTACCCCTGTCTGGTTCCTTTGGGCCTGGTGGTCCGTGTGGCACCAGCCCAATGGATGGGAGAGCCCTTCGCCGCTCCAGCCGAGGATCCTTCACACGGGGAAGCCTCGAAGACCTGCTGAGTGTCGACCCTGAAGCCTATCAGAGCTCCGTGTGGCTGGGCACTGAGGATGGCTGGTAGGAACAGGAGAAGAGCTGGAGATACAGTGCTAGAAATCACGGGTGTCCTAAAGCAGAAGCGGGAGAACTTGGATGGGGCCTTGGAGGTTCTGTTGCCAGGGATGCCAGAGGGGTTGTCCTCATGGGGACCTAAAACCTTGTACAGACACCTGGCATGGGGAAGTGGGTGGAGGAATGACTCCTGCGACTATTTGTCACTGTGCTCACCTTTGCCCCACAGTGTGCACGTGTACCAGTCCTCTGACAGCATTCGAGATCGCAGGAACAGCTTGAAGCTCCAGCATGCAGCCTCTGTGACCTGCATCTTGTAAGGCTTCAGGATACCTGTCTTGCCCTCTTTTTTTCTCTAGGTTCCTTTCTACTGGCCCTTCCTTTGGGAGACAGGCCTGCAGGACAAAGGCCTAGCCCCTGGCTGGCTGTGCCTGTGAATATACTGTGAATTGTCATGTCACTGCTGCAGGCTCCCCTTACCTAGAGAACTGAATGAGAGAAGATAGTCTCTCAGAAGCCATGGCAATTTAATTTGTAATAACTCTGGCTCAAGGCACTACACTTTGGCCTCCTAAAATGCCTGACTTTTTTTTTTTTCCCCAGGTATTTGAATAACCAGGTGTTTGTGTCTCTAGCCAATGGAGAACTTGTGGTCTACCAAAGAGAAGCAGGTATGTTGTCCCCCTCCCCCAAGCTTGTCTGACCCCAAACCTTTTGCTGATGGTGGCGCTATTTTCTGGGCTGGCAGGTACCCAGACCACAAGTCTGGAAACATGGCTTTGAGCATGTCCTGGGGCTTCAGTGACCTACCTTATAAATGGAAATGTTTATATCTCTGCAGGTGTGCTAAAGCTTAAATTCAATACTATGCTAAATTTCTTGTATTCTCCAGGCCACTTCTGGGACCCCCAGAACTTCAAATCAGTGACACTGGGCACTCAGGGTAGCCCCATCACCAAGATGGTGTCTGTGGGTGGGCGGCTGTGGTGTGGCTGCCAGAACCGAGTCCTTGTCCTGAGCCCCGACACGCTACAGCTGGAGGTACCAAGGCGGGTAGAGAAGCAGAATTGGTGTCTTGGGTTGAGCTGGGTCATTATGAGAGGCAGATGTGATCTTGAGAGCAGAGATGTGTCCAGGTGAAGGGCTGGGACTTTTCTCCTGCCTCTGGGTGGCAAAGGGCCAGGCCTCCTCCTCTGATCCCCATTTCTTCTCTAGCTGATGAGGAAGACAGTGCCCCAGGTAGGTTAGAAGTCATGCTCCTGCCCTCCCACTTTCTCAGTGCAGGCTGGGGGTGAAGAAAAAGGTTTTTCTGATTGTCATCAGCCCTTACCATTAGTCCTGGCTTCATTTACATACATGCCAGATACTTCTGGCTTGTAAGGTGTCAAGGGCCACAGGTTCCCTTGACTTCTCTCTTTCTTACTGTATCCTCAGTTGGGCTGGAGTCCAAAACCTGGGTTCAAGTCCCAGCTCTGTGACTGTGGGAATATTCTTTGGTTCTGTAATTGCCCAGGAGAGGCCAACAACTGAAGACACTCCAAGCCCTAAGTTCTCTGATCTGTACCTCACTCAGGTCTCATGAGAAAAGGGCATACCCTTTTACCTCCTGGGAACAAGCAGGGAGACACTAGTGAAAGCCTGCTTTGGAAGGTTGACCATTCAGACCCAGGACCTGGCCTTGGCTGTCATCTGAGAGGCAGGGTTAGCCTCTAGAGCACATTGGTGGGAGTTGAAGAGGGAATGTGGACTCTAGTGGGGTCAGGCAGGAAGAAGGCCCGCTGCTGATCACCAATTGCTCTCTGCTCTCCCTTCACCCACAGCACACACTCTCTGTGGGGCAGGATTCCAGCCGAAGTGTGGCTTGCATGGTGGACTCCAGCCTGGGTGTGTGGGTGACATTGAAAGGAAGCGCCCATGTGTGTCTCTACCATGCAGACAGCTTTGAGCAGCTGGCGGAGGTCGATGTCACCCCCCCTGTACACAGGATGCTGGCAGGTACTAACCATTTCCACTGCACCTTTCCTTGGAGCCTTTCTGCCTCACGATTGAGGAGGCTGAGCCAGGGCGAGCATTGGGCCCCAGCCCGTTCTGTTTCTCACCTAGGCTCCGATGCCATCATCCGACAGCATAAAGCTGCCTGCCTGCGCATCACGGCACTGCTGGTGTGTGAGGAGCTGCTCTGGGTCGGCACCAGTGCCGGCGTGGTGCTCACCATGCCCACCTCTCCCAGTACTGTCAGCTGCCCACGGGCACCTCTCAGCCCCGCTGGCCTCGGCCAGGGGCACACGGGCCACGTCCGCTTCCTGGCTGCAGTCCAGCTCCCCGATGGCTTCAACCTGCTCTGTCCAACCCCACCACCTCCCCCAGACACAGGTATGTGTGTAAGTAGTGGTAGTACACTTGGAAAAAACAATAGGTTTAGTATAAAAGTGTATATGTATTGAATTTATTTGTATTTAGTTATTTGAAATTTGATAGGGAAGGGGGGAAAACCAAGACCGGTTGGGGGCGTGGGGGGGAGGGTGATGGGTACCAAGACATGTGAAAGGGTATCAATGTATGTGAATTAATGCACCTTCTATCTGGCAAATATCATGTAACCCTTTTATTAATTACAATAAAAAATTTTAAAAAAAGAAAAAAAAGAAAAGAAAACTGGTGGCTCACACCCTTAATCCTAGCTACTCGGGAGACTGAGATCTGAGGATCAAGATTCAAAGCCAGCCTGGGCAACAAAGAACGTGAGACTATTATCTCCAGTTAAGCTCTAGAAAACCAGAAGTGGGGCTGTGGCTCCAGGGATACGGTAGTAGCCTTGAACTGAAGGGCTCAGAGATAGCACCTAAGCCCAGAGATCAAGTCCCATGACCAACGACAAAAAAAAAAATGTATATGAGTGAGACACACTAGGTTTGATTTCTGGCATATAACATCCTACCTTGACATAGAGTTCCTGGACTTTTTGGTTAGTACTCCCTGCCAGAGGAGGCTTTGCAAGAAAAAAAGCAATATAAAACTGGAAATGCCATGTGTTTTCAGAAATATGTTACCAACCCTCCCCCCATATGAAATCTAGGATGTCATGTTGAAAGAGAGAGATCTTGTCCAAAGAAGTAGCATGGTGGTATAATTTATAATCCCATCCGCCTGGAGAGTAGATGCAAGTTAGAGACCAGCCCAGTCAATAGTAGCAAGACACTGTCTCTAAAACAAAATGAAATAAATAAAAGGGCTGGACATGTGGCTAAAGTGGTACAGCACTTGCCTAGGACATGTGAATCTCTGGGTCTGGTGTTGAATCCTGGAAAAAGAAAAAGTGTCCATGAGAGACAGGAAATATTTTATATACTAAAAAATAGAATATGCTTGTAGGAAATAGATCCTGTTGTATGTGTTTCTTGTACAAAACAGGAAATAAAACAGGATTGGAAATCATGTACTGGGCAGGAAGAGGACTCAGGAAGTGATGTGGAGGCAGGAAATAGAAATAGCAGCAGAAGCAAGAGCATCGAATGGCATATAGGACAGGAAGTGGGCTTCGAGAATTAGAGAGTAAAGCAGTGTGAAATCACCGAGGTCATAATCAGAAAAGGCTTATTATTCCTTGGGCAAGACAAGAACACCTATCCCCAAGAGAAGTAACTGTGGGAATGAGCACAGTAAAATCTGGATTAGTCAAGCAGTAGAGTCGTCTGAGTCTAAAGAAGACAAGCTACCTACCTGAGAAAAGAATGCTGGAAATAGGAATGTTATATAGATTTGTGCATGGCCCACCAATTGGATATGCTCTAAGAAATTAATCACTAGGCAATTCCATTGTTGTGTGGCCACGATAGTGTGTACAGTGTGTACTTTCACATAGATGGTGTAGCCTGCTGTGCAGCCCGGCTGTAGGGTTTAGACTATTGCCCCTAAAGCTACAATGAGCAAAACAACATAAGATTAAATCAAGCACAAGAGGAAATGAGGCAATCAACCAGTATACTGCACACAAGTGTGTGGAATTTACAGAAAACTTTTGTATAAGTTTTATATAAGTAGTAGGAGTACTTGGAAAAACAATATAAAATTTGGTATAAAACTTTATACAAATGAGGTGCCCTGGGTTTGATTCCAGCACAGAATAAAAACAGGTGTAAGGTAGCAGCATAGTCATTCATTAGTATGTATTATGTGCAATGTGTAATTGGATGGGCTCTGCTTTTGCATAACTGACGGTGCCGTAGGTCTGTTTACGCCAGCATCACTACAGACACGTGAGCAGTGTCTCAAACAATGCCATGAATATGGCTACAGCACCCCCAGGCTGTAGGAATTTTTCAGCTCCATTGTGGCATATGTGGTCTGTTGTGTTAGACAGCACATAACTAAGAAGGCTTTTTTTTTTTTTTTTTGCTGGTCCTGGGGCTTGAACTCTGGGCCTGGGCGCTTTCCCTGAGCCTCTTGGTGCTCAAAGCTGGTGCTCTATCACTTGGGCTACATGGCCACTTCAGACTTTTTCTGTGATTAAGTGGAGATAAGAATCTCACAGACTTTCTAGCTCAGGCTAACATCAAACCATGATCTTCAGGTCTCAGCCTCCTGAATAGCTAGGATTATAGGCATGAGCCACTCATACCTAGCAAAGAAGACATTTTAGGTGCAGTGTTCAAGAGAGTAGTTTGGAAGTGGTGCTGTGGTTCAAGTGGTAGAGCAGTTACCTTGAGCTGAAGAGCTCAGAGACAGCACCCAGGCCCAGAGTTCAAGCCCCATGATGGGTTGGCGGGGGTTGTGGGGAGAAGGGGGGGGTTGGCCTTGGGACGTTCTGACCATCCTGACTAGAAAGTACATGGAAGGTAAGTCTGACTACCAGAAATAGGTACTTCTTTCCAAGTAAGAAGTCCTAGGCTAACAGGATGTGGGATCCTTATAGGAAATTTACCAGTCTTGCTATCTTCTGGGGTGCGAACCTCAGGCTGTGAAAGCTATGATAAAACTCAGTTACCTCAGGCTGACATATCCTCTTCTCTGCCCATCCCCACACACAGGCCCTGAGAAGCTGCCATCCCTAGAGCACCGGGACTCTCCCCGGCACCGAGGCTCCACCTCAGCCAGACCAAAAATGCTGGTTATCAGTGGAGGTGACGGCTACGAGGACTTCCGGCTCAGTAGTGGAGGTGGCAGCAGCAGTGAGACAGTGGGCCGAGATGACAGCACAAACCACCTCCTCCTATGGAGGGTGTGACACTGTCTTCTGTGGCCCAGGACTCCCCTGCCCACCTGCCCTCAGCCTGCTTGCCTCTTCCCATTCCACACGCAGACCTCCACCAGAGTGTCTGAGCAGGTGCTCCTTGCCTGCGTGGGCTCTGGCTCATTGTCTCGGAAGCATTCCTTTGGAACACCTGCTGGCTATCCAGGCCAGGGCCGCTCCCGCCCACTGGCTGCTCCGTGCTCCCAGTGTGTGATCAGGTCAGGGGCACGTGGGCTGCCCAAGACCTCTGTCCCTGGAGCTTCTACCAAAGACACGGCTGGACCTGGACCCTATAGGGCTGGGAGGCCATGTGCAATATTGGGAGGGTTTTCTGGGGCAGCAGAAAGGCTGGGGAACAGCATCCTTTCCCATGTACAGTATTTATGTTCCTTTTTAGATGAGTACTTTCCAAAGCACTTATTTATGCAGTGACTTGGGGCAGGGCATGATGTGAGGAAATGACAGAATGAAAAATGCCAATTCCCGCCCAAGGGGCCACCCTGGTACCCTAACCAAGCCCTCCAGAGGGACCAGTGTCCACCCACCTTTCCTCATCCCTGCTTGTCCAGGGCATTGAAACATGCCAACCCATCCCAATCCAGAGGCCAGGACCAAGTGCCCTTAGCCACCCAAACAAAATGACTGTCAGGTAACTCCCACTGAGGGCCCTCTCAGGCTTTGGCATTTCCCAGGGTATTGGTGGTGCCTTTAATGGTGTCTCAATTTGGGGACACTGGTGGGGCCTTGGACAGGGCTTTCTCTCAGGTAAGAGAAAAGGACCCTGACTCTTCACAGTCCCTTACCCCAGTCCCCACCTCCCCACGTCTCATGCACTGGCACTGTGGTCAGCTTGGGGGTTGTATTTACAAGCCCCCCCCTCACTCTGACCACCAAACCCCTCTTCACACCCTGTCCTGCCAGGAGGGGAAGAACCTTCAGGAAGGACCCCCAAAGGGAGGGGGGCCTTCAATTGGGAAGGCTCTCTGTTGAGGGAAGCCTTTCCCTACGCCTTGCAGGCTACAGGGAGCCACTCTGACCCTTGTCCCTTGCTTTAGCTACGACTCCAAAGGTCTGATTTCAGATGGGGTTTGTTCTGTTTGTTTTTTGTTTTTGTTTGGGATGGGTGGGTTATTGTGGTTTTAGATTGTTTCTCTTGCTACCAAACAGTCATGTATTAACTCTCCTTGGATGATGAAATTTAAAGAGTCAATAAATAGAAACACCAAAATGACTGCTCCCCATCGGCTGTGGGCCAGGGGCCTCTCAGCTACCCCAGGATTCTCTCCCCAGCCACAAGGGTGTCCCAACACCAACTCACTTGGTCCAAAGGGAGGCCTCGGAGACTCCAAGGAGCCTTGTGTTACTCTAAGCAGATTATTGCTTCTGTCTGAACTCAGAAAATGTAAGGAAATGTGCTACTTAAGCTTTGTGAGCAGGTTGCATTTTAAATTCCCAGCAGATTACTTAGGCACATATAAAACAATACAGACACTATGTATATCATCTGTACATCAATCCAGAGCCGTCAGTCTATGATGGGCTTGAAAGTGAGGCTGACATGGGGCAGGCAAGCAAAGAGCCAGGGCACTAGGGAGCCTGTGTAAGGCTCCTCCAGGAAATAAGGTCCAGAACATATGGCTGGGAACCCTGACCAGAGCCAAGAAGGATCCAGGCTTGGGAGCTGAGGTGAAATCCCAGAAAGATGTCATTAAATCTGTCAAGAAGAAAAAGGCTCAACAATGAGGCAAGAGTCTCTCACACACAGCACACCCGAGACCATGACAGGAAATGGCAGGTCACACTTTTACATAAAGTCTCCAACCAGATTAACTGACTTAGAAGCTCAGTTCTGCCGAGCATCAGTGGCTTACACCCGTTCTGCTAGCTACACAGGAGGCTGAGAGCAGAAGATTGTGGTTTGAAACCAGCCCACGTAGAAAAGGTCTGTGAGACTCCATATCTGGTTTACCACCAGAAAGCTGGGTTGGAAGCATGGCTCAAATGGTAGAGTGCCAAGACCCTGGGTTCAAGCCCTGTGCTAACATGCACATACACACACATAGAGTTCAGTTCCTAGGGTGAGTGTGTAGCTTAGTCGCAGTGTGTGCTTAGCACGGCTCAGTCCTCAGATGTGGCACGCACATCTCAGGAGTGTCAGCCTTCAAAACCACAGGATGTGCTGAGCATCCTCTGTGCAGCATGCCCTGACAGGGGAGGATGGGCTTCTGTTATGCACAGTTGTGTTGCAGGCTAGAAGGTGATGTCCACTAGGATTTATGATGAGGCAGAGCGTCGGGAGCGTGGAATTTAACACTGGGCAGACCTGGTTTGGAACCTTGACTTCACTACCAGTCACCTCTGAGACTGGATGAGTAGCACCATGTGAGCCTCCATTTCCTCATGTGTAAACTGCGGCTGATAATTCCTTCCTGCACAAGATGTGTGCATGATGTGCACTGGGCCTCTGAATTGCAAAGAGGAGATTCGCTGTGCTCCTGAAATAAAGGAGTGCTTACTCGTGGAAACATAAACTGACAGGGGTACATGAATTGTCTGAGACCTGGGAGTTCCATCTCAGACCTCTGGCTTCCCTGCGGTGTCGGTTTCTTCCACAGCTGCCTGTCCGCTGTAGCGCTCACTGTCAGCTTCTGCTGCCTCAGGACTTCCAACTTCAACATCTCAGTGGGGGCAAGTCTGGAAGTTAATAAAGCCTCTTCCCAGGGCTCTGGCCAGCCTGTAGGCAGCAGCTGCTCTTGGTCAGGTGCTTAGCCTGAGCCACTTAGCTGCAGTCAGGAAAGTCATGCCTGGGTGGACAAGCCTCAAGCCCCGGGAGGCTCCTGGGAGGATCAGTTCCTCTGGCAGGGGTGAGGAATGTCCATTCCTCGGAATAATTTGATATGTGAGTGGATGGACACATGCTTCTCAATTGTTGGTGGCCATTTTCCTTGATTGCTAATCTTCTAGGACTTGCAGGCGATGCTATAAACATCCATTGGTCCTTGGGTAGAAGAAGTTCTTTATTTCTGGAAAGCTGTGGTTCAGCCTGGCCTGCATATTCTACCCACTTGAGATCCAGCCTATCTGGGGCCAATTAAGGCAACACTCAGGAATCAGTATTTCCATAGGAAACTTTATTGGAACACATAACATTTACAGTAGAAAACGGACAAATCAAGCTGGGTGCTGGTGGCTGATGCCTGTACTCCTAGTTATTCCAGTGGCTAAGATCTAAGTATTGTGGTTCCAAGCAAGCCTGGGCTCTACCACTGGAGCCACAGCACCACTTCTGGCTTTTTTAAAATGTATGTGGTACTGAGGAATGGAACCCAGGGCTTCATGCATGCTAGGCAAGTACTCTACCACTAGGCTATAGTGGTGTTGCTACTCTGTGTGTGTGTGTGTGTGTGTGTGTGTGTGTGTGTGTGTGTGTGTGTGTGTGTGTGTACTGGGAACTCAGTCTTGGTGCTGTTCCTTAGTTGTTTTTGTTTTTTCTGTTGTTTGGTGGGCTTTTTTTGTTTTTTGGGTTGTTTTTTTTCCCTCAAAGCTAATATTACCTCTTGAGCCACAGCTCTACTTCCAGCTTTTTGGAGCTAAGAGTGTCATGGAATTTTCTGCTCAGGCTGACTTTGGGCCATAATCCTCAGGTCTCAACCTCCTGAATAGCTAGGAACCCTGCTGTCTGGTTCTTTTGATCCTTTTTTAGAGAAAGATACAGGCTTACAAAGGTGAGCGTCCACAAGGACATCCATCTTCAAAGAGTTAGGACTTGGATTCACACTGGACTGTGCTTGTTGCCAGGCCTGGGGGGAAGAGGAAAGGTGACCACAAGGGGTAGCTGAAGGACAGGAGAACGCTGTGGGGCCGGAGCCACATTGAGTCATTCATGGTGTCTCTCTCTGATTCATGTTCCTTAAGTGCAGTGCTGGAAAGAACTCAGTGACTCTAGAGGAGGGGATAGAGTCAGAGCCAAAGGCTACCCAGAGGGCAGGGTTTACCTACACCTCCTATCTTTCAGAGAAGGTGGAGCACGGAGAGGGACAGGGACTTACCTGAGGTCACACAGTGAGGCCTGAAGGGTTTCCTGTGATGAAGAACATCAGAAAACAACCCTTAGAAGCCAGAGGGAGGCAGAAGACTGCCTCCCTATTTCAAACCATTTGCCCCGACACTGGTCTGTGGATCCTGAGGGTACAGTGGGGGAGCAGCAAGTTTGGCTGAGGTCCTGCCTTAGTTTATGCAGAGGGCGAGGACTCAGGCACCTGAAAACAAGCTCCAGCTCTGGTTTCCCTTCACTGTGTACCCAGAGGCAAGTGCCTGGCCATCTCTGGACCCAGCTGACCTCTGGGAGCCCTTTACATCTTTTGCATGCCTGCCAAACACCAAGTTTCTCTGTGTCCTCCCAGATCTTAAGCCACGGCCACTTTCAGGAAGCTGCACAGGGGATGTGCTATTTTGGGCCCAATTATGGCCAGTGAGGAGTCCTGACTGGCAGAGGCAAGTGAGCAGGCGTCCCAGGCTGGCCAGGAGTAGATTGCTGGGCTGAGCTGGGAGGAGGACAGTGGGCCCTGATCACAGATAAATGGGGGGCAGAACTCATGTTGGCCTGTTCAAAGGTTCTGAGTAGGGAAAAGGAAGACGAGGGAGCAAGTTGTGGTGTCAGCCTAGTGTGCTGGCAGAGCTGGGACTCCCGTCATGGATTTTCTACATTTCCTCCTAAGTAACACCCTGGGTGTGTGAGCTCCCCCTGAGAGATAAAGTCACTTTCCTAAGGCCACACAACCTGGCAGTGGCAGATCTAGGACTTGACCCTTATCTGTGTGACACCAGAGCATGCACTTCTCATTCTCCCTCCAATTTCTCTTCTCTAGGCTTCTTGATCTTAAATGTTTCAGCAAACTGCCTGTTCCCTTGGCATGGCCCCCACACTCCATGGCGTTTCCTCTGCTCACTAAACTGAAGTCTGAGTCAGGTGCTGACAGTTCACACTTGTAATCTTAGCTACTCAGGAGGCTGAGATCTGAGGATCACAGTTCAAAGTCAGCCTGGAACATGAAAGTCAGTGACAGTCATGTTTCCAAGTAACCACCAGACAACTGGAAGTGGAGCTATGGCTCAAAGTAGTAGATTGCTAGCCTTGAGCACAAAAGCTCTGACCTGGCCGTCGTACCCGCCCCACTGAGTGTCCCCTCTCAGATCTATCACCGGACCAAGAGCCTCCCATATTCGTATTCCTGAACACCAGAGCAGCGGACCAGAAGAGTCTGGGACAGGGAAAATATAATAGAGTGCTGGACTTCCTACAAGAGAACTAGTGAAGCCCAGGATAGGATTTAGGAGAGCCCAACACCAGGGGATTTCAATCTAGACCTAAGGGCAGACAGAGCCTTGTCCTCAGATCCAAGAAGCCTATGTCTAGTTCCTGACCCCTGCTGAGCCCCTTCCTAGCCTCCAAGGCTTGGCTCCATGGTGCAAAGGCGCTCACAGATGACAAGGCATGCTTCTCTAGTACTTTGCTGCCAGTCAGCTTGGGATGAGACATTGAATTTAAGTCTGCGCCTCTAGCCTTATTTGTTTGTTTGTTTCTTGTTTTTCTTTTTTTGGTTCTGGAGTTTACCTGTTAAAAGCACTTTTACCACTTGAGTCACTCCTCTAACCCCTGCCTATGGTCTTTGTGTTTGTCTTTATTAGGTTTGAGTTCTGCATGCATGATTTGACCGATGTTGGATGGAAATTTTAGTTAGACTTAACAACGGTCGCATCTATTCTGACTGAGCATATACAGAGGTTTTTTTTTTTTTCCCTTTGTGATTAATTACTAAACAATTCAATATAGCAACTACATAGCCGTTACATTGCATTAGGAATTAGATGTAGTTTACAGATAATGTAAAGTGCTGGAGAAGATTGTAAAGGACTGCATACATGCAAATACTATGCCCCTTTATATGTCACTTCAGCATCGATAAATGTTGGTGTCTACAGGCTCCTGGAACCAGGAAACCAAGATGAATTGCACTTCCATGTGGGAATTCCAGTTCAGTCAATAAGGGGTGCCATGCCTCCAAAAGCAGATCCTGTTGGCTATGATTCCGTGATTTAGGAACCTTCCCTCCCCTCTCCCTCCCCCCCACCCCTGCAAGGTCTTGCCGGGATACCCTGTCCTCTAGGTCACTGTCACAGCCCATCTCATCACGGCCTTCTGCTGTGCCATGTATGATGAAGGTCTCATCTGGGCTGGTTTCTCAAGCTGCACTGTGTGAGACTCAGCAAGATCTTCTCTGAGATCTCAAAGCTCAGGTAGTCCAATGCGAGATTCTGTGGGGGTCACCTCAGATGCCAGGGTTTTAGAGAGCTTGTGTTTCCGTCTGCTCCTCAGCCAGTCTTCTCTGAACTCCACAAAATGTCAAATCCTGTGGCCTCCATCCTTCCTTTCCTATCTCCTCAGTGTGGACAACCAGCTGCCCCAGACTCAGGAAGAGCTTGAAAAGGCATTGGAACTGGTCAGCTGGATAGGGAACTGGCTCACCTGACCAGCAATAAATAATAATAGGCTAATAGGCTCCTTCATAAACTCAGGGGTACAGGGATGGAAATGTGCAGGCTATGGCTCTGGGGACCTGCTCTATGGAACCAGAATGAGCAAGGGGGGTCTCTTATAGAGAACTAGAATGACCTCAAGCAGCAAGGTTAGCACCCTAGTTTTCAAATGGGGAAACTGTGGAGGGGCGTTGATGAAAGCCTCACAGAGGGTTGATAGTCAAGATAAACCTAGGAACTCTCTAGAATGCCAGTGCCCCTTTGACCCAAAATCATCTGGGTTATTAAGTGATCCCAGAAATGCCATCATTGGAACCCAGAACTTGGAATTGGGGTTGGAGGATGAGGGTATCCTAGGCATCTCTGGCCTTTTGGCTGCCCCCACCCCTTACCCAGTTCTTTCATGGGCTGGGTGTTGTGTTCTGTGGTAGTTCCTGCCCCCAGCTCTGATGGAGTGGGGCGTGGGGAACGCCATGGACGCTTGAGGAGGCTGAATCCATGGTCCTGACATCAGTACCAGGGAGCTCCTGCTGCCCTCCCCCCACAAACTAGGCACAGCCAAGAGCAATAGAAACTTCCCCTGCACCCCCGCACCCCCACACTCAGGTTATCTAGTTCTCCTCCTGGAATTTCCTGGACCCTGGGGACCTGACCTTTCCTCTCCTTTATGGCACAGATTCAATGACTCAATTTGTTTAGAATTCCACCCCAGCCCATCTATTCCCAACAGAAGTATTTACCTTCCTCCACCTCCTTCATGGGCTGTGATTATCCTGACCCTGGCCCGGCCTGTTCCCAGCACTAAGCCCTCCCTTGCTGTCTGGGTTTCTTCCCAGTTCTGTTGTCCTGGCCACCTGAGAGCCCCTGAAGGGTACTGAGTGGGAGACATTCTGGCTACTGGGCTGCTGCCTCCCATCCTGGCAGATGATAGCCACATAGGGGTACAATTTACAGAATGACTACCCTTGTTACTGTCCTGCATGATACTCTATTTTTGTTGTTTTTATTAAATTAATTGTGTGTGTGTGTGTGTGTGTGTGTGTGTGTGTGTGTGTGTGTGTTATTACTTGAGCTTGAACTCAGGGCTTGAGAGCTGTCCCTTAGCTTTTTTATTCAAGGTTGGTGCTTTATCATGTGAGCCACAGCTCCATTCTGGATTTTTGGTGGTTGAGTCTCATGGAAGCTAGGTGCTGGTGGCTCACACCTATAATCCTAGCTACTCAGGAAGCTGAGAACTGAGAATCATAGTTCAAAGCCAGCTAAGGCAGGAAAAGTCCGTGAGACTCATCTTCAATAAACCCCCAGAAAACCAGAAGTGGTGCTGTGGCTCAAAATAGTATAGCACTAGCCTTGAGCGAAGGAGTTCAGGACAGTGTCCACTTCAAGCCCCATAACTGACCCCCCCCAAAACAAACAAACAAACAAAAGAGTCTTATGGATTTTCTGCACAGGGTAGCTTGGAACTACCATCCCCAAGTCTCAGCCTCCTGAGTAGATAGGATTTCAGGCGTAAGCTACCAGCACCCAGCTTAATTAAAAGTCGAAGACAAGGTCTTGAGTCATGGTCCATTTGCCTCAGTTTCCTGAGTGCTAGGATTATAGGGATGTGTCACTATGCCCAACTTCTGCTGGGCACTCTGATTTCTGGCATTGGTAATTGACAAGGACAGCTGGTAGTGAGGAAAGAAAAGAGCATGTCACCTGCCCTGTTGGAGAGCCAGACTAAGCCCCTGGCATATTGAAGGGGAATTTGGAGCAGGCTAGAAGACTGTGCAAGAGCCCACCATATGGGCCTCTTAGAATAGACCCCCTTTTTCTGCTTTCTCATACCATCAGGTGGGGGATTCTAGGGATGGGCCTGCGTCTCCTCCAGCAAGACAAAAGGAGGCTGTTCTTTTATTTTTAATGTATGTAATTTTTTATCAACTTTTTTTTTTTGGTGCCAGTCCTGGAGCTTGGATTCAGGGCTTGGGCACTTGTCCCTAAGCTTTTCGGAACGAGGCTAGCTCTCTACCACTTGAGCCATACACTTCTGGCTTTTTGTTGGTTAACTGGAGATAAGAACCTCGCAGAACCCCAGCTAGCTTCAAACCTGAATCCTCCCGAGAGTAGTTAGGACTCCAAGCGCGAGCCACCAGCGCCCAGCTTAATTACCTTTAGACCAAAGAGGTTATGAGTACAATGCATCTTGATCAATGTCACTGGGGTCATTCTTGCTGGCCACCAATATCTAGGAGGAAGAAAAGACCCAGGAAAGGGCATCCGTGGCCCCATTTCCAAGACAATGGTTCACAGGACCTAAGCAGCATCCAAGTCCCCATCGTCTTTTGGGGGGTGTGGGTGATGGAGCCCTGAAACTCCCCACGGGAGATCCATTCTGGGTCCTACCGCCCATTCCCGCGCTGGTCCTGCAGTTCCTGGGGTTCTCGAAAGATGGCGACGTAGAGCAGCGCCGCCCGGCCCCAGAGTCGCGCGGGACCCTCGGCGCCTCCGGGGTCGGGGGCTCGCGGCCTGGAGCCCCCGCTCTGACGTCAGGGGCGGGGCCGGCGGCCGTGACGCGGTGGGCGGGGCCGCGCATCTTCCCTGCGCCGCCAGCGATTCATTCAAAAGGCGCGCAGGCAGCGCGGCGGGCCGTGCGCTCGCCGGCCCCGGGCCGTGTCGCTGGGTTGGTCCGCGGCGCCCAGCTTGGAGCTGCCGGCCAGGTAAGGAGGGCGCCGCGGGACCCGCAGCCTGGCGCCCCGCATCTCTGAGGAAGTTCGCTGGCGTGGCGGATGCGACAGCCCCGCGCCCGCAGTCCCCGTCCCCCGCCCCGTCCTGCCCGGGAGTCCCGCGCGGTATTGCGTGTCCTCCCGCCGCGACTCGGGGCCCGGCCGGGTCCTGCGTAAGCGCCCGTCACGGGGCGCGCAGGGGGGAAGCCGCGGAACTTGCTGCGAGGGGCTCACTTGGATTGAGACCCAGACCTGGGTGGCCGGAGGGGGGGGCGGCCTGGACAGTGTCAGCCCGTGACGGTGGGTGACACGGCGTGCGAGGCGGCCTGGCTCAGGCCAGCGTGGAGCCGGGACGCCGGGGGGTGACGCCGAGCCTGGCCGGTGACACGGAGGGGACTCTGTGTGGGACACAGGCAGTGCGTGCGTGCGTGCGTGCGTGTGTGTGTGTGTGTGTGTGTGTGTGTGTGTGTGTGTGTGTGTGTGTGTGAGACCCAGGTCACTGGGGTCACTGGATATGTGTGGCTTTCACACAGCCCTGCTGTGACCAGCGCAGGGCTAGCACCAGGCAGTAATGTGAATGTAAGCACCCCAAATAACACAAGGAACCCTAAATCACTTAGGTGTGGGGTCAAAGAGAGTCTGTGTGTGTGTGTGTGTGTGTGTGTGTGTGTGTGTGTGTGTGTGTGTGTGTCCACGTGTGCGACCTTCCGGGACAATGAGAAAGAGGAGGACTGTCCGGTACTTTCTAAGCTAATGTGGAGGAGGGAGTAAGGAAGTTAGGGGCCAGAGGAAGTGGGTTGTACCCAAGAGTGCACCCTTTCAAGCCATAGTGCAGTGAGGGGGATGATACCTAAGGGACATGGCCTGGCAGATGAAGAGGGACCAAGCTGAGTGGCATCTGGTGAATGAAGTAGCAGTATACTCTCACACACTCACACATCAAAGTCCCCACACTGGCACAGCTCTGCCTCTGGGGCAATCTGTATTTCCAGTGTGCCAGGCTTAGTCTTGCTCTCAGACTCCACCCCTGCTGGGCCTCAGTCTCCCCAGTTAACACACAGAGGTGTCACGTTGTGAATGGACTGTGAATCATCACTTTGGGATCCTCTATTGTTTTTGGGTCAACTGCTTCTGTTCTCCCTTCCCTGCAGGCAGAAAGACTTCAGTGGAGGCTGGGGGCAGGCTACTGCAGGGGATGCAGGGATCCAGGTGCTGTACCCCTGTGCTGGTCACATCTCTATCCACAACTGGTTAAGGAAACATTAGACACCCACCCAAAGGCTGCCTGGTCCTCCACCCCAAAATGGGTCTGTATACTTTCTTGACTCAGGTCTACTTTCTTGGGCTTCCTCGTTGCAGGGCAAGGAAGGAACACAGTTGTTTCCCAGGATTGGCCTTTGGTCTGGGAGGCTAAATTCTTGGAAGATCTCTAGAACAGGACCCCTTCTCCATCTGGGCAAAGCCTCCTCTGAGGATCCCTACCCCAACAGCAGGGTGGGTGGGGTTGGTCAAAGTGAGTGGAAATTGGGCTCTCTAGGCCAGGAGGTGTCAGTGGAAGTACTATACCTGCATTATGTAGGTTCTGTCTTCTTCTGTCATCTTCTGAAAATGGATTGTGTTGGTGGCAGGGGCAGTGTTCAGGCTCTGTTCTAAACACCATGATGTGCTGTCTGGTTACAACCTCCCCACCCACTCTGTGGATCTTTCTCTATTTCAGAGAAAGAAATTGAGGCATAGAGAAGCAGAGTGGCTTGCCCAAGGTTGTGTAAAATTAGGATAGTGCCAGGACTGGCTTTCAATTCTTCTGACCCTGTGAGGTACTGAAGAGAGCCATGCTTTCCTGGTAACTACTGTGGCTTTCTTGGGGTTCCAGGTCTGATCTTGCCAGGGTGTTCCATTGTGAATTCGCAGTGTGATGTGTGTACACACATTTGGTACATTGTAGGCAGGTGGGTTACATGGTCTACTTGTTCTTCCTCTTCCCCTCAGCTCTCACTCCAGTCAGAGGTCACCAGAAAGGTCTGCCTCTTGCCTTCTAAGAGTTGGCACTTGGTCTTGGGAGTGAGCATCCATCGGGCTTTGGAGTATCTGGAGCTATCAGCACAGCCTAGAGGTGGCACTTACAATTAACCTTTGCCATATCTGGGTGGTCCCACCCGCTGTTCTTTGCTGTTGTTCTAGAAGTACTTTCCCAACTCTACTCATTTGCTGTAAGGGGGAGCAGATGGAGTGAGTGACCTTGAGCTGGTACATTCTCCCTGTGTCTCCATTCTCCCTAGATCCCCTCTTCTAGATCTGACCACTGCTGTTGCCTGTCCTAGAGCGGGCCTTAGGGATCGAGGCGACCCTCAGTCTTCCCTGGAATGACTGGAGCTGTGCTTCTTGGGGCTGATGAAAATAGCTGTTCATGGTCTCCCGGGGCTGAGCCCGAGTTATTTCCATCCCTAGCTAAGAGGTGGAAATAGCTCAGGGCCTGGGAGGCAGAGAAAGAGAAGGAGGGCTAACCAAGGGTTAACGTCTCCTGTCCCTGCCTTGGTGGAAGGCCCTCAGCTCCACCCTCAGCCCTGCCCCAGCTAGACCTTTCTGGGAACTTGGGCCTCAAGGGATGACCATGGGGCAGGCTGGTTTTTTACTGTGGACCCAATTGGGACTGGTGTAATAGTTGTGCTGGAGAACTGAGTCTGTGTCTGGCCATGGATGGGAGATATTGAGGGGCAGGCAGTCAGTGTGCCCTCGGGTCATGGGTCAGATGCAGCAGGCCCAGCTCAATTTTACAGAGGGAAAGACTGAGGTTCTGAGAATCGCAGGGACTTACCAAGCCCCCAGAGCCCTGCTCGGCTGGCTGTTCCCTCCAGACCAGGGCACTTATCTTTTAACCTACCACTTGTTCCCCAGCCTGCTGGATACCAGCCAGCATAGGAAGCAGAAAAGACACACCCCCTAGAAAACCACCCTCCTGGCCCTACTCTTGTGCCCAGACTCCTGTCCCAGCTTCTACATCCTGTCAATGACCTCTCTAAAGTGACTCTTGCCTGTTGTTTGTGGAATAGAATACATACTCTCATTCTGACCTGAGACCAAGATCTTGTAACTTTCTTCACACACATCTCCCCCTGCCGGACTGTCTCCGGTGCTGCCTTCATTGCCCCCTCATTTAGAACCTGCTGGGCCATGTAGTCTCTCTCACGAAAGAATCCCTCTGAGCCTGCCAGTTCACCTTCACAATCACAGTCCACCTGCTGTGCATCCCTCTGGCCCCTAGGGTGCAGGCACAGGTGTGGCCGTGCTTTTCCAGAGGTCTGACCAATAACCTGCCCCTTCCACTTATGCTGGCGAGGCCTCTAGTGAGGAAGGGCAAACATCTGGAATCTCAGTGACTGTCAAGAGGCACAGGGAGATTTGCATCCAGGTGTCTGGCCTGAGTCTGAGTTTATGCTAGGGAGGCAAAGGTTGAAGCCACTCCTGTGGGTCAGGGTTAAGGTCTGGTACTTGCCATAGCCCCCTCCTTAGACTGTCATTCTGGGCTAGCAGGGAGCCAGGCCCTGGCTCAGCATCTCTCACAGCAGCGCTTGATGGAGATCCCTCTTTTCTGAGGTGTTATGAAGGCACTAAAACTCAAAGCACAGGGAACAGTCCCAGTTTGTTGCACGTAGCTCTTACCCACACAGCTCTGGCCTGGCATCAGGTGGGAGGGGAGGGCTGGGGGCAATGCTGGCATCAGTTTCCAGGGAAGAGGAGGCTAAAAGAAGAGCAGCTATTATTGATGGGCTACTCAGGGCCTGACCCGGCCTCTTAGGGAACCAGGTAGATAAGAGGGTGGGGACAGGGGGAGCCTTCTGCCAGGTGGATAACAAGGTGGACGGGAGAGGGAAAGATTAGGATCCTGTAGGTCCTAATCATTCTCCCCCCCCAGCCCCTCTGGTTTGGGCTCTAGGATCTGGTATCTGGACAGATCTAGTAACCACATTATGCTGAGCCTCAGGCTAGGTTTGGTACTGCTGGGGTGGAGCTGAGGGAGCAGAGAACCTGAGCCAGTACAGGGTCCCTGCTGAGTTCTCAGCCCTGACTTTAGGCCCCTGAGGCTATGGAGTCTCAGCCTCGTGCTTCTGAGCGTCATCAGTGCCTCCAGTCACAGGCAAGAAATGGCAGGTCCTGAGAGGGAAAGATATTTGCAAGCCCCTAGTGTTACAAAGATAGTTTGTCAGACTTGAAGTCCAGAGCTCTTTCCTGAGCCACCCTGGGAAAGATGAGCGCTCTATAAATAAACTGCCCATGTGGCTATGAGAGTATGCCCTGGCTAGTTGGTATACATGGAGGGGGATGGAAAGGGGTGCCTGCAGCCAGTTAGAGGTAGGGTCTGAATGTGGTAGAGAGAAAGGTTTACAGAAGGTGCTGTGCTTAGCTTTGCATGCTTATGGCAAGAAGGAAATGAGAGAGCAAAGGGTTCCATCCATGCTGGGTAAACTTGGTGCTTAGCTTGGGTCCCTGTTCTAGCCTTCACCAGATTGTGGTGAGAACTGGTGCTCCCAGTCTGTCGCTGCTTGTGAGGCTCCAGTATCCTCTCGGCATCCCACCTCCGCTGGCAAGGGAGAACCTGAGGCTCTGAAAGAGCAAGTGACCTACCAGAATTGGAACCCAGATGAACTGCTCAGAGCCAAGCCTCATTCCTCCCAAATCTACCGTCAAACATTTGCTCATCCTGGATCTGAGCACAGCTCCATCTGTAGAGTCTCGGGGGGAACTTCCCTCCTCTGCTCCCAAGCGTGGGGAATTAGAGTGTGATTTCTGCTTAGTTTCTCTCAAAACTTTTGCCCCAGTCAATTAGGTAGGGATGATGGGGACAGAGCCTGAGCTGAGCAGGCTCATTAGTGATTTGGTGTCGGTGTACAGCTGGGGTCAGAGACTGCAGTGGGGTGTTCTCTTTCCCATCCCAGGCCCCTTGCTATTCTGTCTTGGGATGAGGAAATGTAGCCCAGGGCTGCCCCATGGGGCTGAGAGTAGATCGATAGTGATGCTTTAGCAGGCTGGAGTAGGGCAGGCAGGCCAGACCTAGGGACACAGGCCAAGACTTCCTGCTGCCGACACCCATCCCAGAGTTAGTAAACCTGTCTCCTTTGAGACCATGCCATTACAAGTTACTACTCATCTTCTCTGAGCCTCATTTCCCTCAAGTGTGGAACATGGAACCTGATCTTTGAAAGGTTCAATTAACAACCAATCTGGAGAGAGAAGGGGGTTTGCAGTAGGTGCTGAGTGAGAGGATTATTGGGGAACCCCAGATCTGGCTCAGAGATGATTGATTGTCTGATCGGAGACATCCTCTCCCATAGCCTAGTCTCAACACAGGAAGGAGAGAGATTACATTCATACAGTACCCAGACTGGGAGGAGCTTCAAGAGCTGGGTCTGGCTGCCTCAGCCCTTTTCTGGGCCTCAAGGAGCCAATTACCTCCTCAGCCTCCCCTGCCCACTTCACCCACCTGAGCAGTATAGACCCAGTGGCAGCAAGGAGATCTGAAGGGCAGAACCATGTCTAGCTCCAGGGCAGATGGCTACAACTGTTTCCTACAGCGTGATGGTACCGGACTGCCTTGCATGTGCTCCACTTCCCTAGCCTCTGCCGTCAGATTGGCAAGCATGTGAACGTCCACCTGCCAGGCCAGGTTCTAGACTTATGGTGGGAGAGACAGAGATGAGGCAGTGCTGGGCTCCATCCCTAGATGTGGCCTCTGCGGGTCTCAGTTGTAGGTATGAAACAGAAATGCTCCCCCCTCCTATGAAAAGTGGACGGAATCCAAAGTGAGCCCAGCGTGGGGTGGTAAGTCCCTTCACTCCTTCGCAGGAGAAGGGAAAACAGGCCCATGTTTAGTTGTCTCACTGCTACACAGTGTGGGCACTGCCCTACTTCAGCCGCAGTTGCCAGGGAACCACTGGGTCCCTCGCTAACCTGGATCTCTCTATTGATGGGCAGTCTTTGTGTTCCTGCCTAGAGTGGCCACCACTGAGAGAGGTCTGTGTCCAGCTGTGTTTCCAGGCAACTCTCCTCTTGAGGCTGGAAGGAGGTCCGCAGGTCCTGGAACCACTGTCGGCTGGGAAGCAGTATCTGCCTTCTCATTTACCTTGCCCCAGGTGGGCCTTGTACCTGCCCACCTCCATCTCCATCTCCCTTCTCTTGGAAGGCAGCCCAGCTGCCTGCTAAGAGCAAATCATTTAGTGCCTCTCCCTCTTCTGCTTAACCCTTCAGGGATCTGATAGGCCCTGGGGAAAGTGCAGTCATCTAGGCTTGCAGCTGAGGTTGGGAAGCTCTTCTGTCCACCCATCTTCCCAGATTCTTCTCCCATACCTGGGGCTGAGGGAGTATCTATGGTATGCCTGACTCTGTGCCAGGCATTGGACATAAATATAGAAGAAAGAATCTCACCTGTGTTTTTCACTTGCTGTCATGTACATGCCCCTTCTTTGCAATTTCAATGTAGGGAAAACTGAGGCATGGTGAATGTGTTTAAGGGCTTACTCTGTTAGTCTTGTACCAAAAATGAACTGTAAATTCTCACAGATCACTCCCCCTCTGCAGGGGCAGTTCACAGCCAGAAAGCCAGTGAAGAGCAGTATTGGCTTTTGCTCCACATCTGTTCCCACATTAGCCCAGGACTTCAGGTCCAGCTTTAGACCCACAGTCTAACCTGGCCTCTGGGCTCCTTTGTCTTCCTTCAGCAGCTTGCTCTCTGTCCTCCTCCCCTGACAAAACGGGGCCATCTTCTGAGGCCACCTCTTCAGCCTTTCATCCCTTGTGCAGCATGAACTCACCCAGCAGAGCATGCCCTGTGGAAGGAGGGCTGAGAATGGGGAGGGCTTCCAGGAGGAAGTGACTTTGAACAGAGCTCTGGAGGAAGCTGAATTGTTGACTAAGTGATGGGAGGGGTTTCTGAGCTGAGGAAACAGCAGGTAGAGTATGTGTCTCTGAGAAGCTTGAAGTGGCTGGTGTGTGCGTATGTTTAGGGGATTGGCAGAGGGCAGGGTCTCAGGATGCCATTCTGGCTCAGAGCCAGCCCAGAGCTAGGCTGTGGGATGGGGCTGATCTTAGGAAATCTTGGGGAATGAGTTGGAAGGGAGGCCCTGGCTGGAGGAGGAGGAGGGGCAAGAGTGACCCTGGGGGTTCAGTTCTAGGAAAAGGGAAGCTGCCTGAGGCTTAGGCCTGGGCTGGTGCATAACTTCCTCTTTCTGTGGGGCCTCCAGGTTGGCTCTTTCCTGAGCCTCTGGACATCTCTGCTGCAGCTCGAGGGCCTGGTGTAGCTCTGCTTGTTGGCTTTTATCTGGGGAATTTCTGGTTCTGATCGCTTGGGTGCTGTTTTGGAGTGCTGGGTCTGAGGAAGCTCTCTTTGCCCTCATCAGCCCATTTGGGGGAGGCCACTGCTCCAGACCCAGGCTTGGGGGTCGGGCTTTGTGGTGAATAAAGCAGACATCCTGGTCTTGCCTGTTGTCTGGATGGGGGCAAGCTGTAAACAAGTAAGCAGACAAATACTTAATTACAAACTTGCAGCCTCTAGAGAGGAAATCCCATGACCTACTTGAGGCTTATGACAACTCTACCTCATTTAAGGCTCATGACAGCCTTTTGCTCTGGGGGATACATACTCCTATCTTGCAGATGAGGAAACTGAGCCCCAGAAAGCAAGAGGCTCAGATCCCACAGGGGTTTGGTGGTGATGGGATGGGCACAGGTTTAGAGATTTGGAGGAGAGCTAGCTAACTTCCTTCTCTGTTGGAATCTGGTGCCCTCCTCCCTCATCCAGTGTGGCTGGAGGTGGCTTTCCTCTCTCAGGCCATTAGAGGTCCTTGGGCCTCATCTCCCCATCTCTGATAGCTGTCCCGGTAGCCCTCCAGGACATTAACTGTGTAGGTGTTTGGGCATGGCGGTGTGGTAGTTGGGGGAGAGGGTAGTCACAAATCCCCCTCTCAGCTGGGGAGCTTCTCCCTTTGAACTTGTTTTCAGGTCAGAGTTTCAGGGCTCTGGCTTGAGGGGCAGGGGCCTGAGCAGCCTTTTTGCACACACATGTGCCAGAGCCTTTCTGCCTGACCAGGCAGATCTGGCGGGGGTGGGGGGAGAAGGAGGGGTTCAGACTGGCAGAGTGGAGGGGCTGGGGCAGCCAGACTGGAGTAAGTGCTGGTTTGGGGGTAATTAGAAGGTGCATAATTAGAAGGCAGGAGGGCTCTGGGCGGCAGATGTCTATGAATGCACCTGAGTGGACCTGCTCTGGATTTGAGTTTGGGCCCCCGACCCTCACTTTCCTCCTGGAAGTCTCCAGATGATACCACTTCACACTTACTTGTCTGTAGATGAGCAGCTGCATTGCTCCTCTTGAGGGCTCCCGTCCAGCAGGTTTCACCAGGGTTAGGCGGCCCTAGGGGTCCTCTCTCCTGCAGTTGTTTTACTCTACCGTTTACCCCCTGCCCTGCGCTCTGGGGCTGGCCGAGGGGCAGGAGGAGGATTGGAACTGGACTGTTGGCTGCTGGGCCTGTGATAGGCTTGTGTGAGTTAGAGCCCTTTGGAAGAACTGGAAGGTGAATGTGAGCCTGGTGCAGGGCCTAGAAAGTTCTGTGTGACAGAATCTGGAAGTCTTGTGACCTAATCTGAGGATGGACAGGTCAGGAGATGAGTCAGGGGTGCCATCTGTTGAGTGTTGACTGCCAGATGTGTCCTTTACCTACTCTATGGCCCGGACTTCCCTGTCCCTGGTTTTCCCCTCAGCTGGCCTGGGGCCCAGAGCCACAGGCTGCCAGTGACCTGGAGAGTCCCAAGGATGATGTGACCACTGCGTCTCCCCCTCCCCCATGTGTAACTCAAATCCCTGCCCTGCTGAGGTCTGTGCCCGGCCAGGCCCAGGTCAGGCAGGGGGATCGGTTTCCTTGGCTCCTTTTCCAAGCAGGACTGCCCACCTGAGAGGGGCTCTGGCATGATCTGGAGCATTCTGCAGGCCTTGGGGCCTGAGCTCTGAGGCCTAGGAGCCCCCTTGGGTTTTGTAGGCTGCGTGTATTCTATGCGCTGCTTAGTCAGCCTCCTGACCCTGAAGCCAGGCCTCTGAGAAGTGCTTCGAGGAACTTCCTCATTCTGGGATGGTCCCTTCTGTTGTCTGATTTGAATCCTCCTGCCTGCTATCCCCCCATGCCTTGTCTACTGGCTGCACTAGTCTGGGCTTGAGGAACCAGGACTGGGATGGTAGGCTGGGAGCTGTAACAAATGTTTTCTAGATTTTTACACTTTGTACAAACCCCTCTGGATCTATTTTTGTTTCTTCCCACTTCCCATACACTAACATCAGAACCACTCTCTCTTAGTCTGCCTGCCATTGTGTCGCTGCAACTGAACTCCCTGAGGACAGGGCATTCTCTCTCTTGTTCATTGTCTCCCTAGCCATAAGTCCACACCTAGCACACAGGAGGTGCTGGAGATGAGGGGAGGCTGCCATCAGCACCCCAGCTTTACAAGTCTGTTTAGGCATTGGGCAGGCAGAGATGCTACCTGACATGATGCAGCTGACCCCAGGGGAGGCAGAGCAGAAGAGGGCCTCTGAGGGACTGGACGGGAAGAGAAAGCTTCTAAAAAAGCATCCAGAAAGAGGTCATTGCATTGGCTTTGAAAGGCAAGGGCCAGGGCTTTACCTAGAATTAAAGTAACAAGAGCGAAGGCAGAAGAGTATGAATGTGACAGGTTTGCTGACCTGGCAGAGTTCTGGCTGCCAGAAGCTGCCAATGAGAGTAGAGAGGCCACGGCTTGATGGGAGGGGCAGGGGATGGCAGCGTGGCATTACATCCTCTCACCATCCTCTCAGCCCCTGGCCCAGGCTTCCCCCAGTGCTTCCTTCCTCCTTCCTCGCTGCCCTGTGATGCTGTGCCACTGGGCACCTGGCTGTTTATGGAAGGGGAAGGAAGCCCTTCCTCCTGGAAAGCCTCCCTGCGAGGGAGGCTACAGAGGTCTGTGTCAGCCCTTCCAGCCCAGCCAGGCGGGGGAGCCGAGCCCAGACAGGCAGCTCCACCTCTGCTCAGGCTTGCACCTGGGGGTGTGAGCAAGTGGGCCACCCGCCAGTGTGCTGCCTGCCCAGCAGCGCCATGCCAACTCCTCGTCAAGGCCTGTCATCGTGAAAGTTGCCTAGGGGTGGCGTTGAGGGGACAGCAGCTGCCTGCCTGGCCAAGCTTGTGAGCCTCCTTCCATCTGCTTTAGGCTGGTTATCACTCCCGGACCCGATGATGAGGCTGAGCCTGCTGTGGCAGCCCCCGTCCTGCCTCCTCATGGTGAGTTGGAGCTGGGCCTGGGATGGGGAGAAGTCGGAGGAGCTGATCCTGAGCCTTGCACCTCAGCCCTCCAGGGAAGAGGGTACAGATGCTGCTCAGGCCCCTTGCACTGTGGAAGCTGGGATCTTCAGCTCTTCTTGGGAAGTATTTGAGCCAGTTGGACCTCCTGGCCCATACAGGATGAGATGGTGACCCAGCTGAGGTAGCCACAGTCTCCTACACATTCCATTCAGGACCGAACACAGTTTTTCCAAGCCACCCAGGCCAGGCGATGGGCCTGCAGGCATTTTCAGACATAGTTGAGGCCAGCAGGCAGGTGTAGGCACAGAGCCAAGTGGGAAGGGTGGGCTGGAGACCGGGAGGAAATTAGAGTCCCAGGATTTGGAGCCCTCTTATGCTGGAGTTACGATCTCTACTGGTCTTGGGACCTAGATTCCAGGTATGGAATCTGAGAATCAGGCCACCTGTACCTACCAACTTGGAGGAAGTGTCTTGGACTCTGGCCTAAGTTATCTTCTTGCCGTAACACTGGAAGCTCAGGGAGGTCATGAGAAGGCCTTAGCCAGGAAGCCTCCAAGCCATAGCAGAGACTGGCAGCCAGGTCTAGGGAGTGATGAGATCCTGAGACATTCTACCTCCAAAGCAACTGGCTGTGCTCTGTACCTGGCACCCCACCAACCTGCTTGGGCCAGATTAGAGCATTGATCCCCCACAGCAAGAGGAGTTCAGGCCAGACAGTATATACCTGAGATTGGGAAGCAGGGAGGCTACCATGGCAGGACTGGTGCCAGGTGTTGGTGTTGAAAAGATCTTTCCCTTGGAATGTGTGCGCTGTGTTTGGGTGCAGGGGTGTGAATGGGTGCTTGTTGCAGGGAGAGGTCACAGAGGAGGATGTAGTCTTTAACCCAGCCTGGGGCTCAGAATAGTAAGCACCAGCTGCAGGCTTGGCTCCAGGGATGATAAACAGAGGCTGCTTAATGGCATGCCCAGCTGTGAGGGAGGGCGGGGGGGGGGGTTGGGGGGGAGGTGGCAGGAAGGGGATAGAACTGAGAGAGGAATTCGGAAGCCTTTCCTCATTTTTCTGATTAGCTAAGAGGGGTATCACTCCAACCCCTAAGGGCCTGAGGCTGTGATTCACTTTCCAGATATGGTCCTCTGCTGACCTGGCACTGACAGTACAACAGGTCTGGGACAGGACAGGTTTTCTTCACAGCGCTAGGGATGGGGGTTCATAGAGTGCCCCTTAGCCTGGGTGATGTAGGTGGTCAGTGATTCCCATTCCTAGAGCCTCAGGAAGTCAGCCGTAGGGGGTGACCCCATGAGGCCTCACACTTTTCCCCATGCTCCCAATGTGTGTTCTTCCAGGTGCTGCTCTGGCCTCTGACCACTCTGACATCAACGACCCCTTGGCTGTGTCCACCTGGAGAGGAGCCTAACCTGGTAAGTGCTGAGGCCATGGCTCTGTCTCCAGAGGGAAGAGGTGGAGGCCGGGCTGGCCTGGCCTCCCAGGGGCCTCAGGCCTGGCTGCTGGTCATGTTCTCACCTGCTCTCTCCCCCAGGACGCAGGTCAGGCCACATTATGTAGGTCCTGCCCCCCAGGCACCTTCTCAGCCTCATGGGATTCCCGCCCATGCCAGCCCCATGATCGCTGCAGCCTTCGAAGGAGGCTGGAGGCCCGGGCCGGCACAACAACTCAAGATACACTGTGTGGAAGCTGCCAGCCTGGGTGAGCATGGAGACCGGAACTCCAGACCCTGGGCTCTAGCCTCAGTCTTCCCATCTGTGGAATGGATGGGGCGGGACCCTTGAGAGTACCTGGTAGGATGGAAGCCAGCTTCTCTGGAGGATAGTTGTATGGAACTCTTCCCGCAGGTGGTTTGGGCCTTTGGGGATCCCCAGTGTTCCGTGTCAGCCGTGTTCCTGGGCATCTCTGAGCACTCACGGTTGTGGTGGTGAGTAGGGATTGGGTCAAGGATTGTTGGGGTTGGAGGATCCAGTGGGCTAGAGCCCAGAAATCCCTGCTGTGCCCATGTGGGGGCACAGCAGCCCGAGGGTGTGTGAAAGCATGCCAACCATTGCCCATCTGGTTCTGAATGGCAGATATAATTCAGCAGGAGGTGGTCACAGTCAGGAGGCTTGAGGGGCTCATATGCCACCCAGTCCCCTGTTGCTTCCCCAAGAGCCCTGCTGATGGCCACATGCACACACATACACGCCTCCTTTCACCCTGAGGCAGAGTTCACAGACCATATGTTGTGGGAGGGTATGATTCCGAATCCCTGAGCATGTGCTGTGTGTGCCCATCTGCTCACTCTTCACACCCCAGCACTGGGGGCAAATGGAGGCTGATGACCTGGCCATGCTCTAGGAATCGCCTTTTGGGGTGACTAATTGAGTGAAAGAGGAAACTAGGAAGGAGCAGGAGCTGGCTTTGGTCTTCCCACACGTGGAGCAGCTGCCCTGGGCAGGTCAGCTCCCCAGGCACACACTAGCTCAGGCCCTGGGCTGCCTGTACGTATGTCAATTTCTCTATCTTGCTTCCGTTCTCCATGGTGCTCAGAATGGGGGCGACGGGCCCGACGTGGCGTGGAGGTGGCAGCAGGGTCCAGCAGTGGCAGTGAGACACGGCAGCCTGGAAACAGCACACGGGCAGGTGGTCCTGAGGAGACGGCCGCCCAGTATGCCGTGATTGCCATCGTGCCCGTCTTCTGCCTCATGGGGCTGCTGGGCATCCTGGTGTGCAACCTGCTGAAGCGGAAGGGCTACCACTGCACAGCCCACAAGGAGGTCGGGCCTGGCCCTGGAGGAGGAGGCAGCGGTGAGGGTCCAGGTGGAAGGCCAGGGGCCTCCTGGTCTGGGGTGGTAGGGGACTTTGGGGGTACTGCTTCCGGGGTGGGGACTGAGGCATGGTGATGAGTAGAGGTGAGACAGGACAGCTGGTTGAATGGTGTTGGAGGGATTCCCACTGTGGTTGTGGTACTGTCCAGCAGAGGGGTTAAGGACTCCTTACAGACTAAAAGAGACTTAGGTTCAAGGGTTGGATGACCTTTAAAATATTCAAAGTGACTTCTGACCTTTGGCCTGAAACCAAAAGAAAGCCTGTCAGGCTCCCGGGCAGCTGTCCTGTGCAGACATAGCTAGGCACTCAGGTTTCAGCTCCAGGCTGTGGTTTGAGTTACAGTTGTTGGAACCAGAGGAAGAGACACATTCTCCTATCCCACCCCAGGGTCTAGGACCACGTTTTCATCTTCTCTACCTGACTAAAACGTGAGGGAAAGAGCCTACATGCTGTCCTGGTCCCACAAGGACCACTTAGCCAAGTCTAGAATGACATGGCATCTCCATACCAGGGTCCCAGGCTTCCTGGGGGTGGCTAGAGCCATTTCTGCCTACCTGAAATCAGGACGGGCAAACAGGATCAGAAGCTACACACAGGTGGGCAGGTGGTGACTTAGGGCTGTTTTGCCTAACCTAGCACTTCCTGAAATGGTTGGATGCTGCCTGCGTGCTGCCCAGAACCCATCACAGTGGCCCGTTCTCAGAGCTATGAGGTTTGGGCCCAGTGCTGACCAGTGCTGTGTTTAGTAATCACATGGGCAGGATAATATGCAGGGAGAAAATGGGAAGGGTTTACTGGAGTGACTGGGAAAAGTTCCCCTGGCCTGATGTGCCCTGAAGCCGATACAGTCTGCAGATAGGGATTCAGATGGCCCCGAAAGCACTTGGGGCTATTGGGTGCGAGGAGAGTGATGTCAAGTGCTAATAGTGATGATGGGTTCCTTGGAGTCACAGCTGTAGCCTAGAGCCCATAGGAGCAGGGCTCAGGGCATCTGGTCACCTAAATATGCACTGCTCTGCTGCAACTCCAAGGAAGGTCTAGAGTGCCCTCTGCTGGCATAGCGGGGGAGCCCAGCATCATCTTCCCTAGGTTAATGGTTCTTTTCTCTTCCCCAGGTATCAACCCTGCCTATCAGAATGAGGAAGCCAATGAGGACACTATTGGGGTCCTGGTACGCTTGATCACGGAGAAAAAAGGTGAGGAGGCCTGATCTATCCAGTGCCTGGGTGAAGAGGGTCTGGTCCCAGTGCCTGTGAGTTGGTGTATGGCCTGGTCCTGCCCTGCCTGATGAAGCAGGAGGAACACTTGCACAGCCAGGTTGTGGGGGATGAGAATGGTGGTAGTTACAAGGGTGTCTGATGGGGTGGGGATGGGTGGCCCCCTTCATCGTTGGAGCTGGGTTCTGACTATAGCTGCCCACAGAGAACGCGGCGGCCCTGGAGGAGCTGCTGAAAGAATACCACGGCAAACAGCTGGTGCAGACAAGCCACATGCCTGTGCCCAGGTGAGGGAGCAGGACCCTCAGATCACCAGCTTGCCACCTAAGGGCTTCCCACCCGGGTCTGTTCTGGCTCATGTCACCGCAACCCCTCTTCTACCTGCTGTGGTGTCCTGGCCCAGGGCCTGACCTGCTATAGTGACCATTTTACTTATGTCCTCCTGCAGGCTGCCACCAGCCTCCCCCAGCATACCACACATCTGCCCACATCGCCACCACCTCCACACTGTGCAGGGCCTGGCCTCGCTCTCTGGCCCCTGCTGTTCCCGTTGTAGCCAGAAGAAGTGGCCTGAGGTGCTGCTGTCCCCTGAAGCTGCAGCTGCTACCACCCCTGCTCCCAGCCTCTTGCCCAACCCAGCCAGAGCTCCCAAGGCTGGGGCTAAAGCAGGACGTCAGGGCGAGATCACCATCTTGTCAGTGGGCCGGTAAGGGGGAAGACATGGAAGGGTGAGGAAGACATGCAGTAGCAGCCAGTGGGGTAGGCAGCGAGTGGGGTCACCCTGAAAACCCTGCTCATTGGTGGCCTGCCTGTCCTGGGCCTTGCTGAGCAGCTTGGGTGGCCAGAGAAAGCAGCAGTTCCCAGCCACGCTGTGTCTCACACAGAGCCCTTGGGGCATAGTCTTGGGAAGGGCTTAGGCTCCATCCTAGAACTTGTAACAGGGGTGGCCCTGCCCTCTGGCCCCGGGGTCCTCCTTTAATGGGGGATCGCCCCGTCTCTTCTCCCCATAGGTTCCGGGTGGCTCGGATTCCTGAGCAGCGGGCCAGTTCAGTAATATCTGAGGTGAAGACCATCACAGAAGCTGGGCCTCCAGGGGGTGATCTCCCCGACTCCCCACAACCTGGCCTGTTTCCTGAGCAGCGGTCACTGCTGGGGTGTGGGGGAAGTCATACGACGTGGTTGAAGCCCCCAGTGGAGAACAAGGCCGAGGTGAGGTCTGGTCTAGCAGGTTTCTCTTAGCACTTGGCCATCCCTGACTGAAGACTACAGTAGGGGTGGTGATGCAGGAGTTGCTTTCCCGGAGTGCAGGAGCCCTCTGACTTAGCTCTGACCCCCTTTGCCCCTGCCCCCAGGAGAACCGCTATGTGGTCCGGCTAAGTGAGAGCAACCTGGTCATCTGAGGGCTGTCTGGTCTGAGACCCGCGGCCTGTCCCCGGGAGGTTCTGAAGGCTTCCTTTACAAGGCAAAGCTGTGGCTGGACTTCAGGACCGAGATGGAAGGGCCCAGCGGACACAATGGCAGAGGCCATGGCCTGGAGGTTGGACTGTTCGCCCGGCGAGGAGGTGGGCAGCCAGAGGGCACCGCACCGAGTGCAAGAGCAGATCGAGAGTCCCACCCTGTCCCTGCCATCCCAGATCCTCCCCTGCAGGATCCTTCAGCCCTGTGCCTGCCCTAGCCATGTTATAGGAGCCCATAGGCTTGTCTTGTGCCCACCCCCCCCCCCAGGGGTCTGGGCTTGGCGGAGGCATGGCACCTGCACCTGGTGTCTGGCATGTGCCTTGGGGACCAGCTGCCCTGCTTGTCCAGGGCCCCAGAACAGATGTGCCTCCCTCTCTTCTTTTGGAGGGGCCTGCAAAGGTAAGGGACAGGAAAGAGCCTGGAGCTGGAAACTGAACTCCTGGATTCAAACCCAGCACATGTTTTCAGCCTTTCTTGGGTCCCAGCCTTTCTGACTGAAATGGAAAGAGAACAGCACCTCATACCTGGGTCCTCTCCAGTACCCTGTAGGTTCTGGGCCGGGTCCTGCCAGGAAGAGCTTGACTCTGCCACCCTCCCATTAGTAGCTTTATCTGGCCCATTTGTGCTGCTTCCAGGGCCTCTGCCTTCAAGGCCCCCTTGGGTCTGTCCATCCGGGCTCTGCCTACAAAAGGGTCTTAATGCATGTGCCTGCCCACCCTGCTGTTTTTGATGAGACTGAACCCCCCCCCCCCCCCCAGCAGGGCTGTGGTACTGAGGCCTAGCCAACCTTGTCACCCTCAAGGTCTCTGGAGCTTTGGAGAAAGAAATACTGGCAGGGCTGAAAAGTGCATCTGGCCTCATTGTTTGTGTTGTCCCTGTGGCACTGTGTCTGCCCCCAGCCCTGGGCAGCCCAGGCCACTGCCTGCCCTGCTCCATCTGTCTCCACTCTGGCTTAGCACCTGGTTATTTATGTGGGGCCGTGCAGGCGCGGGCCCACTGCCTACCCCATTTATCTTATTTATTGAAACCTGCTGTCATCCTCTCCCCGCATCTCCATCCCATCCACTTGCTGAGTAATAAAAGGTGGAAATGGTGTCACAAGGAGGTTCCTTTTCCCTGTGCCTTCCCCAGCTCAGCTCCTTAAGCGCTGCTCTGTGCCCTGTTGCTGACAGAAAGCTCCTTCTCACACCATGTTGGCCTCCCCGCCAGGGCAACAGGTGAAGGCGATACCTCATGTCACCCAGTTGTCACTGAGCTCCCCACAGTCCCAGCTGCCCAGTGTGAACCACACTCGTGGTTTAAAGTTGTCTCATAATCACATTCCAAAACAAAAGAGAAACAGGTGAACTTAGTTTGAACAATATTAATATTTTTAACTCCTATTTTCACTGCAATATAAAAATTAATATAAAAATTATGAACGAGCCTTTTGTTTTTGCTTTAGAATCTGATGTATGTTTTACACATCTTTGTGTGAACTAGTATCTCAAGAGCCATGTTGCCAGCGGCTTTTGTGTTGGAGCAATAGCCATGTGGAGACTGGGAGACAAATGGGGACGAGAAAGACAGTGGGGGACTGGAGAGTGCCAGAAGAGGGAACAACATGGGTGAAGGCCAGAACAGGAAGGAGAGGAGCTGAAGCTAGTGCTGGTGGCTCATGTTTTTAATCCTAACTAGTTGGGAGGCTGAGATCAGGAGGATCATAATTTGAGGCCACCTGCGGACTACATGAAACCTGTTCTCAGCCCATAAAAAGCCAGGCCCAGGGCAGTACAAGCCTGTTATCCCAACTCTGATGGGAAGCCTAAAATTGGCAGATCAGGGTCCCAGAGTGCCCATTTAGGAAGCAAGACCCTAATTCAGTAAGAACGACTGTTAAGAAGACTGGTGGTGTGGCTCAGTGGTGGAAGTCCTGCTATTAAGTGTGAGGTCTTGAGTTCAAATCATGGTACCACCATTATGGGGGATGGGGCAAGGCTGAAGCCCTGTGGTCCAAGGCCAAGGAGCCTCCAATTGAGTAGAGAAGAGTCTAGCTGGCCTCTTCCATTCTCTTGGCCACAATGTGTACAGCAGGAACACCTAGAGCAGGGCTCCTTGAGAAACTGTCATGGCTGTCCAGGCAACAGGTATCAGGGAAGTACAGAGGGATCCTTTAGGGCTTGGGATGTGGGCCAAAGGGACTGGATCCAGTTGGTTGGGGTCCCAGGAAGCAATCCAGATGCCACTTTGTCAGTGCTGGCAGGTCTTGAGGCATCTGGGTCATCAGGAGATAGAGCTGGGTGGAACATGCCTCAGGGACACAGGCCTGGGCTGCTGTGGTCCCTGCAGGAAAGGAACTAGGAGGCAGAAGTCCTGGTAACCAGGGAGGTGAGGGAAGAGGAGGGTAGGAGTCTCCATAGTGGGACAGTGAGGGCAGAGCCCTGTTCAGGAGGACCAAGGGAGGTAGCTCCACGATGCTCCGTGCGAAAGCATGCCTGCCTATGCCTTAGGTTCAGGGAGAGGGTAAGTTGGCCTTCAAAAGTGTTAAAACGGGGAGGAAGGCGACACATGTACACGATTGATCTTCCCAAAGCACATGTGCTAGAAAAGTGGGACCTGGAAGTGTGAACTCAGATAGCAATGTTGGGGCCACGCAGAGGACTTCTCCTGGGCAGCAGTCAAGGTGGGGGGCCTGGCCAGACCAGGAAAACCTCACAACAGAAACCAGGCAGACACTGCGATCCTGCCTCTCCCCACTTTCTCCCAAGGCACAGGCTCTGCTGACACTTTATATGGGCAGAAAAAGGATAAGAGCACCTCCGAGAACCTAGGAGACAAGGTTTCACTTGTACTAGGAGGGAGAAAAGAAGCTGGACAGCAGATGGCTAAGTGCAGGATAGGGCAGGCGACTGGCAGGAATCACCAGTGCCAAGGAAATGTTGCCTGCAGTGCAGTGTACTTGGCCGCTCTGGATGTCTGTAACCATATCTGCTTGCTCTATCCCCAGGTTTAGCTTCTCAGCTAACCTGTCCACTTCCCTTCACCCAGGCTTTGGATGGCATCTGGCTCACTTTGAGGAGGTGTGAGGGTGACAGTGCCCCATAGCTGGGGCAGGAGGCTGGCCTCCCTTCCATTCTCTAGCCTCTGTTTCTGCCCAGAGCAAGGCTGGTTGGAATATTTGGATGACCTCTCTTTGGCCTGTGTACCCATCCTAGGGAAAGGCACACTCAAATGCTAGCCGGGATGGAGCCAGAGGCTGGATTCAGGCTGCCAGGTTGGTTAGGCTCCTCTATCATATCATGTCCTCCTTTTCACCACCCCTTGGAGTCTTGGCTAGTTTCTCAGCAGGAAGAAGCACTGGGCAGGGGATCAGATGCAGCATCTTGGTCTGGAAGTCCCTGCACACATGCAGCTATTTCAGGCTACATCGAGTGGGAACTGGAGAGCAGAGTGGGGCTGGACTACTCACCCCATCCACACCTGTGTGGGCTGGGCACAGGTCTCTATCCCTGCCCTTTCCTACACAGCAGTGTGACCTGGAGCTGAACCTCAACATGCTATTCTGCCCTGGTGAAAATGGCCTGTGATGGGCAATGCCTGGGCCAAAGGTGTCTTCCCATACCCCTCACTGGCTTCCATGTTAGAGCAGGACTGGAGGAGAGGCTAGGGGATGTGCATGAGTCCTGAGGTGTGTTTTTGTTTTGGGTAGTAGTGGGGCTTGAACTCACTGGGTGCTTCACTCCTCAGATCTTGGCCTCTTGAACAGCTAGGATTATAGGGGTCAGCCACCAACAATTGGCTTTTGTGCTTTTTTGTTTTTTTAGGAGTCCTGAGTTTCAACTCCAGTTTGCAATGTGATCTCCTGTGCTCTTGCCATACTACCTAGATGCAGTGTAGTTACTAAGACTGTTAGATTTTTATTTCTGTAGTCCTGGAGACCAGACCCAGGGACTCTAGGCAAGCCAACCTGTAGAAACTAAAATGGTACTGAATGCGATATGGCTTAAACGGTGACAAATGCTTGGCTTGCAGTCTTCCAGTTACTGTGCTTTGGGCCCTTTTTCTCACCAGCTGAGCAGGGTAAAGTCTGTGTGGCCCTGGGGAGAGTGGTGTTTTGTTTTGTTAACCATTTCTTTCAGGTGTAGCGATATATCTCAAGTGCTCTACTGAGCTACATCCCATCCTCAATAGATGTCAGCTTTCTTTTGTGTACTAAGATTTGAATTCAGCCTCTGCATGCAAGGTAGGCACAGGCACTTCACCATTGAAACCATGTACTCAATCCCTTTTGACTTTTCAAGTGATCTCATGTTTTTGCCCAAGGCCAGCCTCAGTCTTGACCTTCCTACATATGCCTCCTGCCTAGCCAGGGCAATATGACCAACCACTCCTGGCTTACTAAAATGGGGTCTTTTTGCCCAGACTGGCCTTAAACTATTCCCTTCATCCTCTGGATTGCCAGCCCCAGTACCCATCCTCCATCACGGTTCTTTTTTTTTTTTTCTTTTGCCAATCCTGGGCCTTGAATGAACTCAGGGCCTGAGCACTGTCCTTGGGTTTTCTCAAGGCTAGAGCTCTAGCCACAGCACCATTTCCAGCTTTCTTTTATGGATGTGGTACTGAGGAATTGAACCAGGGTCTTTGTGCATGCTAGGCAAGCACTCTACTGCTAGGCCAAACTCCTGGCCCCTCCATGACAGTTCTTAAATGGCTTTTCTGTGCTCCTATTACACAACTGGTAGGTGTTGCAGTGGACTCTTCACAGCTTCTGTCTCTGTGGGATGCAGTCCCCACTATGAGGCCTACTATGGGGTTTTAGTGGTGATTGTTTTTATGGTGTTTTGCAATATATATCCCAGACCATCCTAGAATCACCTGTGTAGCCCAGGCTGGTCTTGCTTCAGCCTCTACAGTGCTGGGATTATAGGTAGGAACTACTACACCCAGCTCAGAGAGCAGTTATTTCCTAAGAGTTTAAAAACAAGTTTAGAATCAATTTGAGGAGAAGCTCAGAGACTCCCTGATCCAGGTGTTGGTCTTCTGTGCCTCCCTCCCCCAAGAACCACTCAGTCTGGTCACCTAGGACTTTTTTTTTCTTTTTTGGGAAACTTTTTTTTTAATAGTTATTGAATGTTCTACAGCTTACAGTAAATATCATAGTTACAAACTCTTGGCTTCAATCTTTCAGAGTGATCACTATCTGATCTTCAAAACAAAACTAAACAAAACCCAAAGGAATCCAAAACAATAAAACCAAACCAGATTTACACTTCATACACACGAGAGGCCACAAGGCTTTCCAGTCATCACACTCCAGGCTGTGTTTTGGAAACACCTCTAAATTCTTTGATCAAACTACTTGGAGGGCAATGTTCAAAGGTTATTATTATTATCATCATCATTTTTAAACATTTTTATTTTTAAAATGTGAGTTCCAATAAAATTTAAAAATTAGATTCCAACCTGTAGATTAAAATGAATTAAAAAATACAAAATCATATACAACGCTCTCTTCACAGGGGTGTTACATGCCATGAGAACAGGCTTTTCTGCTGTGTGATATGAAAGAGGGATGCAGATGCCTTGAAGTCAGGAAGGGACAGGCCCTGGGCCTTCAGATCTCAGACCTCAGGTGCCAGGAGCCCTGCTAGCCTCTTCTGGGTGAAGAGACATGAGTCACAACCCAGAACCAGACAATCCAGCTGACCCAAGGAGGTCTCTGGGCCAGTCCCACATTCCCTGACTTTTAGGCATGAGGAAGAAGGCTGGAGCCTGAGGATGCTGTACCCATGGGCTAGCAATTCTCTGCAAAGCTGTTCTGTTCTCTTCAGGAAGGAAATTCCTACCAGGAATGCTTTGGGACTCACTGCCACCACCAGGATACCTAGGGCTATTGATGGAGCTAGGGACGCATGTACTGTTATATCCCTTTTGGCTTTGTAGCAGCCAATCCCAACCCTGGTGTTTCTTGCCTGGCCCAGACAACATGCAAGGCAGGAAATGTCCACTGGAGAAGCTGAGGGAATGGGACCTAGGTCAGGCTCAGGCAAGATTGGCCGTGGAATGTTGAAGCTGGCCTGTCAGGAATTTTGAAGGCCAGGTCTTAGAACCCTGTGACGCCAAATTTCAGACGTCTCCTAAAGTGGACATGGATGGGTAAAGGACAGACCCTGAAGTCAGCCTGGCATGCCCCTGAAAGCCTGGGTGTCTAAGTTACCTGGATAGGTTTCTTCCACAAATCCTGCTTCCAAGGGTAGGTGTAGCCTAAATGCCAAAAGGCTGTACACCAGCAAGGAGCCTGCCTCCCCTTTGTGCACACTCCTCCTGCCTCTCTAAATAACCAAGCTTGCAACATGCAGGGGGCTGCACACCAGCAGTGATATGGAGACAAGATGGAAAAGCGGGACTTAAAGACGGTTCACTATGCTTTAAGTGAGGAAGGAGTGCAGTGATGGTGACTGATCCAGCCAGAATGTGGTGAAGACTACGGAGTCCAGAGCAGGGCCTGTCCCCCCTGGCCAAAAAGCAGAGCTGAGGAATCTGATATGTAGGGCTCTAGGGCTGGCTCAGCCTGTACAGTGAGGATGCCAGAGCTTGGTGACCAAAGGGCTTGTCCTACTTTTAAGCTCCACGTGATTCATTTCTGAAGGCCATTCAAACAAAGCAAACCTTCCAGAGAAGCACCCCCAGGTCTCTGGGAGAATATTTCAAATTTGGAACAATTTTGGTAGCCAGGGGAAAAAGATTAGGATATATGGAGCCAACTTCCTTCATGCCTCTGTAGGACCTGGTTCTCCAAGAAAAAGCAATCCGAGGAATTCAGTGAGATGTTTTTAGCCACACAGGGTCTCTTTGCAATGCATCTGGCTAGATCTGGACAGGGGTGGGTGGGAAAGCCAGTGTGTGCTGGCTTCCTGAAGACGCTTGGCACCGTCATTAAACACATCTTCAGTGCTGGGCACTGTCATTTCTGTTTTGTTCAAGTGAGGCCTTTTGTTGCAAATGCTCATCCCCTTTGTGCTGCCACTTGATATGCTTCTGGGTCCCCAGAGCCATCACAGGCCTTGGCCCAAAGCAGAAGTTCATAGAAGTCTGCTTGATCAAGACAAGAGACAGCCCTTCCCTCCTCTGAGCTTGCTACTTGCACACCCAGCAGGTGGCAGCAGACGGCGCTTTACTGATGAGGCTCCCTAGCCCTTTGGAGAATGAGTTTTCTCATCTATAAAATGGGAGTTTGGCAACCCACCGCTGAAGTACTTTGCACATGAGAAGAGCTCTGGCCTGCTTTGTGTGCCCTTGCCTAACTTTCAAGGGAGGGAAGTGCCTGTCAGGGCCACTGCAGAAAATGAGATGGAATAGCAAGCTTGCTATCTCATGGGAACAAATACGTTTTTGTTTTTTGTTTATCCTTTTCCAAAGCATGGAAATGTTTCAGACCTTCACAATTAAGGGGCAATCCAGTTTCCAGATTCAAATTTCCTGAGCCCCAAGTTGCTGAAGGCATCAGGTAGCAGTGAAGGGAACAGGGTTGCCTGGTGAATGGAATATTTATTTAACCCTGGCCTTTGCCAGGAAGGGGCAGTAGCATGGGAAGCAGAGGTGTGCTTGCTGTCACCAGCTCACTATCAAGAGTGCATGACCCTTGTCGTGGGATAGGAAGGTCCTTCTAGCTCTGAGCAGTCCGGGGCCATCCAGAATCTTTTGATGACAAAGAACTCCTGTTTCTGCCAGTGCCCGAACCTTGTTTGGAGCAAACACTGCCTGGATTTCCTGGGCTCAGTCCCTCTGCAGTGACTCCCCAAGCTTGGCCAGGCTTGTGGATTTCTGTCAAATTAGAGGGTAAAGCCAGCTGTGCCAGGTTCCAGTGCTCATACTGGCAAAGAGACACTGGATCTGGCTCCTACAGGTGACAGCATTTCAATGCCTTTCACCTTAGCACCTCCCTTTGATCTTGAATAACACAAGGGCCAAGTCAGGGCGCAGGGCAAAGCTGCTTCAGTACACAAGGCGATAGAGGGAAGGTCAGCAGCCAGTCTGGGTTCATGTGTCAGGTTAAGCCACATACTGGATGTTGAACTGCTCTGTGAACTGTGAGGTACAAGTATTTTAACTTAGTGGTGTGGAAAGAACAGAAGTTTCAAGATCATTCCTACATTTCCTTTTGCTTTTCTATCCCACCAGCCAATCTGGAGGCAGCCAGTTTGGGAATCCTGTCAGGATTCCAGCACTCAATTCACTTTGGGGCCATTTCCTTTCCTCTGCCTCTCCTTCCTCAAAAGGTGGAGAAGCTGATCCTGTCACTTCATAGGGCCAGTACACAAAAGGCTTTGAAGTGTTTTGAAATCTATGAAGCATCTGACAAATGCAAAGATTTCCTATTACTATTATTATTTTGGCATTTTTCAAAACATGACATAATCTAGAACAACCTTACCCACCTGTACAAAACCAAAGCAGGTGCGGGGTGGGGGCACTGCAAAAAAATGGATGAACACTGGAAAACTTCGTTGTGATTCAATAAAACCCTGTCAGCACACCTCTAAGCAGGCACTCCGAACACCTGGGTCTTCGCTTATGGTCCTGAAGTCTCCCTGTGGCCCCAGCTCCTACTCTGGGCCAAGGATGCTGATGGCCCTTATCTCCTAGGAACAGCCAGACAGCTTTTGAGATCCTTCTAGCTCAAGGCTTCCTGGTTTTTTTTTCCTCTGTTAGAGGGACACCGGAAGTAGGGGAAAGGATACATCCAAGTTTACATGAATTTAAAATGCAAATAGTTATTTAAAAGTCCCAAGTGTTGTTAATGATCCCATTTTGTACAGTGATGTTTCTGTTCCACCCCAGAGGGGCTGCCGGCTCAGCTAAGCGCTGGGTCAAGGAGGGTGGTTGGCGCTGGGCACTCCAGGCTCCTGGATGAGACTAATAGGGAACTCTGAGTCCCGGGGTCCCTCTTCTCCCCAGGCAAGCCCATTCTGCAGGGCCTCGTACTTGTCCTCTCTTCTCAGGATGAGGGGCTACCATCCTAAAAAGCATGGTCTCTCCTTTCCAGCCAGCCCACCTGCTCCTTTTCCTAAGGGTAGAATCGGGTACAGGAGGAAAGTTCCAGATGTCTTTACAGAATTTCCGAATGCAGTTTCTGTTCCTGTCATCTGTGCCTGTGTGGCCTCTGCCAGTCTTCAACCCCACCTTTGGAATCCTTCGGGGAAAGAGTGGAAACGAGCCCGGAGATCACTGCAGAGCTCACCAGGTATGGGTGCTGCTGACTTCATTTTTGACAAAACCAAGCCAATCCATCCCTAGCTAAATTTTTGTAGGCAACATGCCACTAGGTAGGAAGGCTGCATTTAATGCTAATTTACTGTGAGGTCCAGGAAAGTCCTTTTCCTCTTCTCTTGGCCTCAGTTTCCTCATCTGTCAATTAGGGGAATGGATGAAATGATTGCTAAGGTCTCTTCAGTTCCATGAGTCTATGAAATGATTATTGCTATTGCTTTTCCTTCACTATCCTGACCTTCAGAGCCACCAGCACCCACCTGGAATGTGGTTCCTTCACTTTGGCCATGAATGGCACAAGGTAACCAAGAGCTTGGCCTGCCTGCCAGCCTCGTAGACAGACAGGTGAGCCCCGGCACTTGGAAGGACAGAAGGGTAAGGGAGAGAAACGCCACAGGTTCCCACTCTAACCATGAGGAAGCTCCTCCTGGTTACAGTGGGTCCAGGAAGGCTCAGAGGCGGGGGTCTGGGTTATGCCAGGCACCTGGCTTTCCCAAGTCTCCAGACTCTGGGATCCCACCAGCCTGCGGCTGCTTGGCAAGTCTGAGGTCAAAACTATCTTTTGAGGAAGTGCCAGGTCAGTTAACATCACTGTGCAAATCAGAAGGTCCAGGCCCAAACATTGTAGCCAGACCCTTTTCAAACCAAAGCATCAGGCAAGCACCCCTCTCCCCTTCTTTCTTTCCCCAACTTTTCCCCATCACTGGTTTCCCAAGGTTCCCAGCCTGGGGCCTGAAGCTGCTAATAACAAACACTTGTACATAATCATGTGGTTTTGTTCTTGGTCTGTTGAGAAGACATTTCTTTGGGTCAGGACATGGTAATGTCCTGAACTCTTAAAACGAGGAACAAGTCACTCAGAGACGTGGCCTCCTCAAGAGCTCCAGGTTCTTAATCAGACCTGTTCATGTGTTTCAAATAAAATTGAGCCTTCAGATGAACCACTGCAATAAAACCCACTCTCTGCTTGCCACAAGGCTGGGATCTTGGGGACAGGACACTTGGGGAAGAAAAGAAGTTGAGAGGATGCAGCTGGGTCAGGGAGAGGAGGGGTGAAGCTGGAAGGGCAGTGGCTAAGCAGGGGAGGGGGGCAAAAGGGAGAGAGGCAGGAGATTAGAAAAAGCAGCTTTTACAAAAACCAAAAATAAAAACCAAAACCATTAAAGATGCATAAAGTGACCCTTGCACTTCCGTTGTCTCTTCTTGCAAACAGAGGTGGTGCTGCTAGGGGACTGCTCCAGCACCGGTGTAAGACTTGAGTAGTTGCATACAATGTGTGACTCCAGACCTGGGGAGGGAGGGAAAGCAACAGCGACAGTGATGTTCTGCAGGCCGCCTCGGGGAGCCCCACGTGCCCGCCCCCGCCCCAGCTGTGCGAGTGGGAGTTGTGTCCTAGTGTCAAGAGCCCTGAAGGAGAGAGATGGCAAAGGGGACACTGCTGAGGGGCACAGGCTTCCCAGGTGACCATCCTGGAGCCCGCAGAGCAGGCCTTGGCTCAGGAGTGGCTGAGGGCAGCAAGGGCGCTCTCCAGCTGGCTCTCCACCAGACCTCACATCTGACTTAGGGTTAGATTTCATTTGTTGAAGACCATGTAGTAAAGAGCACAGAACTCAGTAGAGGACAGAAGTGCAAATCCCAGCTCAATTATTACAAAGTGCTGGCTGTCCAACTCCGTATCGATGTAGAAAGCAGAGCCACTGTGGGAATTGTGAGTGAGGAGGGGATTATAGACCACATAGCAGGAAAGCAACACATGCTCCAGGCTGAAGCTGGAGCTTTGAGCGGCACCCCGTGACACCCCTCCCACCTCTCCCACGCCAGCCTCACTCACTTGGATGGGCTGCAGGCTTTACCAGTGCGGGGGTACATAGCTGTACGCCGGGGTTCCTTGGGCCCTGTATGTGGGCATGGACACGGGGTGGGCCCCGATCGCAGTGTGCTGAGGCGTAGTCAGCAGGGTACCTGAACATCCAGAGAAAAGAGGACAGCTGATAAGGCTGTTTAGGGTGCGCCAGCCTGGCGTTTTATTTTTAGATTGGGTCTTCCACTTTTGCCCAGGGCTGGCCTTGTACTATGATGCTCCCACTGCTGCCTCTCAAATAGCTGGGATTACAGGTGTGCACGGCTAGTGTGTGCTTCCTATTGCACACAAAAAAAGACGAGCAGGACTGGGAATGTGGCTTGGTGGTAGAGTGCTTACCTCGCATGTATGAAGCCCTGGGTTTGATTCCCCAGTACCACATACACAGAAAAACCCAGAGTGACACTGTGACTCAAGTGGTAGAATGCTAGCCTTGAGCAAAAGAAGCTCAGGGACGGTGCCCAGGACCTGAATTCAAGCTCCAGGAGTGGCAAACAAACACACAAAAACAATCCAAAGAGCAGCAACTGCTGGTGTCTGGTTTTCTCTCCTGTGCTGGCCTGGTACGCTTTAAGGACAGGACTTTGGCAGACTCGTGAATATCTGATCCCAGGACCTGAACAGCAGGAATGGCACTTGGTGGCACTGAACAAGTATCTGGTAGCTTGCTAGTGCAAGGGACAAAATAAAATCCAAATGCCCACTTAACTCTTCGTACTTTCTTTCCTCAGCTGGAGACTTAGCTGGTTCTATAAAGCTCGAGTCTCTATAAGCTAGTCTTCTTACACCTTCAGTGAAACACCCGTGTTTCTCTCTAGGTTTCCTAACCATCCAAACCTTTCCAAAGCTCTGCTTCCCACCTGCATCCTCAGGGTTCCATACAGCCATGCTTTGGCCTGACTTAGGGTATGCAGTAGGGATCTTCAGAGACTCCTGCTTCTCTCATCTCTTAGAATTAATTAGGGGACAGAGCCTTGTGCTCCTGCTGGCTGTCCTTGTGCCCAGTTTTCTGGTCACTGTTACCAGAAGCCTAGTGTTAGTGCCCCTCCCCTCTAAAGTTTCCCGACAGCTTCTTCACTGGCTACCTTGCTTCTAGCCTTCCCACTTCTGATCTTGCCACCAGCCTGCAGCCAATGAACTCACTCAAACCCAATCCCGTATGTTCCTTGCTTAAAGCCCTTTGCCAGCATCCTTAACTAAAGGTATTCAAGTCTTTGCCAATGGTGCCAGCCTCCTTTCCACCTCGATGCCCTTATTTCTGAGTGCCTCAATCCCTCCATTTTCTTGTTATACTTATCTTATGTCCTTCTGCTTAGAGTCCCCTTCCTTTTTTTTTTTTCCCCCAGTTGTTGTCAGTCACAGGGCTTGAGCTCAGGGCTCTGGTGTTGTTCGTGAGCTTTTAGGCTCAAGGCTAACACTCTACCACTTTGAGCCACAGCTCCACTTCTGGTTTTCTAGTGAGATAAGAGTCCCATGGACTTACCTGCCAGGGCTGCTCTGAACTGTGATCTCAACTGCCTGAGTAGCCATTAGTGCCCGGCTTCTTCCCTTTTCCAGTCTGCTCACCCTTTAAGGCTTCCACCACCACCACCACCACCACCACCACCACCAACTCCTCCTCCTCCTCCTCCTTCTTTTGCCAGTCCTGGGCTTGATCTCAGGGCCTGAGCACTGTTTTGGGGCTTTTCTCAAGGCTAGCGCTCTATCACTTAAGCCACAGCACCCCTTCTGACTTTTCTATGTATGTGGTACTGAGGAATCAAACCCAGATCTTTGTTCATGTTAGGCAAGCACTCTTAGTACTAAGTCAAACTCCCAGCCAAAGGCTTTCACCTTCTTGGTGAAGTTTTCCTCCACTCTGAAACAGATTCAGAGGGTCTCTTTTCAAGATCCCCAAACCTGGCCCCAACCCATGATTTCTCATGAGGTGATACAGCCAGCTCCATGACTGCCCCCTCTCTGCTTGGAGCTCTTAGAGGACAGCAATAGACACTGCCCTTACCTGACATCGCCATGGTGGTGCCCGCCACCATGCCCATGGCCACTCCATTGGTCCTGGGGGCAGCAACGGGTGCCGGGTAGATGGCAGAGGGAATGCTGTTGGGCTGGACCACCGTGGTGTGGTGGATGACGTGGGGCTGAGCGGCGTACACTGGCTGTGTATAGTAGGCTCCCTAGGAGAAAGACTCGGGTCACATGGGCTCTTGGAGAGGAGTGATAGGATGTAGAGAAAAGGGAGTAGGGGTGGCCACTGTTCTCCTCTGATCTTGAGAAGTATGGGTCTAGGGACACAAGGTCTAGGCACCAGCTAGTGCTATGTGGCTGTGGTTAGTTCAATGCTGGCTCAATTTGGTCCAAAACTCAGGGCTTTCCATCCTGCTTTGCTCCTAGGGCTTCTGTGAAGACCTACTGAAGTAGAAGCTTGCCTGCTTGCTTGCTTTCCTTCCTTCTTTCCTTCCTTTCTTCCTTCCTTCCTTCTTTTTCTTTCTTGCCAGTTGTGGGGCTTGAGCTCTATCACTTGAACCATAAAACCACTTCCAGCTTTTTTATTTTTATTTTTGCTATATATGTGGTACCAAGGAATGAAACCCAGGTCTTTGTGCATGCTAGGCAAGAGTTCTACCACTAGGCAAAACTCCCGGCATGAAGCTTCCCTTTTTAAATCCCATTTTAAAGATATTATGTTTGGATTTTATTACAATGCACTTTTATAAGCTACTTCAAACTTGAAGGTAAGGGAATACGGTCAATTAGATTCTGAGTTTGTGAAGTGGACTGGGAAGTCCAGAGCACCCAGTACATGCACTGAAGGTAGGTGCTATCACCACTCTGCTGCACTGCTGGCAATTTACAATTCGGAAACATCACCAGTACAGGGCACTTCCCAAGATGTCTCTTACCATCTATTTCTCCTAGACCAAAGGTGAGGATGAAGACAATAGCTTGAGGTGACACTCCAGTGCTCAGATCACATGGACCCCTTGGCCCCTGGGAAGAGTTCACAGGCTCCCTGAGATTATCCTAATCTAGAAATTCTAAAATCTTAATACGAAATGATGACCAGTGCCCCAATTGAGGCAGAACAGTCCACACATGAGAAGAGCAGATCTGAAGCCTGTTTTTTCTTTTTCTTACTGTTTTGCATTCCATTCTGCAATACAGCTCCCTCCCCCCGCCTCCCCGCCAGTTCTGGGGCTTGAGCTCAGGGCCTGAGCACTGTCCTTGGGCTTTCTCAAGGCTAAAGCTCTGCCACTTGAACCACAGCACCACTTCCAGCTTTTTCTGTGTATGTGGTACCAAGGAATCCAATCTAGGTCTTCATGCATGCTAGGCAAGCACTCTACCACTAGGCCAAACTCTTGGCTCCCATCCAATTTTTTTTAACACACATATACATTCTCTCTCTCTCTCTCTCTCTCTCTCTCTCTCTCTCTCTCTCTCTCTCTCTCTCTCTCCCTCCCTCCCTCCCTCCTTCCCTCTCTCTCTCTCTCTCTCTCTCTCTGTCTCTTTCTCTGCTCTCCTCACCACTTAGAACTCACAAACATCAGTTTCCTGAGTGCTCACATTTTCCAGCCAAGGGAGTCCACATAGGATACTATGGCACACTAAGAATTAAGAATAACTCACTCAAGGCCACATAGGGTGCTGGTACCAGGATCTGCATACTTTTCTCCTTCCTATCGGCTCACCTACTTCAGTCAAGGAAGGGTAAATATGTGGGCAAGAGAGCGAAGACCAAGACAAATACCTTACTGGGCTTCCCTGGACAAGCCTTTCTACTCTCTGCTCTCAGCTTTCCCACTTTTTAACAAAGGAGTTGAGCTAAACGATCTCTGAGTGCCTGTGTCCCTCTGACGTCTGAGCTCAGTTCTTCTACACAACTTTTTGTTAAATTCCTTTAGCAGACTATAGGGTATTTGCTTCATGCCTACATAGACCCCATAAATGGGACCCCACCCTACCCCTAATACAGAAGCTCTTGCAGAAAAGGTTGGCCCAGGCCACCATGTACACCTACCTGGGCATACAGATTCTGCTGGGGATAGGCACTTCTGATGGGATACATGGCCGTCTGATAGGGGTTGGGTGATGGGGAGTAGGGGGGTGGAGCAGTATTACTCTGGGTTGGTGGGACCTTGTATGGTGTCCCTGCAGTATATCCTGTGTCAAGGCAAGAGAAGACACATCGTTAGTTGGTACAAGAGCATTGTTAGAAGGCCTTCAGACCCAGTGATGACTCCCCCAGACAAAGGTGGCTGAATGAAGGCTGGAAACACAGATGATGACAAACAAGGAAGAAGGGCTGTACCCAGAGAGTCTTAGACTCCAGAGGCAGCTCCCCTCAGTCCTGTTGCACAGGGCTAAATGCCTGATTTAGGCTGAGTGATCTCTTCTGGGACCCATTCTGCCGAGAGCCTGGGATTCTGCGTTGTCTGTGTGAGCAAAGCAGGTGTACACAAGTAGGAAATCCCTCAACTATTCCCTCATTGCTACTGTCTTCTTGCTCTTCTGTCTCTTCACTTAGGACCTGGGTTTCTTCTGCTACTCATCCTGTCTTGCTCCCCACTAACTTTTGCTCTTTTTTCTTTTTCCGTCTCTCTCTCCCTCTTTATGAACTTTCATTGACCACACCCTTTCCTCCCTACCAAGTTTGAAGGTAAACCTAATTTAAAACATCATTTTCTGGATGGTGAACTTTGTTCTATAGAGCTAGCCCTTCCTCCTTCTCTAGGGCTTGGGACTTCAGCACCTAAAGGCCTAGATCAGGTATCACAAAGATTCACACTGGCCCAGAACCCAGGCCATATCTGCACCTCAGCAGGATGGACCAAAGTTGGGCTGAGTAGTCTCAAGGAGCTCACAAGCAGACATGAAAAGTGCTGTCCATGAGTCCTCTGGAAAAGAGTCAGGTGTTATGGTCACAGGAAACTGAAGACATGGGTCCCCAGACACAAGACTTCATCCTAGAGAATCACCAGTGGAATCGTTCCAGGAAACCAGGGGCTCATAAAATGACCCTGACCTTTCACTTTACATTGGGATCCTGCGGTCCTGGCAGGAAAAGTTTTTTAGAGTCTAAGGACTCTAAACTTGTCTTTCTGAGTTAAAGCGACAACAGTAGAGAAGCCTGGCTTTGAAGATCTGTCTCAGAGGGAAGGTGGTTTCTTTGCTATCCTGTATAGCTGACATTGCTGAATCTCTATGCTTACTGTTTTGCCTAAAAGATGCTCACCAAGGGCCCTTTCAGCTTGGGGGAAACTGTTTCTGCACAAAGGACCTGCAGAAAGGGGGGGAGGGAGAGGGAGAGGAAGAGGGGAGGGAGGGGGAGGGGGAGGGAGAGATGGAGGGAGGGAAGGAGAGAGGGGGGGGGAGGGAGGGAGAGAGAAAGAGAGGGAGAGAGATATCTAGGTTTTAATGTTGCTTTCCTTCTAATTGGGATGATGAATGCCAAATCTCTAGGCTTTAGTTTCCTATTTAGGTGGAGAGGAGAGGAAAGGAAGGAAGGAGGAAGGGAAGATCCATAGGGTTAACTGGAAATCTCTAAGAATATATATATATATTTCCCAAATCTCTTCTACCAGACTCTTTTATTCATACTATTAACACTAAAGACAGGCAACTTTTTTTTTTTTTTTTTTTTTTTTTTTTTTTTTTTTGCCAGTCCTGGGCTTGAGCTCAGGGCCTGAGCACTGTCCTTGGACTTTCTCAAGGCTAGAGCTCTGCCACTTGAGCCTCAGCACCACTTCTGGCTTTTTTCTATGTATGTGGTACCGAGGAATCGAACCCAGGTCTTCATGCATGCTAGGCAAGCACTTTAACCACTAGAAGACAGGCAAACTCTTGCCTGTGGTTTTTCTGTAATTGCATCTAAGCTTTAATGTAACACAGCTATGCTTATTCACTTATATACTATTACTACTTTCCTAGTTTGTTTTTTCTTTCCCTAGTCCTGGAGCTCGAACTCAGGGCCTGGGCACTGTCTTTGGGCTTTCTCAAGGTTAGTGTTAATACAACTTGAGCCACAGCACCACTTCCGGCACTTTTTCTGTGTATGTGGTACTGAAGAATCAAACCCTGCTAGGCAAGCACTCTACCATTAGGCTACGCTTTTGGCCCCTACTTTTCTAGTTTTAAAGAGCATTTTATCCATGTGCTTGAAAAGCTTTAAGTATCTACGATCTGGCCCTATACAGGAATTTAAAGGAATGAGGGGAGGCTCACTGACAAATGCAACTCAGCACAGAGCATGCTAACAGGATTGATTCTCAACACCATAAAAAAAAAATAAAAAGGCCAAAAAACCAAGATGCAAAGAGTCTGTCAGACGGAAAGTCCTCTTTGCTGTGCAGCAGAGTGGGATATTCTAAATCAGAAGGTGCCTGTTTCTGAACACATTACAGCACAGAGCAATGGGGTAAGAGCAGCTACAGATGGCCTAGGTCCAAACCCCAGCTTTGCTGTTTAATAGCAGAGTCTATCCTATGAGGAACACTTCCTTAGAGTGCTTGTGATAAATACATTCATAACTGCCTGACAGACTATGAGCACTTCAGATAGGTTAACTATTATTACTGTTTCTTTCTCTCATTATAGGCAGTACACTTCCTGCCCAAGTGGTATGTCAGTGGAAACTGGTCTGAAAGACTACAGGACACAGAAAGTTGAACCTGGACTGCCATGGTCTGTTATGACTTGAAACACTGACTCTAAGATTCTACAATTTTATGGCTAAAATGCTTTGTGTTTTGTGCAGACATGGGAACAGGGAATAGGTGCTGTGTCGGTTTTTTGTTTTTGGGGTTTTTTTATTGTATTTATTTAGTTTTTTAAATTGTAATTAATAGAAGGGTTACAGTTACATTCGCCAGATACAAGGTACATTACGTTTTTGTCCTCATTTCCCTCCCCCCACCCCCTCCCCTCATCTTGTTTTCCCTTTTGGGTGTTTTTTGTTTGGCTGTTTTTGCTCATGATAGGCGCTCTATTACATTAGTCACAGCTCTACATTTGCGTTCTTAACTGAAGATAAGCATGATATGGACTCAAACTGCCATCCTTAGATTTCAGCCTTTTGAGTAATTAGAATTACAGGAATGGGCCACCATGCCATTTGACTTTACAATTCTTTAACAAGTCAGCGATGCACATGACTTTCCTTCTAGCTCCTGGAGAATGTACTCTGGCAGTTCCATCTTCCCCAGCACAGGCACACCAAGCCATGAATGCTATAAGGAGAATCACATTACCAAGTGTTTGGGCTGCTACTCTGAGAAAATTAAAAGGTTCCAAGAGACTGCAGTAGAGACTGATTTCCACGCCTAAGAATAACCTTGTCTGAGAATCTCTTTCTGCATATTTTGAAGTAGAACACACACATACTCAGAATACAAATCAGTAGCTCAAACACCCTTGGCGACCAAAGATGCTGCTGCAGATGAAGGCCTCACTTGCTTTCCAGTTTGGGATGGAAACAGCAGGGCTGTAGAGCCTGACGAGATCTTGAGAGATCTCTCACAGAGGAGAGAAGGAACAGATGCTAAAAGATAGTGGCTGCTTCCAGAGGCACTTCTTTAACATAAATGAAGTTATTATATATTATCTGAGGTTACTATGTGTATTGGTAGCTTCAGAAACAGGCCAGACCCCTAAGTCTGGGTTCTTTCTGGGCATTAGCTACCTTCCTCCCTTAGGGATGGCCTTGCTGGAACTGACAAACTAAGCCTTTGAGTGTTCCAACAGGATTTTTTTTTTTTTAATACCAGTCCTTGGGCTTGAACTCAAGAGTCTGGGCACTGTTCCTGAACTTATTTTGCTCAAGGTCAGCACTCTACTACTTGAGCCAGAGATCTACTTCCTAATTTTTGCTGGTTGAGTTAAGAGTCTCATAGATTTTCTTGCCTAGGCTGGCTTCAAAAGATCTCAGCTTCCTGAGTAGCTAGGATTATAGGCATGAGCCACCAGCACAGCTCAGTAAGACTTTTATGAAATAGCAACACAGGGATTTTTCCATAACAGACTGGTAGTCCTGTCAGTTGGGGAACTCTTGAGGAATGATGGAAATATCTTGGGCTGTAGCCTGGGTAACCTTGGTATCACAAAAATCAGGGTATACTACTTTGCACATCACAGTTTTTTTGTTTTGTTTTGTTTTTAAGCAGGTTTCTAAAATTTAAGGAACAAAAAATACCTCTGGGCTAGAGTTGTGGTGCAGTGGTAGAGTATCTGCCTAGTAAAACTAAGTTCTTAGTTCAAAGTCCAAGACCACCAAAACAACAACCAACCTTGTGGATTTTCACACAAATTGACTCAGTTCACTCACTGGAGGCATGATGACCCTGAAAGGAATTCTGAATGTGAAGGTTATAGAATTAGGACCTTGGAATGCTATGCCTCAGGACATTATAGGCTTATTACATTTATCACTCTTTTCTTTCCAAGGAAGAACCTGGAGCCCAGAAGGGCAGCAATCTTACCAAAATTGCACAGCGAATCAATGTGGAGCTGAGTCCAAAGTTCAAGGCTTATTATACCCTGGGCAGAGCTCTTTCTGAGTTAATGGTCTCTGCAGTGCAATCCTGGACATTTGGTATATTGGTCTCTGTGCCCCTGTTCACTAAAGGCAACATCAGGAGAGAAGAAGAAAATTTGATCACTAGAAGTTTCAGTTCTGCCTTAATAAAAGAGGCACTGTTTATGATATCAGTTGTTTGTCTCAGGTTCCTAACCATGGTTTTAGGGGTCCATCAAACAGGATTATAAAGAGAATGTGCATTAGCAAAATAAAAGCTTTACAGCCCTATCTTCAACTGCTCTTCCCTGCCATAAATCTTTTTAAGTTGTAGAGTCCCTACCACCTTCAAAGACATTGATCTTCACATCACGGACGCCTTTTAGACTAATCGGTTTATTGATCATCAGATTTATATGTCTGGACAAAACAAAGCTCTCTGTCTGAATCTTGCCTTGACCCCTAACTCTCCTTGTTGGTAGCTGAACAAGGGAGCGCTAAGTAGGCGGGAGACCTAATTACAAACAGGCTTAACAAGTGTTGGAAAGACCGAACTGAATCTGTCAAAGTGCCCTGACTGTTCTGTGGCCAGAGAAGCAATGAATATCTGTATGCTGGGAAGAGCTTTTGTGTGTGAGTGGGTCAGTCAATCCCAACTGTAGTTAAAAACTTCACAGGTTTATATACTACTTGTTCAAAGGGGAAGGATACATTCTGGTCCTTTCCAGGGTGGGTAGAAGGGTGGGATGTGGCTTCTGAACATTTTAGTGGGACTTCAGGAAGATGTGAACACAGCAGGAGGAAAGGTCTGCATCTGATATTCAGACCACCTAGCTGCTTGTTCAGGGAGAACAAACACCACCTCTGGAATATGTAAGCCAAGTCTTAATGGCCAGATATTAGGGGGCCACCAGAGAAGAAGGTCTTGTTGGCTGGACGACATGGGCACACAGCTTGTCCTTGTCCAGACCTTCATTTTACAAGTCAAAACATCAAGGTCCAGGGCATGGACAGAATTATCCAAGGTGAAAAAGGGTCAAGTCTAGAATCCAATTCGGGGTTTTCAACTCCAGGCCCCTTCCTGCAACACCATAGTAGATGGCCTTTACATTCATAGGTGTGGATGCATAACAGTTTACAACACATATGTCTCAAGAAATGTTCATTCAATTCTACCTGAACATGTGGGAAGGCTCCCTATGGCTACAATTTTCTCTTAAAGAATACAATCACCCCCATGAAAAACTAATCGAATCTTAATCTGGGTGATACCAGCTGGGTAGTACTGACATATTATTTCTCTGAGCTAAGGCTCAGAGAAATTAGGACAATAAATGAGAGTAGTTATGAAAATATACTCTCCAAAAGATGAGCTATGACTGACATCTGGAACAATGATAAGGAGAAAACAACACCATTTTCTTTTTGTTTTTTTTTTTTCCCTTGTTTTTTGTTTTGCTGGTCCTGAGGCTTGAACTCAGGACCTAGGCTCTGTCCCTGAACCTCTCTGTACTCAAGGCTAGCACTCTATCATTTGAGCCAGAGCCCCACTTTCAGCTTTTTCTGAGTAGTTTATTGAAGATAAGTGTCTCATGGACTTCTCTTGCCTGTCTGGCTTTGAACTGAGATCCTCAGGTCTCAGCCTGCTGAGTAGCTAGGATTATAGGCTTGAGCTACTGGCAACCAGCTGACACTGGTTGTGTTTTAAAGAAAACGAAAAAAAGTATATATAATACAATGCTTAGAAGATTAATAACCCCCTGTTATATCCTATGGAGCACTTGTCTAGTTCCTGCCGGCATAACTTCCTAAGTAAGTGCTTCCCACATCCAAAGCCAGTCGCTAGTCTATTGGATAATTCCCACAGGCAACAAGTTTTTCCTTATGTGGAATCTGTATTTTTTTCTTTTTTGGTCAGTTCTGGAGCTTGAACTCAGAGCCTGAGCACTGTCCTTGGCTTACTCAAAGACTAGTGCTCTATCACTTGAGCCACAGTACCACTTCTGGCTTTTTCTGTGTATGTGGTACCAAAGAATTGAGCCCAGGGCTTTGTGCATGCTAGGCAAGAACTCTACCACTAAGGCACACTCCTGGCCCCATGGTCGGTCCTCATTTCCTCATTGAAACCATTTGTGTTAAAAATCAGCTTTAAAGGTTACCTTACCCCCTAGCCCCAAGGCGAACATGATCAATCTGCCTGCCTCTGGCTTCTACCCATGTACTGTACATAACTTGCTCCAATAGTGTAGCTTCCACCAGAACAGTGTTTCTTCCACAAGAAACAATTTTGCTACCCCCAACCCTGCACGTTCCCAGCTCATTTAGCCATATTTTGAGACTATCTCAGTTGTCACATGGTACTTTGCTATTAGCATCTAATGGGTAGAGGCCAAGGTTGCTGCTAAATATCTTACAATGTATAGGACAGCCTCCTCCCACCCCAGCCCCGCCACACACACACAACAACAAAAAAGAATGATCTGACCAAGATGTCAATAGCACTAAGGTTAAGAAATCCTGTGTTAAGGGAAAAGACCACTCTGACCAAAGACACACAAGGCCCTCACAACGCGTGCCCCTTGTTTTTTCCCCTGAAATTCAGTAACAGTCTTTCTGAAATCAAATTTCTTGGCCAGGCAACTATTTCCTTCTCTCTTCCCCATTCCTTAAAGATGGATTCATGATCAAAGAGAATCTTTCCTAAATGAGGAAGGCCAAATTTCCGTGTAAGTATGAGAACCCTTTGAGACAGTATATTATGAATGTGGTGGGGGTTTTGTTGTTGTTTCCGTTCCTTTCTTCCTAAGAAACAAATCAATCCCCACAAGGGTTGTAACAAGGAAAGGAAGAGACAGGCTGTATTTACTGAAAGCCGCAGAAGATGCTTGGTAAGTTCGGTTCTCGGTCCCGGTGTCCACTGGGAGGTGGAAGGTACCTTCAGTGCCACAGGAAGATGAGTTCTGTGGCCAGGCCTGTTTCATCAGCAGAGTGGCTTAAGGAAAGACACAAGAATGGCATTAGGCAGAAATAAGTGGGTACCACCAATTACAGACACAAAGCAGGGGAGGGGTCTTGCGCTGGACACAAACATACAGAATGATTCAGCCTTTCTGAGATGGGTTAGCGGTTGGGAGTGCTCAACTGAGATTCCAGATGACTTAAAACCAAGGAAGCCTGCCATTATACTAACAGAATCAGGATTTTCAACCCATGAAGACGCCCATGCACATTTAGCCTCCTTCCATCTGACTTCTTGGGTAAGCCTCTGGTATATTCCCTGTAGCCACTTTTTCATTAACATGGAAGCAACTTGGAAGTTTATGAATGTGTAGTGGGCCAGATCAACTACGTTCCCCACATTCATCAAGAGGTATATTTAATAAATTGCAAGTTGCTGTCAAAGAGAAATTTACAAGTAATTATCATATTACACGAGCCTTAAAGAAATACCATCTCTGCTAATGGGACTGAACTATGGCCATGAATGCTTAAACAGCACAGAGCCAACCCCTTTTCCAGGATAGCTGATAGCTGGGCAAGAGCAAACAAACAAGCCTCTTGCATACCCGTGCATACCTCCTGCTGCCACCCTCCTGACTCAGATGAATTAGAGATGATCCTTCAGGCCATTACCAAAGCAAATGTCAAACAACGAGGTCTATACTGAGGTCTTAAGAGATTTCCCAAGCTGATTCAAATCACTGCTTGAGAAATTTTAAAGAGAAATCTAGAAGAAATTTTAAATGGGGAGTGACTAAAAACTTACCATCATGGTATCCTGAGGGAAAGGAAAGAGGAAATAGGGCTTCAAAAAGGGAAGATGCCTAACATTTTACAGTACTTCAGACACTAGACCTACATTTCTACTATGGTCCCATTCACTTAAGGATTTGGAAGTCTGGTGTTGTGGGATGTTTTAAAATACAGTGGCAGGAGGTGGAGCTGATGTGAAACATTTTAACATGGGGCTATGGTAAGATGGGGTGGTGTGAAAAGCAAGTTTACCTATATGCTCTCTATTTCCACCAGGATAGCTACCTTCAGAGAAATTCCATAATGCCCTCTTGCCTGAGGGAGGACTAGCTAATTTCTGTTTCTTCCATCAGAGATATTAAGGATAAGGAAGGTGAAGAAATGTGCTGTTTTTGCTGGACTAAGGTTAAAATATAGCTCTAACCTGTGCTTGCATCAATGGCCCGCAATATATACAGCAGATGTTGAGGAATGAGAAGGAAATCATGGGCAGGAAAAGTGACACTAAAAGGAGAATTCTGGTATGAGAAATAAAAGCCCCATAGAGCTTCATGTAGAGCCCAGGGCCTTTGGTGGATGTCCAGACACAGCTCTGTAGACCGTGCAGGAAGAGGCAGGTGCCTGTTGTCAAAAATTAACTTGGGTGTCTTTTCCAAGGTTGGGGTACTGTTATGAAGGGAATTCAGAAAATATCCAATTAATGCTCATAAGTTTTATTAAGATGTATCCAAATTTAAAATCCAAAGCTCCATGTGGCTAGAAAATGATGGCCACCCCAAACTCCGTAAAACCTTAAATATGTGTCACTTTGTGAAGTCAAGACAGAGCAAACTCATGCTTACAAGACCTCACTGGGACTCCACCAAGGAGCAGAAGGCCTAAATTTGACTGTAAATTTAGAGAATTTAGAAATCCTGATTCATTCCAGGGTTTCCTGCAAGTGGCACATACTTTAATATAATTTTCATCATAAGCCAAAAGTCTGACATTAGCCTGAAGGACTGTGTGACAGAAGTAAAAATTAGCTAAAGAGTACTAAGGTCTAACTGTACTCAGCACTGACAAGAGTGGCACAGTGGACAGGAACACACTTTGGTCACACTGCACACCAAGAACTTACATTCTAGCTAGGGATGCAACGAAGCCACACGCCAACCAGGGAGTGAACAAGACAGCATGATACATAGTAAAACAGAAAAGCAAAAGCACAACTGTACCTTGACTGTCTTTCCTATGAGGTCATGTGAGCTATGTATCTTCCTGAATAGAGGAATTGTTTCTTTTGGATTTATGAGACAATGAAAACAATTTTTGGTGGCCTCCTTGTATATTTAAATACGTAATGATCTAACTGATTGGACAAATATGAAAACTAAAAACTTAGCCTCACCATCAGTTGGCTGTGCCAACTCTAACCTGTTCTGTTGGCAACAGTGATTCAGAGTTTAGTTGCTGATGAAGCTAATCCCAGGCCAAGTTTTTAGAGGCATGGTGAAAGAAGAGGGTGTTCTGACAGCCTGGGTGCTAGAAAAGAGCCACTACCTTGAACTGAATGAAAGGATAGTGAAATATAGGCACGTCATGTGAGAAATTATTACATTATTTACTAGTGTACTGTATCTGTATTTTCAAGGGAAAAAAGACAGGCAACACAAAAGAGATAAGCCTGTCCAGTGAAGGGCCATGGGCCCAGTCACAGAAGGGTCCCATGTCCAGCAGCTGGTTGTTCACTCCCTGGATACAGGACCTTCACACCTCTGACAATCACACAATCTGTTAAGCACACTTACAAAGAAGAGGCAGCAAGGGACCATCATCTAAAACAATGTACCAAATCAGGAAATCGGAATTCAAGCCTGGGCTCTGCCACTTATTAGCTGTGAGATCTTGGGCAAGTCACTTAATCTAAGCTTCAGTTTTGTTGTCTCATAAGATACCAGTAATAATCATGTCCTGATTGCTTCATAGTACTGATGTGAGGGTCAAAAACAAAGTGTCACCCAGTCTTTCAGTTCCTGGTTTAGGTATCTGAGCTACTCTTCCATCCCCACAGTGTGGACATCTCCAATTTAAATGCTTATCATCACCCCTAGTAACCCTTAAAACTGTGTCCTATTTTATTAGTTCTTAAACCTGTCCCTTCCAGTCTCCAAAGTACATCACAGAGATCTAAGACTGAAAGCTAATCACTAAACTCTCTTTCCTAAGAAACTACCAGGGTTCTCCACTGCTCACGGGCTGCAGTTTGAAGTCCTGGTGAGAATTCAAGACTCCTGTAGTCTAGTCCTGATGATCCCTCTGGACACTCCTCATTCTTACGGTCCAAACTAATCACTACACACATTCTGCTGATCATTCCCAGATTCTGCCAAGGAGCTTCATATTTTTGTTCAAACTGCTGGTTCTCCTGGCTATCTCTCTTTACACTCCACCTGGTAAAACTCATATTCATCCATCAATCATGATGTAAAGACTTGTACCAACTATGAAGCCTTGTCTCCTTACTCTCAATCCACAGGCCCTACAGACATCCCATAGAGTTGACTATCCTAGTTCCTATGATTCTTGGGAGATTTTGTACTGAGCTAGTTTTTTCTGTCTCCTCGATAAACTGTAAGCTCTTTGGGAATAGGGACTTTGTCTTACACATTTTTGCATCTCTCAAGGGCCAACTTAAGGCCTGACATAGAATATTCTACAACATAAAGCATTCCATCTATATCCCTGTAGCTCCTCTCCTTCCTTCAGATGGGATATCTGATAGATTCCTCTGTCTGAGTTCATGTATCCTGAGAAAAACAAAAAAGGACTCCCCGTAAATGTGAAAGAGGACCGTGGCTAGCAATACTGAAATAATGAAAATTTAAGAGAATAGGATGTTACCACTTACAGAGTCCTCAGTGTGAACTAAGACACTTTATTTATGGCCTGGAGACATTAGCACATTGCCCAAGATCACACAGCCCATAGTAATGGCAAGAAGAAATTTCCTAGCTCATCTTCTAGAAGATGTGCTATATAAAAATTCATTTTCCAATATCTAAATAATCAAGGAAAAAGAAAATATGAAGAGATTTTCCAAAAACAAAAAACTACCCTTCATAGCCCAGGAGAGGGTGGTAAAAGTAATAAGTCCTTCCCATGGTCCCTTCCTGTCTAAGACAAAAAGGACCTCACCAAGTTATACTGCTGGGACCCTCACAGGTGCCCAGAAGTTCCCGTGGTGCCTCGGGCCTGGAGTCCACACCTCCCCAAGTTCTGATCCCTTACTCATGAACAAACTTGGCCCCTACCTTTCATTATCCAGGAAAAAGTCCTGAAAATGAGACAGCTCAGAGGTCAAGATTTGGACTAAAGGAACTACATCTTAAGTCAACCAGGACTTCAAACATGTCAGACTGCCAATGAAGATAGAAAATCAGATGCTCGGGCCAACTGATGTTTTGGGTTCTAATAGGCATATCTATGTAATTCCTTCAGAAGGGCTGCCACAAAGCCAACAGAGGAGCCGCATAAGGATCCTGTCATTTTTGTTCATTTGAATTTGCAGCCAGGTTAGGGCAAGAGACTCGCCTTTTAGTACCACGATCCTTCATTGCTACCCGAGGGGAATGGTTCATGTGTGTCTCCAACCCATGATTTTGCACCATCAGACATGTTCCTGCATGCTTTAGGAACTGATACTGAGCCACCTGGGGGAGCCCAAGCCTAGGGGATGGGATTTGGGGAGAACGGAGGAGGAGGAGCTACCATTGTTACAAGATAACACATTTATAGGCCATAATACATATGAGGAAAAATAGCTCTCCTACCATAAGCTGAATGCAGGAACTGAAACTCTGTTGGACAGAAATGTTAGTTGAAATTACCACTAAGAATTTCTTCAAAGTTGTACATATTTCAGTAACATAACAGACTTTGTCTCAAGACATCAGTTTTCCCCATGCTGAACAAGAAATAGTGAACAAAAAAATTACAAAGCATCTCTTCCCCAGAGAGGGTGACAGACTTGCCATCCAGGAAAGCTCACTCATTGTACAGGGCCTCTCTCTCCTTGGAAGTCTTTTAGGCAACTGACCCAGAATTGCCTGGATGTGAACAAGCCCAAATTCTTGCTCTTTACTGCTCCATATTAAGAACACCTGGAATTTCACATGAAGGTTCAGAGACAATGAGTGACATCACAGGCCCTTCAAAAGTGTTGATAAAACCCTAGAGCACCAAGGCAGTGGTACTCCATCACTGAATCAGAAAACAGGAGTGCTACAAGCTAAGGGCCAGACAAATTGGTTTAAATTTTAGCTCCATGACCTTTTCTTTGTGGGTCAAGGGGCTTGAACTCTGGGTCTGGGCATTATTCCTGAGCTCTTCAGCTCAAGGCTACCACCCTACCCTCTTGAGCCACAGCCCTAATTCCAGTTTTCTAATGATTAATTGGAGATGAGTCTTGAGTTCTTTAGTGCCCAGGCTGGCTTTGAACCATGATCCTCAGATGTTAGCCTCCTGAGTAGCTAGGATTACAGATGTAAGCCACCGCTCCTGGCTAGCTCCATGACTTACTTTCTTTTTCACCTTTCTTTTCTTTTCTTTTGCTAGTCCTGGGGCTTGAACTCAGGACCTGGGCTAGTGCTCTACCACTTGAGCCACAGCTCTACTTGTAGCTTTCTCTATGTATGTGATACCAAGGAATCAAACCCACGGTTTTGTGCATGCTAGGCAATGACTTTAACATTAGGTCACACTCCACCACTAGGCCACATTCCTGGCCCCTCCATGACTTTCTATCTATATAGCTTTGGCAATTACTTAACCTCTCTAGGCAAAACTAGAAGCAAGGTAAAAAAAATGAACTTAGTAATATGCCTCACAGTACCTGAAGCAAGGCAAGTATTTGGAAAACGCAATTTCCTACACCTACAATTCCTCAGGTTTGCCATATGAAAAATGGGAAAAATATAGTTTTACTTTACAGGGCATCATAAAATCAAGTGAGACAATACACAGAAATGCTGTAGAAATAGTCTCTGTATTTCATTTTTCATCCATCTCCTATTTTTAATATCAGTATTAGCATTCATTGCGCATATTAGCATTCATTGTGAAGAATAATCTTGCAAAATGTTTATTACTATATTAATCCATATCCTTTTAAAAATAAATTTAAAATTTGTTCCTGTTTTCCTTCCTCTCATTTTCAGGTGTGATTATCACTAATATGACAAGCCCTTCTGGATTGTGATACTAAGTATTAGCTTGTCCTTCACTCCTGAGAGGCCAAATAGTTCTAAGATCCCTGAAATCATTAAGCACTTGGCAGGGAAAAGGGGGGAGGGGGAGAAGCTCCAAGAACATATAATGCTGTTAGAACCAATGGAAGAAGGAAGTTTCCCTACATCCTGGACAAGTGACATGCTATAGGGCATTCAGAGTGGCTAAAAATAGCTGTTTCTCAGCAGCTTCTTGGTCTCTTAGAAGCAATTGGAAGAAATTTAAACCTAAGAGCCTAGTTCCTTGCAGACATCCACTTCTGCATTACAAACAGCTGGCTCTGCAAGGAAGCTAAGAATAACCTACACGGTTCTCTGACCTTGAGCCAGCTCTCTTCTATGGCTGGAACCTCATTGCAGTCAGGAAATCTGTGAGGGCACAGAGCGTCACCCCCCAATAAAAAATATATTCAGTTATATGTGTACGCTATGTGTGTAACTCAAAATGGAAAGGGCTTGCTCCAAGGTCATATCAAAGTCAGAAGCAGTCCTCAAGTCTGGAGCTAACTTAACGTATTAGTCCCACCCTATACTGTGGATTTTGTTTGTTTCTTATCTTAGCACATGGTTTGGGTTACTTTAATCATGGCTTAGAAATACAATGACTTTTAAGAACAATAATATTGGGGGAAAATAAGGATAGAAGAAGGCTTTTCTGTTTGTTTAAAACATCTGAAAACTTAATATCCAACCGTGCTGGCAGCTTTCTAGGCTCTCCATGACTTTCTGACTCAGACTCCTCCCTTTCTATATACTACCTTACTATCTTGCCTGCTCTGGTCTAACCCCAATTTCTCTGCCCACTGCCTCAAAGACAAAATAGTGGTTAAGGGTCCAGGATGTGGATCTTGGAGCAAATGATCAAATTTCTCTAGATTTCATTTTTTTAATTGGGAAAATTAACTAACAAACACTACTGATGGGAATTTGATATGATTAATTGATTGGCACCAATGGCTTATGCTTATAACCCTAGCTACTCAGAAGGCTGAGATCAAGGTCGGAAACCAGCTGGGGCAGGGAAGTTCATGAGACTCATTATCTTCAACTATCCACCAAAAAGCCAGAAACAGAACTACGGTTCAGGTGGTGGAACGCTAGCACACCCTGAGTTCAAGCCCCAGGATTGAAGATTTAAATTAGTCTTGGCACATAGGAGTCATTCAAGAGATAGTAGATGAATCTGGAATTATGGATAATTTGTCTTTCTTGTTCTTGCTTATCTTCTATTTCCTTTTCTTATCGAATTTTTCTGAATAAAAATTGTAATACTACATCGAATGGGAGTGGTGACCAGAGACACCTTTCTCTTGTTTCTGACCTTTCAGGATATGCTTTCAGCTTTTCTTGCCAAATTTATCTAACGCAATCACAGAAACATATCAGAAGCTCTTAATACTATTCAAATGTAGCTTAGTGCTTAAAATCTTCACCAGCCAACCTCCCAAATTACCTGCTCTGTGTTATCCTATAGCTTCCACTCCCACTGCTTCAGGAGGCTCTCACAGCTTGACTTCTGTCCTCTAGAGCCCTCCCTCTATCAAGGGCAGCTAAGAACTTTCTGCTTTCCACTCAATTTACTCTTAAGCACATCTACCTGTGACCTTTCTTTGGTTGGAGAGGAAGAGCTGCCCTCCAGAGTGAGATACCCCACCTCACCCTACTACTTAACTCCCCCAAGCAAGGAAGAGAACTGTGCTGTGGAGGCCTGGCTCTGTGTGGCACAGCTTCTTCTCCATCACTGACTCACCCCTCCACTGCTGCTTCCCACCAGTGCTTGTTTTAACTACACTCAGACCTTCCAGGTCTGTCACCTATGAATCCCTCCTTTCTTCCTTTGTGTGAGTGTGTGTGTGAGTGTGTGTGTGTGTGTGTGTGTGTGTGTGTGTCAGTCGTGGGACTTGAACTCTGGGCCTAGACATTGTCCCTGAGCTCTTCAGCTCAAGGCTACCGCACTACCCCTCGAGCCACAATGCCACTTCTTTCTTTTCTTTTTTCTTCTCTCCCTCCTCTCCTCCCCACCCTCTATCTCGCATAGTCATTTTCCTTTCTAGTGTAGTCATTTTCCTAAAAATACTTCCCCTTTCCCCGCCCCCACTCACTGTATTCTGCTTTTCAGCTCATCACCTCCCTGATGCAGCCAGTGAGGTCGCTGGTGGCCTCCTCACCATGAAGACAATGAATCTGCCTTATGCCTGACCTCAGCTGAACTTCAGCCACAGCTCACCTACCCTTGCTCAGGTCGCACAGCACTTGAAGATTTAAGCACCTATGTACGGTATGTTTGGCAATCAAAACCTCCTTTTTAGTTTTTAAGATAGAACTTACCAAATTTCATCAAGCATTTAATCAGAGAGAATTTCTGTAGATTTTGTTACTACCTCCTATTATAGACCTTTTAATCCATCTACTGAGTGGCTAAACCAGTCACTTTATTGATTAAAGGTAAATACTGTGGGGGGGGAATGATAAGAGGGGTGACTTTGATCAAGATGCATTGTACACATAAATAGACATGTTAAATTGAAATTCTTTTATACAACTATTTGAAAAAAAAATTTGGGGGGGGCAGTTGGTCACGGGGTTTGAACTCTGGGCCTGGGCATTGTCCCTGAGATCTTCAGCTCAAGGCTACCCCCTCTACCCCTTGAGCCATAGCCCCACTTCTGGTTTTCTAGTGGTTAACTAGAGATAAGACTCTCATGGACTTTAGTGCCTGGGCTGGCTTTGAACTGCAATCCTCAAATCTCAGCCTTCTGAGTAGCTAGGATTACAGGCGCAAGCCACCGCGCCCAGCATTTGAAGATAATTTTAAAACATGAACAGAAAACCAATGTTTTAGTGTCATAGATTTTTAGCCCATAAACATTTATAAAGGAGCAAAATTTGCTTCTCTAACAAACTCTTCAGGGGCAGTTAATGGTAGCTTCCTCAAGTGAGAATCATTGTGTCTTCCAAAGTGTCTCAGGCTTACATAACAGGGCCAAAATAAATGCCCATAGTGACAGTTAATTTTGCCTTAGGTTAAATGTCGTTCAGTTAATCTTGGTTTAGGAAACACCTCGGAGATTAGTAAAGCATACCTCAAGGTGTGTCAGAACGGTATTTTCAGAGATGATTAGTTCGTGAGGGCTCTGATAAAATGAATAACTTAATCAACTGATGGATAAAAAAATCCTGTCTGGTTGGAGGAGCCAGGTCATTGGGTGTATGTCCTTAAGAGCTGTATCTTGGGGCCGGGAGTTTGGCCTAGTGGTTAAAGTGCTTGCCTAGCATGCATGAAGATTCCTCGGTACCACATACATAGAAAAAAGTCGGAAGTGGTGCTGAGGCTCAAGTGGTAGAGCTCTAGCCTTGAGAAAGTCCAAGGACAGTGCTCAGGCCCTGAGCTCAAGCCCAGGACTGGCAAAAAAAAAAAAAAAAAAAAAAAAAGAGCTGTATCTTACTATGGTTACTTCCCATTGCAGCTCTCTGGTTTTTGTCTGCTGCAAAGTGAACAGTTCTCCTCTCACATTCCTACCCCAGGATCATGTTCTGCCTAAGCACATGGGGCCAGGTGACCATGGGCTAAACCCTCAAAAGCCATGTGCCAAAGTAAATCTTCACCTTTAGTTGTTTTCAAAGGTAGTTGGGGCACAGCTATGGCATAACTATATAAAATGCTTACATATGTATAACAACTTTAGAAGTTCTAATTTATTTGCATAAAATAGTTCTTATTTGAAAAAAAGAGAACAACTTCATGGTGTGTGTATGTATGTATGTATGTGTGGGTGGGTATGTATGTGGGAGTGGGGGGTGTGTGTGGGGGTGTATGTGTGTGGGTATGTGATTTGATGTGACTTCAGGGTCCAGTACTCAAAATGTAGGCCTTCAGGCACAACCTATATTCTTTTCTGCTTTAAATGTCCCAGAGCAAAGGGAATAGTAATAGTAGCATGACTTCTGGATTGGCACAGAAGAGCAAATCCACTGGATTTGCACTCTCAAGATTTCTAGTCCATAAGCTGCTGCTGATTCACTGGGTACTGTGGGCAAAACTACTTGTCTGGATCTCTGTTGTCAAGAGAAGTTAAAATGGAGAGTCTCTGAGATCTTTTTAAGCTTTCAAATTCTATAATAACCAGTAAATAAGAAAACATGTATGATGTGACATTTAAGCTCTTTCCAAATTTGCAGGCCCTTGCAACCTATAGTTTCCATTCATCCAGTCCTCCACCCATCTGGCTCCATGCTTCAACCATTCCCATTACTTTTAGGTTCCTAGCAGTGTATGTTCTACATCTCCATGCCTCTGCCATGCTTCCCTAAAATGACCACTCTTCCTTTGAGTGCCTGAAGAACAAAATTAAAACAGTCTTCTTCAAGTCTCTGTTGAAAGTTCCTGTATGAACCTTCCCTGTACTTCCAGGCACACCGTGGCTCCTTTCTCTTCAGGTATGTATTTCTTCTTTAGTACTTATTGTATTGTACTCCAGTGAATTTGTTTATATGCCAGGCCCCAAAATGAACTGTAAGCTACTGGGAGCAAAGATGATATATTTTAAATTTTCAATTCCAGGATGGAGGACACTCAACAAATATTTATTGAGTGAAGAGAAGCTTACATAAAACCACCCACAACCCTGAGGTAAGTAATTATATGTAACTCTCAGAGGTGAGATGACTTCCTCAAGGCTTTACAATAGTGGAATGGTTAATCAGGATTCAAACTCCAGACTTTCTAACCATAAAGCCTTTCTTCCTTTTGCTTTTGAGTATTAAAATGCTGGCTGAGTTGGGAGGTTAGAACCAGCAGTGCTGTAATGCTCCTGGCCCAAAAGAGAACAAGTATTTTCAAACCCATTTTAACTTCGACCCAAGTGTCATGCCTTTATTACTTTTGAAAAACAAGTGGCTTGTCTTGCCCTGAAAATCAGCTTTTTACCCTCTGGTGGCAAGTCTCTCATTCTCTCCCAAATCTACACCCAGATTGTTGTGTGTGTATGTGTGCGCGCACTTGGGGTTCCCAATGGCTGCCTCAGGGAAACTGAGCAAAGAATGAATTTGCACACTGCTGGAGATGACCAGAAAGGTTCTGTGGGGATCTGAATGTCTCATACATTCCAGCCATATGAGGGATGGGCCAACTTTAAGTCCCTAGGAAAGAGAAAGATTCTGCTCCCACTCCCACCCTGAGGTGGATCTGCCCCAGTTCCCAGACAGAGGGCAAACAGGTGGGTTTATTTTTTCCAAATTCAGTCCCACTTTTTTGCACCACCTTCTGAACTGATGCTCCAACTCTCTGCTTACCTGGAGCGTAACTGGGGCTATTGGTTGGGTACAGGCTGGGATTGTAGGCAGGGGCCGCTGCTGGGTAGGCTGTAGGGTAACCTATAAAGAAACAAGAAAAGCTTCACTTAGGCAGAAGATAGAACGCAGATTTCTGAGGAAACAGAATCCAAGTTAACAGACTTGGATTTTTTTTTTTTTTTTTTTTTTTTGCCAGTCCTGGGCTTGAGCCTGGATTTTCTCAAGGCTAGAGCTCTACCACTTGAGCTTCAGCACCACTTCTGGCTTTTTTCTATGTATGTGGTACCGAGGACTCGAACCCGGGTCTTCATGCATGCTAGGCAAGCACTTTAACCACTAGGCCAAACTCCCGGCCCCCAGACTTGGATTTTCTTGAATCAAGAGAAAAGTCATTAATATCACACCATCAATACATGTCGATTTAAAAAATCTGTTTTTAAAAAGTAATACATGGGGCTGGGAATTTGGCCTAGTGGCAGAGTGCTTGCCTAGCATGCATGAAGACCAGAGTTTGATTCTTCGGTACCACATACATAGAAAAAAGCCAGAAGTGGTGCTATGGCTCAAGTGGTAGAGGGGTAGCCTTGAGAAAGCCCAAGGACAGTGCTCAGGCCCTGAGCTCAAAAAAAAAAAAAAAAAAAAAAAAGAAAGAAAGACATGCAATATGTCTGTATCCTTGCTGTTTAAAAAAAAAGGGGGGGGGGAATTTAGGCTGGAAGCTTGGCTCAAGTGGTAGCAAGCCAGCAGTACTCACCACAAAAAAAAAAAAAAAGAAAAAAAAGAGGCCGGGAGTTTGCCTATTGGTAGAGTGCTTGCCTAGCATACTCGAAGATCCGGGTTTGCTTCCTTGGTACTACATACATAGAAAAAAAGCTGAAGTGGTGCTGAGGCTCAAGTAGTAGAGCTCTAGTCTTGAGAAAGTCCAAGGACAGTGCTCAGGCCCTGAGCTAAAGTCCAGGACTGGCAAAAAAAAAAAAAAAAAAAAAAAAAGAAAGACTATATAGAAGTATATATGATGAAAAGTATACGCTTACTTTTATATCCTTGCCACATTTCTCTCTCCCCAGAGGTAACCCCATAACATTTTTCCAGATAATTTTCTACATGGAAAGAGAACACGTCACTTTTGTAGCTTCTGTCAATTGTCATGATGTTAGTACTCTCACATACCATTATGAAGCTGCTATGATATCACTGGGTATACATATATTTATATTTATACCTGTGTACAGATCTGAGGTAGCTACTTGTCATTCAACTAGTCTAGAGGTATGGTACTTCTCAAGAAGAAAGTCAAAGGGTCTTGACTTTATGTAAATATACATGTACATACATATGGTAAATAAAATACAAGGATACATACATGCACAAAATTTTTTTTGTTGTGCTGATGGTTCAAATCTGGGGCTTCATGGAAAGCACTCTACCAAGAACTGTATTCCCAGCTCTATATCTTGTTGTTTTTTTTCCCCTGAAGTTTTCAATTGTGGTAAATTAAGTATAAAAATTTGCCATGCCAAAAAACTTTGCCATGTCAATCACTTAAGTGTATAATTCAAGGACATTTATTATTTTGCAATGTTAGTACAAGTTTCACCAATATCTATTTCTACAGACTTTCAATCATCTTCAACAGCAAAAAAAAAAAAAACAACCCAAAACCTCTGTCACTTTAATAACAGAAGCACAGGATTTAAAGGGGAGGTTATGGCAAGCATTTGGCAATTAGAAGATAATGGGGCTCAGACCAGGGCAACAGCAGAGGAGGTAATAAGACTTTAAATATGTTGCCACACTGCTTTCTAGAAAAGACTATTAATTTGAACTTGTACTAGCAGTGCCTAAGTGCCTGTCTCACTACTTCCTGCAGCTTTTAAATGCTCATTGGTATTCTCACTAACAATGGAAAGCTGGTTTTAAAAGTCAAAGATTAAATCCCTAAATCCCTAAAAGCTTCTTTGGGATTTGTAAATTCTGAAGCTTTAATAATGTATCTTTGTTAATATGCTGTTCCAATTCCAAAGAAAATTCATTTCTCTTTACACTCTTCCTTCGTTTTCTGATTTTAGAACTGTGGTAGCCAATCTGTCACTTAATAATCTAGAGGTGTGGCACTTCTCAAGAAGAAAGTCAAGGGGGCCTAATTTGTGAAGCAAAGTAATCCAGTTTTATGGCTGAAACTTCTACTCAGCTTCATGTAAGAATTACAACTGCAGCCAGCTGAGCCCTGGTGGTTCATGCCTGTAATCCTAGCCACTTGGGGCCGAGATCTGAGGATGGAAGTTCAAAGCCAGCCCAGGGAAAAAGTCCCTGTGAAATTCTTACCTCCAATTAACCACTCAAAAAGTGGAACTGGATGGGCCGGGAGTTTGGCCTAGTGGTTAAAGTGCTTGCTTGCCTAGCATGCATGAAGACCCGGGTTCTATTCCTCGGTACCACATACATAGAAAAAAGCCGGAAGTGGTGCTGAGGCTCAAGTGGTAGAGCTCTAGCCTTGAGAAAGTCCAAGGACAGTGCTCAGGCCCTGAGCTCAAACCCAGGACTGGAGAAAAAAAAAAAAAAAGTGGAACTGGAGCTGTGGTTCAAAGTGCTAGAGCACTAACCTTGAGCTAAAGAGCTCAGGGAAGAGGTGTGTGCTTGCCTATCAAGAATTGTATTCCCAGCTCTATATCTTGTTTTTTTTTTTTTCCTTTGAAGTTTTCAATTGTGGTAAATTAAGTATAAAAATTTGCCATGTCAAAAAAATTTACCGGGCCGGGAGTCTGGCCTAGTGGTTAAAGTGCTTGCCTAGCATGCATGAAGACCCGGGTTCGAGTCCTCGGTACCACATACATAGAAAAAAGCCAGAAGTGGTGCTGAAGCTCAAGTGGTAGAGGGGTAGCTTTGAGAAAATCCAAGGACAGTGCTCAGGCCCTGAGCTCAAGCCCAGGACTGGCAAAAAAAAAAAAAAAAAAAAAAAAAAAATTTGCCATGTCAATCACTTAAGTGTATAATTCAAGGACATTTATTATTTTGCAATGTTAGTACAAGCTGCACCAATATCTATTCCTACAGACTTTCAATCATCTTCAACAGCAAAAAAAAAAAAACCAAAACCCCTCTGTCACTTTAATAACAGAAGCACAGGATTTAAAGGGGAGGTTATGGCAAGCATATGGCAATTAGAAGATAATGGGGCTCAGACCAGGACAACAGCAGAGGAGGTAATAAGACTTTAAATATGTTGCCACACTGCTTTCTAGAAAAGACTATTGGAAGCCCCAATGTTAGGACTGCAGGTGTACATCACTGTACCTGACTTAAGAGTAAGGATTTTTGTTGTTGTTGTTTTTTGTGGTGGTAGCATGAGAGCTTAAACTCAGAGCTTCAAGCTATCACGTGGCTTTTTTTTTTTGTCTTCTACTGGCACTCCATATTTGGAACCATACCTCTAGCCACAGATCATTCAGAACAAAGAAGAGCTAAAAGAGTTTCTGCTTTGATCTAGAACACAACATGCATGTCTACTTTCACTATACATATTCAGCGTAGTATTGTACTGGAAGTTTTAAGTTTAGAGCATTTAAGCAAGAGAAGTTTCAGATATCTAAACAGAAAGGGAAGAATCAAATTATCTCTGTTTACAGCAAGCATAACTATAAATAGAAAAATTCTAAAACTCCACCAAAAAATTGGTTGAAAGAATATTCAGAATTCAGTAAAATCCTGAAAGTAACCTCAAAATTACAAACGTTAAAAAAAAAAAAACCTGGGCCGGGAGTTTGGCCTAGTGGTTAAAGTGCTTGCCTAGCATGCACGAGGACCCGGGTTCGATTCCTTGGTACCACATACATAGACAAAAGCCGGAAACGGTGCTGAGGCTCAAGTGGTAGAGTGCTAGCCTTGAGAAAGTCCAAGGACAGGGCTCAGGCCCTGAGCTCAAGCCCAGGACTGGCAAAAAAAAAAAAAAAAAAAAAAAAAAAACCTAAGTTGGCCAGGAGTTTAGCCTAGTGGTAGAGTGCTTGCCTACCATACACAAAGACCTAAGTTCGAGTCCTCAATACCACATATATAGAAAAACCAGAAGTGGTGTTGTGGCTCAAGTAGTAGAGCACTAGGCTTGAGGAAAGCCCCAGGACAGTGCTCAGGCCCTGAGTTCAAGCCCAGGACTGGCAAAAAAAAAAAATTAAGTTACCTAAGTTGCCAGAAGTATTAAATTAAAATTAATTTTACTAAAATTTGTAAAATATCAGGACCCAAATATTCAGTTAAGCCTTTAAAGGTTAGCTATAGTCATCAGTTCAGACACACAAAAAACTTTTTTTTTAACTTCCAAATCCTTCCCAAACTAGTTCTCCACAGCTTTATTTTATTGTTAGTAGGTAATAATTCATTCTTCCAACTCTAAGGTTAAAAACAGTCCGTTTTTTGCTTATTCTCTTTCAGCTATCCACATCTAACCTATCAGCAATCCTTCCAATTGGATTTTTAAAACACACTCAGAATCTGGCCATAACTCAATGCTTCTACATTTTTTATCTCAGTCCAAGTCATAACTGTTCTCACCCAGGTTATTGTAAAAGCCCCAAACATGGTTCTCTGTATGTATACTCTCGATCTCATATAGTTTATTTCTTACAGCAGCCAGAGTGGTACTGTTAGAATAGAAAGTCTGATAATACCCTGAAGTAGCTTACACTGACAAGGAGAGCTAAATCCTTTTAATGACTCACCGGGGGCCCTGCTACCTATCTAATATCTTCTCTTGTTATTTGCCTCCAGCCACGATGACCTCCTCAATGTTCCTTAAACATGTCAAGCATCTTTCCATCTCAGTCTTTGCCTACCACACTCAAAAGACTCCCCATACCCTGGAATTCCAGACCTCAAACGTTGACCTCCAAGATTTGACTGGATCTCCTAAAGCTCATTTGGCAATGACACACCATGTATATTTCACCACTGCTCATACAGAATACTTTCTCAGGATTGTATTTATATTTTTTGAAGGTCAGGACTACAGAGAATAAATGTGTGAACTTTACTCCTTTATAGTTCAAAGGTTGAAGTAGTGATTAGCTTCCTGGAATTGTGATGTGTACATTTAAAATTGCTTTGGAGATGTCAATAGAATCTAATCCCCCTATTCTTGTTCTTACTAAGATTAGAGCTAAAGAAACACAAAGCCATTTTTATTAATATGGAAATTAGAAATTATTTCAACAGAAATCAAGGGACTATTCAGTTAGTGGAAAACTAACTCCCTGGCTCAGGAAGACTAAGAGGATTAGTCCTTTGTGGGCAGGGGGACACTTAGGCAATAAAGATATTTTAGATCTGAAGTTCATGATGAAAATGAAAACTACTGTTGCATTCCCAGTTTGGTCACAATTCCAGAGTGACTTTTTTTTTTTTTTTTTTTTTTTTGCCAGTCCTGGGTTTGAGCTCAGGGCCTGAGCACTGTCCTTGGACTTTCTCAAGGCTAGAGCTCTACCACTTGAGCCTCAGCACCATTTCTGGCTTTTTTCTATGTATGTGGTACCGAGGAATCGAACCCGGGTCTTTATGCATGCTAGGCAAGCACTTTAACCACTAGGCCAAACTTCTGGCCCCCAGAGTGACTTTTAAAAAAGGTCTTTATTCTCTCAAAATAAAAAAGGAAGGGGGCAAAAGAAAAGATTCTATTTAGAATGTGTACTGTGTTCTTGGCACAGTGCAAGGCACTTTTTAATCTGAGTTCATGCTCACGCCAATGACAAATGTATTATTAGATTCATTTTAGAGATGAGGATATTGAGATATATCTTACACAGCTAGTGAATAAAGAGAGTAGAGTCAGTCAGGCCTGAATAAAACAAAAGGCCATTCCAATCAACCTCCCAACCTCTGCGAAAACCTGAGTCCAGTTAGTCTAAACTTCCATGGTTAACTGCCATTTATTTAGCTAAGTTTTTTTTTTATTTCATCTTTAACATTGGCAAAAAAAGGATGTCATTTTGTAATTAATTTGGTCAAAGAAGCTTCTGCTTAAAAAAAACAACTATATTCATTTAGCATCTTAATATAGGTCATGATGATTTTCCTGAAAAATGTCACATAGACACTGAACCATAGTTAGAAGAGGTCCTGGAGGTAACTAGGTTCAACTAGCAACTCAGCATAGGAATACCCTTTCTGATGGCCTATTGGCTGGTGGCACAGCTTCTGCTAGCACCCTTTCTAATGATAGTATGCTCAGGACCTCTTCAGTCATTCAAAGTTCCTGCTGGAGAGCTTTGGAAGTTGAAACCCCTTTTCTCTCCAATCTAAAACTCTACCTTACCACCAAACACCTCCTTAGCCACTGAGCACAAATTGAACAGAACACAAATTTGTTCCCTCTGCTAAAGATACTTTTGTTTCTCCAGTAGTGAGATAGCACAGAGATTGACATTAGTCTTCCTAATTTTTTTTCTTGTAAAAATCCAAAACACCCAATTCTTTCAACTCTACCCTCCTTCTGGGTCCTCACCTTTATCATACTTAATTTGCAAATTAGTTCATAGTTCAATTTTTCTTTCTATGATAGTCAATCACTCTTTTGCTGATATTTCCTTCCTAATTTAATTTGGCAACAGTAATCCTAGCTACTCAGAAAAATGAGATCTGAAGATTGTGGTTTGAAGCCAGCACGGGCAGGAGTCTGTGAAACTCTTTTTTTGGGGGGGTGGGTCTTGGGGCTTGAACTCTAGGCCTGGGTGCTGTCCCTGAGCTCTTCAGCTTAAGGCTACCTCCCTACCCGAGTCTATGAAACTCTTTTTCTTTTTTTTTTTTCTTTTTTTTTTTGCCAGTCATGAGGCTTGAACCCAGGGCCTGAGCACTGTCTTTGGACTTCTCTCAAGGCCAGAGCTCTACTACTTGAGCCACAGCACCACTTCTACTTTTTTCTATGTATGTAGTACTGAGGAACTGAACCCAGGCCTTCATGCATGTTAGGCAAGCACTCTACCACTAGGCTAAACTCCCAGCCCCACTTCTGGCTTTTTCTGTGAATATGGTACCAAGGAATCAAACCCAGGGCAGCTTTGTGTATGCTAGGCAAGCACTCTACCACCAAGCCACACTCTCAGCCCAAAATAAGTTTTTAATTGAAGTCACATAACAAGATTTTGATGGTGGTGGGAGTGACACCTAATTGATTTATTCTGGATTTTTTCTTTATCAGAATAGTAAATAAGCATTGCTAAATAGCAAATGCTTATTTACAAAACTTGATCCTGATAGTAAAACCCTACTTTCAGTGTTGTGAGCTGAGAAGCTGCAACACAAGGGGAGATACTCTAGCTGCAGAGTTTATAGCGGCCCCTCTTCTGTAGTAGGAAGGAAGAAAGCAAAATAAATGGAGCCTGGAATCTGTCAGCTTATGCCTGACTCTTACTAGCTGGGAGGCTTGATGACTTAACAGTGCTCGACTGGTGAGTAGACTAGAGTGTAAGTCAACCTAACAGGCAAGGGGCTGAAGTGCTGGCTTTGGGCCTGCTCACCTGAAACTTAAGTCAGCTAATACTGGACTCAAAGACCACCCATGAAGCCTCACACTTGCAGTGATGGAACTCTAGGATATGAACTATGAATGAGGTGACTATTCTCAGGGAAAAGCCACTTAACAAGAAAGGGTGAGATACCAGAACTCAGCTATGCTGTGACTATGCTGCATCTTCAGGGAATGCTTACCTACTGGTAAAAGCAGGCTTTTTCTCCAGATCATTCATCTTTGCTGAGCACTAGCAGAAAAGGCTAAACCCTGAGCATATACCATATCATATACACAGACACACAGACACACAGTTTGTTGAGGCGCTCATTAATGTAATTGCTCTAAGTAAGAACCAAATATGTACCATTCCTCAGAGAGAAAAATTCTTCAATAAATCTTAAAATATCTCTTCAGTTTGTTCTTTACTAGAATGGGAGACATTGTAATGGAAAGCAGATGGCCTGATCTGCTTCAATCTCCAATCCAGAGTGGAGATTGTGTCTTTTTTGCTTGGCACTTGGAAGGACCCAACACTATTCCATATCGTTTGTGTGTGGCCTGTGACTATGTGCAGCAATATTCTAAACATGGAAAAAAGAGCAAGGTAAGTTTTAAAACTATTTGGTCCATGAATTTCTTTCCCTCCAGGACAATTCATTCTCTCACTATATTTTCTTTTTAAAGAGATCTTCCTTCGGTTCTTGTTCTTGGGCTTTCTCAAGGCTAGCACTCTACCACTTGAGCCACAGCATCACCTCTAGCTTTTGTTGCTGTTGTAGAGTTTGAACTCTGGGCCTGTGCGCTGTCCATGAGCTCAAAGCTATTGCTCTACCACCTGAGTCACAGCATCACTTCCAGTTTTCTGGTGTTAACTGGAGGTAAGAATATCACACACTTTAGTGTCCAGGCTGGCTTTGAACCTCGATCCTCAGATCTCAGGCTTCTGAGTAGCTAGGATTACAGGCGTGAGCCACCAGTGCCCAGCTGGACTCTATCAATTTTAAGGGTTGTTGTTGTTGTTATTATTATTATTATTTGGTTGTGTGGGGTCTGGGTGCTGTCCCTGACCTCTTTTGCTCAAAGCTACCACTCTGCCACTTTGAGCCACAGTGCCACTTCCAGTTTTCTGGTGGTTAACTGGAAGTAAGAATCTCTTGGACTTTCCTGCCTGACTGGTTTTGAACCATGATCCTCAGATCTTAGTCTCCTTAGAAGGATTACAGACATAAAGCCACCAGTGCCGGGCTGCTATTTTTTGGGGGGAGATGGGGAGGGACAGTCCCTGGGCTTAAACTCAGGGCCTGAGCACTGTCCTTGGGCTTTATCAAGGTCTTTGTGCATGCTAGACAAGCAGTCTATTGCTAGGCCAAACTCCCAGCTGCTGTTAATTTTTTTATTTAAATTTTCGTTATTATAAAAGTGATATGCAAAGGGATTATAGTTACATAAGTCATAAGAAGTACATTTCTTTTTGGACAATATCTCCCTTCCCTTGCTGGTTAATATTCCTGGGACTTGGTCATAGGAAGTAGGTGGTAAGTATGTGTGCCAAAATCAGATTTTGAAATAAACTGAAACATGGAACATGGAAATTATAAATACTTGGAAAATACTGTCATTACAACATTTTTTGAAGGGGAGGAGTTTAGAGCTATCACTAGGTTACTATGTGACCTGAGTAAGAACTTCCTTATCAAATCTAAATCTGCTTCCTTGTCTGAGGGGGAAAAAAAAGACTATTAAATGAACATTTTCCATGAGAAACCTGTGATCATGAGAAGCTAGGTGATTAATTTCAGTGACAGTTAAGATTGATTGGAATACGATTTCTCTGACAAAGAGAGTAAGGAAAGGGGAATGTTTGACTATTTTTCAGTTATTTGTTTTTTTTTTTTCCCTTTTTAACCTGGAGGCATCAGCAGAACTTTGTAAGTATAGCACGAATAATACTATGCACTCTGTTGAATTGAATTTGAAGATGCAGTAAATCACAATAACCAGGGACTCATCTTAACAACTACAAAATTAGCTCAATCTAATTCTCTGAATTTTGCTGCTTGGTTTATTATGGCCTATAATCAGTGGAAATTGCAACATCAAGTCCAAAAGTATTACACAAAAGCAAATGCTATAAGAAAACAACATGTCCTAACTCTAGACAGCTCAATGATCCCAGGCAAGTTACTTAACTACTCTGCACCTCAATTTCCAATCTGTAAGATAAGAATGGCAATAATTTACTCTCCAATTACCAAGATACATTAAGCATAGAGAAAGTTCAATTCTAGGGGGGAAAAAAGAAAATTCCTAAAAGGCTATGAGAAATTACCTAAGAAAGGTCTAAAAAGAAAACTCCCTGGTATACTAACTGCCCTCAGGACATCCTGAGAAATCAGTGAAAACTCATGACTACTGAACTTGTCACCCAAGGCAAAGAAAACCTGTGGTAAGCCCAGATTCTTCCTGTCTAACTCCTCAAACCCAACTTAAAGTCCTAACTTCTTCATTCATATAAAATACTGAGTATCTACTATATGTCAGACACTGTTCTCTTTAAAATGTCTCAAACATGCTGTCTCTTACCCATCTCAAATATTAACACCCTGCCCAGTATTGGGGTTTGAACTCAGGACCTGGGCACTGAGTTTTTTTTCTCACTTAAGGCTAGTGCTCTACCACTTTGAGCCACAGCACCAAACTTCTGGTTTTCTGGGGGTTAACTAGAGATAAGTCTTTTAGAGGGACTAGGAGTTTGGCATAGTGGTAGAGTACTTGCCTAACATGCACAAAGACCCAGTTTTGATTCCTTGGTACTACATACATAGAAAAAGCCACAAGCGGTGCTGTGACTCAAGTGGTAGAGCTCTTGCCTTAAGAAAGCCCAAGGACAGCGCTCAGGCCTTGAAATCCTAACTACTCAGGAGGCTGAGATCTGAAGCTTTTGGTTAGAAGCCAGCTGGGGCAGAAAAGTCCCTAACACGACCTTATATATTATAGATGGGCCCTTTTGCTTGAGTACTTACTACTCATCCCTATTCTTTTCAGTCTCCTTTGTTCCTTAATGATGAAGGCTTAATAATGTTGCCTTGGGTGTAAGACAGACCCACCAGCTAGGCTTTATACATGCTAGGGAATACTGTATTGCTCAGCCATACCCCACCCTGAGCCTCTTATAATGTAGGATAATGATTACTTTGCAGTGTTGGGATGATAGTAATGCTAACAATAAAAGTCAACCAATGTTATTTACATATCTAGAATTTGTTATTCCCAATTAATCACTATTTTCTACTGGTCTTTATTTTATAACAGAAGGTACTAAATAGAGGATCTAATTTACTTGTCTAGACATTGTGGTGGATATCATGAGCTAGCTAACTCAACACTCATTCCTGTCTTTGACCTTGCCTGTATTTTACTACTAAGACTAAAATTTTCACTTTGCAGCCTTCTGCTAGAAGTAGGTAGCTTAGTTCTGGTCAATGACTATACCAAAAAAAAAGTCTACTGAGTGAATTCTAGTAAAGTCTTTGCTTTTCTTAGTAAAAGGATATTCATAATTGATGGCCACCTAAGCCCCTTTTTCCCCAATCTCAACTTCAGACACCTATATTTATGCCAAAGCAGGTGTTTCAGATCAAAAGTTGTGGGGATGCTGATTTTGAAATTACTGACCTAATAAATCAATGCTATGCATCACTGATCTCTAGACTTCTTTTAAAGTAAAACAAGCATACTTTCTATTTTCCTAGTTAAGATATGCTAATCAAATCTTTCAGGAACATTTTACTTTGGATTTTATTTTATTTTGGATTTTTGTGCTGGTCCTGGGGCTTGAATCACAGCCTGGTTTCTGCTCCTGAGCTTCTTTTGCTCAAGGCTAGCAAAACTTGAGCCACATCTCCACTTCTGGTTTATTTTGTCATTAATCAGAGATAAGAGTCTCACAGACTATTCTGCCCACACTAGCTTTAAACCTCAATCCTCAGATCTCAGCCTTCTGAGTAACTTGGATTACAGAATGAGCCACTAGTGCCTGGCCATTTTCTGCTATTTATAAATGACACATCAACTAGATAAAGGAGATAAGGTACAAACTTAAGAAGTCCTAATGACATAAGAAATATCTGGTATTGGATTGAAGAGAAAATAGATACTTACATGATGAAAATGATTATATTATCACTCAACCTATTTCCACAACATGTCAAGTCATCTGAAAATCCATGATAGTGTCAGAAGCTTAAATCACAACAGAAATGCTCCTTTCCCCAGTTCTCTTTTATGAATTTCAATTTAGTTTTTCCAGCTCAGAGTACAAGAAGAAATAAGATCTGAAATCTGATCTTGGCTTTCTGTTCCACCCTATCCCCAACCTAGCTTAAGATATGGCAAAGATTCTAGGCTTTCTGCCACATAGATGTGTTTGATAAATGTACTCGGGTAAGTTGTTTTGTTCTTGGTGCTGGTCCTGGGGCTTGAAATCAAGGTCTGGGCACTGGCCTGGAGCTATTTTGCTCAAGCCTAGAACTCTACCTCTTAAGCCACAATTCCACTTCCAGCTTTTTGGTGATTAACTGGAGAAAAGAGTCTCACTGACTCTACCTGGGCTAACTTCCAACCACAGTCCTCAGATCTCAGTCTCTCCAGTAGCTAGGATTACAGACATTGAGCCACTGGGGCCTGGCTTAAACGTAAGATTTTCAGTGTGGAAATGTAACAATGTCAGCTAATTTTTAAAAAGCAGAGTGAGATAAGCTTATCAAAGAGGTTGATAAATTTAATATAACCTTAAAATTTGTGACAGTATTGTGACAGTGGAGGCCAAAGCATCTCTCTGGCGGATGGAAGCCTTTAGAAGCAACATGAAGTGTGGTTTTGTAGCTTAAACAAGACCAAAGACTATTGATCTTTTTCTGCTTGTTCTCCTGCTGAGAGCAGTAATAGCAAAAATCTGATTTAGACACTTAAATTCAAGTACCTCCCCCACCAGCTGAGCAATTTTCAAGTAATCACACTTTTAACCTTCCCTAACAAGAATCCTGTTAAAGCCAATTTGGGGGGGTAATTATTTAGTTTTCAAACATGTACAAGGAAAAGGAACTATTGGCTATCTTGCTGGAAACTGGAGCATCCATCCCTGTCCTGTATCCAGGGTTTGTGGCTACCTTCTCATTTTGTCTGAGATGGGGGCTGCCATCCCTTCTTTCATAGCTGATGTATGACCTGTTTCTAAAGCTGTTTTGAACTTGGAGAACTTATGATTTTCATGATGGCAAGATTCCTAGGCAGAAGCGGGAGTTTGGCCTACTGGTAGAGTACTTGCCTGGCATGCATGAAACTCTGGGTTCGATTCCTTGGTACCGCATACACTGAAAAAAGCCAGAAGTGGTGCTGTGGCTCAAGTGGTAGAGTGCTGGCCTTGAGGAAAGCCCAAGGACAGTGCTCAGGTCCTGAGTTCAAGCCCCAGGACTGGCAAAAAAAAAAGAAAAAAAGATTCCTAGGCAAGCTCACAGAACTTATAGGGGGAAAAAAAGAATATTAAACACTAAATAGCAGATTTGTGTATCAAAACATCTACAGTGCTTATGAAAAAACACAGATTTTCCAGAAACTACCTTTAAAGTTTTGATTTAGTATTTCTGGGGTGGGACCCAAGAATGTGCACTTCTAACAACTTCCTATGCCCAGAGATTATACTTAGAAAACTATGCTAAGGGCTGGGAGTGTGTCTAGTGGTAGGGTGCTTGCCTAGCATGCACAAGCCCTGGGTTCAATTCCTAGATACCACATACGCAGAAAAATCCAGAAGGGGTGCTGTGGCTCAAGTGGAAGAGCGCTAGCCTTGGGGGGGGGGGGAGCCCAAGGACAGTGCCCAGGCCCTGAGTTCAAGCCCCAGGAATGGCAAAAATAAAAAAGTCTATGCTAAATCAATTATCAAGTTACAGAGATTTTTGGACACTCACACTTACGCACTCCAGATGATGAGAAATTCACTCCATCTCTAACAAGAAGTTCACTATATCAGGATATTTACCTCACTAGAGCTTTGAACAAAAACAAAACACTCTCACTCTCTGTCTCTGTCTCTGTCTCTGTCTCTGTCTCTCTCTCTCTCTCTCTCTCTCACACACACACACACACACACACACACACACACACACACCCCAACTGAAAATTAAAACTGAGTTTTGGGGGCCAGTAGCACAGCCTAGTAGTAAGAGTGCTCACCTAGCATGCATGAGGCCCTGGATACCTGATCCTCAGAAAAGGATGCAGGCAGTGTTACAACTCAAGTAGCAGAGCACTAGCCTTGAGTAAAAAGTGTCCAAGGATGGTGCCCAGGCCTTCAGTTCAAGCCTCACGACTGGCAAAAAAATATATATAGGGGCCGGGAATTTGGCCTAGTGGTAGAGTACTTGCCTGGCATGCACGAAGACCTGGGTTCAATTCCTCAGTACCACATACATAGAAAAAAGCCGGAAATGGTGCTGAGGCTCAAGTGGTAGAGCTCTAGCCTTGAGAAAGTCCAAGGACAGTGACAGTGCTCAGGCCCTGAGCTCAAGCCCAGGACTGGCAAAATATATATATATATATATCCATATATAGCAATAAATTTAAAAAATAAAAGTATATCGTATTTCAAATGTCATGTTCTACAGTCAAGTATTCAAGAAAAAAATCTCTATATGCAATCACTGGTCCATAAATTTAAGAACATAATTAAAATCAAGCTGAATCTTTGATGTCATAGATACACATCAATCTATATATCAATGTATGTCCATAGAATATATATCCTATCATAGATCTTTATGTCTATATAGATATATTTATATCTCTAAATCCATGTCAATGACCTGGAATACCTGCGTATTCAATCATCACTTTTGTATTGTTTAGACCTAACACCCACATATCAGGGAGACCATGTGTCTTTTGTTCCTTTCGTCTTAGCTTAACTTACTCAACATGATTTGCTCTAATTCCACTCACTTCCCAGTGAATATCATTATTTTCTCTTGTCCAGTAGCTATTTAGAACTCCATTGTATATATGTACATTTTTTGTATCCATTCATCTGTATTGGGACATCTGAGTTGTTTCCATCTCTTAGCTATTGTGAAGAGTGCAGCAATGAACATGATTGTGCAGGTGTCTTTATCATATCCCAGGTCATGTTGGTGAGTGGTTTTTCTTTATGGGACCAGATAAATCCTACATATCAGGAACTTGGACAATGTCTATAGGTTTTCTTTCTTTCTTTTTTTTTTCTTGCCAGTCCTGGGTTTGAGCTCAGGGCTCACTGTCCTTGGACTTTCTCAAGGCTAGAGCTCTACCACTTGAGCCTCAGCACCACTTCCAGCTTTTTTCTATGTATGTGGCACCAAGGAATCGAATCCGGGTCTTCGTGCGTGCTAAGTAAGCACTCTACCACTAGGCCAAACTCCCAGCTTGTCTATAGGTTTTCATAAGGCAAAGCTAATACTTTTTTTTTTTGACAGTCCTGGGTCTTGAACTGTCCTTGGGCTTTCTCCAGACTAGAGCTCTACCACTGGAGCCACAGTACCATTTCCAGCTTTTTTCTATATATGTGGTATGGAGGAAACAAACCTGGGTCTTCATTCATGCTAGGCAAGCACTCTTACCACTAGGCCACACTCCCAGCCCAAAGCTAATACTTTAAAAAAGATATTGAGCAGCTAGGTCATGGTAGCTCACTCCTATAATCCTAGCTACTCAGGAGGCTGAGATCTCAGGATCTTGGTTCAAAGCCAGTCTGGTCAGGAAAATTGGTGAGACTCTTGTCTCCAGTTAACCAGCCAAAAATTGGAAACAGTACTGTGACTCAAAGTGGTAGAATGCTAGATTTAAGCAAAAGAGTATAGGGACAGCACCTGGGCTCTGTGCTCAAGCCCTAAGACAAACAAACAAACAGAGTTTGGTATGGTAGTTCACACCTGTAACCCCAGCACTCAGGCAGGAGGACTGTGGGTTCTCAGATCTGTAAGCCAGCCTATCTCAAAAAAAAAAAAAAAAATTCTTTGAAGCTAGGCATAGAACTCAGTGGTATGAATGAGGCCCTACGTCCATCTCAAGGAAATAAAGGAAAGCAGGGAAGAAGGAATGCTTTGAGTTTTAAAGAGAATTCTCCTAGAAACCCCAAACAATAAAGAAAGGGCAAGCCTGTAAAGTCTTCAATTTTCCAATGTGTATACATACTGCTGCCAACTGCTATTAAGAAAAAACTTAGCCTTTCCACAATATATCTGTGCTCATCCTAGTACTTATCAGAAAGGGATGTATTCAAGGATGGAGAAGTGTGTGACTAGAATATATACCACGGCAAGGTCAAGTAGATACATAGACAATTCTGAGACTCTTTGTAGTTTTGGAGCTATAAATGGGCTATTGTGATATTGATTCCTTAAACTAAACTTTGTGTCTAGGAAGAGTTGTGAAGCATAGGAGCTCCTGGGAAGCTTTGTCTATTTGTTCAGAGTTCCCTATAAATATCATCTTTCCTGGCCTTTTCTGGAGCCCTTGGTTTGTGCAATTTTAGAACAGAGTGGATTTATATCTTAATGCCAATTACCACTTTAGAGAAGTGTTCAGAACAAAGAAGAATATCAAACTTTGAGGTCAATTTGTCAGATTTACTGACCCCTGAAAAGACTTCATTTGCCATTTGAGAAGTGTGATCATTCAGTCTTTCTTTTTTCTTTTTTTTTTTTGGCCAGTCCTGGAATTTGAACTCTGGGCCTGGGCACCGTCCCTGAGCTTCTTCATACCCAAAGCTAATACTCTACCACTTGAGCCACAGAGCCACTTGTGGCTTTTTCTGAGTAGTTTACTGGATAGAAGAGTTTCACAGACTTTCCTGCCTAGGCTGGCTTCAAATTGCAATCCTCAGATCCCAGTGTCCTGAGTAGCTAAGTATTACAGGCATGAGCCACCTGTCCCAGTCATTTACTCACTGAACCAATCTCTATGCATTAAGAGTTTACTTTGTGTTAGGCACTGTGTCAAGTATAAAAGACAAAATGATTTCGTGCAAAAAGCAACAAGTATTACACAAAGATATTTACCTGTAATGCAATAAATAATAGAGAGAGAGCATATAGCTCAGTGGTTAATTAAGAGCATGGAAAATCCTATTCTGACTTGAGTTTGGCTTCAGTATTTTCTGATTCTATTACAAAGCCAAATCTCATCTTCTCTTTCTTGACTTGTGTCTACAACTATTAAAACTCGAATAATAATTTAAATAACACAGATCAAACTAGATACAGTAACCTCTATGGGTATTCAACTATAGTTGAATATGCTGAAAGGTTCACAAAAGCACTAAATATAGCACACTTTCCTAGATGTTAAACAATAATGGAGTGGTATCCACACCTATAATTTCAGCACTGGGTGGCTAAAGCAGGAGTATCACAATTTCAAGGCCATCCTGGGCTACCTGGTTGATATATAGCAAGACTGTCTTGGAAGGAAGGAAGGAAGGAAGGAAGGAAGGAAGGAAGGAAGGAAGGAAGGAAGGAAGGAAGGAAGGAAGGAAGGAAGGAGAGGGAGGGCGGGCAAGCAAGGAAGGAAGGGAGAGAGAGGGAGAGGGAGGGGAGGAAGGGAGAGAAAGAGAAAGAAAAAGAGGGAGAAAGAGGGAGAGAGGAAGAGAAAGAGGGAGGGGGCAGGAAGAAGTAAGGAAGGAGGGAGAGAGGGAAAAGAAAAGAAGGAATGACAGGGAAGAGAAAGAAAAGAGAAAGAGGAAAAGAAAAAGGAAGAGAAGTATGACTATATCATGGCACCTTAAGGCAAAATTCTTTTCTTCTAATGTCCCATACTGGATGTTCAACCAACAGCAACCACTGCTATTAATAGTGGACAGTTGTTCTTAAGTTTATTCACTGTAGAAACAAATCTACTCTGCAGGTTTGGAACATAAGAAGAGGTTCTTGCTATCCAGATATCCCTCCTACTTCTTGCCCATTCCAAGCTCTCTACTTCCTGTCCAGAAATCCTTATGGCTTTGTGAAAAGAAGCAGAGCAATTCTGCCCCTGAATGCCAGGGAATTCTCTTGAAAATATAGGAGAAGAATAATGCCTCTAGTAAAGATACTAATCTCAGCTACCTCCTAGCCTTACCAGAGGTCCTCAGCCTGTGAAAGCATCTACTTCCATGATTAGAACACTTGTATAATGATTGGACTGATTCCACAAAGGTTAGCTTTGCATCATTTAAAAAGTTCCTGTAATGAAAGGGTATCAATGTATGTGAATTAATGCACCTTCTATCTGGCAAATATCATGTAACCCTTTTACTAATTACAATAAAAAAAAAATTCCTGTAAATAGCCAAGCTCATGCCTGTAATTCTAGCTACTCAGGAGGCTGAGACCTAAGGTCTGAAGTTTGAAGCCAGTTTAGGCAGGAAAGTCTACGAGATTCTTAATGACCAAAAAATCCAGAAGGGGAGCTGTGGCTCACGTCGTAGAGTAGTATCGTAGAGCAGTATCTTTCAGCAAAAAAAAAAAAAAAAAAAAAAATCAGGGGCAGCACCCAGTCGCTGAGTTTAAACCCCAGGACTTTTCAGCTAGAGGAAGAATCACACCTTCTGACTTTAAGTGCACGCTCTCCCCACATTAAGCAATGGAAATCATTCTAATGAGAATCTGTGTAACACAACAAAAGGCTCTTCAGGTCCCTTGTTAAAATCCCACTGATGCGAGCTGTAATCGAGGGCCACAAAAACTGTATTACTATTGACTATCAACCACAAATAACAAAAAACTAAATTAAATTGAATGAGCATAATAAGCAAAAAAAGGAACTCACTCACTAGTAGCAGCTGTATATACACCTGACCATTCACAGGAAGATTTTTTTTTGGAGGGGAGAGTCATGGGGCTTGAACTATGGGCCTGGGCGCTGTCCCTGAGCTCTTCAACTCAAGGCTACCACCCTACCCCTAGAGCCACAGGCCCACTTCCCCTTTCTAGTGATTAATTGGAGATAAGAATCTTCCGGTCTTTAGTGCCCAGGGTGGCTTTGAACTGCTATCCTGAGATCTCAGCCTCCTAAGTAGCTAGGATTACAGGCATGAGCCACTATGGCAAGCCACAGGAGGATTCTTGTGAGAAGGCTTTCAAGTTTCCCTATCACTTTTGCCCAAGAGCCAGGAGCTCTGCAAAAGGAAACCCTGTGATGACAGAAGCTTCTGTCACTGAACAAGAGGGCTCAGTGAGGGTAATGAACTTACTTCATCACACCTATTTCTAAATCCTTTACTAAATACAGGGATTTCAAGAAAGGCCACGAAAACATGACTTTAAAAAGAGGCAAAGGAAACAAATTAATAGGAATAGTCATAATAAAACCTAATAAAAATTTAAAGATCTCTGGCCAGAACTTTAGAACCAGAAGAGTAATTACAAAATAATTCATTAGTCCCATTATCCTGGATAGAAAAGGAAAACAAGAGAAGTGACTCGATCAGTATCTCACAGCCATTATACATAATCACCTTGGAACTTAGAACTCCTTATGCTTCAGGATCTAGTTCCATTGCTTGTCAGAAACCTTTCTTTTTTCTTTCTTTCTTTCTTTTTAATGAAAGAGGAAGGACACAAAGGATTGAACGCAGCATTTCACATATGCTGGACAATCACTCTACCAATATAGGTATTCCTCCAGCCCCAGATATCTTCCCTGATACCAATCTCTAACCCTTACACATCTCTTGCTTCCTTGGCACTTTGCACAACAATTTATTATGTTAGTCGTTTTAGAATACAGAGAAACATTTGAGATAGCACTAGCCTCTTAACACACCTATGTCTTTCCATTTCATTATTATTATTATTATTCTTTTGCCAGTTCTGGGCTTGATCTCAGGCCTGAGCCCTGTCCTTGGACTTTCTCAAGGCTAGCACTCTACCATTTGAGCTATAGTACCACTTCTGGCTTTTTTCTATGTATTTGGTACCAAGGAATCAAACCCGGGTCTTCGTGCATACTAGGCAAGCACTCTTACCACTAGGCCAAATTCCTGGCCCTGTCTTTCCATTTCTTACAAATCTGTTAACAAGGAGAGTCTAGGGAGAAAACACATATGTACACACAAAAGGCACATAGATACTGTATCTTGTGTCTTCATAAAGTAGATAATCATTTGATTTGATAAGCAGAGTATATAACAAAACTAGAAGATTAGAATTCATTCACTCTAGTTCATTTAGGTCCCTTCATGTGGCAAAATACCTCATGAAACAAATTCTCCTCACCTGAAAAACCTAATAATCAAATTAGGCATGAGAAGATTCCTACTGGAAGGAAAGGGAATACTTGTTTGGCTACCCTTGTTTTATTTTATTATTTTCTTTTCCCAATCCTAGGGCTTGAACTCTGGAGCACTGTCCCTAAGCTTTGTTTGTTCAATTCTAGCATTTTACCACTTGAGCCACAGTACCACTTCTGGCTTTTTCTATTTATATGGTACTGAAGAATCAAACCCAGGGCTTCATGCATGCTGGGCAAGCAGCCTACCACTAAGCCACATTTCCAGCCCTTATTTATTTCTCCAGTCCTGGGGCGTGAACTCTGGGGTTCATTGCTATCACTTAAGTTTTTTTTGTCAAGACTAGTGCTCTACCACTTCATCCACAGCGCCACTTTGAACTTTTCTGAGTTACCTATGGGAGATAAGAATCTCATGGACTTTCCTGCCCAGGCTGGCTTCAAACCATTATCCTCAGATCCCAGATTTCTCAGTAGCTGGGATTATAGGCATAAGCCACCAGCACCCAGCTCCTTGTTCTTTTTTTCTTTTTGCCAGTCCTGGGGCTTAATTCAGGGCCTGGGCACTATCCCTGAGCTTCATTTGCTAAAGGCTAGCATTTTACCACTTAAGCCACAGTGCCACTTCTGGCTAACTCTTCATGGGTACTGAGAAATTGAATGTAGAGTTTCATGCATGCTAGGCAAGCACTCTACCACTAAATCACATTCCCAGTCCTCCTTGTTCTTTTAATACCTCTAAAGGAGAAAAATCTCATTTTCTGAATGAGGAAAGAAAATTAAGAAACTTTTAGATTCTAAGACTTCCTTTCATTTGTCATGGGACAGAGAAAGAGTAGAGTCATTAGAATATAGTAAACCAGAAGAAAGTGCTCTATGACTTTGAAAAGATAATTTAAACTCCTCTTTCATTTTTTTACCGTTTATAAAACTCAGTAAAATCTATTTTCTGTTGCGAGGATTATGTAAGATTAAACAGATAAAGATTCTAACTCCTATTTGATACAACTTGGAGCCCAATAAATACTCAGTGTAAAATTACAATGGCGGCCGTGAGTTTGGCCTAGTGGTAGAGTGCTTGCCTAGCATGCACGAAGAACTGGGCTCCATTCCTCGGTACCACATACATTAAAAAAAAAGCCAGAAGTGGTGCTGAGGCTCAAGTGGTAGAGCTCTAGCCTTGAGAAAGTCCAAGGACAGTGAGCCCTGAGCTCAAGCCCAGGACCTGCAAAAAAAAATTACAATGGCAAGAACATGGTGTTCCTCACAGCAAGCCTGCCACCATTAAAAAAAATGGCCTTGCAGAGAAAAGATGTGAACACTAGCATACTGGAAGGTGGCAAGCAAGTTTGAAACACCTCAAAGCAAGGCTTTAAATGAAATCTCCCCAAATATCTCAGCATGCTAATTGCTGATTATTGTTCTCTCACTAGGGCAAAGACATGTCACAATATAATAGAAATATGAATCCGAATAACTGTCAAATCTTAATGAAATGAAACCATGAGGCTATGAAGACAGAGACTTTATGGACACATGCCTACGAAATTCCTGCACATATGCCTCTTGTAGGATTTATTGTAAGACATTGTTCAAGACTACAATATTCCAGATAAGCCACCTGGCACAGGATACTTGCCTTGTAAGTATTTCCATCAATGAGCTCATGCCGTCTCTTTCAACAAGTCATCATAACACAATAACCTTGATTTTAAAATAATTCATATGGGCTTCATTCTTCCTTTTTCGCCATTTGCTCCTCACTATCTATATATATACACTCACTAGAGCATGCTGGGTATCCTGAATTACAATTCTTGTACATTTCCAAATAAACTCTTTGCTTGGAGCATCACCATGTCCCTGTAATTCTTGTTTCAGGTTATATCCCAAAACCTGTCCTTTCTCCACAATATATATCAAAATGCTAGAAGATGTAAGGACACTGAAAACAATAGTTCTTTTTTTTTTTTTTTTTGGCCAGTCCTGGGGCTTGAACTCAGAGCCTGAGCACTGTCCTTGGGCTTTCTCAAGGCTAGAGCTCTACCACTTGAGCCACAGCACCATTTCTGGCTTTTTCTATGTATGTGGTACCGAGGAATCGAACACTGGTCTTTGTGCATGCTAGGCAAGCACTCTATCCCTACCCTTGAGCCAAGCCCACTTCCTGTTTTCTAGGGGTTAATTGGAGCTACGAGTCTTAGGTCCTTTTGTGCTCTGAGGATTGAATCTCAATCCTCAGATCTCAGCCTCCAGAATAGCTAGGATTATGGGCCTGAGCCACCATGTCAGGCACAACAATAGAACTTTTTAAGAAAAGGTGAGAAATGGGGCCCGGGAGTTTGGCCTAGCGGTTAAAGTGCTTGACTAGCATGCACAAAGACCCGGGTTCGATTCCTCGGTATCCCACATACACAACCAAGCCGGAAGTGGCAGAGACGAGACACAACCAAACCGGAAAAGTGGCAGAGACAAGACTGCGAAGGCGACAGAGAGCGAAAGAAGCGAGCTGAGCTGAAGTGAACAGAGCCCAACCAGAGCGTGCGGGAGCGAGCCGAGCCAGAGCCAGCGAGGCCTGAGCGAGCGGGGCCAGAGCGAGAAGGGGCCGGAGCGAGCAGAGCCAGGAGCAAGCGAGAGCTGGCCGGGCCGGAGCGAGGGGGCCAGAGCAAGCCAGGGCCGGAGCGAGCGGGGCCAGGAGCGTGCGGGAGCGACCCGGGCCGGAGCGAGCAGGGCCAGAGCAAGCCAGGAGCAGGGCCGGGCGGAAGCAAGCGGGGCCTGAGCTAGAAAGGGGGCCTAGCTGGGCCGGAGCGAGCAGGGCCGGAGCGAGCGGGGCCAGAAAGAGAAAGGGGCCAAAAAAAAAAAAAAAAGAAAAGGTGAGAACTTTGTTATCTGATATATTGAATTTATTTGTATTTGGATATTTGAAATTTGATAGGGAAGGGGGGAAAACCAAGACGGGTGGGAGGTGTGGGGGGGGAGGGAAACGGGTACCAAGACATGTGAAAGGGTATCAATGTATGTGAATTAATGCACCTTATTAATGCACCTTCTATCTGGCAAATATCATGTAACCCTTTTACTAATTACAATAAAAAAAAATAAAATATAATAAAAAAAAGAAAAGGTGAGAAAAAGAAAAGACCACTATCCTAATTTGTCAAGAGCCCACTGTTAAGGTAAATATAGAAGAAGAGCATTTAGGTGTTGCTGAACTTATCTATCTCTGACAATCTGGGCTGCGATAACAAAAATCTTATATGCTAGATGGTTTAAATAATACATGTATTCCTCATAGTTCTGGAGTCTGGAGGTCCCCGGTTACATGTCAGCATAGCACTATTCTAGTGAGGATTTTTCCTGGCTTGCTTGCTTGCTTTTCTTCCTACCTTCCTTTTTTTTTTGGGGGGGGGGTGTTAATGGGGCTTGAACTCTGGGCCTGGGCACTATCCCTGAGCTTTACAGCTCAAGGCTACAGCCCTACCCCTGGAGTCATAGCCCCACTTCCCCTTTTCTAGTGATTAATTGGAGATAAAAAAAAATCTCACTGTTTTTTGTGCCTGGGCTGGCTCTGAACTACAATCCTCAGACCTCAGTCTCCTGAGTAGAAGAGCCTCTAGGCTGCTCTCTCGCGCGCTTTTCTTTCTTTCTTTCTTAAACAAGAACACAATCTCATCATCAAGGTCCTCATAATCTCATGAAGAGGGACACTAGCATTCAGTCTAATACTATCTATACTTAAGCATTTTACCATCTATGACATATTCATTCTCTGAATTCACTTTTTGAAGATGTACAAAAGCTAGTGATAACAATGCTACAGGACTGTTATAAGTGCAAAAATGTACTTAATTTATAAAACACTCTGTATTAGGCACTAGCAAAAGAATTTTTTTTGCCAGTCCTGGGGCTCAAACTCAGGGCCTCAACACTATCCTTGAGCATTCTCAAGGCTAGTGCTGTATCAGTATCACTTGACCCACAGCACCACTTCTGGCTTTCACTATGTCTGTGGTACCGAGGAACTGAACCCAGGGCTTCGAGCATCCTAGGCAAGCACTCACCACTAGGCCAAACTCACAGAAGCAAAAAAAACATTTTTAAAATGTTCTCTGAAATTCTTATCTCCAATCAGAGAACCAGAAGTAGAGCTGTTGCTCAAAGTGGTAGAGTGCTACCCTTGAGCAAAAGAGCTCAGGGATAGCACCCAGGCCTAGAGTTCAAACCCCACAACCAACCCCTTACCATCCCCCAGCCCCACTTAAAACAAAAAGCATCTTAGGCAAAGTTGAAATTTTTAGGGAAGAAATCCCCAGAGATCAAAAATAATGAAAAAATCAGGAAATCTAAAAAGTGAATTAACGTCAGGCTACTCTGAGAATATTTATGGGACGTGGTAAGCAAAATGACTGCTTTTTATAGCCATCAGGAAAGGACAAAAGGAATGGGCCCTGGAGAGAAAAGCTCTCAGAGCTAGGAAGATATGGGATACTGTCCTTTGTGTCCTGGTTACTGGAATTAATCCTAAATTTGTAAAAGGTTCTTCTCTACATATCCCCTGAAGCTAGGATTACAGATGTGTGCTATACATCTGGCTTGTTTGTTGACATGGGAGTCTTGCTAACAGTTTTTAAACATAATCCTCCCAGTCTCCACCTCTAGAGTAGCTGGGATTACAGGCATGTTACCATCATGTCCTATCAGACCATAACTTCCTAATTCCATGAATTTGTTTATACTGTGATCTTGACTTATATAATAACCTTGAAGATGTGTTATAACAAGCCAAATGCCACTCTGGACAACCTATATTTTTCTCATTCACTTCATCTGCCAGATGTCCTATTTGCCTTTGTTTGTAAGTAATAACCCTCATTAAACTTTAAGTTTGATGCCCTATACTGGCTTATGTAATATAAGTCGGTGTTTTCACATCTAAAATGGGAGCACTGATACTACTAAACTTCCTAGAGGAGCCAGGGCAGTACTGTCATTGCCTCCATTCGAGACAGAAAAACACTAAGTTAGATAGACAACTTGCCTAAAGTTGAGTGCAGTGTCCAATTCAGATTAATTTCTTAAAGAATAAGGTGAAGCAGTCAGGAAACAACCCCCATTGCAGGCAGAAAAGTAAGTTGAGCACGATGCCAGTGGCTCACGCCTATAATCCTAGCTACACAGGAGGCTGAGATCTGAGGATCAAGGTTCAAAGGCAGCTCGGGCACAGAAGTGAGACTCTTATATCCAATTAACCACCAGAAAACTGAAAGTGGCACTGTGGCTCAATGTGGTAAAGCAGTAGTCTTGAGCTGAAGAACCCATGATGCTGTCCAGGCCCAGAGTTCAAGCCCTAAGACCAACTTGGGGAAAAAAAAAATGAGTTGACATGGAGTTGTTTAGGAAAAAGACCAGCCTTCAGAATCAACTGACCTAGGTTCAAATATTTCATCTTTGAGTTTGTATTAAGACCTCTTACTAATGGGGCCGGGAGTTTGGCTTAGTGGTAGAGTGCTTGCCTAGCATGCACGAAGGTCTGGGTTCAATTCCTCAGTACCACATACTTAGAAAAAGCCAGAAGTGGTGCTGAGGCTCAAGTGGTAGAGTTCTAGCCTTGAGAAAAATCCAAGGACAGTCCTCAGGCCCTGACCTCAAGCCCAGGTCTGGCAAAAAAAAAAAAAAAAAAAACTCAAGACCTCTTACTTTGACCATGGTTTTCTTATCTGTTAAATGATGCTGGGGAAGCCAGGTGCCAGTAGTTCAATGCCTGCAATCCTAGCTACTCAAGAGGCTGAGATCTGAGGATCGAAGTTCAAAGCCAGGCCATGCAGAAAAGTTCCTGTTAGATTCTTATCTCCAATCAGACACGCATGCATGCATATGCATACACACACACACACACACACACACACACACACGCTGGAAATAGTGCTATGGCTCAAGTGGCAAGTGGCAGAGTATTAGCCTTAAGTACAAGGAGGCTCAGGGATAGCACCCAGGTCCTAAGTACAAGCCCCACAACAAATCAAAAAAAAAAAAAGAGGTGGTAGGAAGCTATATTGTGTAGAATGCATTTTCAGATAAAAGTGAAATAAATACACAGTCCAGGCCAGACCCATGACAGAGTACAGTAAGCAAGCATTGCCTCCCTCTCATTCTACTTGTTGATAATAATCCTTACATCCTTCCATCACCCCTGGAATTCAGACATATCCTCTCCAAGTTTCCAAATTCTACTAGGACTTTCTGTACTACAGCAAAAGTGATTCAGCAAGATATCTGATAACATCCTTAACCACCATTTCTTAAAATGAAATCCATTCTCTCATCACTTACCCGTGTAGGCCATGTTCTTAGGGTTGCCATAAGGAGCCCCAGGCTGCACGGGGCTGTAAACAGGGTTCATTCTGGAAGACTGAGGATCCTATAGAGAAGACAAAGAAAACAACTTCCATTATTAATTGCCCATTCTCTTTGACACCAGCTTCTCTAAATTATTCAGTTTATCTACTTGGGAGACAAGAGACAGGAATACCTTGGCAAAAGTTAGTGACTCTATTTTAACAAGATAGGCATGGTGGGTGGTACACACATATAATTCTAATTCCATTAGAGGCAGAAGTAGGTGGACTGAGGTCTGAGCCCAACCAGAGAAAAAAACTTGAGACTCCATCTGAAAAATAACTGAAGCTGAGCCTGGATAAGAGCAAGTTTAAATCCCAGCACCATTTAAAAAATAAAAATAAAAAATAAAAAAAACCCCACCAAACCAACCAATCTCCAGTTTATGCCCAAAGGGAAGCATCACAGGAAAAAGGACCACCCAAAGTATCTGTGCTATTTGTTATTAGATGAAGATACTGAGGAGCACAGAGGAAGACAGAAGTGACATAATTTACACAACATCGACCCACAGTCCCACAGATAACTTTGCCTTTAGTGTAGCACTGGCCAAGTCACTTCCCTTCTCTGGGCTTCAATGACCGGATATAAAATAAATCAGTGATTCACTTAGGAAACCCAGTGCCTAAATGAACACATAGCCTGCTGGAGGAAGGAACAAGTGCCCTACAGGCCCCTGGCACCTACAGAGGACAAGGTTTCAGTCACTAGCAAGCTTTCAAGAACAAAAAGAGAAGTTGCTGCTATTATATATCGTAATGCAAGCAAGGAAATATAGGCAAGATTTCTTTCCAAATTCATTCAAGGAAAAGGAACTTGGAAATCTGTGCATAGTATCACCTCTTAAGTATGCTGCTAATTATCTTAATGAAGCACGTTTTCATTTGGATTAATAAAAAAATCTGTCATTAAGGTCTATTAGCTGGCCCATTTGTCCCACCTTGTTTATCTAGCCATTTCTTACACATAGGGTGGCACATGTTTGAAAGCGTGTCTCTAAATATATACACTTCACAAAAATCGAACAATTCCCTCCTAAGTAGGTTCTCATGATGAGCGGGCATTTTTTTAGGTCATTATCTTCCCTGTAGCACCTCAGGATAGAAAACAAATGTTGAAGGTAGGCAGTGAACAGCTGGCTTGAGGACAAGCACTCTACGATTAATTAGCAGGTCCAAAATTCTGGACTGAAAGGCAGGGAGAGGAGGGTTCCCAAAGAGAGGATACTCAGGCCATCAATCAGGCAGTAATAAAACACCACTGGTTAATTTCAGAAGCTAGAACTTCCCTCGATACACCTGTGTGCAGCCTCGACAAACAATTTCAGGAAAACAGGCTACAAACTGAGGATGGGAGTTAAAGAAAGAATATCGATTTCAGTTAAGCCTTAGGAAAAAATATTTTTACAATTAGAGTTAAGAAGTGAGAGAAAATACCAATATGAAAATAAGCTGCGGCTGGGTGCTAGTGACTCACACCTATAATCCTACGTGAGATTTGAGGATGGCAGTTCAAAACCAACAGGGCACAAAAAAACCAATTAACCACCAGAAAACTGGAAGTGGTGCTTGGCTCAAGTGATAAAGCAGTAGCCTTGAACTAAAGAGCTCAGGGACAATTGCCCAGGCCCAGAGTTCAAATCCCACAACTGACCAAAAAAAACACAAAAAAAGAAAAGACATTGCAAACTATACCCTCATTGTTTAATGAAGGAAGGACCACATACAGACCACCATGCACTCTCTCTGCCATTGGTCTCTCTTCTACTCAACCAACTGTCTGGGTAATATACCAGAGAGAGCAGGGCTGTCCAACTGCTGCTACAGAGAAGCCACGTTCAGGAAAATGAATGGCCACTGCAACAGCACTGAAGTGGGATACTGAGAGTTGATTAATCCACAAGGGATCCGCTCCCCGATCGCTGTTATCTTGGAAGTGGGTTCCATATAAAAGGCCCAGGCTGGCTCACACTTGTTCTTTGTCCTATTTTTTGCCCTTCTGCTCTTCTACCATGGGATGATACAGCAACAAGGTCCTTCCTTGCCAGATACCAACACTTCCATACTGAACTTCAAAGCAGTAAGAAGCAGTAAGAAATTGACTTCTCTTCATTATAAATTACCCAGTCTGTGACAGTCTATAAGGACAGCACAAAACAGACAAAGACAAGTGCTAGGCAGTGTGACTGGCCCTGTAAACACGAGAGCACTCTCCCACTGAGAAAGCACTCTGTGTTGTTGATTAGACAAAATGCAAAATTGCTTTTCATAATCAAAGAACTCATCAGCTCTGAAACAGATCTCCTGTTGCTCTAAAATAAGGGCCACAGACACAGGAGGAGACAACTCCTGGGGCAGCTAACGACAGAAATGACATCTGTCAAGGGCTCAAATTTTGGAATGAGAATTTGACAGCCACTCTGACAAGCTACTGAGGGTAGACAGGGCTCTCAGCTTCCAGAGGTCAACCTTTACAACAGCCTGCACACTGTTCATAGTTTCGGGAAAAGATAACAATCAGCAGGAACAGGCTGAGCTCTGAAGTCAGACAGATTTAGCCTCCGTGGTAGAACTGCCTCTTATCAACTGAAGAACCACAGGCAAGACCTTCAATTTTTCTGAGACACTGTTTCCTCTAATCTCAAAAAATAAATAATACATTCTTTGTAAAGATGTGTGATTTGTTTGTCTGTTTGTTGCCAGTCCCAGAGCTTGAACTCTGGGCCTAAGCACTGCCCTTGGGTTTTCTCTAGGCCTAGTGCTCTACCACTTGAGCCACAGCACTACTTCCAGCTTTTTCTATGTGGTGCCAAGGACTCCAACCCCAGTCTTCATGCATGCTAGGCAAGCACTCCACCACTAGACCAAACTCCTGGCACCAAATGTGTTTTTTTAATGATGGGTTTTTGAGACACAACTTACATTTAAAATTTACCCCTTTAATAGAGTTATAAACCCTGAAAGTTTTTCTAACACAATTCCATAACTTCTCTTATACCTTCATACTCAATGCCCCACCTCCCAATTCCAATTTCTGGCAAATCATCTCTGTTGTTACAAGAATTTTCGTTATAGATTAGATAGATATAAAATGGAATTTCATAAAGTAGCTGAATATCTGTATCATTACTCTTACTTCAAACAAGACTAAGTAAATTCTTGAGAAAAACTATGCTAATCATAAAAATCAAGCTAGCCCCGTACTGGTGGCTCATACCTATAATACTAGCTTACTCAAGAAGTTGAGATCTGAGGATCACAGTTTAAAGCCAGCCTGAGCAGAAAAGTCCATGATTACTCCAATAAATTACTCAGGAAAAAACTGAAGTGGTGGTATGATTCAAGTGGTAGAGTGCTAGCCTTGAGTCCAAAGGTTCTGAATTCAAATCCCCGAGGACAGGGGGTGGTGGGGGGGAAATCAACCAGGGCCAGGAATGTGGCCTAGTGGTAGAGTACTTGCCTAGCATGCATGAAGAACATACATAAAAAAGCCAGAAGTGGTACTGTGGTTCACATGGTAGAGTGCTAACCTTGAGGAAAGATCAAGGACAATGTTCAGGCCCTGAGTTCAAACCCCAGGACTAGGGAAAAAAAAAAAAATCAACCAAGCTGCTCATTTCCTATATCCTCAAATCTTTCCAAACAGCAAGTTGAGCTAGAGCCACTCCTGTCCACCAGAACTTTCTGTAGTGATAGAAATGGTAAACATCATTTGGAAATGGGGCTCACTAGAACAATAATTGCCTAGCATTTATAAATGGAAGGGAAAGAAGGGAAGGGAAGGGGAATTTTATACCTGTGTTGTTCTATGTAATAGTAGCCATTTGCTTCATGTAAACTCATAAAATATAGTTTGGGTCATGGTATACCAGTGGTTTATGCTTAAATCCTCACTATTGAGGAGTCTGAGAAACTAGCCCAGGAAGATTTCCAACAAAGCACCAAAAAGGCTGGAAGAACCAGCACCAAAAAACAAAAATGAAAATGTAGCTTAGGCTGCTAAGAAACTGAATTTTCAATTTTATTTCATTTTAATACACTTACATCAATTCATTCAGAAGAGTATTTTAAGTTTAGAGTAGGAAAACACACCAATAAAATCTAGATCCTTGGAAGGAGCTGCAATTTAAGGAACTAAAGAGGGAGGGGGATTGAAGAATGCCCTGAATACCAACAGGTGACAGTATGCTCGGATAAAGAATTCCCTCCCTCCCTCTTTCCCTCCCCTCCACCCCCTCTCTCTCCCTTCCCCAGGTTTTTATTTTTTTAAAAACAGGGTCTGAGCTTGAGGCTGGCCTCAAGCTTACAATCCTCTTGCCTCAGCCTTCAGGGTGCTGCAATTCCAGGCATGCCTTTTTTCTGTTGTTCTTTTTCAGACAGGGGTCTCACTATGTAATCCATGCTAGGTAAAACTTGGTAAGTGACTGAAACTGCCTTAGCCTCTTAAGTGCTGGGATTACAGGTACATGCCACTATTCCAGGCTCAGTTACTCTATTTCCAAACCTCTCTAGTAGTTAGGTGTAGCTATGTGATTAGCTCTGTTGAATTCCATGTAACTGAAACACTATGTAGCAATTCTGTGAAGGATGCTTAAGGGGAATTTTGAGAGCTTGAGAATGCTCCTTCCTTTCTGCTTCCCTCTCTCCTGTCATCTGGAATTAGGACAGGATACATTCTTTTCCATGAAGTGACCTTGAAAACAGAAGCTTTAAAATGAGGATGGAAGAAGGGCCAAGATTTCATGCAATAACTATGTCAGTGCAGAAAAACAAAAACCCTGTACTCTTATACGTTATTTTAGATTTATATTATGTAACAGAACCTAATCCTAGTTAGTTGTTTAAGGGAGGTGGACTTTTAGAGAGGTCTATCATTTGTTCTATGTTTTGAAGGATAACCAATTCTGCACAGTAGAAAAGACAATTAATGTTACACTGCAAAAATATTAACACTCCTGGTCCCCATTTCTCAAATTGTGCCCACTCAGCTTTTACTAAGTATCTAAAAAAAGCCAAATAGGCACAGATTATTTTGTGATTCCCATAGTTTCCTGGACTTTTCTGTTACAAAAACTGCAGGTCTGAAAACCACCTGTTTGAAGCCAGCTAGGGCATGAAGGTTATGAGACTCTCACCTCCAATTAAGCACTAGAAATGCTGGAAGTAGAGGTGTGGCTCAAGTGATATAGAGTACTAGTCTTGAGCAAAAAAGCTGAGAGACAGTGCCTAGGCCCTGAGTTCAAGCCACAGACACACAGACATAGACATAGACATAGACACACACACACACACACACACACACACACACACACACACACACACCCCTTTCACAGCACTGAAAACAAAACAAAACCCCTGCAGTTGTAATTTGCCTATTTCTTTTCTTCCTGATGCATTTTAAAACATAAAGAAGTTAAAGGACTCTTTTACTTACTACTGAATTCTTAGAAAAGGACCCTAGTACAAAGGCAGAGAAATAAACAAGCTATTGGGCTGAATGAAGAGAGTAAAATAAACATTAAATTGGAATTGAACAAGTTAACTTCATTTTAGGAATTCATTTTCTTTCCAAATTTAAGAAAACTCAGTTCAGTGGATTTTCTCTTAATTCCATCAATATAAGAGAAGCCCAATTGTTTTTACTAGGATATATTAATTGTAAAAATGGCTTTCATTATGACATACATATAATGTACTTGTCTTTTCATCAAATGTAGACTGCATATTTAATAAAACATGAAATTTGGCCTAGTGGTTAAAGTGCTTGCCTAGCATGCACAAAGACCGGATTCAATTCCTCGGTACCACATATATAGAAAAAAGACAGAAGTTGTGTTGCGGCTCAAGTGGTAGAGCTCTAGCCTTGAGAAAGTCCAAGGACATTGTTCAAGCCCTGAGCTCAAGCCCAGAACTGGCAATAAATAAATAACATGAAGGGGCCGGGAGTTTGGCCTAGTGGTTAAAGTGCTTGCCTAGCATGCATGAAGACCCGGGTTCGATTCCTTGGTACCACATACATAGAAAAAAGCCGGAAGTGGTGCTGAGGCTCAAGTGGTACAGCTCTAGTCTTGAGAAAGTCAAGGACAGTGCTCAAGCCCTGAGCTCAAGCCCAGGACTGGCAAAAAAAAAAATAATAATAATAAAAATAAATAAATAAATAAATAACATGAAATACTTGTCGGTGTATATCTACTATGTTTGCTTTCTCCATTCATCTGATGGGCAGTGTAAGCAGATTGCAATGGAACTACTATTAATTTTGGATCTAGCTTGTTCTTATTTTTCTAAGATCTTGAGGTGCATTATTAGATTTTTAGATTATTTGCTACTTAGATTATTAGATTAAATCTGATTTTATTTTATTTTTTTTTTTGCCAGTCCTGGGCTTGAGCTCAAGGCTTGAGCACTGTCCTTGGGTTTTCTCAAGGCTAGAGCTCTACCACTTGAGCTTCAGTACCACTTCCGGCTTTTTTTTTTTCCTATGTATGTGGTACCGAGGAATTGAACCCAGGTCTTCGTGCATGCTAGTCAAGCACTCTACCACTAGGCCAAACTCCCTACCCTTAAATCTGATTTTTAAATGTAGGCACTTATACTTACAAATATCCCCCTAAGAATTGTTTTGGCTGTAGTAAAAAGTCTTGGGTAAGTTGTATTTTATATTTTCCTTCTATTTTAGAAATTTTTAAATGTCTTTACAGATTTCTTCAATGGCACAGTGACCTCTAGCCCATTCTTTCTTTTAATGCAATTTTATATTTATTAAGATGTTATACAGAGGGGTTACCATTTCATAAGTCAGGTAATAAGTGTATTTCTTTTTGGACTATGTCACCACTTACTTCACTTTCCACCAGTTACCCTTCCTGTAACTTGCCTACAAGTTGCATAATTCCTTTTTCACATAGTGTCTACCTAGTACCATAAGTGTATTTGTTCATTCTTCCTCCCTCCCTCTATTTCTAGATTCCTTTCACCCCCTCAAAAGACAGAAAACAGAACCAGAAAAACAAAAACAAAAAAGAAACCCCTAAAAACAACAAAAACATTTTTCCATTTCCTGGAATTCATTTCCTAAATAGTATTTTGAATGTTCAGAGGCTTCATACCTTTGGGTTTCTCCTTTGATCTTACTGTTTGTGTATGAATGCCTAGAGTCCTGAATAAGTTATGTTCTAGAATATTTCAGATCTAGCTTCCACATATGCGAGAAAACGTGCTGTTTTTCTCTCTCAGCTTGGCTTACCTCACTATCATGATTTGTTCTAGGTCCATCCATTTCCCTGCAAATGACATTATATTAGTCTTTCTAATCACTGTGTAAAATTCCACTGAGTATAAGTACCACATTTTTTTTTGGATCTACTCAGCTAGTGTAGGGCATCTGGACTGTTTCTATAATTTTAGACTATTCTCTTTTTTAAAAAATTCTTTCTCCTCTTTTAATACTTCCTTTACTTGGCTTGCAGATACTACACTCATACCTGAGTTTTGAAGTATTTGTGGGCTCCCTCTCCCATTGTTGTGACAGCTGTTCTCAATTTCTCAACCTTGCAATGACCCAGGTTCAAGTTTTGGACTTCTTTTATCTACCTTTCTGCATTCTCAAAGGTACCTTATCTAATCTCATAACTACCCTATTTTTACATGTATCTCCTCTCACACTCCTGAAATAACTTTTCAAGTTCAATGAATTGCTTTTTTTTTTTTTTGGACTAAGGTATAATTTAGCCCTCACCACTTGAGCCATAACCCATTTTTCTTTTCTTTTCTTTTCCTTCTGTTACTTTTAAGATAGGATCTTGCATGTTCTTTTGTTTTGTGTCTGTGCTGGCCTAGACAACAATCCTACTTATATTTTCAGAGAATTTGGGATTTCAGCATCTCGTGTGTGCGTGTGTGTGTGTGTGTGTGTGTGTGTGTGTGTGTTGGCAGTACTGGAGTTTAGATCTCAGGGCTCACACTTGCTAGGCTGAGTCCTGGTTTTTTGCTGGTTATTTTTGAGAGTCCCACTTCTCTCTCCAACATTCATCTGAGCCACCATCCACATAGCGTAGGCTTTTGTTGTTGCTGGGACTGCAGGTACACACCAGAGCACTTAGCTTCTCTCTACTGAAATGGATTCTAGTGGATTTGCCTACCTATGATAACCTATAACCACAATCTTTCCAATCTCAGCCTTCCATAAAGATTAGGATGACAGGAGTATGCCACTGTGCCAAGTTATGGCTTAAGAAAGGCTCTTCCAGCCCTTCTGCTTGGGCTAGACTCCAACTATGAGACACCTGTTTTGTTCTATACTAACACAGGGGCTTGAACTTGCAGTGCCTGGCATTTTATCTTAACTTTTTCCAGTCAAAGCTGATGTCTACCATTTAAGCCCATAGCTCCACTTTTAGCTTTTGGGGGTTAATTGGAGATAAGAGTCTCATGGACTTTCCTGCCTGGGATGGCTTCAAACTTGGACCCTCAGATACCAGTCTCCTAAATCGCTAGTAATAAGTATGAGCCACTAGAGCCTGGTACTGATCTTCCTGCTCCCAGGTAGGGTTCAAAGGCATGAGCTACCAGCACCTGGTATCAGACTTAGTGTTATTCTTTATTTCTTATTCTTAACACCAAGCCAATGAGTAATTTTTTTTTATTTTTCAGCTCTACTTCTAAAATATATCCAGAATTAAATATATTATCATTCTCTTCTACCATTTTAATCTAAACCACCAAAAACTCTCATGAAGATTAATGCAAATTTTCCAAACTCATTTTCTTGTTTTTACACTTACTTCTGTGGGATTTTCCACACAGCAATCACAATGGTTCTATCAAAACATTAAGACAGGGGCTGGGAATGTGGCTTAGGGGTAGAATGCTTGCCTAGCATGCATGAAAGTCTGGGTTCCATTCCTCCATACTATATAAACAGAAAAAGCCAGAAGTGGCACTGTGGCTCAAGTGGTAGAGCGCTAGCCTTGAGCAAAAGAAGGTCAGTGTACAGGCCCTGAGTTCCAGTCTCAGGAATGGGAAAAAAAAAGTCTGATCAAGTCACTGCTCTGATCAATATTCTTAATGACTCCCTCTACCTCACTTAAGGAAAACTCAAGTTTTTACAAGTATCTAGGGCACCACCAAAATCATCTCCTCCAGCTCAATCACTCCAACTTCAACCATCCTGCCTTCCTGCCTTTCCCTGAACCTGACCAGCCCTGGCCTCTGGGCTCTGGCACCTACTCTGTCCCTCTTGCCTGGACTGCTCTTCTTTCATTCACTCTCCTACTTTCACCTCAGTTTTAATACAAGTAACTTTTTTCAACAAGATTTTCCTTGGCTCAGTTCAAATCTTCACTCAAACTTTATAGGCCTTATTTCCTCAGTTACCGTTCTTTCCCATTTAATTATCATAGTACATTTTTTAAATCTTGTTAATTGTGTGTGTTCCCAATAAATGTAAACTGTAATAACAGGAATTTTCATGTGATGTGTTCGTTGTTTATCCCTTGAGCTAGAAGAGTGCCCAGAACATGATAACTTGAGCCATTCCTTTGTTCCGTGACCCAGATGACACACAGATCATGGATAATGAAATCTCCCATTAGTCACTGCTTTATGTCAGATGTTAATCCCAATTGACCTCTTTGACATTATTGCATTTACTCATTATAGTCCTTAGCCTTCAGGGACAAGCTGTTGAGAAAGCATACAAATGCCTGCACGCACACACACACACGCGCGCACGCTCGCACATACACACACGCACATACACACACACACACACACACACACACACACACACACACACACACACACACACACGCTACTCCGCTCCCCTCCCTCAGTAAACATCTGGGAGAAAAGGGAGGACAGAGGCTAATGTAAGGTGAAAATGGCCCATAGAGAGGGGAAGAGCTCAACAGAAGGTAGGATGGTCTCATCCCACCTACCTTCTGTCAGGTTAGGAAGCAGGCTGAATACCTGGTCATCCATGACCATGTTAAGTCTTAAGTTATAAACTACTCATAATCAATGGATGCCTGGCAAGAGGCTTCTATTTCATGTTCAGATCGAACAATTCTTCCCAATAAACTGAGTTTGTCCTTTCATTTTGTAGCCTTTGAATCCACCTAGCACAGAGAAAATTCCAATAAATATTTGCTAAGCTGAAATGAATAATTACTTGAGTTGTTCTGTTTTTAGGAAGAAAAATTGAACTTTCACCAACCTTATACAACATGTTCAAGGATGTGTGCCCTCTTAAGTGACAGACCAAGAATATGAACTTGGATTCCCTGTTCTTGTCCCCTACACCACACCTGTTACTATATAAAATGCTATATTAAATTGGTGGCCAGAATGTACACTCTTATTTTTCAGAGGCAAAAAAGATGGCTAAATAAAAGAATCAGGATTGATCAAAAGAATGGCTTAGAAAAAAAATAAAAATCTGGCAGGACTGTTATTTGATGCAAATCCTATAGAACTGGGCAGTAGGGCAAGAATAATTTTATTGTTGTGATACTAAAGAATAGGAGAAAAAAAAAAGATGGGCAGAACCTGCAGCATTCAGGAGACTGAATCACAGCTGTAATCCTAGCTACTGAGAAGGCTGAGATCTGAGGATTGCAGTTCAAAGCCCGATGGAGCAGAACAGTCTGTGTGATACTCTTATCTCCAACTAATCACCAGAAAACCTGAAGTAGCCCTATGGCTCAAAGTGGTAGACCACTATCCTTGGGCAAAAAGAGCTCAAGAACACTGCCCAGGCCCTGAGTTCAAGCCCAATGGCCATCACCACCACCAACAAAAAAGATCAGCCCAGGTTATACTGTGAGACATGTCTTGAAAAACAGAGCAGGTTTTCTGCTCAGCAAAACAGATACAAAGAATGCACATGGTAGAAAGAAAAAAAATATGATAAGGTGAAGGGTCAGGAAATGGAAGACTCCCCAGGAAAATGTGTCTAATGAGATACTTCATTTTATTGAAATAACCACCAAAAAGTCCAGGTAGAGAGTGAGTGGGGCCATGAAGCCAGCAAAGAACAGTAAACCCCTACTCCTTACTATCCATCCCTGCTGTGCACTCTCACCAGCTTGCTCAGCAGTGAGTAGCTGGGGCACACAATTCTTTTAAGTTTTTTGATGGTGCTGGGATTTGAACTCTTGGCATCAAATGAGCTAGAGTGATGTTCTACCACTTGAACCATGCCCCCAGCAATCTGGGTACTCATTTGAAACAGAGTTTTATAAATAGACTAATTTGTAAATAGATAAAGGCATTTCACAAAAAAAAAAGTTACAGAAACAACTAACAAGTACATGAAAAGATGACTGATATCAAACTACAGGAAAATGCAAGTCAAAACTACACTATAACACACTATAACCATTTCATTAAGATGGTCAGTACTGAAAAATCAGAAAATAACAAACTTTGGTGAGGATACAGAAAACTAGAATTCCCCTGCAGTTGGTCGGAAAGAAAAATGTTACTGACACTATGAAAATAGCATGGAATTTCAATAAAAAATTAAAAACATAGATCCAGGTTCAGGGACACCGCTGTAATCCCAGAGATTTAAGCCAGTCTAGACTAGCTACTGAGACCCTGTCTCAAAAAAAAAAACAAGGCTGGGTATAGTGTCTTAAGCTGGGTTCCAGCTACTTGGGAGGTAAAAATCAGGTGGAGTAAGGTTAGAGAGTAGTCAAAGCAAAAAGAAAAGAAATTAGCAAAAACTCAAGCAAGGTATGGCGATTCATTCCTGGAATCCTAGCTATATAGTAAGCACTGATACGAGGATCAGGTCCAAGGTCAGTCCCAGGTAAAAAGGCAAGTCATCTGAAAAAAAAGCTAAACACAAAAAGGTCTAAGAAGTCCATGGCCCTGGATGTAAAGCACTTGTCTAGCAAGCTTAAGGCCCTGAGTTCAAAGGTCAGTGCTGCCATCTGAAAGTTTAAAAATATAGTTACTAGGGGCCGGAAAAATAGCCTAATGGTAGAGTGCTCACCTAGCATGCATGAAGCCCTGGGTTTGATTCCTTGGAACCACATACACAGAAAAGGCTGGAAGTGGTCCTGTGTGTGACTCAAGTGATAGCCTTGAGAAAGCCCAAGGACAGTGCCAAGGCCCTGAGTTCAAGGCCCAGGACGGGCCAAAACAAAAAACTAAATCTGAGAATCAGGTGTTTTTGTGTGTGTATGTGGGGGAGTTTTGTTTTTGGTGTGTATGTTTGGGTTTTTCTGTTGTAGGAAAAAGGTTCAGACATGGTCAAACAAGGTAACTCAGGCTATTCTCAAACTCTTGACCCTACTTGCTCAATTTTCCCCAGTGCTGGGATTACTGGTCTCCATCACCACATCCAAATGTGTAATTAGAACGTTAAACAAACTCTCAAGACATTCCTGATAATTCAGAAACTCCTGGATTCAAAATACTGTGCAGACTATTTTGGCATCCAAAGCTATTCATGGCCCATCTCTAGTTATCCATTCTCTCACTTGGTATGCTTTATACCCTACACCTGTCTGCCCTCCCAAAACTCCAGGAGGTACTAAAGAAGTCCTGTCTGACAGAACTTTCTATGATGATGGATTTTTTTAAATATATATCTGTGCTATCCATTATAACAGCATTAGCAGCATGGAGCTACTGAGCATGTGAAATGTAGCGCTGGCTACAATATTGAACAGCAGAAGACTAATGAAATAGGTCCCTGAAGAAAAAGATGGTACCGTTAACAACAACCGCCACCTACATGTAATTTTTTCTCACATATTTCTGATATGCATTCATTCACTTATTACTTATTATGTACCAAGAAAGTACTATTCTCATTATTAAGACCAATGATCAAAACAAACATCCTTGCCTTCAGAAGCTAAAGTTTTAATGAGTCAGAATAGTACAGAGGTGAAGAGCAAAGACTCTAGAGCCAACAGCTTAGGCTCAGACTATGGCTCCAATGATTACCATCAAACCTCTTTTCTTTATAAAGTCAGCCAGCCTCAGGCTTTTCACTGTGGTAATGCAAAATAGACCAATACTATGTCTTGATTTCTTTGTAAAAGGCAAGTAATGATAGTATCATCCAACAGTTTCTGTAACCAGGAGGTAAGACACACAGTATAGAGAATAGTGCCCAAAATGTAAGAACTGATGACATTAATGGCTTATTTTGTTATTATGAGCACAACTGGTAAATAGCAAAAAGAATGAACAATTAGTGGTATGAGAAGACAATAAAGAAGAAAAGACTCAAATAATAGTTATTTTTAAGAGGCCTGTCAAAGCCTTACTGAGAAGATGCTATCTTAGAAAAGACCTGAAAGAAAGGAAACAAGCTACACATATCTGGGGTGGGGGGAAACATAATCCCATGTGAACCACCTTGTATTAATACCACTGGGAAAACTAAAAAAACTGTCTAAGGTCAGAATCCAGGACTGTCTTACTACAATCTTTTCTCCAATATAGGACTCTGTTTGATATCTACTTCTTGGAGTGAAACAAACTCAACAGGCCCTTTCAGACAAGCTTCTTTTGATAGTGAGATTATAGATTCACAATGACTACACAAGCTGTCTGGGTTAATAGGCTAACTAAAGGAGCTAAAGGCTCAGATCATTAGCCCAGCTGCATACTTCTATATACACTCCGCTTGCTAAATTCTTTACCAAGACCTCCATGTTAACTACAGGTTGCACATAGAAAACAGGCATTCATCAAAGCCAACAAGCCTTTAACACCAGAAACAAGAGTTAAATTATACATCAGAAATGAAGGCCATTGCTTCCAACCAGGCCTTTGAGGAAGAAAGCTCTGCTCTGCTCTCACTGTGGGGAAACTATGATCAAAAGTTAAGTTCAACCTCCTGAACTTGTTCTAGTCTATCCTTAGTACACAAGATCTACAGAAACAAGGAGAACAAAAATAAAACAAAAATTCCATATCTTCACTTCAATTCTGATGTAGTCAGAAATTCAAAATACTTTTTTTTATGGGGGGGGTGTCATGGGGCTTGAACTCAGCCTGGGCTCTGTCCCTGAGCTCTTCAGCTCAAGGCTACCACCCTACCCTTGAGCCAAGCCCCACTTCCCGTTTTCTAGAGGTTAATTGGAGCTAAGAGTCTCAGGACCTTTTGTGCCTAGGCTGGCTTTGAACCTTGATCATCAGATCTCAGCCTCCTGAGTAGCTATTACAGGCATAAGCCACCATGCCCGGCTCAAAATACCTTTTGCTGTGCCTATATGTTTTCCCTGTGCTAATGAAATCCCTGTGGAAATACTAGCAATCTACTCCAAAAATCATTAGCATTAACTGAAGCAGTGGATTTTTAGCCTTGTTCCACAATTCACTAGAAAAGTCCTTCAGCTTTCTAGGACCCTGTTCCCTTATGAGTTGGAAGCTAGACTAGATAAGTCTTTAAAGGTCTCCCTCTATAGCTTGCTATATCTTAATAATGAAATGCCCCTGTATTTCAACTCAGATATCAAATTGTTTCAAAAAACATTAAGAGCAGGGTAAGCATAGAAGACACCAATACATCTGTTGGTGCTATAGAGATCACAGAGGCTGGGAAACCAGGCACTGTGGAATTCAAATCACAGCTCTGAAATCAAGCTAGATATAGTGGCACACACTGGTAATTCCAGCTATTTGGGAGGCTAAGGTAGGAAGAACGCCTGGAGCCCAGGAGTTTGAAATCAACCTGGGCAAAACAATAAGATCTAGCTTTAAAACACACACACACACACACACACACACACACACTTTTACCATTAACTGTATAATCTTGGGTGTGCATATATAGTTAACCTCCTTGTACCTTTGTGTCTTCATCTTTTAAAAATGTTGATACCACTTTTATAGCTGATATAAGAGTTAAATGAAGTAATATTAGTAAAGCATAGTGTCTGGCATGGTAAGCACTCACTTAAATGTAGCATCATCTTCACATTATTTATGCAATATTTTATGTCAGAGGAAAAGCTTTGCAGTTTAAAGTGCTATAAAATATCTAGAATTTTCATTATTGTTATCCATATCCAAACCGCTGGAACCAACTAATAAAAGAAAAAACAGCCAAAGACAGTTGTCATAAACAACCTTTCTCTAAATACAGTTTCTTTTATTTATCTTTTGCATTCCTAGCTTCCTTCTATATACCATAAATTCTACAGTGAAGCAGTCATGGAAATGCAAGCTATGTATTTGCTATTGCCAAGAAAGGTGAGGCTTGGGGGTTTCCCACTAAAATGCATTAAAATTGTCATGCTCTTCCTCCCTCCTGTCCAATCAGCAACTGTTCATCTGTAACTGCCAGGGAAGGCCAGTTTAAATTCAAGCAGCTCGCTGTGTTTTAGTTTTAGAAGACTTTCTTCTAATACTCCTAGACCACAGTGGTATTTTTGGGTCTACTATCTGCTCAACAGGATATTAGGAGGTACAGATAGAACATGAGAACTATAGAGAATAACAAAAGGAAAGAAGAAACAAACTCAAAAAGTCAGACCACTGATGCATGTGTTGAATGAGCCAGTATATATTCAGTCATTGATATAATTAACTTATTGCATTATTGTTCCATATACACAGTTCTAGATATCAACACTAGAAGAGTCTTCAGAGATTATTCAGCGTAGCACTGTTATCATTTTAAGAACAGGGAGGGAAAGGAGCTTATCATAATCACAGGCAAACTGCCTTCCCCTCACCTCTTTCACTTAATCCAATATGTATTTTGGCTACCACATCAACCTAGTTGCTTTTCTCCAAGTGCAGCTAACACTCTGCCTCTGAAGCCTGTCATGTGGGTACAATTTCTCCCCTGTCAAAAATCATACCTATTCCAATATAGTGTACCAAAAAGAGGAGTGGACTGAGACTAAGTCAGAAGCTTGGCTCCATCATTTCCCAGCCAAATTCCTATCCATGTCTATCTAGCTCTATTAGACAGCTTATTTCCCCCCCCCAAAAAAAAAACCTGATAACCACTCATTTAATAAAACCCAAGAACTTACTAAGCCTCTCAAATAATTTAGGTCCTCTGAGAGATAAAAGGGTACATAAGGTATGGCCCTCTGTCCTCTCAAAAATTAACTGATATAGGAAAACAGAACGTTGTAGAGTCTGATAGGGGAAAAACTAGCCTGTAGTCACGGCATCTAGGTCTTGATCTCAACTCTGCCACAGAATCAGTGGGATCTGATTTAGTACTTTACCTTACTAGGCCTCAACTTTCTTCCTGTGTAAAGTGAGCAGAGATTAAAGTCAGTGATTTATAAGAGCCTCCTCAGCTTTGATATTCTGTGGAAAATAACTTCAGTACCAGCCTGTTCAAGAGGCAAGCCAAGAGGGTGCCTAATGTAACCAGAATAAGCTGCTGGATTCAATGGAAGCTGCTCTGTGACCACTAGATCCAATGGAAACTCAAAAGGGGGTGGGAAAGTTAAAGCCAGATGATGAATCCGAATCCATCTGCTGCCAGGAGAGCATGGCTCATGACAGGGACACTTCTCATTTACAGGAAGCTTTGCACAAACCCTCCATTCAGGTCCCAAGGTCCCTTTTCACACAAAGAAGCCTCGTGACCCAGAAAAGGAGAGGTATCAGTCAGAAGTCTGGCCACAGAAACAACGGACAAAGCCAGTGTGGGGCAGAGCCCATCTCACCAGAACTGGGGCCACAATTTGGTCTAAACTTGCCTGAGAAGTTAAAGGAAGCAATAAGCTCCAAGACAGCCACGTCATAATATGTAATGAATCCAATGATTTTTTTAAGCCAGAAACAGGGGTTTAGCTTTGTAGGACTTATTTACAAATTTCAAAAAATTCCAGTACATTGTTTCTATAAACATTGGAAATAAGGTTTTGCTTCTAGTCAGATTTGCTTTTAACCCCAACCCAATTATTTATCTTAACAAGATCCTGAGTCTTAATGTCCTCATTTACTATGATGTAAATTAAGAATTCCTACCTTATGCGGTTAGCCTGAGAATTAGCCTACCTGTTCCTCTATCACCCAGTATTTCCTAACTCGATTATTCTTCTCCCTTTATATATAAAGTACCAGATGAATACTAATTCATCTTCCGGCACATTTATATACATTTTTACACATCTACTTCTGCCATGAAATTTTGGACAGCTTTGAGAACAAGGACAGAATTTTAATTCATATTTAAAACCCCCTTAAACAACACCTGGCACATAGCATGGGTCATAGAAATTGGGTGAGGGTACCTATCATATGCCCAAGCCAATGCTAGGTGCTATACATGAAACAAAATAATGATCACAATTACATTGAATAAAGTAATAAAAACCATAACAACAACGTTTTCTGTATCAGGCACAATTCTAAGCCCTTTAAAACTTTTTCTCCTTCAATTATCACACCAGTTAAGTAGGTATTATTATAGCCACTTGGTTGATAAAAGAGACTTAACCAAGTCTATCATGGACAAATCCATTAATGAGGAGGAAGGAAGGAAGAAGGAAGAAGGAAGGGAAAGAGGAAATGAGGGAGGCAGGCAGGCAGGTGAGAGATATTCATGGTTTCCTAGAGCTAGGTGGAAGGGAAGGCAGAATTAAGTGACTGGTAATAGGTGCAAGGTTTCTAGAAGTGATTTAAAAAAAAAAACCCACAAAATTAAATGGTGATATTTGTAAAAGCCTGTAAATATGTTACCACTTACCTATATCTTACAAGGATAGAGGTAGACTTTATGATACATGAATTTTAGCTCAAAAGATTTTTAAAAAATCTTCTCAAGATCAGAGAGCTAGAAAGTGGCAGACTCAGAACTCTGACATTTAAAATGTATGCTTTTCATGGCTGGGGGTGTAGCTCAAGTGGTAGAGCATTTGCCTAGCAATCTAAAGGAATTGGGTTCAATCCCAAGTAAAACAAACACACACATCCATAGGCAAAGTTTTTTGCTTCTTTTGGTATATTGTGGGGATTTAATTCAGGGTCTAAGGGCTGTCCCTGAGCTTTTTTTTCTCAAGGCTAGCATTCTACCACTCTGAACCACAGTGCTACTTCCACTTTTCCTGGAAGTAAGTGTCTCACAGACTTTCCTGCCTGGGCTGGCTTTGAACTTCAATCCTCAACTCTCATCCTCCTCAGTAGTAAAAAGTAGAGGTGTGAGCCTGGAGCCTCCAGTGCCCAGGAGGCACAAAGCTTTTAACCACTATTTTATAGTGTTCTGAGGCATTCACAAATCTATAATATTATCTGATTATGAATACTTACAGGGCCGGGAGTTTGGCCTAGTGGTAGAGTGCTTGCCTAGCATACATGAATACCCAGGTTTGATTCCTCAGTACCACATACATAGAAAAAAGCCGGAAGTGGTGCTGAGGCTCAAGTGGTAGAATTCTAGTCTAGAGAAAGTCCAAGGACAGTGCTCAGGCTCTGAGTTCAAGCCCAGAGCTGGCAAAAAAAAAAAAAATACAGATTGGTCAGATCATGACTGACCAAAAAATAAAAACTAAACTCAGACTATATAGGCATTAGATTTAGTACTTTGTGAACTCTACCACTTAGTAACTTGGCTAAGTTGTTAATCCTTTAAAAGTGGAGATTTTGGGCTGAGAGCGTGGCCTAATGGTAAGAGTGCTTGTCTAGCATGCATAAAGCCCTGGGTTCAATTCCTTGGTACCATATACATAGAAAAAAAAACCAGAAGTGGTGCTGTGGCTCAAGTGGTAGAGCTCTATTTCTGAGAAAGCCCAAGGACAGTGCTCAGGCCCTGAGTTCAAGCCCCAGGACTGGCAAAAAAAAAATACAGATTGTGAAGCCTGTTGAAATTTCATTAGGCAGCAGGAGGGGTAAGACAGAGCAATAGAGGGGATGAGCTTGATTTATGTACATTGTACACATGTGTAGAAATGTCACAGTTAGTATATACTAATTTAAAAAATAGAACTAAGTGGCACTATTCTCTCAAGAGTTGTTATGGAAATCAAAGTACATAAAAGCATCTGGCTTAATCCATTTACCTTTAGGGAAAATATAAGACTGCATCTGATGCTCAGTTAATGAAAAGCTATGTAGTCTCCAATTAAAATCAACATAATATAGGAAATGTGTCATTCATAATACGGTCAATTACAGCAGTAGAAAATCTGGAATCATTCCATTCAACTAAATCACAACTTAATATAAAAAGGCAATGGATGGGCCAGAAGTTTGGCCTACTGGTAGAGTGCTTGCCTAGACCCAGGTTTAATTCCTTGGTACCATATACATAGGAAAAGCAAGAAGTGGTACTGTGGCTCAAGTGGTAGAGCTCTAGCTTTAAGAAAGCTCAAGGACAGTACCCAGGCCCTGAATTCAGGCCCCAGGACTGGCAAATAAACAAACAAACGAATGAATGAATGAATGAATGAATGGCAATGGAGTAGAGGGAGAAGAACGGGGAGTCACAGTGACTCCACTTTTTGACTGTGTGCCTTAGAAGGAGTAAGGGCACCTCACGGTGTTGAGAGGGAAGGAGAGAGGGAGGCAGGCAGAGAGGGAGGAAACCACATAAAACTATGGTATTATTTACACAAGGTATTTTTCACAAGGTATATTCCTGTTCCTTCTCTTCCAAGTTGTTTCCTAATGGAGAAAATATAGTACATACAAAGGCCAAGTTGTATTTAAAGCCTTCAGTACTTTATATTTCTGGGCCAGGTCTTCTGTACACAATACTAAGAAACATCTGTCACATGCCTATTTAAGGAGGTGTGGCTTGCTATTATTTTTCTATTTCTTTGGTACAAACCACAAAGGAGGACCAGCCAATTGAAATGTTCACATACCAGTAAACTTAATGTCTTTGTGAAGCTTGCCTATAAAAGAGAACCTGGCAAGTTTAAATTCCAACTCTAATGTTTTCAAGAGTTGAATTTTTCTTTCTCCTCACCCAGTTATACACAGATCTTCAAATGTCTTCAAAAGGCAAAACAGAGATTACAGGTCATCTTGAAAGTCACCTGATGAAAACAGAACTTATTTCATCCTTTTTACTACATTTCTCTGAGAAAATTAGCTGTTTCTTTTGTAACAGGTTCAGCAAAAGTTCTCCTGTGTTCACTCTAGCAACAAGGTCTGTGCCTTCAATAAACTTTAACTTATAGAACACAAAGCAGTTGCAAGGGAGAATGTATTGTTTTCCTCCCAGGAAGAACCATGATTAAATCAACCTTTCTTCATTCAACAGTACTTGCTAAGCAATTTTTTTTTTCTTTTGGCCAGTCGGGGGCTTGAACTCAGGGCCCAGGCTCTGTCCTTGGACATTTTTTGCTCAAGGCTAGAGCTCTACCACTTGAACCTCAGCACCATTTCCAGCTTTTTTTTCTATGTATGTGGTACCAAGGAATCAAACCCAGGGCTTTGTGTATGCTGGGCAAGCACTCTACCACTAGGCCAAACTCTTGGCCTGCCTAAGCAACTCTTTAAATATCAAAAACCTTGTTTTAGGATCAATACAGATAGACTTATCAGACACTATTCAGCCACTACTGAGCTTACAGTGCAGAGGAGATGACAGATATCAAAATAGACTAGTTAGGTACCAGAGGCCCATGCCTTTAATCCTAACTATGAGGAAGAAGCTGAAATCCAGAGGACTAATATTAAAGGCCAACACAATTAGAAAAGTCCATGAGACTCCATCTCTAAAATAGAGAAAGTAAACAAAATAGTAAGGCTGGAGGCAAGGTTGAAGTGGTAGAATGCCAGCCAAGCCAGCAAGTGCAAGATCCTAAGTTGAAAAAAAGACAAGCTAGAAAAATCAATGTTAATAAATTCTTTAATAATAAAAAAAAGACAAGCTGGGCATGGTGGCTCTCACCTGTAATCCTAGCTACTCAGGAGGCTGAGACCTGAGGATCATGGTCCAAAGCAAGCCCAGGCGCTAAAGTCCATAAAACTCTTATCTCCAATTAACCGCCAGAAAACTAGAAGTGGCACTGAGGTTCAAGGGGTAGGGAGGTAGCCTTGAGCTGAAAAGCTCAAAACCAGAGCCCAGGCCCAGAGTTCAAGCCCCAAGCTCAAAACCAGAGCCCAGGCCCAGAGTTCAAGCCCCAAGATCCACCAAATTTTGAGCTCTTCAGCTCAAGGCTACTGCCCTATGCCTGGGACTGGGTGTTGTCCCTGAGCTCTCCTCCAGGATACCACCTTACTCCTTGAGCCACAGCCCCATTTCCCCTTTTCTAGTGATTAACTGGAGATAAAGAGTCTCACAGTCTTTATTGCCTGGGTTGGCTTTGAACCATGATCCTCAGATCTCAGCTCCTGAGTAGCGAGGATTACAGACGTGAACTACCACGCCTGGCTAAAAAAAAAATTTTTTTTAACCTTTTCTCAATGGTGCTGGGAATTTTGCACCTGCTAGGCAAGCACTATACACTGAACCACACCTCTAGCCTTTTTTGATGCTGGCCATTTTTCAGATAGGGTCTCACTTCCTGCCTAGGCACAATCCACCTTTTTAAGTATGACTGGGATGACAGGGACAAACAACTATACTCAATTTCTGCCACCGATGGAATCTCATGGACTTTTCTGTCCAGGCTAGCCTGGAAACAAAATCTTTCCAACCATATCCATCCAGATAGCTAGAATTAAAGTGTGATCCACTTACTCATAAGTTGTTAATTTATTATCTTAGGATTCTAAACCAATTTCCAATTGTCCTGTGTTACCCAACTACATCCTAGAGACATTTCTGTTTTTTCATATGAGTACCTGCCAAGTGAGGGTGCTGGAGACTACAAGAAGGCTGGGGGAGAGGGGTGGGGGAAGGAACCTTTTCAAGGTTCAGTTTTCTTCTGAGCAGCAAGTAGGTCCATGTGCGGAGGGCTCTAGGATTTCCAGGCAGTGACTCGTTAAGGTCTAAGGCAAGCATTCACCAGCTAGTTTCTTCTGTATCATAGTAACAAGTAGCATATTACTACATTAGTCACACACTGTTCAGGGATCTGAAGCTCAGCTCCTTGTTCAAGGAGCTTAGTTCTTTTTCTGATCAGCCCTGAGGATAGTTGCCATTTTCTATCGTTACTACCTCTATCATACCTTAGGGTTCTCTAACATCCCTTCAAATAGCCGGTCATCTTTTACTTAGCTCTTCTTTTTTATTATCCTTTTTATTGTTGGGGTAATGTTTAGAGGGGTTACAATTACATTTATCAGGTGCATTGATCTCCTCATATTTTTGTCCCACTTTCCCTCTCCCTCCCCTTCTCAATACTTAGTTAATTCTTTATATTAAATTTAATCTGTTTAAAATGCCAATGTGAGTTTTGTCTTGTCATCTAGATCAGGACAGCTACAAATAGCATAAATGCTATAATAGTGTCCATGGATCCCAGTCACCTATTTTATAAACTAGAATTCCAAAGCTTGGAAATTAACTGCTCAAAGTCATACAGAAACTAGTTAACAGTCTTCTTAATGTCAACGAACAATAAACATGAAACTTGCCTCAATTCTCATCCATACTAATTCCATATTCCTAAACTGGGTAGTTTCTTGGGTAGAAGGTCTTATATAGCCATTTCTATTTCATTACCTGAAATGAGTCAGTTTAGTTGGTTTAGATCATCTTGGTTTAGTCTGAGTACATCAATATTTGCTAGAAATTCATCCATTTCTCCAGATTCTCAAATCAGTTAGCATAAAGGTTTGAGAAGTATTCCCTTATTATGTTCTGGATCTTGGTAGTTTTTGTAGTGATATGTCCCTTCTCATCTCTGATTTTATTTGGGTGTGTTCTCTTCTTCTTCTTGTAAGACTTGCCAACCTGCTAACATGTGCACGCGCGTGCGCGCACGCGCGCACACACACACACACACACACACACAACCTACCTTACTTTTCAGGAACTATGTGGTGACCTGTTTCATTATTTAAGCCTAATCCTTAAGTGAGTAGAGTCTTTGACATTCCATGACCTTGGTGGGCCACTTAGGTCACTGAAAAGCTTAAAACACCATCTTCTCTCTCAGACACATGATGATCATATCCACTTTATGTTCCCTTTATAGTACCCCAGGACTTGTGGCTAGCGGTTTCCATCACTGAGCATGGATGGCTCCTACCTATTCTTGGTACCTGGGAGGTGAAGATTAGAAGAATTATAGTTCAAGGCCAGCCCAAGCAAAAAGTTAAGAGCTAGTCACTAGTGATTTATGCTGGTTGGAATCCTACCTACTCAGGAAATTGAGAGTGAAGAACCTCAGTTTCGATCCAGCCCTGGCAGACAAATCCAAGAGACTCTTATCTCCAATTAACCAGCAAAAACTGTAAATAGAGGCATGGCTCAATGGTAGAAAGCCAGCCATGTACAAAAAAGCTAGGTTGAGTATCTACGGTTCACATCCCAGTATCGCCACACAAAAAAAAAAAAGTTAGGGAGACCGCATCCCCAATCTCAATCAGTAAGCTGTGTGTGGTGATATCTATCATCCCAGCTACAAAACCTAAAAAAGAAGACTGCAGTCCAAGCTAGTTGAGGCAAAAACCTGAAAAATAACTAAAGCATCTAAAGCATGTCCAGTGCCTGTGTCTGATGCCTGTAATTCCAGCTTCTCAGGAGGCTGAAATCTGATCATGGTTTAAAGCTAGACAGAGCAGGAAAGTCTATGAGACCCTAACTCCTGTTGGCTGCAACTAGAAAAGGCAGCCAACAGGAAAACACAAGACATATGGAATACTTGGACAATAGATGCAGGCATCAAAAATTTTTAATAACTTCTTTTAAGTATAGAAACTAGGCACCAGGGGCTCACACCTGTAATCCTAGCCATGCAGGAGGCTAAGATCTGAAGACCAAGGTTCAAAGCCAGCCTAGGCTGGCAAGTCCATGGAAAGTCCATGAGACTCTTATCTCCAGTTAACCACAAAAAAGGCAGAAGGGGAGCTGGGCTCAAGTAGAGCACTAGCCTTAGCGAGGGGGGGGAGGGAGGCAAAGGACAGTGTTCAGCCTCCCAGTTCAAACTTCAGGACCAGCACCATTAGAAGAAGAAGGAAGGAGGAACGAAGAACGAGGAGGAAGGGGAGAAGAAGAAGGAGAAGGAAGGAGAAGGAAAAGAAGGAAGAAGGAAAAGAAGGAAAGAGAAGAAGGAAAGAGAAGGAAAAGAAGAAGAAGAGGAGAAGGAGAAGGAGTAGGAGGAGGAGAGGGGGGGAGAAAGAAAGAAACAAACAAACAAACATCAATTGGAACAAGGTCATCAGGGCCCCAGGCAAGAATTCAAATAGTAAAAATGTATGTTGTTAGACCTCCATTACACAATTTTATCACCTCTGCCACCCCAGCAGATTCATGGTAAAATACTGTCTAGTCAGGATACCACATCACAAATGAATTCCAATAAACAGATGTACTTTCTCCCTGCAGTTTCTCACTCCTATAAACCATCAGGAACTGGAGAAAGCTTTTGTTCTCCATCTGAACTGCCTGTAGGTCCTTGCTGGTAAAGGGAAATTAGGTTTGAGAAGCAGATGGCTTGTCACAGAGCCTAAATGGGAAGCAATTCACTAAAACCCAACATTTCACCTCTTTGAGGTGATAATAGTGTCTAGCATAACAACCCTCCAAATAGAGGCACCCAAAGCACTGGATTTTTTAGTTTGGGTTTGTTGTCCGGTTTTTTTTTTTTTGGGGGGGGTGAGGGGTTGTTTGTTTTTTAGTGCCTGTTCTGGAGCTTAAACTCAGGGCCTTGGCCCTGTTCTTAAGCCAAGGCTAGAGTTCTACCACTGCAGCCACCGCTCCACTTCCAGCTTTTTGGTAATTAATTGGAGTTAAGAGCCTCATGGGGGAGGGAAATGGGAACAAAAACATGAGAAGGGGTATCAATGTATAAGTAATGCACCTGCTATCTGGCGAATATAACTGTAACCCCTCTATACATTACAATTAAAAAAAAAGAGTCATGGATTTTTCCGACTGGGCTGGCTTTGAACTGCAGGCCTAGAACTCAGCCTCCTGAGTAGGGTTAAAGGCATGAGCCACCAGTATCTGGCTCAAAGCACTTTTTTTTTTTTTTGCCAGTCCTGGGCTTGAGCTCAGGGCCTGAGCACTGTCCTTGGACTTTCTCAAGGCTAGAGCTCTACCACTTGAGCCTCACCACCACTTCCGGCTTTTTTCTATGTATGTGGTACCGAGGAATCGAACCCCGGTCTTCGTGCATGCTAGGCAAGCACTTTAACCACTAGGCCAAACTCCCGGCCCTCAAAGCACTTTTTAAGAGAGGCAGATGCTGGTTCCTTGGTATCACATAAACAACAAATAAATAAGAGGTCAATGACAAGTCTCAGTCTAGCTTCAGCTACATTCATTCACAGTAACACAAATTCACACTAATATTTGAAATTTTCCTGAAAATAAGCATCAGTTTTTCCAGCAATTGCTATGGAGATATGAACATGGAAAGAAAAAATACTATCAAAATAAGATCCTCAATATAATAAGAAGAGTCAGGACCTTACAGGCAAAGTAAAAGCCTAGAAATTAAACTAGAACAAATGTTTAATCAGTGTTTGCTCAATTGAGCTGCAGAGAAGGAGCATTCTTTTAGTATGCCTGTGGTCATCAAAACTGACTTAAGCAGCTTTCCCTATTTTATCTCATTTAATCACCAAAACAATTCAGAATGGGTGTTACATATAAGAAGAGAACTTCAAAAAATTTACAACTTGTTCAGTTCAGTTAAGGGACAAAAGGTAATTTGTTCAAGATAACAGCAAGTAACCAACTAAGCAAAAAAACAATGATAAAATGCCATATCTCTTATTTGTTTACTGTTTTAAAGTTTTTCAGAGTACTGCACAAAAAGGGGACATGTGCACTAGGCCAGGAATTAGAATACCTGAGTTCTAGTTTTGACTATGTATTTCAAATTGAAACTAAGTCTCTTCCCTTTGGGGATCTTAATTACTTCACCTAATCCAACACTGGTTCAGTCAACTTAATAAATTGACCCTAGGTGTTATGTACCACCATAATCCTAGCACTGGAACTCTGAGGAAGGAGGTTCCAAGTTCAAGGCCAACCAGGTTTTATTCCACCTCAAAAAGCAAGGGCTGGGCACGTAACTCAGTGATACAGTGCCAACATAGCATCTGTAAACCCCTGGGTTTGATCCCAGTACTGATGGGGGGACTGGGGGAAAAACAATGATTTAAATGATCTGAAATACCCCAGGTGTCAAGATACAGAGCTCTTGCTGCCAGGGTCTGTATGCATCTTCTAGCTATATCTCAAGATTAACAGCTTACCTCCACCTGTCCAATAGCAATTTCTAAGCCAGAAGCATCTTTTTCAGCATAGCTTACCACCTGTACTAGATGCATCATTAAGTGTAAAGCTGATATCATACGCTGCTAGAAGGCTGATAATACAAATGTTACCTGGAGATGAATAAATCATTCCAGTTGTGTTAGGTTGCAACTGTAAGGGCAGCATCTGTGGTTCTGAAAAACAGATGGTCTTATAAGGATAGAGGACTTGGCTCCTATCTGATTTTCCTAAAGCAAGCAGGTTTAAACCAGCAGGAAGTCTGGCTGTGAAGTGACTGAGCTGGTATCCAGTGATGAGGCAAGATGATAGAAATGCACATGAAGGTTTTTTTTTTCATAATAAATGAACTTATCAGGTGTTCCAATTACCAGAATCCCAAGCTCTTATTTTTATACATACCCATCAATTTCTAAGTAGTTTTCTTTTTTTTCTACTACTTCTTTTCCTGATTACAAGAGTAAGCTCAGGGTGATCACCTAATACAACACTGGCACAAAACAAGAACTTGAAGATCTACTGATTAACAAATTTGAAAAACAAAACCAAAATAAACTTGTTTGACACCTAGCTCACTACCAACAGACATACAGTAAATGTATTTAATGAGTAAAGTAATATGTCAAGCACACGTTTAGGTGTTTTATATATTCTCTCATTTAATTCTCAAAACAGCATTTATAGGCCGGGTCCGGGCCGGGAGGGCAGGCATGGCGGGGCAGCAGAGCCTGTGAAAGCCGGGTGGCAGCAGGAATAATGGCCCGGGAAGAAGGAATCAGGGGCTTCCAGGACCGGAAGGGAGGGGGTGGTGTGTCTCCCAGTCTTCCCCAGTGCATGCCCAGTTGGACCTCGCTTTCAGAAAAGAAAAAGGGAAAGTGAGGGGAGAAGGGGGTAGAACCTTAGTCTCGGGGAATAGAATCTACACTATTGCTGTATTTTGTTTTCCTTAAATAATCACTGTCGCGCAGAACCTTATCTTCAGATATTTGCAAAATAGATCTCAGATCCAAGTGTGGCTCTATGAGCAAGTGAATATGCGGATAGAAGGCTGCATCATTGGTTTTGATGAATACATGAACCTTGTGTTAGATGATGCAGAAGAAATTCATTCTAAAACAAAGTCAAGGAAACAACTGGGTCAGATCATGCTAAAAGGAGATAATATTACTCTACTACAAAGTGTCTCCAACTAGAAATGACCAGTGAAGTGAGAAGTTATTAAGAATCTTATACAGTTTGTTGTTTTTTTTTTAAGTGTTCTTTGCTGGGAATCTAAGAAAACATCCGTTCATATTGTATAATGAGCCCTGTTGTTAAGATGTAGTGTGCACAATTCTGATGACTTTGTGTTATCAGGTGACAATAAATGCCTTGGGATTCTTTTTTTATTTAAAAAAAAAAAAAAAGACAGCATTTATTTATTTATTTATTGAACTTGGCCTGGATCTTGTCCCAGAGCTCTTCAGCTCAAGGCTACAGCCCTAACCTTGAGCTAAGCCCCACTTCCCATTTCCTCAGGTTAACTGGAGATAAGAGTCTCAGGTTCTTTTGTGCCCGGGATTGGCTTTGAACCTTGATCCTCAGATCTCAGCCTCCTAAGTAACTAGGATTACAGGGGTGAGCCACTGCACCTGGCCTGCTCTGAATTCCTTTCTAGTACATTCTCTCAGTGGCTTTCTAGTTTACCTTAAGTCATTCAAGTAGATACTCTAATAAATCTCTTCAAGGAATCTGTTCTAGATCATTTCAATATTCACTATTCTCTTATCTTTCTTTTTCTTTCTTTCTTTTTCTTTTTTTTTTTTGTGCCCAGAATGGCTTTATACCTGGTTCTTCAGATCTCAGCCTCCTGAGTAGCTAGGATTACAGGTGTGAGCCACCACACCTGGCTTGTTCTTAATTCTTCAATCTGTCTTTCCATAGACAGATTTTTTTTTTCATATAAAAAGGTGAATTTGGGCCGGGAGTTTGGCCTAGTGGTTAAAGTGCTTGCCTAGCATGCATGAAGACCCGGGTTCAATTCCTCGGTACCACATACATAGAAAAAAGCCGGAAGTGGTGCTGAGGCTCAAGTGGTAGAGTTCTAGCCTTGAGAAAGTCCAAGGACAGTGCTCAGGCCCTGAGCTCAAGCCCAGGACTGGCAAAAAAAAAAAAAAAAAAAAAAAAAAAAAAAAAAAAAAGGTGAATTTATTGGGGAAGTAGATGGTGAATTGACTGGCCAGGGACACAGTGCAGACTCGGGAGCTGACACTGTGACCCCTAGCAGCTCTCACGCTGTTTTTTTTTTTTTTATTTTATTAAAGAATTTATTAACATTGATTTTTACATCATATTTTAAATGATATGTTTAACAAATAAGTATTCAAGAAGGGAATCTCTACATACTATCACAGGCACTTAATTTTTAGAACATAATCAAAATTAGGCTAAGGGTTTGTATATCATAGACATGTACTAATCAATGTAATAAATCATTATCATAGACAGATGTGGTACTGAGGAATTGAGCCCATGGCCTCATGCATGGTAGGCAAGGATTCTGCCATTAAGTCACATTTCCAGGCCATCGGCAATTTTTTTAGTCTTGAGAATATATCCAAAGAAGTCTAAGTCAGCATACAATGGAGATTCTTGTATATCCATGTTTATAGCATTCCTATTCATAATAATGGTGCTATTAAACCAGCCTAGAAACTCATCAGCTGATGGATGCAGAAAATATAGTATACAATGGAGTATTATTCAGTCATAAAAAGTGTATGACATTACATCATTTGCAAGAAAAAGGATGGAAGAGATAATTACATAGAGCTAAACAGTCAATATCACAAACTAGACTGATACAGTAACTACAGAAAACACTATGGAGGATACTAAAAAAATTAATAAGACTTTCAATAGAAACCAGCAATTCTACTTCTGGATACGCACACATAAGAGCTAAAGACAGAATTTCCAAGAGCTAATAATACTCATGTTCATTACAGTTTTTCACAATAGCAATAGAAGCTAGCCAGTGTCCACCAGTGGATGGAGAAAAAATAAGAAGCTGTGGCATATTCATTCATACAATGGGATATTGTTTAGCCTTTAAAGGAAATCCTGTTACACACTACTGCAACATAGATGAACCTTGAAGATACTATGCTAAACAAAATAAGCCATTTACAGAAAGGCATACAATATATGATTCTACTTGGATGAGGACCCCAAAATAGTGAAAGTCACAGAAACGGAAAGTAAAACAGAATGCCAGGAAGTGAGAAGAAAGGGAAATGGCGAGTTAGAGTTTCACTTTTACAAGAAGAAAAAGTTCTACAGACCAGTTACACAACAATGTTAACTATTTTTAAGTACACAGTTGAGTAGCGTTAAGGTGAATTTTAGGTTATTTTTTAATGACAACTTATAAATAATTTGGGTATGCATGGTAATGTGACCAAAGGTGAAAATCCCAATGATGTTAGTTAACATTTGCTAAGAGCTTTCTTTTTTTTTTTTTTTTTTTTTGCCAGTCCTGGGCTTGAGCTCAGGGCCTGAGCCCTGTCCTTGGACTTTCTCAAGGCTAGAGCTCTACCACTTGAGCCTCAGCACCACTTCTGGCTTTTTTCTATGTATGTGGTACCAAGGAATCGAACCCGGGTCTTCATGCATGCTAGGCAAACACTCTACCACTAGGCCAAACTCCCGGCCCCTTGCTAAGAGCTTTCTATGATAAAGCACCTTATCCCAACCTACTGGAACCAGCATCCCATAATCTCTCTCTCTTTTCTGTGGGTCTGGAGGTTGAATTCTTGACCTGGGCGCTCTGGAAGCTCTTCAGCTCAAGGCTACTACCCTACCCCTAGGCCTGGGTGTTGTCTCTGAGCTCTAGAAAAAGATGCAAGGTATATTCAATACACCATATCAGAAACACTGTAGAAACAGAGGATATTCTTACTGAAAGCATACAACCAAATTTAGTTTGCTCTGCAGAATCTCCCTTTGGAAGCATGCCCTAAACCAAGTCATAAAAGTACAAACTAGGCTAGGTATATAATGACTCATATCTATAATCTTAGTTTCTTAGGAGGCTGAGATCAGGAGAATCACAGTTCAAAGCCAGCCTAGGCAAAAAGTTCATGAGACCCTATTTCAATGAAAAACTAGACATAATAGCACACACCTTGGGCCCGGGAGTTTGGCCTAGTGGTAGAGTGCTTGCCTAGCATGCACGAAGACATAGGTTCGATTCCTTGGTACCACATACATAGAAAAAAGCCAGAAGTGGTGCTGAGGCTCAAGAGGTAGAGCTCTAGCCTTGAGAAAGTTCAAGGACAGGGCTCAGGCCCTGAGCTCAAGCCCGGGACCAGCAAAAAAAAAAAAAAAATAGCACATACCTGTCATCCCAGCAATGTGGAAATTATGAATTAGACTGTCATCCAGGCTGACATGCCTACTAATACCCCAACCCGCAGAAGCAAAACGTTGCCTCCAATACTGCCAGGAGTAAGTGCCACCAGCTTCGTTGTTGGCACCTTGCATCTCTGAATAGTTCATATACTTTCTCTTTAGCCCTGCAGAAACAAACATCACCCTTTATATGCCATCCCACACACATTGGATGCCAGAACTTCTCCATTTTTAATACAATACAAACCACCTGGTTCTATTTAAGTCTCTGTGTGTGTGTGGGTATGTGCACGGGTGTGTGCGTGTGTGCATTTGTAAGCAAAAAATCTGAATATACGAAGAATCTGAACATTTACAAATATGATTGAAGCAGCTGGCTGCAGTGCTCACGCCCATAATCCTAGCTACTCAGGAGGCTGAGATCTGAGAATCAAGGTTCAAAGCCAACCTGGGCACAAAAGGACCTGAGACTCTAATCTCCAATTAACTTTTAGAAAATGGGAAGTGAAGGCGGTACCGCCCTACCCTTGAGGGAAGAGCTCAGGGACAACACCCGGGCTCAGGCCTAGGGCAGTAGCCTTGAGATGAAGAGCTCAAGGACAGTGCCCAGGCTGAATTCAAGGCCCATGACCCACCAAAAACCATATATATATACATATATATATTGATATATATGATTGAAGCATACAAAATACAACATAAATATACCAGAAACCAGAAAAGCTCAAGTGGCCTTGCACTTCAAGTTTGCTATTAAAAAAATTAAAAAGCTGGAAATGGTGCTGTGGCTCAAGTGATAGAGCTCTAGCCTTGAGAAAGTCCAAGGACAGCATTCAGGCCCTGAGTTCAAGCCCCAGGACTGGCAAAAATAATAAGAATAAGAAGAAGGAGGAGGAGGAGGAGGAGGAGGAGGAGGAGGAGGAGGAGGAGGAGGAGGAGGACGACGACGACGACGACGACGACGACGACGACGACGACGACGACGACGACGACGACACAAATGTAGGATGAGAACAAATTCATTTATGGTTCACAAAAGAAAATTCAAACCTAAGCAGAACTGAATTTCTAGAAGGTATGGAAAAGAGTACGTTTTTGTATGAAAGCATGTCTAAGAAGAGGTTAAAAAAAATGTCTTCCCTGAAACTGAAACTGCTACACGACAGAATAGGAGAGACACTGGAACTCATAGGCACAGGCAAAAACTTCTTGAACAGAGTCCCAGGGTCACAACAGATTGGAGAGAGACTCAACAAATGGGACTAGCTAAAAATAAAAAGTTTCTGCACAGACATAGCTACAAAGTAGAAAGACAGCCAATCAGGAAAAGATATTTACCAAGAATACATCAGACAAATGCTTAATATCCAGTATCTACAGGGAACTCAGGAAACTAACCCCCCCAAACCCAACAAACCAATCACTAAATGGGCAAAGGAACTAAAGAGAGACTTACCAGAGGCAGAGGTAAAAATGGCAAAGAAACATATGAAAAAATGCCCATCAAACACAGTCATAAAAGAAATGCAAATAAAAACAACCCTAAGATACCACCGAACCCCAATCATAATGGCCAATATTCTGAACTCAGACAACAACAAATGCTGGTGGGGATGTAAAGAAAGAACTCTACTGCACTATTGGTGGTAATGTAAATAGTACAACTAGTGGTTATACTAGTTTGGAGGTTCCTGAAAAAACTAAAAATAGACCAGCCATACCACTCCTAGGCATCTATACTGAGCATCGTAAGCCAGGATATGACAAAGACACCTGCTCTGCCATGTTCATCGCTGCACTATTCACAATAGCCAAGTGATGGAAACAACCCAGATGCCCCACTACAGATGAATGGATACAAAAAAAAAATGTGGCATATATATATTTACAATGGAATTCTACATAGCTAACAAAGATAAAATAATGGCATTCACTGGGAAGTGGATGAAACTAAAGCAAATCATGCTGAGTGAGATAAGCCAAGATCAAAGGAACAAAAGGTACAAGATCTCCTTGATATGTGGATATTAGATCCAAACAGTACAAGAGTGATGACTCAATACTCCGGTACTCAAGCTCATTGACATGAACTTGAAAACATAAATATAACTATATAGATATATAAATCTATGATGGAATATATATTCTGTAGATATATTGATACATTATATAGATCGATATGTACCTATGACAAACTCTCAGCTTAATTTTAATTTTGTTCTAAAATTTATGTGCCAGTGATTGCATACAGTGATTCCCTTCTTGAATACTTGTTAAACATGACATTTGAAATATGATGTAAAAAAATCAATGTTAATAAAATCTTTTTTAAAAAAATGTCTTCACAAGTACCAATAGTTCATTTAGTTTATATAACAAAATCATATATAATATTTATACAGTAAAAACTAGGACATTTCTTTTATTCTAAATCAGCAATAAGGAACAATTTGGGAGGTAACTGAAGTGGGTGGGTGTAGTGTGTGCATGTACCCAATCTGGGCCTTGATCTCAGGGCCTGGGTGCTATTTCTCAGTTTTTTCACTCAAGGCTAGCACTCCACCACTTGAACCATAGATAAACACTGAGCTTTGCTGGAAACTAGTGGCTCATGCCTATAATCATAGCTACTCAGGAGGCTGAGATCTGAGGATTGTGGTTCAAAGCCAGCCCAGGCATATTAGTCCCTCAGACTCTTATCTCCAATTAACCACCAGAAAACTGGAAGTAACTGGCGTGGTTGCTCACACCTGTAATCCTAGCTACTCAGGAGGCTGAGATCTGAGGATCAAGGTTCAAAGCCAGCCCAGGCACAAAAGACCTGAGACTCTTATCTCCAGTTAGCCTCTAGAAAATGGGAAGTGGGGCTTGGCTCTAGGATAGAGTGGTAAGCATTGAGCTGAAGAGCTCAGAGACAACACCTAGGCCCAGGGCTATGGTGGTAGACTTGAGCTGAAGAGTTCAGGGACAGGGCTCAGGCTGAGTTCAAGCCCCATGACCCACCAAAAAAAAAAAAAAAAAAACTGGAAGTGGCACTTGGCTCAAAGTGGCACTAACCTAGAGCTAAAGATCTCAGGGACAGAGCCCAGGTCCAAAGCTCAAGACACACAACCAACAACAACAAAAATAAAAATAAAAAAGAGCTTTTTGGTGGCTAATTGGAGGACAGAGTCACACACTTTCCTGTCCCAGTTGGCTTCAAGCTGAGATCCTTAGATCTCAGCCATCTGAGTATTGAGGATTACACGTGAGTCACCAGCACCCAGCTGAGATAATATATATCATAACTTGGAGAAAACTGGTAACCTATTAAGGTGAAAGAGGAGATATAACCAATTACATCCACTATCTTTTAAGATTCATGAAGCTGTTAACACTTTTCTTAAATTACTCTTCCCATTCCCAGAACTGATTACTTTTTCTTTCCCTGAGTCCTACTTTACTCCAGATGTATCTGACTAATCCTAGAGAAAATCCTAAATATATTTCTTCCATGACCCCTATAATGCTTTTTTCAGTGCTAAGGAGTCAACTCAAGACCTCATAAATGATCACAAGTGATCAAACTCAAGAAAAGTGATTACCACAGAACTATACACTCAGCCTTTTTATTACACTTAATTCCATTTTCTTTTTTTTTGCCAGATCTGGGCCTTGAACTCAGGGCCTGAGTACTGTCTTTGGGCTTTTTTCCTCAAGGCTAGTGCTCTACCACTTGAGCCACAGCACCACTTCCAGCTTTTCTATGTATGTGGTACCGAGGAATTGAACCTGGGTCTCTGCGCATGCTAGGCAAGCACTCCACCACTAGGCCAAACTCCCGGCCCTCCATTTTCTTATTTACATGTCTGACTCCTCATTAATTTGACCTTCTAGATCTGTGCTTTCTGAGTAGCTATTAGCATTTATACCTATTAAAATTTCAATTTTAATTAACTGAAACTTAAAAAATGATTAAATACATCTCAGCTCAAAGGCTCACTATTCATATTTCACATACTGAAGAACTGCATATTGCTGCTGATAGTCAATTGAGCAACAGGAATACAGAACTTTTCTATCACTTCATCCGGTTCCGGTTCTATTAGATAGTGCATGAATAGATTATGTGTGGTACTGAGGAAGCAATGGAAGAGAAACTATACTTAATTCATTTCTGTGTTCCAACCCAGTATTTAAGAACTCCTCAGGAAATGTTGTTTAGGAACAACACTGGAAAACAGGACCAGTTCACACACTACTAGAACCTTTTTGGTAAATTTATGTCCTTCACAGGCTGGAATCAGTGTAATGATGAACATTTCCATAAGGCCTTGGGAAAAGGCAGAAAGCACAATTCTAGTAAAAGGTAACCAGAAGATCTTGTTTAGCTTTCCTCGGCAAACCAAAACACTACTTAATGTGAAATTTAATTAAGGAAGAAGTTTATTTCATGCTAGCATGTAATGAAAATTACAGATGATTCTGAACATTTTTAATTTTAGAATAAAATCCCAACACTGCAAAAATAAAAACAGGAAAACACAGGTTAAAATTTGAGTTCGTGGGGCCAGGAGTTTGGCCTACTAATAGAGTGCTTGCCTAGCACGCACAACGACCCAGGTTTGATTCCTCGGTACCACATACATAGAAAAAAGCTGGAAGTGGTGCTAAGGCTCAATCGGTAGAGCTCTAGCCTTGAGAAAGTCCAAGGACAGTGCTCAGGCCCTGAGGTCAAGCCCAGGACTCGGGGAAAAAAAAAAAAATTGAGTTCCATAGCTGGGCGAGGTGGCTCACGCCTGTAATCCTAGCTACTCAGGAGGCTGAGATCTGAGGATTAAGGTTCAAAGCCAACCCAGGCACTAAAGACCATGAGACTCTTATCACCAATTAACCACTAGAAAATGGGAAGTGGTGCTGTGGCTCAAGGGGCAGGGTGGTAGCCCTGAGCTGAAGAGCTCAGGGACAGTGCCCAAGCCCAGAGTTCAAGCCCTACAACTGACTAAAAAAAAAAAAATGAGGTTCATGGGCTGGGAGTTTGGCCTAGTGACAGAGTGCTTGCTTGCCTAGCATGCACAAAGCCCTGGGTTCAATTCCTTGGTATCACAGACACAGAAAAAGACAGAAGTGGTGCTATGGCCGGGTGCTAGCCTTGAGAAAACTCAAGGACAGTGCTCAGGCTCTTAATTCAAGCCCCCAGGACTGGCCAAAAAAAGTGGTGAAACAGGGTCTGTGTGTTGCAAATTGTTTTAAATATAGCCTTGATCCTCAAGGCTAAACCACTATTATTTAATTATACAGCACAACTACAGAAACAACTATTAAAAGTCAGTTCTATAAAACTAAAGCTTTCACAGCAGTTCTTTATTCAACAGCCATTTTAAACTTAAAGCAGAAACTGCCCATTTTTCTGTTTTCTACTGCAAACAATTTTAGGAAAGTATTTCAGCCAGATGAGCACATCTGTGCTCTACACAACAAGTGTAAACAATTTAACAAAACATTCCCTACTCTTTATTGGGGAAAATTCTAACATGGCAACATCAGGTTGCAAATTGACATTTTTAAATTAGTTCATTTATAAAAATATGAACATGCCAATTTTAAATCCCATCTGGTTGCATGGTACAGCTGCCCTGAATGAATCTCTGTTTATCAGGCACATGGCAAAGGCATTCAGAACTGCCACATGCTATCATTAGGAACAATAGCCAAAAATACAATACTGGGGAAGTTCTTGCACAAGAGGACTGTTTTAATCTGTTCTAGATGAGAAGGAAGATGCAGAGAAAATGGAAAGAAGAAATTCATATTTTTAAATATACAACTCAGTTTTACTTCTTCTCTGAAAATACAGTGAACTACTACCTAACAAGCACAAAGCCCTGAATTCAAATTTCAGTACAGTACCTCCCCCTCAAAAAAAAAGGAACGAACATATTTGGTTGCATATTCCCTTAGCTTAGAATTTTGCTCACCCACTTTGCCTGTACTAACAAAGTCTGAAGCAAAGGACTTGGAAGTAGACTAATGCTGAGTTTGGTTTAAAGTCTAAGACTAAGTATATAGTCCATGCCTATAATCCCATAACTCAGGAAGCTGAAACAAGAGGATCAAGAGTTCCAGGTCAGCCTGGGTTACATAGTGAGAGCCTGTCTCAAAAATAAATAGGCCAGGAGTTTGGCCTAGTGGTAGAGTGCTTGCCTAGCATGCACAAAGACCCGGGTTCGATTCCTCAGTACCACATACATTGAAAAAAGCTGGAAAAGGTGCTGAGGCTCAAATGGCAGAGTGCTAAGCCTTGAGAAAGTCCAAGGACAGTGCTCAGGCCCTGAGCCTAAGCCCAGGACTGGCATAAATCAATCAATCAATCAATCAATCAATCAATCTGAACCCGGGTGGTGGCTCAAGCCTGTAATCATAGCTATTCAAGAGGCTGAGATCTGAGGATCAAAGCCCAGCCTACGCACAAAAGGACCTGAGACTCATCTCCAATTAGCCTCTAGAAAATGGGAAGTGGGGCTTGGCTCAAGGTTAGGGTGGTAAGCATTGAGCTGAACAGCTCAGGGACAACACCCAGGTCCAGGGGTAGGGTGGTAGACTTGAGCTAAAGAGTTCAGGGACAGTGCCCAGGCCAAGTTCAAGCCCCATGACCCACTACAAAAAATAAAGTAAATAATAAATAAATAAATCTGAGCTAGAATTAAAATTCAGTGGTAGAATTTTTTTGTCTCACATGTCATAAACCCTGTGATCCTCAGCTTCATACACATACAAATATAAGTGAAATATATGTATGCTCATATATGTACATATATTAACTCCCAATTCTGGCTTTTCTAAATTGTATGAACCTGGATACATTTCTTAATCTTGAGACTTTATTTTTTTCAAATTATAAAATGAAAATACCCAACCTTGCAGAGATGTGGTAAGGATGAAATAAAGTATACATAAAATCAGTCTAGCTCTTATCAACAGTCTAACACTTTCCTTTGTATTCAATTATAATTTGTATATACTAATAATTTCACAGCAAAATTTAATGGTTAAGTGCTTGCTTTAGGGGCCAAAAGTGTAGCCTAGTGGTAGAATGCTCACCTAGCATGCATGAAGCCCTGGGTTCAATTCCTTGCTACCACACACTCTTAGAAAAATCTGAAAGCGGTGCTGTGGCTCAAGTGGCAGGGGGCTAATCTTGAACAACAAGTGTCCAAGGATAGTGCCCAGACACTGAGTTCAAGCCCCAGGGCTTTGGGGGTGGGGGGGCGGGAGGAGCTTGTTTTAAGGATTAAATGATGAATTAATTTAAATAAATAACTTAGAAAAGCACCTGGCACAGGTAGTAATAACCTATCATCATAGCATGTTCCACATGCATGAGACCAACCTCGGGCTCCTCAGTAAGAGCCTGTCTTAAAGCACAGATCAAAATTGAGAGCCAGAGATGCTTATCATAACATTACTGATAATATCATAACAAATAAAAACTGTCTATGCCAGTGCAGTGACTTGCACCTGTAATCCTAGCTACTCAGAAGGATGAGATCTGAGGACCACAGTTCAAAGCCAGTCCAGGCACTAAAGGTACTAAAGTCAGTAAGACTCTTATTTCCAATTAACCACCAAAAAACCAGAAATGACACTGTGACTCAAGGAGTAGGACAGTAGCATTGAGCTGAAGAGCTCAGGGCCACAGCCCAGGTACACAGTTCAAGTACCACAACTGACCAAAAAAAAACTAACAATAAAGTTATGATTAACCAAATGCATTTGCATACATCTGTAATTCCTGCACATGGGAAACTGAGGTAAGAGGTTTTCCAGTTCTTTGCTAGCTTGGGCTACCAAGTGAGATTCTTTCATTCAATCAATCAATCAATCAAATGAAGTTGTGATTAATCATGTCATGAAATGTAACAACCCTTTATATGTAATATACATGTATATGTTATAACCATATATGCAACCATAACCATAAATGTAACAACCATAATGTGCCAGGTACCAAATGGCTCATGCCTGTAATCCTAGCTGTTCAAGTGGCTAAGATCTGAGGCTCATGTTCTAAGCCAACTTGGACAGGGAAGTCCCTGAGATACTTTATCTCCAATTATCCACCAAAAAGCTGAAGTGAAGCTGTGGCTCAAGTGGTTAAGAGTACTGGCCCTGAGGGGCCGGGAGTTTGGCCTAGTGGTAGAATGCTTGTCTAGCATGCACCAAGACCCGGGTTCAATTCCTTGGTACCACATACCTAGAAAAAGCCAGAAGTGGTGCTGAGGCTCAAGTGGTAGAGTTCTAGTCTTGAGAAAAATCCAAGGACAGTGCTCAGGCCCTGAGCTTAAGCCCAGGACTGGCAAAAAAAAAAAAAGAGTACTGGCCTTGAGCAAAAGAGCTCAGAGACTGTGTCCCAGCCCTGTGCTCCTGCTCAGGACTGGCACAAAACAGAACAGAGTGTTAAGTAGACCAGGTACAATGATTTATACCTGTAATCTTAGCTATTCCAGAATCTATTTCAATAAATAGCTGGGCAAAATGACTTGCACCTGCCATAGGAACACAGGAGAACAAATAGGAAAACCATAGTCCTGACTAGCCTAGGCAAAAAGCAAGACCCTATTCCAGGTAGCAGGGGGAAACCAAAACAAAAAGTGGCTCACTAGTCCTGCCTATATAAGCTCGAGGCCCTGAGTAAACACCTCAATACTGCCAGGAAAAAAAAAAAAAGAAAAAAGCATTAAAACTATTATATATAAAACTATCTATTGAGTGATATTTAATTAAATAAAGTGCGAAGAAATAAACATTATTTAAAAAGCTAAAATACAGGGCCGGGAGTTTGGTCTAGTGATAGAGTGCATGCCTAGCATGCACGAAGACCCTGGTTCGATTCCTCGGTACCACATACATAGAAAAAAGCTGGAAGTGGTGGTGTGGCATAAGTGGTAAAGCTCTAGCCTTGAGAAAAAGTCTAAGGACAGTGCTTAGGCCCTGAGTTCAAGACCCACAACTAGTTAAAAAAAAAAAAAGCTAAAATACTAGGCTGGGAGTTTGGCCTAGTGATAGAGTGCTTGCCTATCATGCACGAAGACTCAGATTCAATTCCTCACTAACATACACAGAAAAAAAAAAAAAAGCTGGAAGTGGTGCTGTGGCTCAAGTGGCAGAATGCTAGCCTTCAGGAAAAAGCCTTAGGACAGTGCTCAGGCCCTGAGTTCAAGCCCCAGGACTGGCAAAAGAAAGAAGGAAAGAAAGCTAAAATACTAAAAGTTTTTAACTGGTCTCTATTCGGAGGTTTATTTACCAAATTTTCAAATTTTTCCATAATAGGCACTTTTTTCAAGAAATCACAGGACAGAGATTTAAGGAAGAAAAATAGGAATATAAAGTTCCATCACAGTTGATTGGTTAGAATCTCTTAGGTAAGAGGGATGGATATAAAAGATACATTATTTTTTTTATACAAAAGGATTATGTCAATCCTAGAGAGACTGACACAAAGGCAAGGGTGAAACACAATGGAAGAGAGCAATAAAGGAAAATCCCATCAGATTTTCCCAGGTGGTCACTTTCATTTCAGAATGTCTGCTATCAGCAAAGCCAAGTTCAATGAATGAGAGAAGAAATGAATTTGATGAGTGAAAATGGTGGCAGTAATCTAGCTAAGATCAAATGCTAAAATCTGCAGGTTTCTTGAAAACATGGACCCTGTCAACTCCCATACAGTATAATAAAGGTCCTAATTGAAAGCAGTAGCAAGAATGTTGTAATATAACCATGACATGAGAAAGGGTATCAATATTTGTGAAGTAATGTACCTTCTATCTGGTGAATATAATGTAACCCTTCTATTAATTACAATAAAAATATTCTTTTTAAAAAGAATGTGGTAATATAGTCTTCAGGGGTCAAGAGAGGCTTAGAGGAAGATGACCTATGAAAAGATGAAAATTATTAACCTAGAGAAAGGAGATCAGGATATCCTAGGAAAAAGGAACATACCAGAGAACACTAACAGCTTAACATGCTTGGGAAGTGATATTTACTTCAATGCTGCTAGAAAGCAAAGTTCAAGGCAGACAAGTGGTTATCAGGGGCCTGTTCCAGTAACAGTGAATAGCTGTCTACTGATCAGCCAAGCAGCTACACATGAGTCAGCTAAGAAGGGCACCAGCCCAAAAGGAACTCAGCCCAGCAAGAGAGGCAGTTGGGCAGCATGATGGTAAAATAACTGCTGAGTGGTTATAAAGGAGGAGCACCCACCCCGCTGCCTGGAGTCCTGAGAAGGCCTCTGAAACTGCTAAAATTGGGGAAAATAGAAAAACAGAGCTAAAGGGAGTAACATCCAAGATGGTAACAATAACCGATAGTAACTTGATCACAATCACCACTAATCAGGAAATCAGTCCTTGAAAGATTTCCAAAAAAAAGAGAATTATTCTATCACCAGACTGTATGCTCCAAGAACCTTATTTGCCTTGTCCACTGCCACATCTCCAATACCAAAAATGAGCACAAAAAAGCTACTTTATAAATATCTGAAAATACGCTGGGCATAAGCACAGTGGCTCACACCTGTAATCCTATCTATTCTGGAGGCTGAGATCTGAGGATCAAGGTTCAAAGCCAGCCCAGCACTGAGTTATTGTTTAATAGGTATTTGTTTCAAATGTGTAAATATATTTTAAAAAAACACTTTGAGGGCCGGGAGTTTGGCCTAGTGGTCAAAGTGCTTGCCTAGCATGCATGGAGACCCGGGTTCGATTCCTCGGAACCACATACATAGAAAAAAAAAAGCCGGAAGTGGTGCTGAGGCTCAAGTGGTAGAGCTCTAGCCTTGAGAAAGTCCAAGGACAGTGCTCAGGCCCTGAGCTCAAGCCCAGAACTGGCAAAAAAAAAAAAAAAAACCACTTTGAAAACTGATGGTGATGACTATACAACATGTAATATACTACATAATGCTACTGAGCTGAATGTACTTCTTTGATTAGTTTTTGCCATGTATTTTATCACAATCTTTTAAAATTATATAACACAAAAAAATCTACTTAAAATAACAATGAAAATAATTTCTAAAAAGGTAACTTTAAAGAGTAACATCAACCTTTAGAAGTCCAGTGGTAAACTGGACTAGCTCCTCCATCTCTCTTCAACTACCATTCAACCCATACTGACCTTAGTAATTTTAAATGTAATTCAAAGAAACACTGAGTATATAACCTCCTACAAGGTCATAAACAAACAAATCATGGGTGATCTTGTGTGTGTGTAGAGGGGTAGAGGGGGAGGGGGGGGAGAGAGAGGGAGAGAGAGAGAGAGAGAGAGAGAGAGAGAGAGAGAGAGAGAGAGAGAGAGAGAGAGAAAGAGAGAGAATATGAATATCTCCACTAACTTTACCTGGTTAACAATATAACAATACAACTTCCATTTAGTTGAACATCTACTATCTGTCAGGTACCGTAGTCATAGAGTTTTAAAATATTCTCTCTAGCTGAACACAGTGGCATATGCCAGCAATCCCAGCATTTATGAAACTGAAAGTAGAAAGACCATGAGCTAAAGGCCAGCTTGGCTACACAGAAAAACCTTGTACCTAAAAGCAAAACAGGACAGCCAGGCACTGGTGGCTCAAGCTTATAATCCTAAACTACAAAGAAGGCTTATATGAAAGGAATGAAGTTTGAAGGCAGCTTGAGCAGAAAGGCCCATGAGACTCCACCTCCAATAAATCAGCAATATGCTAGAATGGAGAAGTGGTTCAAGTGGTAAAGCATCAGCCATGAGCAAGAAAGCTGAACAAGGGGCTAAGACAGAACAATGGAAGGGGTAATATTGATCAAGACGTATTGAACTGTTGAACTACCTCAGAGGAAAAGGGAAAAGGAAAAAGGAGGGGGAGGGGAAGAGAAGGGGGAAGAAAGGGGGGACAGGGAGGGAGAAAAGATGAGCTGCTGCTGTTGATGCTACTTCCAGGCACCACTGGCTTATACCTGTAAATCTTGCTACTCAAGAGGAGGCCAAGATCTTAGGATCTTAGTTCAAAGCTCACCCTAGACAGGAAAGTACGTAATATTCTCCAATTTACCAGCAAGAAGCCAGAAGTAAAGCTGTGGCTCCAATCTAGTGTTAGCCTTGAGCAAAATTTTCGAAAAGCTCAAGGACAGCAACTAGGCCCCAAGTTCAAGTTCCAGTACTAGTGCACAGGTGCACGCGCACACATGCACACACTCACGCACACGCGCGCGCACACACACACACACACACACACACACACGCACACACACGCAAGCAAGCAAACACCAAACAAAAAATAGAGTCTTCTGGGGCCGGGAGTTTGGCCTAGTGGTTAAAGTGCTTGTCTAGCATGCACGAAGACCCGGGTTCGATTCCTTGGTACCACATACATAGAAAAAAGCCAGAAGTGGTGCTGAGGCTCAAGTGGTACAGCTCTAGCCTTGAGAAAGTCCAAGGACAGTGCTCAAGCCCTGAGCTCAAGCCCAGGACTGGCAAAAAAAAAAAAAAAAAATAGAGTCTTCTGGAAGGTGGGAGGAAAAGCCTGAACAAGAGGATGAGGGTGGGCTGGAGTGTGGCCTAGTGGTAGAATACTTGCCTAGTATGCATGAAGCCCTGGGTTTGAATCCTCAGTACCACATACATTAAAAAAGGCTCTATGGCTCAAAAAAGCACTATGGCTCAAATGGTACAGTGCTAGCTTTAGTGAAAAAGGAGCTGGGAACAGTGCCCAGGCCCTGAGTTCAAGCCCTAGGACTGGTGAAGAAATAAAATGAATAAATAAAAACAAAAAAGAAAATGAGGACCAGTGTTCAGGACCCCAAACTGGCACACATACAAAATATTCTCTCTAACCCAAAAGAAACAATGCTGTTTCAGAGCAACTTATCTTAAGCTAGATTTGTCTCATTAAAAAACTCTTTGAAGAAACGGTAATTGTTATTCCAGAGAACTGACTACCTTCTTCTTCAACCAGGTACCTCTAGGCTATTACCCAGGTGTAAGGCCCATGACTTGTCCTCTCCAACTCTATAGAAAGTTAGCAACTTGAAGTAACAAGATTGAGCCATTATCAAATACTATATCTGGCAGTCTCCAAGGATCAGATGAAGACACACTGAGTCACAATGGAAGAGGAACAAACAGAGTGGACCCAGGCTTTCCAGACAACAAATTTACCAAGCCAGGATATAGACACATTTGTAACAATGCTTCTTCCAGGAGGCCAAATACTCCCCTGGCAATGCCAACAATATTACTGTTGTCCAGCAATGCTTCACTGAATAATAACCTTCATTTCCTTTCCCCCTCCAAACAAGCCTAAAATTCATTTTCAACTTATAAACATTTAGCCCAATTTCTCTTCACCCCTAGAACTCCTATGTACACAGTCCAAGGCTGTATAGATTACAATCTTTTTTTTCTTCTTTCATGTATCTATCAAAACCTACCAATTTTGTTATCACCCTGTTAGGTGATAACAATGTCTATTTGTCAAAAGATTTACATTCTTTGGAGTAGAATGGCTAGCAAACAAACAACCACCACAGTGCATATCACCTCTTGAGAGGACAAAGATAGGGATCAATTACAATAGCTAACTGCCTCCAGAACAAGACATTTCTTTCATGATACTGGAACCAAAACTGAGGGAAACATCATGACATTGGAACCAAAACTGAGGGAAACATAACTGCTAACCTGAGAAAGAGAGAACAGATATTCTACAGACATTCTCCAGAATCTGTAGAAAACACTCAGGAAGGGCATCTAGAGACCTGTTATTTGAACTAAGACTAGTTCAACATCTAAAGCTAGTTAAAGGTAGGTTGCACTGCTGCAGAAAACTTGTGTTGGCCAGCATTTGGCACCACTGAAAATCACCAGTCATGTAGGTCTGGGTGTTAAGTGCATCAAGGATATGCACCATTCTCCTAGGGGCCATCATCCTACCCAAGCTATCCATTTTCCCTATGCAGAGAGAGCTACTGAAGCAAAGCAGTCAACAAATTGCAAGCTGTCCCTTTTAAGTTATAGTCTTACAGGCTACTTGTACTTCTCAACCCAATCCCCAAGAGGAGACAAACATGGAAAATCTGAAAGTCACAGTTGATAACCATGACAACAGCTATCAACTTACCATGTGCTAAACAAACAACCAGAAAAAAAAACAAAACTAAGAGGTATGCATAAGTACTTTTTTTTTTTGGGGGGGGGGGAAGAGTCATGGGGCTTGAACTCCACCTAGGCACTGTCCCTGAGGCCCTACTCCTGGGCCTGGGCATTATCCCTGAGCTCTTCAGCTCAAGGCTACAACCCCACCCTTGAGCCAAGCCCCACTTCCCGTTTTCTAGAGGTTAATTGGAGGTAAGAGTCTCAGGTCCTTTTGTGCCCCCTGCTGGCTTTGAACCTTGATCCTTAGATCTCAGCTTCCTGAGTAACTAGGATTACAGGCATGCACCATCGTGCATAGCTGACATAAGTACTTATTAAGACAATGGAAATGTGACAGTAAAAAATATTAAATGCTGGCAAGAATGAAAAGGATGAAAACATGAAAGAAAGCTGGGTATCACACATATGTCTCATTTCTGTGAGTAGGAATATAAAATAGCATAGTCACTCTACAGAGTACTTTAGCAGTTTCTTATAAAACTAAACATGAACTTGCTATAAACCCAACAAATACATTTTCAGGCATTTCTCCCTGAAAAAGAAAAACAAAAATCTGTTCATAGTAGCTTTACCTGTTGTAAGAAAAAAATATATTAAAGAAAAAAAAAAATGGTAAAGGCCGGGTGCTTGGCCTAGTGGTAGAGTGCTTGCCTAACATGCACAAAGACCAGGGTTGGATTCCTCAGTACCACATACATAGAAAAAAGCCGGAAGTGATACTGAGGCTCAAGTGGTAGAGTGATAGCCTTGAGAAAGTCCAAGGACAGTGCTCAGGCCCTGAGCCCAAGCCCAGGACTGGCAAAAAAAAAAAAAAAAAAAAAAAAGGTGAAGAGCAAAATAAAAATACATAATCTAAGGGATTTGTTTAGAGAAATCAGTCCCAAAGCTTTATGCATCATTTCAAAAAATGACAAAGCTTATAGATGACAAATAGATTGGTGGGTAGAAGGAGATGGGAAAGGGAACTGGAGAAGAAAGTGCATGCACAAATAAAGAAAAGGCAATGCAATAAAGTGAGTTCCTTTGTGGTAATGGAACAGTTCGGTATCTTATTATGACTGCAGTGCTGTACAGAACTTCACACACACACACACACACACACACACACACACACACTCATACATATAACTCACCCAAATGCCTCCATACAAAACATGGCCAGAATGAATCATATCTACCTATAGTCCACTAATCACTATTTTATACATATCAGACATCTGGTTTTAATCAATTCTACCATATTTATGATATCACCATTGAAGAAAGCTGGAAAGAGGATACACAAGACTCCATGTACTTTGTGTGGGTGTGTGGTGGAACTTCAATTCAAGATTACAGGTATGAGCCACAGTGCCCAGCAATATTTTCATTTTAAGTGCTGGAGATTGAGCCCATGCCTTATGCATGCAAAGCAGGCAGTTTATTGTCTAATATTGAGCTAAACTCTTAGCCCTTTTTTATGGGGGGAGGGAAGAGGAGAGGTTTGAACTCAGTATCTGGGCACTATCCCTGAGCTTTCTGCCACAGGGTTAGAACTCTACCACTTTAAGCCATAAGGCCACTTCAAGTAGCATTTTCTAGCGGTTAATTGGAGATAAAGAGTCTCATAGACTTTCCTACCCAGGCTGACTCGGAAACAGGATCCTCAGATCTCCACTTCCTGAAGAGCTAGGATCACAAGCATGAGCCACTAGTGTCTGGCTACACTCCTAGCCCTTCTAATGTTTATTTTTTTAGAGCTTCGATTGAGTATATAATTATCCAAATAAAATGGGTTTCTTTTAGCAGGCCCACATTTGTAATCCTAGCTACTCAGGAGGGTGAGATCTGAGGACAGCAGCCCAGGAAGGAATGTCCACAAAACTCTTACCTCCAATTAACTACTAAAAAGCCAGAAATGGAGCTTTGGTTCAAAGTTGTAGAGTGCTAGCCTTGAGCACAAAAATTCAGGGGCAGCTAGGCTCTGATGGCTCAAGCCTGTAATCCTAGCTACTACTCAGGATGCTGACATCTGGAGATTGTGGTTCTAAGCCAGCCCAGGCAGAAAAGTCCATGAGACTCTTATTTTCAATTAACCACCAGAAAATTGGAAGTGGTGCTGTGGCTCAAAGTGGTATAGCACTAGCCTTCAGCAAAAGAGCTCACAGACGGCGCCCAGGCCCAGAGTTTAAGCCCCACCACCAACAAAGGAAAAAAAGCTCAGGGACAATGCTAGGACTAGCACAAAAAAGTTTTCGTTTTTTGCCAGTCCTGGCTTGAAATCAATACCTGAGCACTGTCCTTGGGCTTTTTCAAGGCTAGAGCTCTACCACTTGAGCCACAGCACCACTTATGGCTTTTTCTATGTATTTGGTACTAAGGAATCAAATCAGTGTCTTCATGGTTGCTAGGCAAGCACTCTACCATTAGGCCAAACTCCCCCAATTTTTTTGTTTTGTTTTTTTAGTATATAATTCAACCAATGGTTCCCAAATATCAACAGTGTATCAGGGCTGGGATGTAGCTCAGTGGCAAAGTGCTTGTCTAGCAAGTACAATATTCTGGGTTCAATCTCCAGTACCAAAAAAGATGTCAAGCACATTTCATAATCAAATGCCATTCATAAAAAATATATTTATAGATGGAAGTGGCGCTATGGCTCAAGGGGTAGGGCTGTAAGCTTGAGCTGAAGAGCTCAGGGACAGCACCCCAGGCCAGAGTTCAAGCCTTATGACCCCCTCCCAAAAAATTATAAATATAAATAAAAAATAAAAATATATTTGTATAAACATCTATGCATATACACATTTATTTTTTGGTTGTATATACATATTGTTATATAGAGAGATATATATAATATAAATATATATTTTCTAGTCATTAATTGGAAATAAGAGTCTCAGGGCATTGTATTGCCCAGGCTGGCTTTGAACCATGATCCTCAGATCTCAGCCTCCTGAGTAGCTAGTATTACAGACATGAGCCATCGCATCCGGCTTATATTTATAGAATTTTAGCTAAAATTATTTTTTATTTTTATATCCTTGGCTTAACTATTTTAAAATTAAGATACTTGTTGCTAAAGTTAATATATAATTTTCTCTTATATGGCAACTATTATAATTATAACCTTACTTTATTAACAATACACTTAAGAACATGGTTAATCATATGAACAAGCCCATGGAGTGTATATAAAGATTTACAGAGGCTTATAGATACATAAACTGTATTATGCAACTATGAATGCATGTACATGTATATGCAGAGACACAGATTGATCTAGCTAGGGCAATGGTATTTCCTATCACTTTAACCTCTCTTCACTTGCTACCAGACTGCCTCTTGCCCTTAAATACTGTATAAGAGTTGACAGTTCAAAGCCAGGCATGGTGGCTCACACTTGTAATCCTAGCTACTGAGGAGGCTGAGATCTGAGGATCGCAGTTCAAAGTCCGCCCAGGCATTAAAGTCTGCGAGACAGAAGTCTTCAATTAACCACTAGAAAACCAGAAGTGGCACTGTGGCTCAAGAGATAGGGCAGAAGCCTTGAGCTGAAGAGCTCAGGGAGTGCCCAGGCCCAGAGTTCAAGCTCCACGACTGACCAAAAAAAAAAAAAAAGTTGACAGCTGAAATAGTACCAAATACAATAAACTAAATTGAGACATTATGACAGTAAGTTTAAAGAAAATTCTAGTAAACTGACATTTGCACACAGGTAGTTTATACTCACTGAGACAGAATGATATATAAAAAGAGCTTTGAGACTTCCTTAGCTAGGTAATCATATAACTTACACAAATTATCTTTCTGACCCCCAGTTTCACCACCTACAAAATAGAAAATATGATTAGAATATCTTTATTGGAGTTATTATAGAAATCAAGATAAGGGACAAGTATGTGGTCAATCATAAAGCATAGTGCACATGGTTAGTGGCTGTGTTCCATGATACATTAAAAAGATATGCTTCAACAATAAAAAAAAATTTAAAAAAAAGATATGCTTCAAAGAAATATATAGCACTGCTTTTACAAAGATCAGAATCCTCAATGTTCCAAAACAGAGAGATACACGTTATATCTTTTGGACCTGAAGCAATCTAAACTGTTTGCAAGGAAAGCTTATAAAAACAATACCACATTAAACATCAGTGATTTGTTTTAAAACCTGGAATGCAATTAAGAGTATTCCACTGTTTCACCAGGCTCTTGTGGCATCCAATTAAGTAATAACGTGAGAGAGGAGCTCTTAATTATGGAAGAAAACTTCCACAAGCAAGTGACAGGTGTGCAGGGCTCAAGCTGAGGCCAAAATGGTTGACTATAACATTAATTCCCTCTTTTCCTTTTTCCTAAAGACACTTAAGTTTGCATGCAATTAGTGGAAATGTAAACCAGACCAAATGACTGCCATATTTTAAGCTTTATTACCTTTTATCACATTAACATTCACCAATTGAGTTTTAAAGGATTAACACCAAAACAGATGGCTTAAACCCACAATAAGTGAACCTCAGTGATCATAAATGATAATGGCCAGATTGAATTTACACTTATCACTGAGATATTACCATGTTCCTCTAAATAGTGCCTATTGTAATCTGAAATCATTCCTTTTCATTTTCATGTGCTTTGTAAATAATCTTAAGAATAAAAGCCAACTCAAAGGGGATGCATTTTCTTATAATTTACCTACCTTTCCTTCAAAATGTAATTTGTTTTGTCTTAATGTAGTCATAAAAATTAAAGCCAAACATCCAACAATTTGCCGCTTTGTAAATTATAGACAAATAAAGTACACCCCCAAAATCCAAATGAAAAACGTAATTTTTCCATTAAGTTTGATTACACTAAAGTCAAAGTCTGACCTTTCAAGGAGATGGACTCTTCAGCCAGGGCAGAAATGACAATCTTATCTCCAAATAATCATCAATAGGCCAGGAATGGAGCTGTGGCCTGAACACTAGACTTCAACAAAAAGAGCTCAGGGACAGTGCTTAGGCCTTGAGTTCAAGCCCCAAGGCAGCCAAAACAAAAACAAACAACAGAAAAAAAAGTCAAATTGCTCATGCCATGGGCTGGGAATGTGGCTTAGTGGTAGAGTGCTTGCCTAGCATGCATTAAGCCCTGGGTACAATTTCTCAGTACCACATAAACAGAAAAAGTCAGAAGTGGCACTATGGCTCAAGTGGTAGAGTGTTACCTTGAGCAAAAAAAGCTCAGTGACAGTGCCCAGGCCCTGAGTTCAAGCCCCAGGACAGACATGCATGCATACATACACACATACAAACAAACAAATAGTTTATGTCAACTTGAAACACAACAAGGCAATGATGCTATCTTAGTTTCTATTGGTTGAAATAGCCATTTTCAAGCCGGGCATGGGGCTCTTGCCTGTAATCCTAGCTTACTTAAGAGGCTAAGATAATGAAGATCGATTCTAAGCTAGCCCAGGCACTGAAGTCCACTAATGTCCGTGACACTCTTATTTCCAGTTAACCACCAGAAAACTGGAAGTGGTGCTGTGGCTCAAGGGGTAGGGTGGTAGCCTTGAGCTGAAGAGCTCAGGGACAGCGCCTAGGCCCAGAGTTCAAGCCCACAACCGACAGAGAGAAGCGGGGTTGGGGGAGGAAAAGAAATAGCCATTTTCAAACAAAGTTACTCTTAACTGCCAAAGAAAAAGCTCCTATAAGATCAGATCTCCAAATTTGGTGTTGGAAGAAACTTCAGAAATATGTATATACTTAAATAGGATCAATCACTGTAAGAAAAAAAAAATCAAGATTTGGATCAAGGACCAGTTTGCACTCAAGCAGTTACTGAGCAGCTGCTCTAGCAAGCACTAAGTGCTGATGATAAGAGGACATGCAATAAAAGATTCTATGACAGGCATCAGCATAGGAGAAGAAGGAAGAGAATAGTCAATTCTATCTAGATAAGAAAGCAACAGCTTTATAGGAAATGGTGTTGGTCCAGTTATTTTAAAATGAAGTAAGCCCACATTTACTAGGTTGAAAAAGAAATGGGCCATTTGAGCAGAAACAAAGACATGACTAAAAATCTGGAGGTATAAGAGCATATGGTAAGTTTTGAGAGTGCAAGTAGTTTGGCAGACTTAGGCTGAGAAGAGGGTATCGCTACAGGTGATCCTAGCAGCAGGGGTAAGAATGGAAGCTGCTGTCCAAACAAATGAAGCTAAGTGTCAGCAAAGGCAACAACTATGAGGATGGAGAAAAGCACAGATTTCAGAAATGTTAAAGTGATAATATCTATACAGCTTAGTAACTGAAGAAGTATAAGAGAAGAAAATCCCAAATTTCTAGCTTGGGTGACAGAGAAAATGGTAGTGTCATTCACTGAGATAAGAAACACAAAAAGAATGTTTGGGGAAGATGAAGTATAATTTTAAGCCACCCTTGTGACTTCAACGCAATCAGTATCTCAAATTTGGTTTCTCAGTTGGCAAATGGTTATAACCCCTACCTCAAGGGCTGTGGTAAATAAGATAATGGATGAGAGAAAGATTATAAAATCACTGCCCTCTACCAATGGCTCTGAGGAAGGGAACTACTAATGTTTTAATAGTTGTAGATACAAGTCAAGAAAGTTGAAGAGGGCTAGGAGTGTGGCCTAGTGGTAGAATGCTCACTTCGCATGCACAAAGACCTGGGTTCTATTCCTTGGTTCCACAAACACAGAAAAAGATGGAAGCGGTGCTGTGGCTCAAGTGACCAAGCACTAGCCTTGAGAAAGCTCAAGGACAGCTAAAGGGAAGCTCAAGGCCCTGAGTTCAAGCCCCAGGACTGGTTTTAAAAAAAGGAAGGAAGGAAGGAAGGAAGGAAGGAAGGAAGGAAGGAAGGAAGGAAGGAAGGAAGGAAGGAAGGAAGGAAGGGAGGGAGGGAGGGAGGGAAAAAGAAAGTTGAAGACTTGCCTCTGTAATAGAATCAGAAAATAGTAAAGCCAAACTCAAGCCAAAATTGGGATTCCCCATTCTCTTAGGGATACATGCTTTTTCTATGTTATTTACTCTATATTATTTATCATATTATTAAGTATCTTTGTGTAATACCTGTTGCTCTTTGCAGGAAATCAACACAAAGTAAACTCTTAATGAAGAGAGATTGGCTGAGTAAGTAAATAACTGAATGATAGCTAGGCACAGTGGCCCACACCTGTAATCTTAGCTACTCAGGAGGCTGAGATCTAAGGATAGCAGTTCAAAGCTATCATGGACAGGAAAAGTCCATGAAACTCTTCTCTCCAATAAACTACTAAGAATAAAGCAAAAGTGGTGCTGTGGCTCAAATGGTAGAGCACTAGCCTTGAGCACAGAGGTTCTGGGACAGCAACCAGTCCCTGAGTTCAAGCCCCAGGCCCAACAAAAAAAATACATATTAAGCTATTAAATGTTTAGGCCTCTGTTTCAGCTTAATGATATACTCTCAAAGCTTGTAAAACAGGCAAGGAAAATAAGCAAAGCAAATCTTAGGGCCTCCCCCAAATTTACTACATATCAAGATTGGAGAAGGAAACATTCATAAATATATACTATATATACACAGGTGTCCTCTAGACCAAAAATGAGAAGAGCTGCCAAGGAATGAAAAGATAAGGACTATAGAAAACTAATCAAGACCCCAAGTCCTAATTTTCCATCTCATGCAGATTTCAGATTAAAAAGATGCTTGAAAGATGCAGTAATATGTAATTACTAAATGGCAACCAAATTTATAATCTGAATAACTGAAACTGATTATGACACTGACAATCATGTTAAACTAAAACAAGGACTTTAGAATTCCCACTTAACTATAATCATACAAAAATAATGTAGAACAAAATACACATGAAAACCAAGTAATTAGGCTAGACTTTAGTATATTTATATGAGAAACTAGAAGCTAAACGAACCAAATTAGCTTCTTCTCAAGGATTAGGAAGATGGTTCTCATAGAACTAGATACCAGAGCTCACCATTTCTGTCAAGTTGCTATTATCAATAGTCACACAATTTTTCTTTTTTTTTTTTTTAAGGGATATAAGCTCGGTGCCAGTGGCTCATGCTTGTAATTCTAGTTACTAAGTAGGCTGAAATGTGAGGATTGTTAAACTATCACAGGCAAAAATGTCAGTGACATTCTTATCTCCAATTAACTACCAAAAAACTAGGGATGGAGCTGTGGTTCAAATGGTAGAGTGCTAGCCTTGAGCACAAAAACTCTAGCTGGGGTGCTGCCTCTGAGCTCTTCAGCTCAAGGCTCTTGTAAATATTTTCTAAGCTTGTAAATACTCTAATAGTATTAAAATAACCTGTTATTTAAATGTTAACAGTTCAGTAAAAGAGAGCTCATTGAATAACAGTACTACTTCGCTTTCTTCATTTAAAATGCACAGGTAAAAAAAATACTAAAAAACTAATTTGTTGGGCCGGGAGTTTGGCCTAGTGGTTAAAGTGCTTGCCTAGCATGCATGAAGACCCGGGTTCGATTCCTCGGTACCACATATATAGAAAAAAGCCGGAAGTGGTGCTGAGGCTCAAGTGGTAGAGCTCTATCCTTGAGAAAGTCCAAGGACAGTGCTCAGGCCCTGAGCCCAAGCCCAGGACTGGCAAAAAAAAAAAAAAAAACTAATTTGTCACTGTTATGTCATCCTTATAAATATATAAAAGAAACCTGACAAGCCAATCCAAGAGTCCAATACAATAAAGTTTACCCAAGCATCAGAAAAGTTGTTTCTTCAAGCTTTACAAACACGTTAAGGTTCAAATGCTATGAAGTTTCATAAACAGTTATCAAATACCGGCTCCATCAATGTTATTAAGTGCCATTATACAAGTGACAGAGCACCTACTTGGCAATGCCCCAATCCCAGTACAACATGCATGCATGCATATATGCAAACATGCATACATACATTCTTCCTGGCTAGAATGTGGCTCAAAAGTTAGAACACATGCCTAGCAAGCATGAGAATCTGAGTTCAAATCCCAGTACAGAAGGCAGGAAGGCAGGAAGGCAGGAAGGCAGGATGGACGGACCTGAATGCCACTACAACTAGGGTTACTGTAATTCTAAAACACAATCCAATAGTGATAAACAAAAAGCAATCAAGACGGTGCCAATGGCTCATGACTATAACCCTAGCTACTCAGGAGGCTGAAATCTGAGGATGGCAGTTCAAAGCCAGACTGGGCTCGAAAGTTCATCAGACTCTTATCTCAAATTAACCACCAGAAAACCAGAAGTGGCACTATGGCTCAAGAGGTAAAGCAATAGCCTTGAGCTGAAGAGCTCAGGGACAAAACTCAGGCTTACAGTTCAAGCCCTAGGACCGACAAAAAAGAAAGAAAAAGATAAAGCAATCAAGCAAAAAAAAAAAACCCCTCAGAATACAAAAATAACTAGCAATTTTAGTAGCAACAGACTCTATAATACTTGATTCAGCATTGGCTATTTTTTCTTTTAGCGGTCCTGGGGCTTAAACTCGGAGCCTGGGCACTGTCCTGAACTTCTTTTACTCAAAGCTAGCACTCTACCACTTGAGTCACAGGCCACTTTGAGCTTTTTCTGTTTATGAGGTACCAAGGAATCAAACTCAGGCATGCTAGACATACACTCTACCACTAAGCCACATTCCCAGCCCAGCACTGACTTTTTCAATCGTACATTCTCTCATCAATTTTCACAGAAAACACTAAAAAGGCACAAGGAAAGAATTTTCTTTTTAAGACTGACCCACACCTTCATTTAGCCTAGATGAAAAAAATCTATTTTCCATATCAGTAAAGATTATGGTACATTTCTAAGGAAACAGATGTGAAGCTATAACCAACAGCTAAAAGTATGGTAGAGGAAAAAAGACCCAGTATTTGAAGTCCAGATTCTGGGAGTCCTGCGATTGAGTCCAGATTCTGCCACTCAGGAAATGTATGATCTTGCGTAATTAATTCACTTCTCCTGATCTACAGAATGGATGCAAAAAGGAAAACTACAGTCCGGGACTTTGGCCTAGTGGTAGAGTGCTTGCCTAGCACACATGAAGCCCTGGGTTCAATTCCTAGTCTCCAGATACATAAAAAAGGCCAGAGGTGGTGCTGTGGCTCAAGTTGGCAGAGTGCTAGCCTTGAGCAAAAAGGGTCCAGGGACAGTGCTCAGGCCTGTCTTCTTCCTAGGACTGCCCCCCCCCCAAAAAAAAGAAAAGAAAAAAAGTATTTTATATCTACCTATAGGCAGATAAGTTGTTCTAAGATCTATATAGTGAAGGATGGTTAAATCTATATAGCGAAGGATGGTTAAGTATGAAGGTTCTGCAATCCGACTGGGTTGTAATCACAGCTGCATTCCTTCATCATCTGTGAGACTGAGTAATTACTTTTATCCTTAGAGACTCAATTTTCTCTTCTACAAAATGGGGATAATGAGGAATAAGACAAATATTGCACCAGATGCTAGTGGATCATACCTGTAATCCTAGCTACATCTGGCCGGGAGTTTGGCCTACTGGTAGAGTGCTTGCCTAGCATGCACGAAGACCCGGGTTTGATTCCTCGGTACCACATACATAGAAAAAAGCCAGAAAAGGGTGCTGAGGCTCAAGTGGTAGAGCTCTAGTCTTGAGAAAGCTCAAGGACAGTGCTCAGGCCCTGAGCTCAAGCCCAGGACTGGCACAAAAAAAAAAAGAAGCTGGCATCTGAGGATCATGGTTCGAAGCCAGTCCATCCAGTGAAGTCCATGAGACTTTTATCTCCATTAACCAAAAACCTGTAAGTAGGGCTGTGGCTCAAGTCATAAATCGCCAGCTTTGAGCAAAAAAGCTAAGGGAAGGTACCTTGGCCCTGAGTTCAAGCCCCAAAAGAAAGAAAAAGTCAAATATTGTCCTTGGCACAATGCCTGGTATATAGCACAGTGTTAATTAGTTAGAATTATCATTAATTAGCTATTGCCATTGTCATCCTTAGTTCTGAGCTGAATACAGTAAATACAAATGCTCCTGCCCCAATAGTTATCAATTGGTACAATAAACATATTAGTTTAAAAAAAGAACTTACAAAGAGAATTATGGGAATGTCAGTCTAGGTTATTATGATTGATATGATAAAGCAACCCAAACTAATTCAATCAAGGCCTATGGAAATTCATATGCTTACTGAATCACTGTACAGCCTTCATACAAAGGGTGTAAAAGAACCATAATACATTCTTAGCTGGATAGATGGCTCAAGAGATAAAGTAAAATGCCTGCCTGGCCAGCAAAAAGCCCTGAGTTCAAACTCCAAAAACTCAAACAACAAAAAAATTCTTACTATCATACAAAATGCAAGTTAATACTGTCCTAGAAATCAACTACTCTATCCAAATACTCAACAGTGAAGGGAATAATAACGATTACCTAACACAGTCACTTGTAGTGAAGACAAACCAACCGTATGCTGACAGAAAAATAAACTAGTGCAGTACCAAAAGAAAGAAGCCTTTCTTCATATGGAAAAAATTCTTCAACCAAATACACTGCAGCACTGAAATATATCAATAATTAAACACAATGAAAATTTAGGTTGATGTTCCACAGAGGAAAAATATCATCTTCATTACTGAAACACTAAACAGAATCAATTTTCAGGAACAACCTGAATATAACCATAAAATTAAGTTTTCTAATCCAGGGAAACAGATCCCCCACTTGCCAGCCACCTGCACCTCTCCAAATGAAGACATGGCAATGTATTCACCACCGAATTCACATACAGAAATAAAGACTCACTCATTCTGCCAGGTGTTGGTGGTTTATGCTCGTAATCCTATCAGATTTCCAGTTCAAAGCCAGCTCATGTAGGAAAGCCTGTGAGGCTCTAATTAATCACCAAAAAGCCAAAAGTGAGCTGTGGCTCAACTGGTAGAGTGCCAGCCTTGAGGGAGATAGCCAAAGGAAAGGGGCCTGGCCTGGAATTTAAGCCCCAAATCCAGCACACACAAAAAATAGTCAATTACTGTAATATCTAAGCATTTCACAGAAACAAATGTACCTTCAGAGTGTCTTATAATGTAACTGAAACCTGGTAAGAGCTTTGAATGTGGTAAATGGCCTGTCACTAATAAGCTGGGATGTCTTAATGTACTTATCTCTTTGAACTTAATTTTTTTGTGTGCATGGGTCACTGGGCTTGAACTCTGGGCCTGGGCACTGTCCCTGAGCTCTTCAACTCAATGCTACCGCCCTACCCCTGGGCCTGGGCATTATTCCTGAGTTCTTCAGCTCAAGGGTACTTCCCTACCCCTCGATGAACAGCCCACAGCCCCACTTCCCATTTTTTAGTGGTTAATTGGAGCTAAGAGTCTCAGAGACTTTAATGCCCAGGATGACTATGAACCACGATCCTCAGATCTCAGCCTCCTGAGTAGCTAGGATTACAGGTGTGAGGCACTGGCTTTGAACTTAAATTTTTGGAAAGAACTTACATTAATTTGGAAAGAATACCTACTTCTCAATGTTCTCATTAAGACTGATAGATAAGGTGTGTAAACCATCTAGGGTACTGTTCAGCACACAGTCACTATGATCATCCCTTGCCCTCTGTAGATTTTCCTAGTAAAAGTACACAGACAAAAGTTCAAAACACAGGGGCCAGAAGTTTGGCTTAGCAGTAGAGTGCTTGCCTAGCATGCACAAAGACCAGGATTTGATTCCTCAGTACCACATACAGAGAAAAAGGCCAAAAGTGGTGCTGAGCCTCAAGTGGTACAGCTCTAGCCTTGAGGAAGTCCAAGGACAATGTTAAGGCCCTGAGTTCAAGCCCAGGACTGGCAAAAAAAAAAAAAAATCAAAACACAAACATATTAATACTCCATTACCAGTATCATGGGAAACGTTTGAATGACTATAAAGTTTTCATTTTGTTTTGGCTTTGATACAATTTTTTAATTCTAGATAATCAGAATAAACCTGGTATTTGCCCTGAGACCCTAAGCAGAATTTTCTTCTTTCAGAAGATTCTCTAGTTACCTAGTAACCACCTGCCAACCCCAAACTAAAGAAAATTGGCTCTGCACTGGCTAATTAGCCAACCAGCCTGAGAAATCTAAAAGGAAGTCTGGAATAAAAGAAATTGTCAGCCAGAATGTTAGTGAAATTATCCACAACAGGAGACCTGAGAATCCAAATACCACCAAGCAATTATTTCCATGAGAATAAAATCACAATTTATGAGCCCAGCAAATTATACCATTATTAAAACAAACATCCCATTGAGGCTACAGCTATCAGATAAATGGCTTCATTGTTCCCATTGTTTCAACCACGGCAGCAAAGAGGTGCAAACTGAATGAGCAGTTACCAGAAGCAGTCATTTCTAGGAAATTACAATGCAGACCTCCATCTTAGAGCTCCCTTTGTGTTGGAGTGTGCATGTTCCAGGGGAGAAAGGGGAAATGAAGAATCAACTGTTCTCCACCTCCTGACCACTTGACAAGCAGAACTCACCAGTTTTCTTTGCTTTTTCCAGTTTTCTTTGCTCTTTCCTATTTGTTTACTCCCCCAGTAAGTCATTCCTTACTCCCCAGGAGGTCATTCCTAGGTTTACCCAGGAGGAAGAACTTGAACTCAGCAAACCCACTTCATTCACAGGAAACCTTCAGACAATCCTCCAGCCCAAATATGCACAGAAGAGACAAGAAAATGGCCCCCAGTTTCCTTGGCTCCCAACAATACAAAGTACCGCCAGCTAGAGTAGTAAGAATAAGAAAACACAAAAGCATGGCATAGGTTTGTCCCATTAAAGAAGAAAGGGGAAAATCCTCTTTACAATAACAGTTGCAACTCTATTTTCGGATGAAAAACCTGAGGCTCACTACCTAACAGCTGTCTTATACTGAATTCTACCACAGAGGGCAAGGTAAATCCCTTCAGACAGCTAAATTAATGCATAAAGTTTGAAAATGGAATGAAAACTAGCTGGCATAACTGGGCATCTATCATATGCCAACCACTGTGATTCTTACTCTCACAACAGAGTTCTTCCCTTAACCAATTTCGTTTCACATTTAAACTAGTTTAAATACCAAAGACTAACAAGATATTTCCAAATTCACTACCATTTCAAAATACATTTTCATACAAATGAAATGTTAATTATAAAACGAGTGCCATCTGTAATCTCAACACATGGGAAATAAAGGCAGAACCAAGTCAGCCTAGGCTACTTAGGAAGTTGAATACCAACCTGGCTCCATAGTGAAATTCTGTCTTTAGTAATATACACATAATACACACACATGTATTTGTGTGTATATACACAAACATACATGTACATTCACATACAAATATATATGTAGGAATGTGTAAGCGTCTAGCTTAAGAAAAGGATAAAAGGTTTGTATATCATACAAACCTGGAATAAACTGATTCCTAGTAGTGAATCAAGTCAAGTTTCTAAATCGGTGTCCAGTTCCTCATTTTAAAAGTGAAAGTATGTAATATACCACATTATCAGAGCCAAAAACAAGAATCACATGATCATCACAATAGATGCAGAAAAGATGTTCAACAAAATCCAACGTCATTTATGATAAGAAGCTCTGGAGAAAAGTGACACTACGGCTCAAGTGGTAGAGCAGAGAGCACTGGACTGGAGCTGAAGAACTCAGGTACAACACACAGGCCTAGAGTTCAAGTCCATAATCAACCAAAAAAAAAAAAAAAAAAAAAAAACTCTAGATAAGCTAGGAATAGAAAGTACATACCTCAATGTAAAAAAGGCAATATATAAGACCTACAGCCAATAGCATACTACATGGTGGAAAAACTAGAACTATTTCCTCTAAATTCAGGAACAAGGCAAGATGTACTCTTTCAACTGCTTTGCAAAACACTGGAATTCCTAGCCAGAGCAATAAAGCAAGAGAAAGGCATATAAAGGATTCAAATAGGGAAAGGAGCAGTCAAACTATCCCTATTTAGGGCTGGGAACGTGGCTTAGTGGTGGTGTGCTTGCCCAGCATGTGAAAGCCCTGGGTTCAATTCCTCAGTACCACATAAACAAAAAAGTTGGAAATACTGTTGTGGCTCAAGTGGTAGAGCGCTATTTTTTCTTTTTTTAAAGAAAAATAGGGCAAAGCAGAGGAAATATAACTGAAGAGTAACTTCAGTAACTTTTAGGCAGTTATGCACAGCTCTTTTAAAAGGTCACTTTATACTTTTCCCTCACAACCTGGAGAACAAATGAGAAGCCTACTGATATCTAACATCCAGAAAAAGTTGTGAAATTGCTCAACTCTAATGTTCTTTGCTTCTAGCAACCCAAGGCAAAAAAAAAAAATTTATGCCGACTTTCAAAACAATTTTTGCTTATTACTTGAGCTTGAACTAGAGCTTGGGCACTGTCCCTAAGCTTCTTCACTAAAGACTGGCAATCCTACCACTTGAACCATAGCTCTACTTCAAGCTTTTTGGTAGTCAGAGGTAAGAGTCTCACAGATTTTCCTGCCCTGGCTTACTTCATCAGATCTCAGCCTCCTGAGTAGTTAGGATTACCGGTGTGAGCCATCAGCAGCCAATGACTTAAAAAAATTTTTTTGATATGATATAACCACCTACTCCCCAAATAAGAAATATCCCTGTAGTAGACACAATGCTGTAATTCCAGCACTCAGAAAACTGAAGCAAGAAGATCATAAGTTCAAGTCCAATATAAGCTACATACTAAAACGATGTTTTTAAAAGAGAAGAGGAAGGGAAGAGAAGAAAGAGAAAAAAAGCCTTAAATAAAAACATATCAACTTGCATTCAATAAAGGCAGAGACATCAAAGTACAATAGTATCGTCTCCCAGTTTCAACAAGGAACACTTCAGATGACACTGCAAGAATTACACATTTTATTGAATCTAATCTTTAACTATGTTATGTATCTTTCTAATAATCTCTATGATAGAACAAGATGCAAAGCATTTAGGCTGCAAATCAAAGGAAAAGAACTGTCTCAAGGAAACGCATTTAAAACACTTGGGTGATTGAGTTGCAAGCTGAACTAGCTCTTCTTAAGAAACACCATTTTTACTTCAAAGAACAACTGGCAGACAAACTATATTCAGATTTGGATGTCTGGCAGAAATTTTTCAAAAATGAACAATGTGAGACTGTCACTTCAAGGAAAACAACTGTCAGTATTTGCTGCCAATGATAAAATTTGAGCTTTCAAGAGAAAATTAGAAAAGACTTGTCTGAAGAGATCAGTGGCGATATTAGCAAATGTGATTTTTTTTTACATTATTCAATAGAAAATGTCAACATTTAGAAGCGTAAATCAGTTCCATTGACTGAATTGTCTCTTCCTCCAAATTCATCTTAAAATCCTACCTGTCCCCAGCTGGGTGCAGTGGCTCATGTCTGTAATCCTAGCTACTCAGGAGGTTGAAATCTGAGGATCACGGTTCAAGACAACTCTAGCACTAAAGTCCATGAGACTCTTATCTCCAATTAACCACTAGAAAACCAGAAGTGGAGCTGTGGCTCAAGGGGTAGGGTGGTAGTCTTGGGCTTTGAAAAGCTCAGGGACAATGCCCAGGCTCAGAGTTCACGCCCCATAACCGACAAAAAAAAAAAAAATCCTACCCCCTCAAGGTGATATTGAGACACAGAATTTTGGGGAGATAATTTGGCTTAGATTATTTTTCTTAGGTTTAGATGAGGTCATGATTAGTGCCCTTATTAAGAAGAAACACAAACTCATGTGTGGTAGTATAGGCACACCTGTAATCCCAGTAATCTCAGAATTTGAGGCAGAGGCAGAAGGATCCTCAGTTTGAGGCCAGTCTATATTCAAAAATCGAAAATAAATAAACAAGCAGACAAGTGAGAGGGACAGGAAGAGAGGAAAAAGTGAAGAAAAAGAAGAAAAGAAAATGGAAAAGAAAAATTGAATGTGCTACCATGTGCTCCCCTAAAACAATACTGCACCCCACACATGTGAGAACACAGTGAGGACCTCACCAAAATGTGACTATCTACAAACCAGAAAGCAAGCCCTCATCAGAAAATGAGCATGCTAGCACCTTATGTAGGATCCAGAACTGTGAGATACTAAATTTCTGTTGTTTAAACTACCTGGTTTATGATATTTTGCTACAGTAAAATTCGTGAACCATTTTCCAAATGACCAATGAATGATACTGAGAAAATCAAGCATGAATGAAAGATCTACTCAATTTTCCACATGGACTAATGGATTTCGATATAGTGTGAAAATTTCAGAGGAAAGTGGCTCAAAAGCGCTAAGAGGCTTGGCTCTAGTAGTAGAACACTTGCCTAGCAAGCACAAGGCCCTAAGTTTAACCACAAGTACCAGCAAGAAAAAAAAAAATGTAAAATATTTTTACAGAAAGTATTTGCCAAATCCTAAACACACTATCGTGTTGTCTTCTACTTTTGAATTTTCTATCATATACCATACATCATTATCAAAGCCCTTTCCCCCCCCCCCCCCCCAGTATCAGAGTTTGAACTCCAGGCATCATAGCTGTTCAGCTACTTCAGCTGGTACTCTACCACTAAAGCCATGCCTTCAGATTGGATTTTTGCTGGCTAACTTGAGATTTTGATTCTCAGACTTCTGTCCAGCTGGCTCCAAACCTCAATCCTCCAGATTTCAGCCTCCTGAGTAGCTAGGATTACAAAGATGAGCTAAGCCAACAGCACCCAGCAAAGGCCCTCTTAATATAATTTATTCTAATTCAATTCTAAATAAATGAAATCCCACATCTGGGGGGAAAAAATTCTACTGTATTCCTCATTAGAACATCATGCTGCTATTTTATCATCTATCCTGTCTAGGTTTAGTTAAAAGACATCATGTTCATGAACTAGAGCATATTTCTTGCCTCACAAAAAATTACAGTTAAGGACAAAAAGTTATTTTCCTTGGCCGGGAGTGTGCCCTAGCAGTAGACTGCTTGCCTAGCACACATGAAGCCCTAGGTTCGATTCCTTGGTACCACATACACAAAAAAAGCCGGAATTGAATGTGGCTCAAGTGATAGAGCACTAGTCTTGAGAAAGCCCAAGGACAGTGTCCAGGCTCTTAATTCACGCCCCAGGACTAGCCAAAAAAAATTTAAAAAGCAGTTTTCTTAAAATCAAGCAGGTACTGGACAGAGGCATGCACTGTGATGCTCCCTGTGAACCAAGTAGAGGCATTTTGCTGCTCAGTATGATTAGTGATGGAAAATCAGACAGGAACATATAGTCCCCACCCCGATATAGGTGCCCTCATATGCCATAAAAAGGATCCAATGAAGGTAGTTAAGTAGGACAGTAACATGGCCGTATGTACCAATTTGGTGCACATTCTGACTGCTAGGTGAAAGACAGAAACTTGTCAAGTGAATAGGCTGAACTAAGATGGTAATAATAGGAATGGAGAGTTTAGAACATACACTTGGCTATAAGAGCGAAGAAAAAACTAACCACATAGAATTACAACTTGAATGATGGGATAAGATGGAAATTCTTTTGGGTTAGGACAAAAACAAATGAACAGGTAACGTTTTGTGAGTTGGAAATGCAGAAAGAAGAAAATTAGAAGTAGGCAAGAATATTGTTCTGTCTTAGGCATATTAAACTTAAAAATACTAGAATAGTTGTATTGTATAATTGCACTGTAGGTAGTAGATACTAAGTCTGTGCTCAGAAAAGAGTTCCTGCTGGAGACAGAGATTTGAGAATCATCAGTACATGGGAAAGACTACTCAAAGAAAAGAAAAATCCATTGAGCCAGACAGCCAACCCTAAGAAATATCAACATTCACTAAGAAATTACGGTGATCTCCTCCTAAATATCAGCTATTTCCATAGATCCAGGTTATTTCCTGAACTGGATGCCAATAGTTTACACCTGTAATCCTAGCCACTAGAAGACTAAAATTAGGATGACTGAAGTTCAAGGACTAGGCAAAAGCCAAGACGTCATCTCAATTAAACTTTCTAAAAGCTGGGTGGGATCATTCCAGATGTAGGAAGAAAATGGTCCAGGCTTGCAAAGACAAAAAGGGAGATCACAGAAGAAAGCAAAAGTAAAATGGGGTGGGACATGGCTCAGGTGGGAAGACACCTGCCTGTGACCTGCAAAAGGACCTGAGTCTAAACTCCTGTAATTCTTTTGCCCCCCCCCCCAATCTCTTATGCAAACATTAAATCTCAGCACTCAGGTTGAGGTCAGGCCAGGGTGCAGTGGCTGTAAGCCTAGCTACTCAGGAGGCTGAGATCTGAGGATCAAGGTTCAAAACCAGCCCAGGCACAAAAGGACCTGAGACTCTTATCTCCAATTAACCTCTAGAAAATGGGAAGTGGATCTTGGCTCAAGGGTAGGCCAGCAACCTTGAGCTGAAGAGCTCAGGGACAACACCCAGGCCAAGTTCAAGCCCCATGACCCACAAAGTAAATAAGTAAGTAAATAAATAAATAAGAGAAGTTGAGGTCAGCCTACACTCTAGAATAAGTCCAAAGCCAGCCTGTATTATACAGCAAGATGAGGGGAGAGAGAGAGGTCCTTCTTGTTTGGCATGGTGATACACTCCTATACCCTCGGGTACATAGTAAGACCTTGTCTCAGGAAAAAAAAGAAAAAAAACTTCCTGATAAACAGGAATCATAGTTTATAAAACCCATAATCTATATTCAGTAGCAAAGCTCCGATGATCACTGGTGGCTCACACCTGTAATCCTAGCTACTCAGAAGGCTGAATCTGTTTGCGGTTCAAAGATAGCTGGAGCATGAATGTTGGTCCATGAGACTTTTAACCTCCAATTAACCAGCAAAAAACAAAAGTTGGAGGTAGCTCAAAATGCAGAATGCCAGCCATGGGCAAAAGAGACCAGGGACATTGCCTATGCCCTGACTTCAAGTCCCAGCAAAGCAACAAAAAATTGTTATACATATGTAAAGTATATTTACATTCCAAATGTAACCTGCAAAGATTTAGCCCAGGAAAATACTGAGAAACAAAAACAGCAGGTTGGAAGAAATGGTAGCCCTCAATAACTCACAGGTAAAATAAAAAATACCCATAATATCTACTATAATTAAGGGCCAACAACGCATGTGCCAGCCCTTGTTCAAGGTACTCTGTCTTTATCTCACTTAACCCATCCATCAACCCAACAATGGAATATTATTTCCCTTTTATATATGTACTTTATCACTGTCCCTATAATAATACCAAAAGCTAGGCGAGAACTAATAGACAAATGACTATTTGCTTGAATAATAGCAAGAAAACAATGTATACTATGCCCTCCACTTCAATAAAACTTTAACTGTTTCACTTTTAACTGTTAATATGAAATTAGGTCCCAAAAATTCACCATGAGGAGGTCCTTTAGCACTTCCTCTAGCCTACAACACTCAACTATCTGAGTTTCAAGAAAGAAACTTTGAACTGACCCTTCGTGTATTCCCTCCTCCACTGGGAAGATAAATCTCTTTAAACAAGCAATATGGTACCAAGGAATCAAACCCGGGTCTTCATGCATGCTAGGCAAGCACTCTACCACTAGGCCAAACTTCCAGCCCCTGTAGTTCTTTACAATTTAAAAAGTATTTTCACCAGGCACTGGTGGCTCACACTTATAATCATAGGAGGCTGAGCTCTGAGGATGGTAATTTAAAGCTACTCTGAGTAAGACAGTCTATGAGATTATTTTGTTTTGTTTATTTTGTTTTTGTTTTTGTGGTCAGTCATGGGGCTTGAACTCAGGCCCTGGGCTTTGTCTCTGAGCTCTTTTTGCTCAAGCCTAGTACTCTACCACTTTGAGCCATAGCATCACTTCCAGTTTTCTGGTAGTTAACTGGAGATAAGAGTCTCGTGGACTTTACTGCCTAGGCTGGTTATGAACTGCAATCCCCAGATCTCAGCCTCCTGAGTAGCTAGGATTACAGGCATGAGCCATCAGCTCTTAACTCCAAGTAATCACCAAAAAGATGGAAGTATAGAGCTGTGGCTCAAGTGGTAGAGCACTAGGGTTGAACACGAGCGCAAGAACAGTACCCAGGCTGAGTTCAAGCCACAGGACCAACACACACACACACACACACACACACACACACACACACACACACACAAAGTACTTTCACATGCCTTATCTTATTTGAGCCCAAAGTTACAGTTAAGTAAACTAAAGCTCCAACAGATTATTAATCAGTATAGATTTCAAATTCCTTGAACTATCAACTCAATTCTTGGCATTTAGATTCTCAGCTTCTGATGCATGTTTCTATTGGTGATATTTTCTGTATTCAGATGGCAGATCCTTATACACAATCAAATAAGGACCAATGCCACAGACTGCACCTTTCTACAAGAAGAAAGATGCATAAAATTCCGGACCACAAGAGTTAAGTGAGCAGGGCATGTAAGTACACGGCTATAACCCCAGCCCTCAGTGGGATGCAGCGGAAGGATCTTAAATTAAAGATCACAAAACACATTAAAAAAAAAAAAAAAAGTTTAGGCCGGGAGTTTGACCTAGTGCTTGCCTAGCATGCACGAAGACTCAGGTTCGATTCCTCGGTACCACATACATAGAAAAAAAAAAAAAAAAAAAGGCCGGGAGTTTGGCCTAGTGGTTAAAGTGCTTGCCTAGCATGCATGAAGACCCGGGTGGTGCTGTGCTAGAGCTGTAGCCTTGAGAAGTCCAAGGACAGTGCTCAGGCCTTGAGCTCAAGCCCAAGACTGGCAAAAAAAAAAAAAGTTTAAGTGACATAAAAAATTAACATGAAGTTTTTTTTTGTTGTTTTTTTTTGTTTTTTTTGCCAGTCCTGGGCTTGAGCTCAGGGCCTGAGCACTGTCCTTGGACTTTCTCAAGGCTAGAGCTCTACCACTTGAGCCTCAGCACCATTTCCGGCTTTTTTCTATGTATGTGGTACTGAGGAATCGAACCCGGGTCTTCATGCATGCTAGGCAAGCACTTTAACCACTAGGCCAAACTCCTGGCCTAACATGAAGTTTTAGACCAAATACAAAATACAATCTAGAATTTACAAAAAGGTTATCATTGAAAACATGTTCAAAAGCAGTGTCTTTTCAGAGCTCACTCAAGTTATTTCTATTTCCAACTATGATGGATTCATATCTGGGTAATCTGATTATGCATAAAGGCAAATTAACTTTCTTTAGCTATCTAGAATACCTATATTCCATAATATATACATATATAACATAATATAAAGTATTATGGGGCTGGGGTGCTCTCAGTGATAAAGTATACACTTAGCTTGTTGAAAGCCCTGAGTTTGGTCCTTAATAAATTTACTGGGTAGGAAGATTATAAATAATCCTCGTTTCTATTTTGTAATATTCAACTTAGATCATATACATTTATACTTTTATTATTTTATTGGTGGAAGACATAAAGCTTTTTTTTTTCTGGTCTTGGGGCTTAACCTCTGGGCCTAAGCACTGTCCCTGTCCCTGAGCATCACTGGCTCAAAGCTAGAACTCTACCACTTGAATTCTTGGTGCTGTCCCAGAGCTCTTCAGGCCTACCCCTTGAGCCACAGCACCACTTCTGCTTTTCCAGTAGTTAACTGGAGATAAGAGTCTCAAGAGAATTTCATGCCCATGCTGGCTTTGAACCACAATTCTCAGATCTCAACCTACTGAATAGCAAGGATTACAGGTATGAGCCACCAGTGCCCAGATTCGCTTCCAGCTTTTTCTGAGTAGTTTTTGAGGAGTCTCACAGACTTTCTTTCCCTGGCTGGCTTCGAACCATGATCCTCAGATCTCAACCTCCTGGGTAACTAGGATTACAGGTATGTGCCACTAGTTCCCAGTAAAATAAACTTTTTATAGCTTAAAAAGTAGGGAGGGGGGCCGGGAGTTTGGCCTAGTGGTAGAGCATTTGCCTAGATGCACAAAGACCTGGGTTTGATTCCTCGTTATGTACAACATACATAGAAAAAGCTGGAGGCCGGTCACGGTGGTTCACGCTGTAACCCTAACTCTACTCTGGAGGCTGAGATCGGGAATCCAAGTTCAAAGTCAGCTCAAGCACAAAAGGACCTGAGACTCTTATCTCCAATTAACCTTTAGAAAACGGGAAGTGGGGCTCAAGGGTAGGGTGGTAGCCTTGAGCTGAAGAGCTCAGGGACAGCGCAGAGTGAAAGCCCCATGGCCCACAAAAAAAAAAAAAAAAAGCTGGAAATGATGCTGTGGCTCAAGCGGTAAAGCACTAGCCTTGAGAAAGCCCAAGGACAGTGCCCTGAGTTCAAAAAAAAAAAGTAGGGCTGGGCAAGGTATCTCACACCTGTAATTCCAGCTACTCAGGAGGCTGAGAACTGAGGATCAAGGTTCAAAGCCAGCCCACACACAAAAGGACCTGAGACTCTTATCTCCAATTAACCTCTAGAAAATAGGAAGTGGGGGCTGGCTCAGGGGTAGGGGGTAACCTTGAGCTGAAGAGCTCAGGGACAGCACCCAGGCCAAGTTCAAGCCCCGTGACCCACCCCACCCCCCAAAAAAAAGTAAGGAGCTGGGGCCACCAACATACGTGCATAGCCTAGTGGTAAAGTGCTCGCCTAGCATGCATGAAGCCCTGGGTTCAATTCCTCAGTACCACATAGACAGGAAAAGCCAAAAGTGGCAGAGTGCTAGCCATGAGCAAAACCTGTCCAAGGTCAGTGCCCAGGCCCTGATTTCAAGCCTCAGGACTGGCAAAAAAAAAAAAAAAGTAGGGAGCTGGGAGCCTTGGACTACAGCTGTGTGTGGTAGCAGTCAGTTAAAATCACTCTGCAGACTGATACAGGAAGTTCAAGGCTAGCACAAGCTACTCAGGAGATAGACTCAGAGCATTACCCTTTCAAAGATAGCCCATAAAGAAAAGTCCCAGATTCTCCATTTCTAAAATAACCAGCAAGGTTGGAGGCATAGCTCATCTTTTAGAGTACCAGCCACACCAGGAACATAGAATCATTAAGAGGTCCTGAATTCAAGCCCTAGTACTTTAAAATGGTAACAAGTACATAGGTCTTTGTCTTATTATTTAAATTGTCAATTCATGTTGCATACTTTTATATGTGTACACTTTTTAAAAGGATACAAAGAGGATTGGAGAATCAATTCTGTGCTATAACCCAGACTCTTCCACTTACTGGCTGTATAATCTTTTTTTCTTTTTTTTTTTTCTTTTTTTTTTTTGCCAGTCCTGGGCTTGAGCTCAGGGCCTGAGCACTGTCCTTGGACTTTCTCAAGGCTAGAGCTCTACCACTTGAGCCTCAGCACCACTTCTGGCTTTTATCTATGTATGTGGTACCGAGGAATCGAACCCGGGTCTTCATGCATGATAGGCAAGCACTTTAACCACTAGGCCAAACTCCCGGCCCCCTGGCTGTATAATCTTAAATCATTTAACCTTCAAAAGCAGGTTTTTGGGGGGTTGTTTTGTTTTGTTTTGTTTTTTATAGATGTGGAAGCTCACAGCTAACCCGACATCTGTTTAGTACTTTTCTTAACATCTGAAGAACTGTTTAAAGATCCTGAACAAGCTGGAGGTTGAGATCTGAGGATCAAAGTTGGAAGTCAATCTGGGCAGGAAAACCCTTGAGACTCTTTATCTCCAACTAATCACCAAAAAAAAGCCAGAAGTAGAACTGGCTCAAGTAATAGAGTGCTAGCCTTGAACAAAAAAATCTCAGGGACAGCACTCAGGCCCTGAGTTCAAGCTGCAGGACCTCACCAAAAAAAAAAAAAAAAAAAAAAGGAGGGGGGCTGGGAGTTTGGCCTAGTGGTAGAGTGCTTGCCTAGCATGTTCAAAGGCCCCAGGTTCAATTCCTTGGTACCACACATAGAAAAGCTGACAGTGGTACTGTAGTTCAAGTGGCAGAGCACTAGCTTTGAGGAAAAAGCCCAAGGACTGTGCTCAGGCCCTGAGTCTCAGCCCCAGGACTGGCAAAAAAAAAAAAAAAAATTCCTAAGCAAAGGTTAAATAAATAAATTATAGTATCTTTTTTTTTTTTCCCCCCAGAGCCGGGGACCGAACTCAGGGCCTTGCTCTTGCCAGGCAAGGACTCTTCTGCTGAACTAAATCCCCAACCCCAAATTATAGTATCTTAATACAAAATAACAGAAGTGGCTTTGTGGCTCAAAGTAGTAGAACACTAGTCTTAAGCAGAAAAGCTCAGGGACAACGCCTCAGCCCTGAGTTCAAGGCCCACAACTGATAAAAAATAGTAATAATAATAAAACAAAATACAAAGTAGTACCTCCATAAAAAGTAATAGAATACCCTAATACTAATAACTCAGGTGGGCATACAAGGCTATTTACCATTTTAATCTCTGCCTAGCTCTCTAATAATAATAACTGATACTGTTTTCATGTAATGTACACTGTAACAACTTGTGTTAAATGTTTCTTGGAGTATTCTGTTTAATCTATAAAACACCCCCACCAGGTGGGGTCTATTCCCCCACTTCACAGATGAGCTTACTCTGACCAAAGTCACACAGCTCATGGTGGTGAGAAAGTTTCAGAATCCACATTCTAAACCATGCATTCATTTTGCCTCACTTCTTTGGCTACATTTAAATTGTCTATTTGTCCCATGACACTGGGAGCTCCTTGACAACTGCTTTTTGCTCATTTTCATTTTCCCTTGGCACTAAAGCAAGGGACAGTAAACAAACATTAAACAGACATTTTCATATATGCACAACATTTTTTGAGACAGGAACTAATTTGTTCCACTTGACAGCCCTGTGAAGTATAAATGTGTTTTGTTTTGTTTTACCATTTTAAGCCTATTAAGCACAATGACAATGTTGGGCAACCATCACCACTGAGTATAAAGGGGTTAGAAACCAAAGTCATGAAGCTTTCAAGAGGTGGAACTGAGATTGGAAGGCAGGACCCCTGACTTCATCCCACCCAGGCTTCTGTCTGCTTCCATTTGCTTTTCCACTTCCTTTTCACCAGAGTGTTTGGATGGTCAAATAAGGTAGATTCTAAACACTTTACAGACATTACTACTTCAGAGTTTGAACATGGCTGTAGGAAGAAAAAAACAATTTCTCCCAGGTGATTAATTTCATTTAGGCTTTCAAAAGCTAGAGCTTCAAATATAAATACCCTACCCTCTATACTATTCCTTCAGATTCACAAAAGCAATTCTTGGACCCCAGAGTAAAGTTATAAGGAGAAATACTTGAATTAGTTTGATTATACTATCATCAAGTTACAGGTAACTGCTCAATCCTGATTTTTATTGTAATACAGAAAGCTTTCTCATAACAAAACACTCTCAATTCTAAGGATAAATCCAACCTTCATCATTTTGCCCATTAGAACTACAAAAAAAAAAAAACCAAACGAACAAAACAGAAGATTTGAAATGGCTATTTTTATGTGCTCAACTATAAAAAAAAAAAAAAAAAAAAAACAGGGAAAATGGCTTGTTTCTTAGCTGAACTCTGGAGCTTCAGCAAAAACAAAAAAGAATTATTTTTACTTCACTGGTGCCAATTTTATCCTTTACCATCTCTCCTCATTTTCCCTCAGTCTGAGCTCTAATCAACAGCCACTTCATGTTTAACGTATCATAGTTAATGCAATTAAGTCCAGGAAACTGTTTCACTAAAGATGTTCCCTCCATTTACATTCCTCTACCTTCCATCATCAGCATTCTGTCCGTATATGTGCTTATCTCTTAAGTTTTAAATCAAATTTCTGATAAATAGATGGAGATATTGTTTCTGTAGTTAATACAATTTGCCTATATCAACATCATCCATTAAAAATAAAATAAAAATGACCCTATATACTTCATTTATCTACATCTGACAAAATTCTGATCACCTGAATTCCTTCAGAAGAAAATTCAATCTATAGAAGTACTCCAATTATTTAAAATCTTATCAAGCAATGTAAAAAATAAAGAATCAAATAAAAAACTCCCTCAGTACCAAACCATCTCACCAATGAATATTTATGACATTTCCATATTTCCTGTCTTCTCTCTGTTTACATAAAGCGGTGGTGCCAAGACTCATCTCAGGATTATTAGCCTGCAGTACAATGATGGGCCTAATTGCCTTGCAAACCAGGACACCAATAAATGGAGTCTTCAAGCAATCAATTTTAAGAGGGGGGAAAAGGCCGAATCTCTTTCTGCATCCATGCACGTTGCCTGCCTAGAAAATAAATTCTGCCTCTTATTTTTCAGTCTAATTCATCAGTTCTCAAGGAAGGAATGCACCCTTATCAACCCCCAGCTCATCAAATCTATTTAAATTCCAAATTCTGGGACTAGTTTTGAAAGCAGGGGAGAAGGGGAAAGGAGAAGGCAGGGACAGCATACAAAAAGATTATATCACATTCCATTTTCATCTTCTCCCACCCACCTTTGCGGGGAGGTTTTCCCTTCAACTTCCTCTTTATGCTATAGGAATAATAGAAGATATCCTCCCTTCCTTAATTCTGCCTTCAGCCCCTCTCAACTTTACCCTTTGGGCCGACCACTTCCAAATAAAACAAAAAGGTCAAACTGACAGCTTAAGATGTCCTCTAGCCGGTCTGTAATGTGCCTTCTCTGTTCCTTCAAAGTCCCTTCCAACGACCTCATCAGTGCCCTTCCCCCAAACAGCCACCAAAGCTGTCCATTTAAGGGTTCCAACCCCTCAACCTCCAGCATCTCCTGGAGGGCATCCCAATCCTTCCTCTCCAAAATAACCCATTCCCTTCTCCTCTCCATCCTCTCTGCCCCATTCTTCCCCACAACTCCGGCTCTCCCACACCTTGCATTTCTCCGGTGCCACCTCGCCACCGGCAACCATCTCACCAGACCTTACTTCTCCAAAACTCCCTCTGCCACCACGGCCGGCCGAGGGGCATTTTCTTCAAGGTACCATCCCCCAACCTTGCTCGCCACCTGCCGCTATTCTTTCAAGGGAGTCCAACCTCGCAATCTTTTCAGTGTTCCCTGCCTCCGACTTACACCCGGGGCGCCCCTGCCCCCCTTCCAGGGATTCTAAGACCACTCTAGATCCCGTCCCGCCATGCCCCACCCCCAATTTCAATCCCTGTGCCTCCCATTCGGGGCCCCACTCCCAATTCACCCTCTCCCACCACGGGCTTCTCCATCCAAGTCTCATCCCTCCCAGCTCCTACTGCAGCCTCACCCGCCCCCTCCAGGGGAGGTGGGGGGGGAAGATTCGACCCCTTCTGCCCTCTGCCAACTCGCGCTTTTTCTCCGAAGTCTCCACACATCCCACCGTCCACGGATGACACCCGCCCACTTTAAGCTCAGGTCTCGACCCCTGCCGTGCCCCTCACCTTCCTCCCAGCCTGTCCCGGGTCCCCGCATCCACACTCCCCAGGGTCCCCTCCAGCCGGCTGCACGGCCCCCGCCCCGGCCTCCCGCCCGGGCTCGGAACCCAAGCTGTCAACTGCCCCAGGCCAGCCCCAAATCTCCGCCTCGGCCCGGTCCCCTCCCCCACGAAAGGCCATCCCATCCCCGTCTCCGCTCCAACCTCGCCCCAAGACATCCCGAATTCCACTCCGACTCCCCCGCCACACCCCGCGTCCCGGCCCCTCACGCCAAGCCCCCCCCCCGCCCGTGCTCGGCAGCCCTCGAGACCGGCCCGGGCCCCCCCACACACACCCACCCCCCCAGCTCGCGCCGGGACCAGCCTCCCTCGCCGGCCCGCCGTTCCACCGCGTCCCGGCCCCCTCCCCCAGCCCGCGCGGCGGCCCCGCAGCCCCAGCACCCCCCGCCCGGGCTCGGGACCGGAGCGCCGGGGAGGGGACGGGGCGGGGGGGGGAAGGGTCTCCTCACCCGGGAGCTACAGCAGGAGAAAACCGCGGCGGCGGCTGAGGCGGCGGTGCCCTTGTCTTCTCTGGAGGCGACAGTGGCGACGCTCTCGCTCCCTCGCCCGTGTCCAGTAGGGCGGCGGATGGCGCGCGGGGACCGGAGCCTCCTCCTCCTCCTCCTCCTCCTCCTCCTCCTCCTCAGCGGCTGGGCTCGGGATCCGCTGCAGTAGCAGCCTCGGAGCCCGACGGGTGGGGGAGGGGACGCTCGGCTGCGGGCGAGCGCGGAGGAGGCGGAGGGAGGGGGCGGCGGAGGGCGGGGGCGGGGACCGCCAGGAAGGGCGGGGGAGGAGGAGCCCGCGAGGCGTCGCGACACGTCCCACAGCCTCAGCGCGCCCAGACCACAACTCCCGGCATGCTCTGCTCCCGCCCGCACGGCCTGCGCCTCCGGCTGCGCGCGCGCGCCACTGCCACTGACCCGCGCCCTGTCCCCCGGGTCACGAAAAATGGAATGAAAGCCGATAATCTGTCGGCGGCTTTGGTAGACTCAAAGTCCCTCTCCCAGGCAAGGGAAGCCATTCCGCAGTCCCGAAGCCAGGTGGCAAAGCTAGAAGAAGGCGTCCAGTCTACAAGAATACCCACCGCCGCTCTAAAGACTACATTTCCCATGATGCTCACTGCCCCTACCCGCCTCCTTCCTGCTCCATCTCAAAACCCCGTACTACAGTTCCCAGAGAGTATGGTTCCTGCGAAATGCTGCGAGATGCGGTTCTTGCTCCTTCCTCCATGTTAAGAAAAAGTGAGAAAGGGGGAAGGAATATTCCAACCCACCGACCGCAGGCCTGGGTGGGTAGATCACCTGTGATTCTCCATCCTCTGTTGCCACCATCTCACGCCAGAGTGAATGCAGCAGCTGTTTCACTTCTCCTTGCAAATTTGTGGACAGCTGGCAACTTGAACCCAAACGTTTAAAAAAAAAAAAAAAAGAAAGCATTGTACTTGTGCACCCCATTTCTTTTAAGAATATGCCTTAAGCCGGGAGTTTGGCCTAGTGGTTAAAGTGCTTACCTAGCATGCATGAAGACCTGGGTTCGATTCCTTGGTACCACATACATAGAAAAAAGCCGGAAGTGGTGCTGAGGCTCAAGTGGTAGAGCTCTAGCCTTGAGAAAGTCCAAGGACAGTGCTCAGGCCCTGAGCTCAAGCCCAGGACTGGCAAAAAACAAAAAAAAAAAAGAATATGCCTTGAAAAGATAATAGAACAATTTAGAATGTGGTGGGAAACACTCTAGAAAGAAGCGACCAGCCCTGGGAAAGTCGGAGAAGTCCCTAGCGGAGTTCCCCATCCCTTTATCCGTTAGAGCACAGGTGTTCTGAGGGCCCGTGTACACCCACGGTTCGTTTCTTGAAAATTACTTGCAAACTGGTTCTGGCCATCTCAGGTTGAAGTAGTTCTGATGATGGCAGATTTTTTATTCCTTCCTCTGAGAATATCCACTAGTGGATAGTATCGATAATATGTGTAATACATTAGCCGGAAAGAGCATCATCTTTTAGCAAACTTAACGGAATAGTACAAACAGAATGATTAAGCCCACTACTGTTATGGATAAGACTAAGCCTGCTAAAGTGTGGAGCTCACCTAGTTTTGAGAACCATCTTTGCTCCCCAAAAGTACATCTGGGGAAACTGCTAGCAGAGGTCCCTCACTATCCCCGGTCCTCATCTCATAGCTTCGTCTTTTAACCTACTGACCAAGTAAGTCGTTCATTACACTGGCATCAGATTGTTTTCACAGGACAGGAATAGTATATACACATCCTGACATCCATCCTCAGATGTTGCAGTTTTTATACACAGTCCAGACACAGAGTCTATAACCGTTATTTTGATCCAGAAGGTCATTCTCACGCTTCTGCCCTGTGTGGATTGGTCAGCCCAGGAGTGACCAAAGCCAGGCTTTTGTCTCACCTTCTTATTGGCAGCAGATCTTCCTGATGAACTTCTCCTTTCCAGGTTCCTGGCACCTCTGGAACAGCTGTTGCCTTATGTTGGATGATGTTTCCTTCATCCCCCACCCCAAGTTTTTCTTGACTGCTATAGTGACATGGAGGCAGTCGAACTGTGCTCTGGCTACTTCCTGTTGAAAATGGGAATGATGAAGGGGGCCATGGCAGCTGCTGGAGGAGACTCAGGGCAAACTGTGGAACCTTTGAACAGTGGTAGTGAGACTGTCCAAAGTTTTTAGTGTGAACTGATCTGAGAAAGGACATCTGAGTTTTTCCTGGAGCTACAGAAATAGCAGGTTACAAAAAGGCACTGTGGCCAGGCACCAGTGATCCTAGCTACTCAGGCTGATATTGGATGATTGCGATTCAAAGCCAGCCCAGACACAAAAGTCCCTGAGACTCTTACCTACAATTAACCACCAGAAAACCAGGAATGGCTCAAGTGGTAGAGCATTAGCATTGAGCTGAAGAGCTCAGGGACAGCACCCAGGCCAGAGTTCAAGTTCCTCAATCGACCCCCCCCTCCACACACACACACCAAAAAAAAAAGGTACTGTACGTGCAACAGGGGACAGAATCCACAATGACAAAGACTTAAGAGTCGTCATGGTGAAAGTTTGAAACAGCAATTGATTAAACAATTTACTTATTTCCATTGCATTTCAGGACAGTGTTGTAATGGCCACCAAGCCTTTCTGATTACAATAAGGAACATATTAGCTGGGCACTGGTGGCTCATGCCTGTAATACTAGCTACAGGCCTGAGGCAAAGTCCACAGGTTCAGGGGCTGCCTCCACTAGTTGAGGTGAGACTGACGGTGGTGGGCTTTCAGGAAACAGCCCCAGGCATCTCTACCAGTTGCAGAAGAACAGTTGGGACATGTAGCAGAGGCACAGGTGCCGCCTCTTCTTCAGGGTTCTCCTGATAAATTTTCTGAGGCCCTGGTCATTTTGCTAATAGTACCTTACACTGGGTCTGTAAAACTCACCCATGGAAGAAGGGTTAATGCCATCTGTAAGTATGAGTCTCTATGGGGGCAGGGGGCTGGTCTGTATGACCAGATGGTAGACTGCTCTAATAGTGTGGACATGGAGAATGCCTTCTAGGGGCCGGACTACACCAAAGGTAGACCATTCAACAGAACAGAAGATATGAAGATGCCCTGGAGTCATCTTTTTGGGTTTGTTTTTTTTTTTTTGGCTAAGTCCTGGGACTTGAACTCAGGACCTGAGCATTGTCCCTGAGCTTCTTTTGATCAAGGGTAGCACTCTAACACTTAAGCCATAGTGCCATTTCTGGCCTTTTCTGTCTATGTGGTACTAAGGAATAGAACCCAGGGCTTCATGCATGTGAGGTGAGTATTCTACCACTAAGCCATGTTCCCAGTCAAGACTGTTGATTTTGAATGACTCTCACCCATGTTCCCCCCTGCTTCAATATTATAAGGATGGAAAGGAAAGTTACTCATATTGTCCATCTGGCCACATTTCTCACAGAAGTTTAGGAACTAAACAAACCCCAGGCCTGGTTAGAGGTCCTACTACAGATCCCAAATCACTGTTAAACTCTAGGAAGTGGCACTGTGGCTCAAAGTGGTAGAGCACTAGTCTTGAGCTGAAGAGCTCAAGGACAGTACCCAGGCCCAAAGTTCAAGTCCCACCATTCACCAAAAAAAAAAAAAATTCAGAAAGGAGTTCCAGTCTAGCCAGCAAATAAAGCATGATGACCAAGAAGAAGAGCAAACAGCACGTAGAAGCTAACTGGGCTTGAAATCTAGAAAGCAGATTCTAAATTATAGTCTGCCATGAGCAGGGTGGTTCTCAATCAATGCCTTCAACTCATCTGAACCTCAGTCTCCCTATCTGCAAAGTGGAAGAGATGTTTCCTGCCTTGCCATTTCATAAGGCTGTTAGGAGAATTCAATAACCCCGTGGCTATGAAAGTGCTCCAAAGAGTGTAATGTGTCATAGCCCAATCCCTTTCTCTACAATGAGATTTTACTCGTCAGATCTCTGCCAAGCCAGAGATCAACCTCTTACTGAGAACTATTTCAACATTCACGAATCTATGAAATTCCTTAAGGAATTTATTAAGCCAATTTCATTACTTGAAAAGATGTTTTTATATTCATAACTGTGAGTTCATTTCTCACATTTCTTAACTTCCCTTTTCCTTTTTTTTTTTTTTTTAAATCTTGTGGATCATGGGGCTTGAGCTCTGGGCCTGGGCACTGTCCCTGAACTCTTCAGCTCAAGGCTACCGTCCTACCCCTTGAGCCACAGTCCCACTTCCTCTTTTCTAATGATTAATTGGAGATGAGTCTCACGGTCTTTAGTGCCCCAGCTGACTTTGAACTGCAATCCTCAGATCTCAGCCTCCTGAGAAACTAGGATTACAGGCGTGAGCCACCATGCCCAGCTTCTTTCACAATGCTGAATATGAAGGGCCTCAGGCATGCTAGGGGTGCACCTGCTCTGGGGATAACTGAGTATATATATCAAGCACTTGTCTACAATGTTAGAATAGTTTGGTTGTTGGTGGTATTTGTTCTAATACTATGGCTTGAACCCAAGGCTTCCTGCTCTTGATTGGCAATTTTGTTCAAGGCTCGTGCTTTGAGGTGAGAGTCTTACAGACTTTTCATCCTGAGGAGCTAGGATTGCACACAGGCACTGGCACATGGCTCATTTTTCTTTTGGCTGTGTGCTATTCCATGGCATATACCTCTTCTTTATCCATTCATCTGTAGTTGGCCATCTTGGTTGATTCCATCATTTGGCCATTGTGAAGTGCAGGTGTCTTTCTTACATATTGATGTATAATCTTTGGCTATATGCCCAACTCTGGTATGATGGGGTCATAAGGACAATCTGTTTTAGTTTTGTACATCCATACTGATTTCCACGGTGGTGGCACTAGTTCACAGTGTGTGAGGATTCCTTTCCCATCCCACCCTGCATCCTCTCCAGCATTTGTTCCTGTTTTCCTTTTTCTTTCTTTCTTTTTTAATAGTTGTCCCTTCTTACTGGATCCTAGTATGGTTTGCATTTCCTTTTTGGCTAAGGATTTTGAACATTTTTTAAAGTATTTATATTTCTTTTTCTGAGCATTGTCTGTTCAATCCCTTGGTCCACTTACTTATTGGATTGTTTGTTCTCTTGCTTAATTTTTGTGCTATTTGTATATTTTGGAGAGTAATTCTTTCTCTGTTGAACAGCTGATAAAGATTTTCTCCCGTTATGTGAGTTATCTCTTGTTTCTGATGATGCTTTCTTTTGCTGTACAGAAATTCTTTAAGTTGCTATAGTCTAATGTGTCAATTCTTGCTCCTAATTTCAGAGCAACTAGAATCCTATTCAGAAAGTATTTACCCCAGCCTATCACTGCTAAAATTTTTTCCCTATATTTTCCTGTAATAGATGGCCTTACTTTAAGCCTTTGATCCATTTGGAATTGATTTGTGTACAGGGTGAGAGACAGAGGGGACCATATTTTGGCAAATAGATGCCTAGTTTTCTCAAAATCATTTGTTAAAGAGACTGTCTTTTCTCCAGTGTGTATGTTTCTGGTACCTTTGTTGAAAGTTAGTTGATTGTAATTGTGTGGTTTTTATTCCTGATTCTTCTATGCTCTTCTATTGGTCCTATTTTCTTGTTTTTCACTTCCAGTTTTTTAGTGATTAATTATCAATAAAAATCTCATAGACTGGGCCGGGAGTTTGCCTAGTGGAAGAGTGCTTGCCTAGCATGCACGAAGACCTGGGTTCGATTCCTTGGTACCACATACTTAGAAAAAGCCAGAAGTGGTGCTGAGGCTCAAGTGGTAGAGCTCTAGCCTTGAGAAAAAGCCAAGGACAGTGCTCAGGCCCTGAGCTTAAGCCCAGGACTGGCAAAAAAGAAAAAGAAAAAGAAAAAAAAAAAGAATCTCATAGACTTTTCTATCCAGCTAGCTTAGAACTGCAGTCCTCATAGCTGTGAAACACCAGTGCCTGTCTCACTTTTAGTTTTGTGTTTTTTTTTTTTCCTGGTTAATTGAAGAGCAGAGACTAAGTTTGTGGTATAATAATAGGGGGATGAAACCCTGACAACAACTAAATAGCAATGGTGAAATTACTTGATTAAAAAAAAAGATCAACTCCTGACAAGAATAGATATGTCTCAGGGAAAACAGATAGACCAAAGATACAAATGACCACAAAAAAAGCCAGAAGCTGGTGGCTCACATCTGGAATCCTAACTACACAGGAAGTTGTGATCTGAGGATCATAGCTCAAAGCCAGCCTAGGCAAGAAAGTTCAAGGAATTCTTTCCTCCAGTTAACCACTAAAAAGCCAGAAGTACAGGTATGGCTCAAGTAGTAGACTATCAATAATGAGCAAAAAAACAAGCTAAGGAATAATGCTAGGCCCTGAAATCACAAAAATAAAATAAATAAACAAACAAAAATGGAGCCACAGCTCACACCTGTGTCCTAGCGACTTAGGAGGCTAAGACCTAAAGGGTCATTGTTTAAAGCGAACCTGAGCAGAAAGATCCAATCAACCAGCAAGACACCAAACCAGAGGCATGACTCAGGTGAAAGAGCACTCACCAGTCATGAGAAAAACTCAAGCAAGAATTAGAGGCCCTGAGTTCAAGACCTAGGAAGGTCGGGAGGGAAGCATAGAAAATTATTTTTCAGGGCCAGGAACCTGGCCTAATGGCAAAGTGCTTGCCTACACAAAGACCTGGGTTCCATTCCTCAGTGCCACATACACAGAAAAAGTTAGAAGTGGTTCTGTGGCTCAAGTGGTAGAGCACGAGTCTTGAAAAAGCCCAAGGACAGTGCTCAGGCTCTAAGTTCAAGCCCTAGGACTGGGAAAAAAAATAAAAAAATTTTCAGATGGAGATAATTGTAGCTCAATATAAGTGAAATTAAAAATATTGAACCGATCTAATGTCATTTGTTCTAATAAATATTCTCAGTAAAAAAAGAAAAAGATCAATATGAACCAGGCACAAGTGGCTTACAACTGCAATCCTAGCTACTCAAAAGGCTGAGATATAAGGATCACAGTTCAAAGCCAGGCAGGATAGGAAAGTACCTAAGACTCTTATCTCCAATTAATCATCAGAAAACTGGAAATGACACTGGCTCCAAGTGATTAAGAAATAGCCTTAAGCCAAAAAGCTCAGAGACCAAACCCAGGCCTGTAACCAAATGAACAAATGAATGAATGAATGAATAAATAAATAAATAAAACCAATACGGCATATTTAGGCCTAAAAATATCCTTACCATTCGCTCACCTACATTTTATGAAGGAAAATTTACTTGATTCTTGTCAATTGCTTGTCAATATGAAAGTTCATAATGAACTTCTCTTTGAAATAGCCTAGATCAAGGTTCAGCCAGCTCTGAATCCTGCACCTGTGAGCAGGGGGTGTGTCGTCACCCTTTGTAGTGCTGGGCTGGACCATGTGACTTATTTGGCCCGTGGAATGTCCATAGACTTGACTGGAGCTGTGGCCATGAATGGCTTGTGCTGTTTGACTTGGCTCACACACCTCAGCGAGCTGCCAGGTAAATGCTGGTCCAGATCGCAAGGGAACAATGGAGCTGACCTGGCTCCCATCCGCACCCCACAGCCAGCCAGGCTGCACAGCAGGTGACCTGCCTGCCTAAAGAGTGAGCTAAATGCTCACCGAGTTTTCAGGCAATCTATTTTCTGGCAACTAATAACTAAAATGGTAAGTAGCAACAAATACAATCAACAGCAAATAGGGCAGGAGGAGATGGAATTGGGGATGGCACAGTGGCTTCAAGGTATGACTGCTGCTCCATTTTTTCCAGATGGAGTACAGACCTCACAAGTATTCATTACTTCCTTATCTTTAAACTCTGCTATTTGTATACTACACACTGTCATTCATGATCTTTTTACAATAACGGAATCAGAATTAGGAGTTGGGGCCATGGTTTATAACCAACCTTATTTAGGTTTAGTACTGGTACCAGAGCTCGAACTTAGGGCCTTGTGTTCTTGCTTGGCTTGCTTGCTGCTTGCTCACAGTTGGTACTCTACTACTTGAGCCATTCCACCAACATTTTGCTGATTAACTGGAGATAAGTCTCATAGACTCTTCTTTTTTTGCGTGTCAGTCCTAGAGTTTAAATTCAGGGCTTGGGTGCTATTCTTTTCTTTTTTTGGGGAGGGGGGGGTAGTCCTAGGGTTTGAACTCAGGGCCTGAGTACTATCCCTGAGCTTCTTTTACTCAAGGCTAGAACTCTACCAAATGATCACAGCACCATTTTCAGCTTTTTCTGTTTATATAGTTCTGAGGAATTGAACCCAGAGCTTCATGCATGCTAGGCAAGCACTCTACCTCTAAGCCACATTCCCATCCCTGGGTGTTATCCTTGAGCTTTGTTATTCAAAGCTACCAATCTACTGAGCCGCAGCTCTTCTTTTGGCTCTGTGTGTGTGTGTGTGTGTGTGCGCGCGCGCGCGTGCGTGCGCGCGCGCGCACATGTGTGTGTGTAATTGGAAATAAGAGTCTCATGGGATTTTCTGCCCAGGCTGGCTTTGAACAACAATCCTAAAATCTTACACTGGTTTAAGATTCCTCTTTTCCAGCTATAATTAGCAGCATGAGCCACTGACACCCAACTCTCACAGACTTTCTTCTGGGCTGGTTTTGAATTGTGATCCTCCAGGTCTCAGCGAGGATTATAGGGATGAGCCACCGTCATCTCACATACGCTAACTTTAACGTTCTGAGTAGACCAGTTGAAATTGTTTAAGAAGAGAGGAGGAGAAAGAGGACAAGAGATGAATGGGATGATTCCTAACCAGAGCAATAAGACAAAAAAACAAGCATAAAGGAGATCCAAATAGGAAAAGAGGAAGTGAAACTTTCCCTCTCTGCAGATGACATGATTCTGTATTTAAAGAACCCTATAGACTCCACTCCCAAGTTGCTTGAGCTGATTTGAAACTTTGACAAAGTAGCAGGGTATAAAATTAAGCCTTAAAAATCAACTGCTTGGGCCTGGGAGATTGGCCTAGTGGTAAAGTGCTTGCCTAGCATGCACAAAGACCTGGGTTCGATTCCTCAGTACCACATACATAGCAAAAAGCCAGAAGTGGTGCTGAGGCTCAAGTGATAGAGCCCCCGCCTTGAGAAAATCCAGAGACAGTGCTCAGGCCCTGAGCCCAAGCCCAGGACTGGCAAAAAAAAAAAAAAGCCCCCCCCATAAAGCAAAAACAATCCTTAGCAGAAAGAACAGCACTGGAGGAATATCAATACCAAGCTTTAAACTGAGCTATAGTAATCAAAACAGCTTGGTACTGGCACAAGAACAAGCCTGAGGATCAATGGAATAGAACTGAAGACCCAGAAATCAACCTGCAGACCTATGGCCACCTAATCTTTGATAAGGGAGCCAAAAAATAAAATAGTATGGAAGAAAGACAACCTTTTCAACAAATGGCGCTGGCAGAATTGGTTAAGCACCTGTAGAAAACTCAAGTTGGATCCTTCTATGTCACCCTGTACCAGAATTAATTCCAAATGGATTAGAGACCTTAATGTAAATGCAGATACCCTGAAAACTTTACAATAAATAATGGGCAATACACTAGGTCTCCTTGGCACAAGTTGAAACTTTCTTAATAAAGACCCAGAAACACAACAAATTAAAGAAAGTTTGTACAAATGGGACTGCATTAAATTGCAAAGGTTTTGTATGGTAAAGGACATAGCTAGCAAGTTAAATAGAAAGCCCACAGAGTGGGAGATCTTCACTAGCCATACAACAGACAAGGGCCTCATATCTAAAATATATCTACAGCTCAAAACATTAAATTTCTCCAAAACAAATCTTCAAAGAAACAGCCATCCCATTAAAAGGTAGGCTAAAGACTTAAAGAGACTTCTCTGAAGAGGAAATAAGAATGGCCTATAGACACATGAAGAAATGCTCGACATCTCTGGCCATAAAAGAAATGCAAATCATCATGTAGGATGAGACTAAATGAAATGAACTCTAGGATATGGAAGCAAGAGATTTACCTTGTGTGATTGTTGTTCTTAATGTACTATGTTATTTCTCTTCTCTTCTCTTTTTTGCCCTCATGGTTAATCTCATGAGGTTACTGTATCCAACTTTGTTACCTGGTATATTGTATATATGTTTATTTATTCGAAATAGGGAAGGAAAGGGGGGAAACAAGGAAAGGAGGTGGGGAGAGAAATGGTGACAAAAACATGAGAAAGTGTATCAATGTGCTAGAAGTAATGCATCTACTACCTGACCAATGTAACTGTAACCCCTCTATACATTATCCTGACAATAAAAGAGAGAGAGAGAGAGAGAGAGAGAGAGAGAGAGAGAGAGAGAGAGAGAGAGAGAGAGAGAGAGAGATGAATGGGATGAGTTGGATTAAGGCACATGGCATGAAAGCATGAAACTATTATAATGAAATCAACCCTTCCCCTGACTAAAATATGCTAATACATATATATATATATACACATATACATATATATACATATATGTGATTTTTTTGGCCAGTCCTGGGCTTGAACTCAGGGCCTGAGCACTGTCCTGGAACTTTCTCAAGGCTAGAGCTCTACTATTAAACTGCAGCACAACTTCTGGCTTTTTTCTATGTATGTGGTACTGAGGAATCAAACCCGGGTCTTCATGCATGCTAGGCAAGCACTCTATCACTAGGCCAAACTCCCTGCTCCATATGTGATTTTTTATTAAAGGCAATGGATGGCAGATATTATGGGCTGGTGCTGAATGAGGATGGAGGGGGAGGGGAAGTAGTAGATAAGGATAGATAAATTGAGCATGAGATAGATAAGACAATGGTTGGAGCTAAATGAGGGAATATGTGATTTTGTTTTTCTTTCTGAAATTTCCAAATACCCTAAAATAAACAGGACTTTTGTCATCACAATAAAAAAACAAGAAATACTCGGACAGTCTTTTATGGTTTCCCTGTGTTTGGGTCTGTGTGTGCGCATGCGCATATGCCCACACAACTCAAGTTTGAAATCAGGGCCTTGTGCTTGCTAGGCAAGCATGCTACCACTAAGTCACCCCCTCCAGCCTTTTGATTTTTTTTTTTTTGCCAGTTCTGGGCTTGAGCTCAGGGCCTGAGCACTGTCCTTGGACTTTCTCAAGGCTAGAGCTCTACCACTTGAGCCTCAGCACCACTTCCAGCTTTTTTTCTATATGTGGTACCGAGGAATAGAACCCGGGTCTTCATGCATGCTAGGCAAGCACTTTAACCACTAGGTCAAACTCCCAGCCCCCCCCCAGCCCCCCCCTCCAGCCTTTTATCACTTTCATTATTTTTCAGATACTGTTTTAGGTTTTGTGTCCAGAAGAGCCGTGAACTGTGATCCTCCAATCTTTATCTTTTGAATAGCTGGGATGACAGGTACACACTACTACATCCAACTTTTATTGATTAACATAAGGGTCTCACTTCACCTCCATCCTCTTAATCTCCACCTCTGAGTGGCTGGGATTATAGGTATGAACCTAAGCTTAGTCCAGCTCACACATTCTTAGTCTTCAAGTTGACAGCAAGGATCTTGATTGGTCCAATCATCCCTGGTAATAATCCCCTCCCCCTGAGCTCCATCAGGTGGAGCCTATGTGCCCCTGACCAAGGGAGGAAGGGACAGGGATGCTGGAGAAGGGAATTTTTTTTTTTTGCCAGTCCTGGGCTTGAGCTCAGGGCCTGAGCACTGTCCTTGGACTTTTTCAAGGTTAGAGCTCTACCACTTGAGCCTCAGCACCATTTCTGGCTTTTTTCTATGTATGTGGTACCGAGGAATCGAACCCGGGTCTTCGTGCATGCTAGGCAAGCACTTTAACCACTAGGCCAAACTCCCGGCGGAAGGGAATATTTTAAGAAAAAAAATTCCTACCTGATAAACAATGGAAGAAAGATGAGAAAGTCTGGCTATCTCAGATCTCAGTCTTCTGAGCAGCTAGGATTACAGGAAGCATGAGCCACTGGCACCTGACTTTTTAACATTATCAATAGGACAGACATATATGGCCTTCTTAGGCCATTTCATATCCCCAAATGGCTGGCTCAGCACATCTGAGTTAGCCCGATGGGAGAACTGGCTGGCATTACCAGCTCAGTGTTCCGGGAGTTTCCCCTAACTAAGATACTTCCTCTATGAAGAGTTTTCCTGTGACTGTCACAGAGCATTTCTCTTTACTTGCCCACCCAGATTAGGAAGGAAAAAAAAAAAGTTCCCTTTTCAGGCTGGCACTAGTGGCTCACAAACCTGTAATCCTAGCTACTCAAGAGACTGACATCTGAGAATAGTAGTTCAAAGCCAACCTAGGAAGACAAATCCTGAGACTTTACTCTCCGGTTAACCACCAAAAAGCCAGGTTGACACGGCTTAAGTGCTAGAATGCCAGCCTTGAGCAAAAAGGCTAAACAAGAACTAAAGGCTAAACAAGGCTGAGTTCAAGCTCCAGTACCCCACATACACATACTCACGCACATACAAAAGTTCCTTTTTTGAACTAGAGTGGCTTGAGAGGTAGAGTGCCTGTCTACCAAGGATAAGTCTCTGAGTTTAAACCTCATCGCTGTCCCCCAAATAGTTCCATTTTCTGTCACTTATGTCAACAAAAATAAATTTCTTCTCCATCTCACCATTACTGGAATGAGGCCTTTTTTTTTTGTACTGAAACCTAGCCCAGTGCAGGGGGTGATGAGAGTTCAGGAATTGCTGTGGCTTGCTTCTTGTCTTGGACATTTGGTATGTATACCACTGGGTGAGGACTAGTGGTGGTGGTGACAATGTTATACAAAGAAGAAATCTTGATATGGAGACAATAAAGTAGACCTAAGCCAGAACTAACTATTGTCTGTATAGACCATTTGCAAGGGATTCTGAATTGTCAACCGGAGGTTACATGCTTGACCACAGGTAGGAGAGATGGGGAGCCACAGCAGTCAACAGCGCCATCTACTGGCAAGGTCCTTTCCACGCTGCCACTCCATAGCTGAATCTATATGGGTAGTTCTTAATTCAAGAAATCACCAACCAGTCAATCCCCCCTCTCCCACCCTGCACCCCTGCCCCAGCCGCCTAAAAATGAAGTGTTTTCATGCTAAGAGCCACCTACTCAACCTGGCTTTTTTTTTTAAATTTAAATCACATCACTTCAAACTCTCTAAGACATGTGCCCTGCTCAACATGTTTGCTCCTTTCCTTCTTTCTATGTCTTTTCATGGTTACATCCGGGGTATCTGTGGCTGTCTTCCACAAAAGAGAGAAAGCTTGAGAAGGTAGGCTATAGGTCCTCATTCAGATGACTACATCCAGGGCCCTGCAAAGAGTAGATTCTGAAAAGCCCAAAGCTGGAACCTCTAACAGCTTCACAATCACCACAACCCCCTTCCCCCCTCATCCTAAGCCTCCTCCTTGCTTTGAGAAACAGGCTTCTGGTTGACAACCCCTACTAGCCCCGGGGATAACATTGAGGTAATGGAAGCTGAGGACTTTCAGGTCATTTCATCCAGAAGAGTAGTTATAAAATGCCAGTCCTGGGGCCAGGAGTTTGGCCCAGTGGTAGAGTGCTTGCCTAGCATTCATGAAAATCCAGGTTCGATTCCTTGGCACCACATACATAGAGAAAAGCCAGAAGTGATGCTGTGGCTCAAGTGGCAGAGCTCTAGCCTTGAGAAAGCCCAAGGACAGTGTTCAGGCCCTGAGTTCAAGCCCCAGATTCAGCAAAAAAAAATGCTAGTCCTCAGGAGTGTGGCTTACTGGCAGAGTGCTTGCCTTGCATACATAAAGCCCTGGGTTCAACTCCTCAGTACCATATACACAGAAAAAGCTGGAAGTGATGCTGTGTCCCAAGTGGTAGAGTGTTAGCCTTGAGCAAAAGTGCTCAATGACAGTGCCCAGGCCCTGAGTTCGAGCCCCAGGACTGCCAGAGAGAGAGAGAGAGAGAGAGAGAGAGAGAGAGAGAGAGAGAGAGAGAGAGAGAGAGAGAGAGAGAGAGAGAGACCAACTGATATGACTCATGTGTATGTGTGCGTATGTGTCAGTTGTGAGGCTGAACCTCAGAGTTGGATTCTAGGATTACAGGTATGAGCCACAGTCACCCAGCTTAGTTCTTTTGGATATGTGTGTTGGTCCTGGGGTTTGAACTCAGGACCTGGGGGATGTTTTTGAATTTCCTTTGATCAAGGATAGGTCTCTATCACAACTCTACTTCTCGCTTTTTTGTAGTAACTTGGAGATAAAGAATCTTGTGGAGTTTTCTACTCTATCTTTCCTTGAATAATAATCATCAGATCTGTCTCCTGAGTAGCTAAGATTACAAGCATGAACCACTGGAGCCCCGCTACTTTTTTTTTAAGAAAATTATGTCAGAATGTCAGCTGCATTTTTTTTTGCCAGTCCTGGGCTTGAGCACTGTCCTTGGACTTTCTCAATGCTAGGGCTCTAGAACTTGAACCTCAGCACCCTTCCGGCTTTTTTTCTATGTATGTGGGACCAAGAAATCGAACCCAGGTCTTCATGCATGCCAAGCAAGCACTCTACCACTAGGCCAAACTCCCAGCCCTCAGCTGCAACTTTTTTTAGAAAAAATTACAGAGTGGTATTCAGTTAACAGAATAGGAATTATTTCATATAAGCAGCCTCAGAGAGCTGAAGATGGAAACCTACCATCACCATATATAACTAATTTGTGCTGTGTACCAAGAACCCGCTTTTAATTTCCATGCAAGTTTACAACCCCCATAGAGTACCTGGCAAAGGATATGGTTCTTCAACTTGGCTAGAACATTGGAAAGTCTTATCCTGACCCCATTGCCAGGCTGGGCTGCACCAACCAAATATGGCCACAAGGGGGCATTAACACCTCTGACCACTGGCACTGGCAAGGGTTGGTTTGGCTTCAACCAGGAACAACTTAAGATGTGTTGTTGTTGGTGGTGGTGGTGGTTTGCAAGTCTTGGGGCTTGAATCGGACACTTTTTTCAAAAAAAATAAAAGCTAGCTCTCTGCCACTTGAGCCACAGCACCACTTCTGGCTCTTTCTGTGTATGTGGTACCGAGGAATCGAACCTATGCATGCGAGGCAAGCATTCTACTAGTAGGCTACGTTTCCGGCTGTGCTCAAGGTATTTTATCCTGTCAAAGCAGAAGGGCCATATGGAGACAGATCTGTGAGAGAAAGCAGATAACTTGATGTGCCTTTAAAATGACATTCTTTAAATACACCTAATGGAGTTGAGATGAATCTGTCAACACAATACATGCAATCAAGAACTATAAATACCTGAATCTGTAGGACTCAGACTCTACCTGCTGGATTCTGTGTTTTCAGACTCTGTGCAGAAGTATACTACCCTATGGGACATGGATGGCGGCAGAAATCAAGTGATCCACCAGACTTGGGCTCAGAGCTCTGACTTCATCCTTAGCAACAAAGTGATAGGGAGAAGCAATTCATTACCCTTGGGCTTAAAGTTCCTTTTCTTCTTCTTCTTCTTCTTCTTCTTCTTCTTCTTCTTCTTCTTCTTCTTCTTCTTCTTCTTCTTCTTCTTCTTCTCTCTCTCTCTCTCTCTCTCTTTCTTCTTCTTCTTCCTCCTCCTCCTCTTCCTCCTCCTCCTCCTCTTCTTCTTCTTCTTCTTCTTCTTCTTCTTCTTCTTCTTCTTCTTCTTCTTCTTCTTCTTCTTCTTCTTCTTCTTCTTCTTCTTCTTCTTCTTCTTCTTCTTCTTCTTTTTAATCGGTCTTGGGACTTGAACTCTGGGCCTGAGCCATTGTCCCTGAGCATTTCAGCTCAAGGATACCACCCTACTCCTGGAGCCACAGCGCCACTTCCATTTTTCTGGTGGTTAATTGGAGATAAGTCTCACAGACTTTAGTGCCTGAGCAGGATTTGAACCACAATCCTCAGATCTCAGCCTCCTGAGCAGCTAGGATTACAAGTGTGAGCAACCACGTCTGGCTTGGAGTTCCATTTCTGAGATCATCTACAGGGAGGACACCATGCTCCCTTACAACAGAGGGTGATGCCACTGTCACCCCCCCTCCACCCTCCAACCCACTGCTGCCTAAACTTCTCCACTGGGCCATGTTCCACCTCCCCCTTGCCCTCTTGTGGTTGCCTCTGAGGACCTCTCTCACCAGGCTCTGTAGGAAACGTCTCCAGGCTCCCAGACATTCATTGATCCTTCTTTCCGTATATTCTATAGTAGCTCAGTCTCAATGCAACAGGTCCCCTGTCAAGAGGCATCTGGCTGTATAGCTCTTATCTGGGGAGTAATGTAATCGATTTTTATTGCCAATACTAGCTTGTCAGATATGTCCAATATCAAGCCTGTGAGAACTGTGAGTTTTTTCCTGGGCTAAGACTGCCTATCTGTTGTCTCCAGGGCTTTTTGACTCTCTCTGTGGCTATGGTTGGAACTTCGGACTATTTCTTGCTTTTTTCTTGTTTGCTTTTCTTCATGCTTTAGAGATGTCCAGTTACCTTTGATTCCCAATGTTCTTCCTCTTTGTTTGTCTTGAACTATTGTCTGTACTTAGGCTCTTCTCATTCACAGAGGTGCATGGAGGATACTTCTAATCAGCCTTTCTTCTTGAAACCCTTTCTGACAATTGGTTGTAGCATTTTGGGGGGGTGTGTGGGAGGTTAGTTGTGGGGCTTGAACTCTGGGCTTGGGCCCTTCCCTGAGCCCTTCAGCTCAAGGCTAGCACTCTATCACCCCGAGTCACAGCTCCGCTTCCACTTTTCTGGTAGTCAATTGGAGATAAGATTCTCATAGACTTTTGTTTCCTGGGCTGGCTTTGAATCTTGATCCTCAGATCTCAGTCTCCTGAATAGCTAAGATTGTAGGTGTGAGACACCAGTGCCTGGCCTAGACTTTCTTTTGTACATATTTACACACACACACACACACACACACACACACACACACACACACACTGGATCCACTTTAAGCCAGAAACTTTGGATTCTTTCCCTTTTTTTTCCCCTGTCTCCTCAAGATTCTTCTGCAGGGCTTCTCTCTGTGGAGAATGTGTGCAGGAAGAGTGGAGAGCTGTAGATGATGCATATGAGATGCTTCCAGAACTTTTGGACTCTCAAGAGCTTTTCCTTCTTCACAGCTATATCCTCAGTCTTAACCCTCTACTGGCACATGGAAGCATGCAGTGCAGCTTTTTAATTATTATTTTATTAGTGTGTGTGTCTCCTGAGTAGCTAGGATTACAGATGTCAGCCACTAGTGACTAGCCATCCGTGCAGTTTAGTTAAATGCCTTAGCATGTTACCAGCTGTCCCTCAATTCCTACTTTCATTACATAGAAGCAGAGCACAAGCCCAAGGCTTATGGCTACATCAACAGACATCAGATCCTGGGAAATTCACATTATACAATCCAATTCCTGAAGGGATGGGCTCAAGGACCCCAGTGTTTTGAGGGCTGAGGAGTTACAAACTCTCACAGGCAGGATTTGGAGTTTCTCTTAAGAGTTCTCAACGGTCCCATAGCCAAAGATTGTGTCAGAAGTCTCTGACCTTTGACTTACTGGCCAATCCTTCAAGCCATTGAAACACCATCTGGCTTGGGTGGGTGAGTACTGCCTTTAATTCCTTCTTGGCCAATCAACAAGTCTGTGGCTTTGCTAAAGAAGGCATTGGCCTTAAGACCCACTCAGGCTGACGCTTGGAGCCACTTAAATACGGAAGTAAACGTTGTCATCTGTAATTCCAAATTATAGATTCTCAGTCATAGCAGATTACAGGTTACAGCAAAGATTTCCTCTCTTAACACAACATTGCAGGTTCGGTATCTCCAGCTCAATTTTTCTTCTTTCTCTAAGGACTTTGCTAAAAGTAGCAAGAAGCTGGAAAAGAGGAACATCTGGAATTTTCTTGCCATTTCTGTTTTCTTTGCTTAATTTGTGTGTGTGTGTGTGTGTGTGTGTGTGTGTGTGTGTGTGTGTGTGTGTGTGTGACTCAGGGCCTGGATGCTATTCCTGTGCTTTTTTTTCCCCCCTCCAGTCTAGTGCTGTACTACTTGAGCTACATCTTCACTTTTAGCTTTTATTTATTAATTTCTTTGTAGTTAATTGGAGATAAGAATCTAACAGTTTCCTGCCCAGGGTGGGCTCAAATCCCAATCCTAGGATCTCAGCCTCTTGTACTCCCACCTTTTTTGCTGGTTAATTGGATATAAGAGTCTCATATACTTTCTTGCTTGGACTAGCTTGAAACCTTGATCCTCAAATCTCAGCCTCCTGAGTAAGTAGGAATACAGGCATGTGCCACTGGAGCCTGGTTTCTTTGGTTTTTGTTTTTAAATGATAGCATATTAATTACACAAAATAGGAAGGTTTTGCTTATGACACTATCATACATGTCTATAAGAAGTGACCATATTTATAACCAGAGAAGAGGAGCCAAGAGAAATTGACTATAGAAAAGTCAAAGGTGAGCCAGGCGCAGTGGCTCACGCCTGTAATCCTAGATCTCAGAAGGCTGAGATCTAAGGATCAATATTCAAAGCCAGCCCAGGCACAAAAAGTACCTGAGACTCTTATCTCCAATTAACCTCTAGAAAACAGGAAGTTGGGCTTGGCTCAAGGGTAGGACAGTAGCCTTGAGCTGAAGAGCTCAAGGACAGCGCTCAGGCTGAGTTCAAGCTCCATGACCCACCAAAACAGAAAGAAAGAAAGAAAGAAAGAAAGAAAGAAAGAAAGAAAGAAAGAAAGAAAGAAATTCAAGTGCCAGGCTGGCAAAAAAAAAAAGTCAAAGGTGCTCTGAAACACCCAACATGGAGAGAAAAATCAATTCTATATCAACATTCCTAAAGAATAAAACAGAAGGGGTGGTGGAGGGGAGGGTAATGGGGACCAAGACATGTGAAAGGGTATCAATGTACGTGAATTAATGCACCTTCTATCTGGCAAATATCATGTAACCCTTTTATTAATTACAATAAAAATATCAAAAAAAGAAGAAGAAAAAAGAATAAAACAGAAAAGCTGATTGAACAGATACTCTAAAACGTCTTTAAGCTGAGCAAACTTTGATTGAAAGTGAAGATCAAAACCTTTGAGAGAGAAAATGAAGTGACAGAACTTGTCAGGAGAAAGAAGTGAAGTGTCTTCAGAAATCTTCTGTTCTAGAAGATGATTAGGAAGCAAGAATAGAAAAGTAAATGAAGACTTAAGTGCTTTCAGAAAATAAGTCAAAGACTTTGAAGCAACGCTGGAATCATTTGTTCTGTTCTTACTGCCCTTAAACTGAAAAGTTACTGACACTGGTTATACATGCAGGAGACTGGAAGACACACCTTCCTTCCCAGACCCAGATGAACTAGCGAGCCAGGCGAGGTGGCTCACACCTGTAATCCTCGCTACTCAGGAGGCTTGAGATCTGAGGATCGCAGTTTGAAGCCAGGAAACTCCATGAGACGCTTATCTCCAATGAACCATCAGAAAACCAGAAGTGGTGCTGTGTCTCAAAGTGGGAGAGTGCTAGTCTTGAGCTAAAGAGCTCGGGGACAGCACCCAGGCCCTGAGTTCAAGCCCCAGGATGGACATAACAAACAAACAAGCAAAACACCAAATGGGCCAGGAGTTTGGCCTAGTGGTAGAGTGCTTGCCCAGCATGGACAAAGACCGGCTTCAGTTCCTCAGTAACACATATATAGGAAAGCTGAAGTGGTACTGTGGCTCAAATGATAGAGCACTAGTCTTGAGAAAGCCCAAGGACAGTGCTCAGGCCCTGAGTTCAAGCCCCAGGACTGGCAGAAAACAGCAACAACAACAAAAACAACTATGAAAACAGTGACTAAGCTTGAGCTTCCAGACCTGGCTCTTCACCCATCCAAAGTCAGATGGTGTGTGCGCGTGCGTGTGTGTGTGTGTGTGTGTGTGTGTGTTTTACTAGGGCTTGAACTCAGCCTTTCACTCTTGCTGTTTTGCTCGAGGCTGGTTAATTAGGGCATAGAAGTCTCATAGACTTTCCTGCCTGGGCTGGCGTTGAACCACAATCCTCAAATCTCCTGAGTAGCTAGGATCACAGGCGTGAGCTACAAGCACCTGGCCCAGAAAGTTGAGATTTCCACCCAGCCCACCCCCACCCCCATTTCTGAGCATGAGGTACCATTTCCTCTCCAAATCTGAGTTTGTAAGACTCCGCTGGGGAGTTGGGGGCGAGAAGAACATCAGCTGATGTTCCCAGCTGCTGTAAGGGTTGTCCTCTTCCTCCCTGAAATAGTTATCCCTCTCCAGAGAAGTAGAAAGGATATGTAAAGAGATTTATTTCAGGGAGCAGGCTTGCTGTAATCTGGGGGCCGGCAAATCTGCCATCTGGAGAACAGGCTGGAAGCCTGGACACTCTCAGGCAGGGTCTGAGGCTGTGAACAGTCCACCGGCACACTCCCTTCTTCCCCCAGGAAGCTTTGGCTTGGAAACTCATGTCTTTCCACTGATTGGATAAAATTCAGAGCCTCTGGTGATTGGATGGGGCCACCAAGGATGCCTTATCTAAACTCAACTAATTGTACAGGTTACAGCCACAAAATAAAGCAACATCTAGATCCATGTTTCTATTTATTTTATTTTTTTTATTTTGCCAGCCCTGGGGTTTGAACTCAGGGCCTAGGCACTGCCCTTGAACCCTTTTTTTTTTTTTTTTTGCCAGTCCTGGGCTTGGGCTCAGGGCTTGAGCACTGTCCTTGGACTTTCTCAAGGCTAGCACTCTACCACTTGAGCCTCAGCACCACTTCCGGCTTTTTGCTATGTATGTGGTACCGAGGAATTGAACCCTGGTCTTCACGCATGCTAGGCAAGCACTCTACTAGGCCAAACTCCCAGCCCCCCTTGAACACTTTTTGCACAAGGCTAGTGCTCTGCCACTTGAGCTACAGTGCCACTTTTGGCTTTTTTCTGAGTATGTAGTACGAGAAATTGAACCTAGGGCTTCATGCATGCTTGGCAAGTACTCTACCACTAAGCTACGCTCCCAGCCCCTAGATCCATATTTCATATACTAATTAGCTTGCTGTGGGTTAGCCAGACTACTTCATGTAGAAGTAGCCTATGCTGGAGCTGGGAGTTTGGCCTAGTGGTAGAGTGCTTGCCTAGCATGCACGAAGACCCGGGTTTGATTCCTTGCTACCACATGCATAGAAGAAAAAGCTGGAAGGCTGAGGCTCAAGTGGTAGAGCTGTAACCTTGAGAAAATCCAAGGACAGTGCTCAGGCCCTGAGCTAAAGCCCAAGACTGGCAATAAATAAATAAATAAATAAAACTCAAAGTTTACCAATAGTTCAGATGAATTTGAAACAGGAGAAACCGACAAATTTAAAAAAAAAAAAAGAAGAAGAAGAAGAAGTAGCCTATGCATGACACCTGGATGAATTCCCCAAGTCATGAGTTTCTGTGTGTGTGTGCATGTGTATGTGTGCCAGTACTGGGGTTTGAACTAGGGGATTGGTCACTGTTCCTGTGCTCAGGCTAATCTTGAGCCACAGCCACATCCAGCTTTCTGTAGTTAATTGAAGATAAGAGTCTCTTCAGAATTTTCTTGCACACACTGGTTTGAACCACTATCCTCAGATCTTAACCTCCGGAGTAGGTAGGTTTCAGGAGCTCATTTTCTCCCTCAGCTGAGATTTTAGCTGTAAGCCACCAGACCCAGTTCCTGTCTGGTTTATTTATTGAGTTGGGGTCTTGATAATTTGTTCTTTGGGCTGGCCTTGAACTGTGACCCTCCCAATCTCCACCTTACAGTAGCTTAGATTGGAGGCATGCATGAGCCATAGTTCCCATTCAAATAACACAATCATGTACAAAAGTGCACCAGTGTCTCATGCCTGTAATCCTGGATACTCAAGAGGCTGAAATCTGAGGATACCAGATTTCAAAGCCAGCCCAGGTAAGAAAGTCTGTGAGATGCTTATCTCCAATTAACCACCAAAACTCTAGAAGTGGAGCTGTGTCCCAAGCGGAAAGCTCAGGAATAGCACCCAGCAGTTCAAGACCTAGGACCTGCAGCAGCAGTGGTGGCATCAGCAGAAAAGAAGAGGAAGAGGAGGAAGAGGAGGAAGAGGAAGAAGAGGAGAAGGAGGAGGAGGAGAAGGAAGAAAAGGAGGAGAAGGAGGAGGAGGAGGAGGAGGAGGAGGAGGAGGAGGAGGAGGAGGAGAAGAAGGAAAAGAAGAAGAAGAAGAAGAAGAAGAAGAAGGAGAAGAAGTAGTTGTGGTGGAGAAGGAGGAGATAAGTGCTGTCTAGGATGTAGAAATTCTCAGACTGCTGGTGTTATAAAATGATGCAATTGTTTTAGAATATAGTTTGACACTTCTTCAAAATGTTAAACATAATCACCATAACTCAGCAGCTTCACACCCAGGAGAAATAAAACCATGTTTACAAATAGGCTTGGAATGTGGGATGAAGACCTGATGCATGTTACAATATGAAAACGTTGTATTAAGAGAAAGTAAAAAGTCACAAAAGGTCACAATTGCATGATTCTAGTTATATGAAATATACCAAGTAAGCAAATCCACACAGATAGCAGATTACAGGAGGAGCCGAGGTATGGCCCAAGTGCCTGCCTAGCAAGTGAGAGGCTCTGAGTCCAAATCCCAGTGCTATCAAACAAACAAACAAAGTAGTAGTCAGTGGCTCATGCCTGTAAGCCTAGCTACTCAGGAAGCTGAGATCTGAGAACTGAGTGAGATTCGGAGCCAGCTGAGACAGAAAAGTCCATGAGACGTATCTCCAATTAGCCACCAAAAATCTGGAAGTGAAACTGTGGCTCAAGTGGTAGAGTGTTATCCTGGAGTACAAAAACTCAGAGACGGTATCCAGGTATCAAGCACACACACACACACACACACACACACACACACACACACACACACACACACACACACGCTCCAGGGCTGGGTGGGTAGCTCAGTGTCAGTGTGCTTGCCTAGCATGCTCAAAGTCCTGGTTCCATCCTCAATGCTGCAACGAAAGAAAGGGAGAAAGAAAAAGCTGTGCTTAAGGATGCAGGCCTGTAACTCCAGCTGAAGCAGGAAGGTCATACTTTATGGCCAGCTGGGGTTACATAGGACTTTACTCAAATAAGTGAGTGAGGTTTGAGCTCTGAGGTCTCTACCACTTGAGCCATATCCCCAGTCTTTTTGGCTTTAGATTATTTTTTCAGGTAGGGTCTTAGTTCCCCCCCTCAAGGCCCCTCTAAGTTTGTGTCACCACAGCCAGTGAATGTGCTCTCACACTCCTTTTGTTAGCTTCTCAAAAAGGGTTTATTGGCCAGTGTTTTGGAAGCACCTACCACATCTGGCTGTATTTAGATTTGGTATCGGTAGCATCCGTGGCTTTAGTTTGCCCAGAGTTTTTGCCCCCCCTTCTTTTTTGTCTTGACTCCATCTCTTTGGGAGGGTGGGGAATTTTGAACAGCTGTGGGGGGGGAAAAACATCTTCCTTCTCCTAAGGTTGCTAAATCTGGAGACTAGAATCTAGACATAGGACAGGAGAAGAGAGAGCTAGGAAGACAGCAGGATTCTGGGTCAAATCCCCAGGCTAGTTTCCTTCTCTTCCTCTCTTGCATGCCTCCCTCTCCCCCCATCCTTCCCTCCTATAAGAGCAGAAAACGTGGTTAAGAAGAAGGTAAGAATGGAAAGTTCCGAGGACCAGAGAATGAGTTGAAGGCCCTGGGATGAAAAATAGCGCTGGGTTGGGAGATCGGGGGTCCTGGGGCGGCTAAGACGGGATGAGCTCCGAGGCTAATCCCCCAGCGAGGCGCACTGCACAGAGGGATGGATGCAGGGGTGGCTCCAGGTCGCGAGGGGGCCAGACAGGGAGGCTTAAGGAGCCAAGCTGCACAGCCAGGACTGAAGTGAACGACGACGCTGCTCTGCCAGAATGAAGACGTAGGGGCTGAGAAGTGGCTCTGCCCCAGCTCCAGCACGACCCCTTCCTGGGTGACTTGAGCCTGGAAACTGACCCTTAGCGCCTGAGATCTGTCGGGAAGGATGGGGAGAGGGCTGGAGGAAGAGCTGGGCTTCGCCTAGGATCGCTCAGCCTCCCCCCATCAGGCCCCCACATGGTAGCATCTTCCTGATCCCCTTTATCTCTAAGGCGCTCAGGGAAGCCGCCCCGCTGCCTGCCCGCAGTCTTCTCGGAAATGCTGCTCTGAAGGCCCAGGAGCCATGAGTCCTGCAACTCCGGTAAGGAAGAGCTCTGTGGGCCAGAGCAAAGGCCAGGCCCTTTCTAAATAGGAGATGGGGATAAGAGCCTTAGGCCCAGCAGCTCCTGATCTCTGCAGAATGTCAGCTGTCCACTTAGTCACAGGTCGGGTGTTCAGGGCAGGTTCAGGTGATTCATTCTTCCTTCCCCATGAGGCCTCTCCCATTCCATTTTCTATTATTCTCCAGAGGGTTCTTTCCAAACCACCAAGTGCCTGGGCCAAGCCCCTGGCCTGGAAAGTCTTTCCCCCAAGCTATAGTTTTCTGGTGGTTAGTTGGAAATAAGAGTCTCAGGGACTTCCCTGCCCAGGCTGACTTTGAACCTAGAGTCTTAGATTAGCTAGGATTACAGGCACAAGCCACTAGTGCCCGGCTCAGTAGCTCTCATTTTGCTGGAACTAACATGGATGGCTACCCTCCTGTTTCACTCTGCTAAACAAATGCTTGTCACCATGCCCAGCTTTTTGTTGGTTAACACGGAGGCCACATAACTTTTTGCTTGGACTGGCTTCAGACCAGTTTCCCAATCTCTGCTCGCCGAGATCCTGAGATTATAGGCATGAGTCATTTTGTCCACCTATCAAACCCGATTTTCTAAGCATACTGTATACCCTTGAGTCTTTAGATCGGTGCTCATATGAGACTTCTAGTTTTACCTTAGGAAACTCCTCGTCCTCCAGCGTCCATTCAGTCTTTTCTGGAAGTCTTTTGGAATCTCTTGGGCAAAGACAAACTCCTCTTGTGATGTCTTTTGTGTTTACTGTGAGCTTATGTCTAGATGGCCTGGAGGGGAAAGACTTGTTGGATGCTGCCCTTGTGGCCAAGGAGCTTGTCTCTCTCATCTCTTTTTGAAAGTCCTGGGGCTTAAACTCAGGGCCTGGACACTGTCCCTGAGCTTCCTTTGCTCAGGGCTAGTACTCTACTGTTTGAGACACAGAATACTCCTAGATTTTTCCATTTATGTGGTACTGGGGAATTAAACCCAGGGCTTCATGCATGCTAGGCAAGCACTCTACCACTAAGCCACATTTCTAGCCCATCAACTATTTTTTTTCTAAAAAATAAAAAAAAGAGTTCAGACGTGTGCATGCACAGACACACATGTGCACCAGGGCTTGAACTCAGGGCTATTGTAAGAAAAGAAAAAGAGCTGGGCACTGGTGGCTCAAACCTGTCTGTAATCCTAGTTCCTAAAGTGGCTGAGATCAGAGGATCATGGTTCAAAGGCCGAAAAATTCATGAGACTCTTCCAGAAAAAGCTGGAAGAAAAGAAGCTATGGTTCAAGTGGTAGAGAGAAAAAGTTTAGGGACAGTACTTAGGCCTTGAGTCAAGTCCCAGAACTGTCACAAACACACACAGAAAAGAGCAGATACCTGACTTATATAACTGCAACATCACTATTATAATAATTAAAAATAACGTTAACAAAAAGAACAGAAAGGACAAAACTCAATGGACCACCAGGCTTTATTTGGGAGGAAAACTGGGGAAGGATGACTAAGTCTCTTCAGCCTGGCTGAAGGGGAAATGGCTCACCTTCCTTACAGCTAGGGTTCCTTTAAATATGAGGCAGAAAAAGAGAGGTGCCAGGGGAGGTAGATGGAAGTGGGTGAGTTAGAGGTGGGAGAACAATCTTATCATGACTGAGGAGTTTTGTGGTTTCAGCAACATCTGTGTTCATCGGGGTGTCAGCATCAGATGTGGCCTTGGTCTCAGGCTTTCTTCCAAGAGCACTGAGTGTATTTGTTCGGGGAGAAAGGGAGGGGAGATGATTCACGGGAGTCAGCAGCAAGGACAGTTCTAAAATATTACTGTAAGGGGGAAAAGAGAGTCATTTTCCATCATCTATCCCTCAGCTTAAACCTGCACTCTACCACTTGAGCCACACCTCTTCTGGCAGCTTCTCCCTGCCCCCCCCCCGCCCCCCACTCCTGGTTAGAGATTAGTCTCACAGACAACTTCCGGGACTGGCTTTTAACTGGAATCCTCAGATCTGACTCTTCTGAATAGCTAGAATTACAAGTGTGAGCCACAGGTACCCCTCCATATTTTTTTTTGGGGGGGGTGGATTCTTTTGAGACAGCGTCTCACTGTGAGACCCAGGCTGGCCTCACTTGTCACTTATCAGAAGCTGGCCTAAAATTTGTATTTTTTGCCTCCACCTCCTGAGTGCTGGAATTGCGGATGTGTGCTAGCACATCCATAGCTTTGTTTTTAACTTAACTTTATTGTTGTCCTAGAGGTGATGTACAGCAGGGCTACCTTTATATACATCATGTAACAAGTAGATTTCCTTTTCCATGGTGTTATCTGTCCCTTCATTCCCTCCCATCTCCACCCATGAATTGCATAGTCCAATGCAGCCAATATGCTCCACTGCTGCACTTTTCACCCTTTTCCCTCTGATTCTGTGTATACCTATAGCATTTATTTATTTATTTATTACCAGTTGTGGGGCTTGAACTCAGGGTCTGAGCACTGTCCTTGGACTTTCTCAAGGCGAGAGCTCTTCCACTTGAGCCTCAGCACCACTTACAGCTTTTTTCTATATATGTGGTACCAAGGAATCAAACCCGGGTCATCGTGCATGCTAGGCAAGCACTCTACCACTAGGCCAAACTCCCAGTCAGCTGTTTTTTGTTGTTGTTGTTTTAAAGTGTAGTTTCTGCCAGGTGCTGGTGGTGGTCCACTCCTAAAATCTTAGCAACTCAGGAAGCTGAGATCTGAGATCAAAGTTTGAAACCAGACAAGGCAGGATAGCCCATGAGACTCTTACCTCCAATCAGTCACCAAAAAGCTAGATGTGGAGCTGTGTCTCAAGTGGCATATCACCAGCTTTGGGCAAAAGAAGCTCAGGAACAGCACCCAGGCCCCGAGTTTAAGCCCCAGGACTGGCATCAAAAAGAAAAAGTATGGGGCCGGGAGTTTGGCCTAGTGGTAGAGTGCTTGCCTAGCATGCGCAAAGACTCAGGTTCGATTCCTCGGTACCACATACATAGAAAAAAGCCGGAAGTGCTGCTGAGGCTCAAGTGGTAGAGCTCTAGCCTTGAGAAAGTCCAAGGACAGTGACAGTGCTCAGGCCCTGAGCTCAAGCCCAGGACTGGCAAAAAAAAAAAAAAACGTATAATTTCCATTTTATTTTGTTAGAGAATATTCAGCTCCTTAGAGCTTTGGTGAAGGTTATAGAACAAGCCTTTCTAGGTCTAAATTGAGCTGAAGGAGTTCAGACCTGCATATTTCCAGAGGTTCCTACTACAGTATGTGAGTGGCACAGCACTCAGTGCTGTGGGAAGCACTTAGGTGTTGAAGACAATAGCTTTGCAAATACCCATGATGGCTGTGGTGTAGCCTTTGCTCTTTCTTCCTCTCCCCCCCCTTCCCTCTCCCTTATCCTATTCCCTCTTCTCTTCTCTCCAGTTTGGAGACAGAGATTTGCTAAGTTTCCCAGGCTGGCTTTGAACTCTTGGGACTCAAGCAATCTTCTCACTGCAGCCTCTGGCTGGCTATGTCTGCAAGCACAGGCCACACCCACTTCCTTCTTATTTTTTTCTTCTTTGGTGGTACTGGAGATTGAACTCAGATCCTCTAGTCTAACCTCCACTTTTTTTTTTTTAATTTTTTTCAGTTGTGGGGCTTGAACTCAGTGCCTGGGACTGTACCTGAGCTCTTTTGCTCAAGGCTAGTTACTCTACTAGTTTGAGCCACAGTACTACTTCTGAGTTTTTGGTTAATCTCTACTTTTTAATGGCCTTAGGCAGACATGAAGTGTAGCATATGTAAAAGACTGTACATGGCCCCAGCCCTTTTAAGCATGACTATGTTTCTTCCTTCTACTTTTTATTAATACATTTATAAGTTTTTTTCTTCTTTTTTTTCTTTTTGCCAGTCCTGGGGCTTGAACTCAAGGTCTAGGCACTGTCCCTGAGCTTTTGCTAAAGGCTAGCACTCTACCAATTGAGCCATAGCATTACTTCAGCTTTTTCTGTTTATGTGATACTGAGGAATCCAACCCAGAACTTCATACATGCTAGGCAAGCACTCTACCACTAAGTCACATTCCCAGCACATCACTTTGAGTTTTTTAAGTATAATTTTACTTTTTTGTTTTGTTTTGTTTTATCACCTTGGGACTTGAACTCTAGGCCTGGGCATTGATCCCTGAGCTCCTCAGCTCAAGGCTATCTCCCTACCCCTTGAGCCACAGAGCCACTTATGTTTTTCTGATGATTAGTTGGAGATAAGAGTCTCAAGGACTTTCATGCCCGGGCTGGCTTTGAACCTTGATCCTCAGATCTCAGACTCCTGAGTAGCTAGGATTACAGGCATGAGCCACAGCACCCAGCTCTTATCGTTAATATTAAGGTGTTGCAGAGGGATTACCATTTCACAAATCAGGTGATGAGAACATTTCATTTTTTTGCCTTTGCTTTCCCCCAGTGTTCATTTTGGTTTTTTTGAGACTAGGTTTTACTATGTAACCCAGGTTGGCCCCAAATCCACAATCTTCCTGCCTCAACCTCCCAAGTATACTGGGATTACAAGCATATGGCACCACTCAAGACAAAAACACAACAAAGAAGAAAATGGCAGCTGGGAACTTGTAGCTCACACTTGTAATCCTTGCTATTCAGGAGGCTGAGATCTGAGGATCAAGGTTCAAAGCCAGCCTGGGCACTAGTCCGTGAGACTCTTATCTCCAATTAACCAGCAGAAGACCAAAAGTGTCAGAAGAGTAAAAAGAGCGAAGGGACAGAGCTCAGGCCCTAGTTCAAGCCCCCTGACAGAAGAAGAAAAAGAAGGAGAAGAAGAAGAAGAAGAGGAAGAAGAAGAAGAAGAAGAAGAAGAAGAAGAAGAAGAAGAAGAAGAAGAAGAAGAAGAAGAAGAAGAAGAAGAAGAAGAAGAAGAAAATAAAGGAAATTGGCAGGTGTAAGGGTGTAACTACTTGTCTCCGACATGGTAGTCTTGGTAGGCTGCTCTGGAGAGCTGTGTTTGGCCAGCTATAAGGTTGCAGACTACAAGCCCCAGCATGCCCTAGTCACTCTAGCTAACCACGCCACGCCCCCTCCCTGGGAGGGGCGGGCCTCCAGGGCGGGGCCTAAGGCTAGCTGGGCCCCTGGCACAGTCTGGGGAATGAAACTCCCCAGGCTTGCTGTAGTGCACAGAGCGCAGGCGCGGCAGGAGGGGTGGCAGCTGCGAATAATAACAGCTGTTCTGACAGCGGTGTCTGCAACAGGTGTAGACAGGTGGGTGCATCCAGCGGGGCTTGAGAGGGGATGTGCACCTGGCCCTCCTGGGTGATGTGTGTCAGAGCTTGGTGAAAGGAGGGAAGAGACAGGGAAACAGATACGAGGCCAGATCTTCTCTACTCCAGGTGTGCCAGCTCTGGTTACGCAGCGACAGGTGTGAGCGGGTGGGGGAAGGGCAGAGGTACCTACTCGAAAATGAGCCATCTTCAGAACCAGAAAGCCCCTGGAGTCCAATCCAAGCTCCATCACCCACGCCAATGAGTCATTTGCTTCCCTTGGACCCTCTGTAAAATGGGAGTAAAGATGATTCCCTCCTCAAGGCTGTGGTGGGGACACAGGGCCATGGCACTGTCTGTGTCCAGTGTGGCTGGAGCTCTTTGAAGACTAGCAGTGCTTGTTTCAAATCTCCACAAATTAGAATTCCTTGTTATCACTTCTGATCTGTGTGTGTGTGGGGGGGGGCTGGTGAGGCTTGAATTCAGGGCCTGGGCACCATCCCACAGTTCTTTTGCTCAAGGCTAGGGCTCTACTACTTTGACCCTCAGCTCCACTTCTGGTTTTTATGTGGAGATAAGAATCTCATGGGCATCCTTGCCTGGGCTGGCTTTGAACCGTGATCCTCAGATCTCAGTCTCCTGAGTAGCTAGGATTACAGTGTGAGTCACTGACACCAGGCTAGTTTGTTTTCAGAACTCTTTCTGGTATCGTCGTGAGAAGCCAGGACTGCTGGATATAGATCCCTGTCCAGTGCTTTACCAATCAAGTGCACCTGCACAGGTGACCACTCCAGCCCACCCTTCCCCCTTCCTCCTTTCCACATCTCTAAAATAGAAATAATGGCAAGGATTTGGGAGCAGCTTAAATGAGATAATAGTTGAGAGCAGAGAAATGTGCCTGGCATTCAGGGGACCCATTGTAGCTACTTTTAAACTATTTTAAACATTTAAAAAATTAATGAAGTATATGAACTTCATTCATACTTAAGACTTAGGATTAAAACTATGCATTGTTCCCCCCCCCAAAAAAAAATTGTATTGTTATTATAAAGGTGATGGTTCGGAGCTGCTACCATTTCAACATTTCTTTTGCTAGCATTTTAGGAGATTTCAGAATTCCTCATTCCAACCTCTATCTGTTCTGTCCTATAGATAGACTTTTAGGATCTAGAAACAGGCCAGAGGGCCAAGGACTTGCCAAGCTTCGGAAAGCCAGACTGGGCATCTGGGCTCCTGATCCTCACCCCCACTGCTGCAGCGCTGCCCTGCTGACCCCACAGGACAGTGCTCCCATTCTCTCACTGGAGCAGAGCCTGGGGAGGAGATGGGAGGCTGCCTGGCTCCTGCTTGTTTACTAACCCGGCCTCAGTCTCCTGGGTGGCTCTCTGCAGGGAGCACGGGACTAAGGGCTTCTCTTCAGGGAGTTGCTCCATTCAGCCCTGTGTCCCTGCTGCTCTGACAGGTCCCACCCGACTCCACCCTGGAAAGTCCTTTTGAAGAAATGGCCCTGGTGAGGGGCGGCTGGCTGTGGAGACAGAGTGAGTGAACCTGGGACCAAGTCCTTGTGTGTCCTGTACCTTGTCTTGGGGCAGGGGTGAGGGAAGTGGGGTGAATCCTTCCTTCCTCAACACTCCAGGATCTTCTGTCCTCCACTCTGTGCTCTTCTCTCTGCCCGATGTCCTTCTTGATCCTGGTGCTCGACAGACTCAATTTAGTCTTCAAGCCCAGATGTCCCTCTATTTTCTTTTTTTTTTTTTGCCTTTCTTTCTTTCTTTCTTTCTTTCTTTCTTTCTTTCTTTCTTTCTTTTTTGTGCCAGTCCTGGGGCTTGAACTCAAGGCCTGGGCACTGTCCCTGAGTGCTCAAGGCTAGCACTCTACCACTTTACCATAGCTCAGTAAGCCATAGCTTCACTTCCAGCCCCCACCCCACTTTTTTTTTGTAATTTAGTAGAGATAAGTGTCTCTCATAGACTTTCCTGCTCATGCTGCCTTCAAACTTTGATCCTCTGATCTCAGTCTCCTGAGTAGCTAGGATTAAAGGTATGAGCCACTGGCTCCTGGCCAAATGTCTCTTTCTTTGGTGAGCCTTCTCTAACCCCCTCCAATCTGCCCTGGTAGCACTGAGCTAGGTCAGAAACATCCTTCCTCTTCAACCCCACAATGAATTGTAATACAGATATCTTTCCTGTTGGTCTTCCACTCCCCTTTCCCATGGCAGTCCTAGTACTGTGAGCTCCACAGGACAAGAGGACTGGGTTTGACTCTCTCTATGTTTGTGGCATCCCCAATCCAGGCAGGACCCAGAACAAAGTCCAGAAGAAAATGAGAGTTGTTCTGTGCTTTGGAATCCATAAAGTCCTATCTGATCTGTGCTCTTAGGGTCAGCCCTTCTCTCTCCTAATTCCAGTTTCAGAATGTCTGAAGCTGTAGTGGTGTCAGGCTTCCAGAAGCACCTTGAGTCAGAGTTACAACCTGAGCAGAAGCTACCCTGTGTCCATCTTATCTCTGCTCTGTCAGTTCAGCCAATACTCAATGCTGATCCTGCTGGAGTCTAAGACCTGTGAAGGATGATGCAGATTCCCCAGTCTGATGGAGGAGGCAGATACGTTGCCAAAGCTAGAGAGGATAGCAGGTGGAAGCTCAGGAGAGGGGAGAGGCCTTTACCCTTGAGGAGACCTCCACTGCTTTGGGAGTTCCTGGATCAGGCCATTCTGCTGCTCTGTGGCACATTTGTCAATATCACTTTGGTAGTGACACTTTGCTATGCACGAGGCCAGCAGGACAAGGGGTTTGAGAAAGACAGGAAGAAGCATACCTTTATTTCAGGAAGCCAAGGAAGAGGTTATAATAGTGGGGGTTCGGGTGGGGACTCTGAGAGCCCATCTGGCCTCCAACAGTCTCTGAGATAGCCTGCCCGGTGGGGCTGGAATCTCACACAGGCTCCATCCTCCGCCGCTGGAAAAGGAACTGGTTCGCCCTGTGGATGGATGGGACACTGGGCTACTACCATGATGAGACAGCACAGGATGAAGAGGACCGTGTGCTCATCCACTTCAACGTGCGAGACATAAAGGTCGGCCAGGAGTGTCACGGTGAGCAGACGCCCTGTGGCCTTGGGCACCTCTCCTCAGTACCCTTTGAAAGGCTCTCTGCTGCTCTCAAGGATGCTTCTAGGCCTTTGCAATTGCAGGTCAGCTAGCTGAGGGTCAAGAAACTGAAGTGTTGAGTTCCTCCCCCGTTCTGTGTCACAGAAGCCAGTAAGATGCAGTCCCTGCTCTCTAGGATAAAGATGAATTGAGATAAGGAGGCTCAGAGAAGTTGGGTGAGTAGCCCAGAGTCACATAGAAATCTGATGTTTTCAATCAAGTCTCAGACCTTAGAGGAACTGAGAAGATGTGCTTAGAAAGCCAATAAAATGGATATGTTGATAAGTTCAACAGACCCCAGTGTGGGTGGCTCACACCTATAGTCAGTACTAGTACTGTGTACAGTACCTATATACAGCCTGGTACTCAGGAGGCTGAGACCTGGATGATCATGGTGAGAAGCCAGCCTGCGCAGAAAAGTTTGTGAGGGGCCGGGAGTTTGGCCTAGTGGTTAAAGTGCTTGCCTAGCATGCATGAAGACCCAGGTTCGATTCCTCGGTACCACATACACAGAAAAAAGCCGGAAGTGGTGGTGAGGCTCAAGTGGTAGAGCTCTAGCCTTGAGAAAGTCCAAGGACAGTGCTCAGGCCCTGAGCTCAAGCCCAGGACTGGCAAAAAAAAAAAAAAAAAAAAAGAAGTTTGTGAGACTTCATTCTCAATTAACTAGCAAAAAGCCAGCCTCGAAGTGTAGCTCATCACATACTGGGGAGCCAATCACTGGTGGCTCATGTCTGTAATAATCCTAGCTACTCAGAGATCTGAGGATATTGGTTCAAAGCCAGCCTGGGCAGGCAAATCCATACATCCCTTTTGTTCCCCCTCAGGCCTGGGGCTTGAAATCTGGGCTTGGGTGTTGTCCCTGAGCTTCTTTTGTTCAAGCCTAATGCTCTACCACTCGAGCCACAGTGTCACTTCTGACTTTGAGTACTTTATTGGAGGTAAGACTTTCCTGACATGGCTGGCTTTTGAACTGCGATCTTCAGATCTCAGCCTCCTGAGTAGCTAGCATTCCAGGTGTCAGCCACTGGCACTTGGCTCATGAGACTCTTATCTCCAATTAACAAAAAAAAAACAACCTTGAACTTGAGATATGGATTAAGTTGTAGAACATCAGCTATGAGTGAAAAAGCTGAGGGCTAGGATCTTTCTATGCAGTTCCAGGTTGCCCTTAAACTCACTGTATAGCCCAGGCTGGTTCTGATCAATTCCTACTCTTGTTGCTGGTTTACTGGGGAGGGCCCTGGAGCCTGTGCTTATGGAAATAGCTGTATGTGTGTCTTCTTCCAGATGTGCAGCCCCCAGAGGGCCGGAGCCGAGATGGCCTGTTGACCGTGAACTTTCGGGAGGGCTCTCGCCTGCACCTGTGTGCAGAGACCCGAGATGATGCTGTGTGAGTGGCTGTGGAGAGAGGATGGGGTAGGGTCTTAGGGAACACAAGATATCCCTCTACATTGCTGCTTCTGGTTTCCTGATGGTAAGAAGAATGGACGAAGTCCAGTGAACAAGGTTGTATTATGGAGGCTGGCAGAGGGATGTGAATAGCTCCTGATGATTGGTGTGGCACACAGTGGGTCCCTTGTGTGGCCTGTGATGGACTCTGGGTGTTCAGGCAGGAGCCTCCCTCCTGCTGCCTTTTGATAGCAGGAGCTCTCAGGGCTAGATCCAGACCTGCCTGCAGACACAGCTGACTGTGTCCAAGGCAGTGGTACCTCAATACAGATGACTGGAATCTCCAGCTCGTCACATTCCTTCCATTTCTACCCTGTGGCCTAGCTGCCTGGCCTTACACTGGAGGAGAGGGAGAGATGGGTGTGGGAGCTGGGCAGGCGGAGCTGCGGGTACACAGCACAGAGCCGCCTTGTCCTCCCCAGCCAGGTGCCATGGCAACCAATAAAGACCCAATTGTCCCATAGTCACGGGGCATTCCTGAGGCTCTAGGGTCAAAGCTTTGCAGAGGCGTTTGTAGGATTGGGGTGTGGAGATGGGTTACAGCTAGAGCACCCACCTAGGCAGGTCAGAGTGGTAAAGCCCCTAAGAGACCCCCCTTCTCCCCCATCCCCCTACAATGCAACTGCTTTCTGTAGAGAGGATGAATGCAGAGCTTCTAGAGGGAAAGAGACTGTGGTTCAGAGTAGATCATCCTGGCTTTGGGTCCAACCCCGTGATGGGGCTAGGGAGGGTCGCATTTGTCCACTTGAGAGAGGTGGGAGAGGCTGGGTTGGGGAGGAGAGTCTAGAACATGGGGGGAGTCCCCCCAACTGCCCTTTCCTTGAGCTCCTTCTTCATACTCTGGGCATTTGCTTTGCAGAGCATGGAAGACAGCATTGCTGGAAGCAAACTCCACCCCGGTGAGCCCCCTTCCCCCCTGCATCCCACTACCGCATGTGCCATGGAATCATGGGTGACTCAGATTCGGTCTTCTTTGTCTAGAGAGGTTTGTGCAGACTCCAGCCCCCTGGAGACCTCTGGGAGAGAGTGTGCACAAACCAGCTGGGGCTCAGAGGAGGGAGGAACAGCAGGTAAACTAGAGGAAAGGATCTTTTATTGGGCAACTACTATGTGCCAGGCATCATTCCTCATGACAGCCCTCTGGGAATGGGATTTTTGTAGCCCTTGGAAGATGACTGGACTAACATTCATTCATCTACACAAGTATTTACGGAGGTCCTACTTTGTATGAAGCACTTGGGCCAGAAACCAGAAGTGAGCTAAAGGGAGATGGGCTCTGGCCTCTTGGAATGATCCTAGAGGGAAAAGCTTCATGTGGCACAATTAATATACTTAGTTAACAATTCAATTTCAGTAGCGAAGTATTCAGACATGGAGTATATGGCCTCTTTGATGACTTGATCCCTGGAGGAGTTTAGATAAGTCTCAAGATGAGACCTGAAGGATAAACAGAAGCTGGGTAAAAAGTATGAGGATAGGGTGAAGGGATTTGCTTTCAGGGAGAGATCAACATGTGCAAAGGCCCGGGGCAGTGGCTGGCAAGTTGAGAAACAGAAGGAATACAAGAGTGGCTGGAGTTCAGAGAGTGAGTAGTAGTAGGCAGTGGGGAAAGCTGGGCCAGGCCTTGTGGGCTGTTTAAGGTTATTGGTTTCTGCTAGGAACACTTGTAAGCCCCTGTTTTGTTTGTGTGTGTATTTTGTTTTTGTTTTTGTTTGTTTTGCCAGTCCTGGGACTTGAACTCAGGGCCTAGGAATTATCCTTGAATTTTCTCCAGGCTAGCACTCTACCACTTAAGCCACAGCACCAATCCAGCCTTTTCTGTTTATGTGGTATTGAGGAATTGAATCCAGGGCTTTGTGCATGCTAGGCAAGCACTCTACCACGAGGCCACACTCCTGACCCCAGCCACTGAATGTGTTTTGTTTTTGTTTTTGTTTTTCCTAGTCTTGGGGCTTGAACTCAGGGCCTAAGCATTCTCCTTGGGCTTTCCTCAAGGCCAACGCTCTACCACTTGAGCCACAGCACCACTTCCAGTTTTTTTCAGTGTATGCAGTACCAAGGAATCAAACCCAGAGTGTTGGGAATGCTAGGCAAGCACTCTACCACTATGTCAAACTCCCGGCCCCCACTGGATGTTTTTTTGTTTTTTGTTTTTTTTTGCCAGTCTTGGGCTTGAGCTCAGGGCCTGAGCACTGTCCTTGGACTTTCTCAAGACTAGAGCTCTACCACTTGAGCCTCAGCACCACTTCTGGCTTTTTTCTATGTATGTGGTACCAAGGAATCAAGCCCAGGTCTTTGTGCATGCTAGGTAAGCACTCTACCACTAGGCCAAACTCCCAGCCCCAGCCCACTGGATTTTTTTTTTTTTTTTTTTTGCCAGTCCTGGGCTTGAGCTCGGGACATGAGCACTGTCCTTGGGCTTTTCTCAAGGCTAGCACTCTGCCACTTGAGTCACAGCATCACTTCCAGCCTTTTTCTATGTATGTGGTACCGAGGATTCGAACCTGGGTCTTCGTGCATGCTAGGCAGGCAATCTACCACTAGGCCAAACTCCCGACCCCCCCACTGGATGTTTTTAAGCAAAGGAATGGCATGATCAGATCAGATCACACTTCTTTCCTTATTTTCTTCTTCTTCAGATCACACTTTTCTTTTTCTCCTCTTCTTTTTCTGTTTGCAGTATTAGGGATTAAGCGCAAGGCATTCGCTCTACCATTTGAGCTATATCCCCAGTCCTTTTGCTTCTAGTTCGTTTTCCAGATAAGATTCTTATACTTTGTCTTGGTGGCCTCCAGCTAAGATCCTTCTGTCCCAGTGTTCTAAGTAGCTGGGATCCTAGGCATGCATTTGTATTTTTCTGAACAGTCAGAGCACATATGGTGGTGCACATTTTAATCCTAGCCTTCCAGGAGGCGGAAACAGGGCAATAGCAAGTTTGAGATCCTGTCTTAAGAACAACAGCAAAAACAGCCAGCCAAACAAACAAAAACAAACAGAAAGGCCAGTCTGTCCAGTAGGAAGAGAATGGATTGTAGGGGAATAAGCATGGACATATAGAGCTTGGAGCCTGGGACAGTGTCCAAGAAACAGATGCAGACTAAGCCCTTGGTGATGGAGACAGGTTGATGATCCCAAGGATGTACTTAGGAAATGCAATCAAGAGAGCTCAGTGACTGAGGGAGGTATGGGTCTGAAGAGCTCCTGGGCCCAGCATGGCCTTCACCTCCACCTGCCAGACTCCAGATTCTATGCTTGCTCCTTCTACCTCTCCCATCTAGAAACACTCAGTGTAGCAGAGTATCTGGGGATGCCTTTAGAAACCCCTATGGGCACTCACCTGCCCAGCACTGTTATTAATCCCACTTTATAGATGGGGAAGGTGAGGTTCCGAGAAGGCTTCAGTCAGTAGGGGAGCTTGTATTGGAGCTGAGGAAGTAGATTATTTTTTATTTTTTCGTGCTGGCCTTGGGGCTTGAATTCAGGGCCTAGGCACTGTCCCTGATCTTTTTTTTTTTTTAATTCAAAGTTAGCATTCTATTAATTGAGCCACAGCTTCACTTCTGATTTTTAGAGTGAAGAGTCTCCCAGACTTTCTTGCCCAGTCGGGCTTTGAACTGCATTCTTCTAATCTCAGCCTCTAAGAAGGATTATAGGTATGAGCCACCAGTACCTGGATTACGCATTGGATTTTGAGAGGAGGCTGGCATCTGTGTAAGGAGTTCTGTGTATACAGGCAGTAAAAGGATGTGTGGGGATTTGTACTGAGTTGGTGTGCATGTGTGTGTACATGTGCATGTTTGTGTGTATGTGCATGTGGGTTTGCTTCCAAGGGCCTGGATTCTGGTCTGGATGGCTGATTTAGCATGCAGGAAATGACACCAGAAAGATGATCCCTGAAGTGAGCAGGGCCAGGTCATAAGGAATTTAAATTCGAATGGCCTTTTCCTGAGGGTTGTGGAAGCAGTGAGGGGCATTAAGCATGGGAGGCTGTGGTCAGACGTGGCAGGGGTGGAGAGTGGACAGGCTTCCAGGTGGAGGATGGACCAGAGGAAGTCAGGATTGAGAAGTCTGGACTGTGACCTTAAGTGAAGAGGACCCAGGATGGGCTCACCCAGCCTTGAATTTGAGTTCTCTTAAGCAGGGCTAATCAGTCCCATGAAAACAGGCAGAGGAAGGAAGGAGAGGGCTGACCGTTCTGCACTCAGTGACTCTATGAAGCTGCCATGTCCCTTCTGTGTCTGTCCACTGCCCACTGCTGTGCTGACCACTTCTCTTGGCCCTGCTGTCAGTCCTTCCTCATTCTGTTCCTCACAGTCACATCCCTCTGGGCCTGGGCAGGCTACAGCAGGGGTGTGTTTGTGCCTGTGTTGGTACTCACATCTTCCCATCTCTGTGTGTCTTGGCTCCCTCTGCCCTCATGCTCTCTAGGAATGATCAGCACTTTCTCCTTTCTCGTGGTACGGGCTCATACCCTACCCCATCTGAGGCTCCAAGAGTAGTTCCTGACCCTGGCAGTACCAGGCCATGCAGCCAGGGACAAGAGGAGGAGGGGTGGTGGTGGTGGTGGTGGTGGGGGCCAGGTGGGCAGGAGGACAGATTAGGGAAGCCTGGGAGTCCTAGCTGCATGGAAGAGGGAGGGTGGGCTGGAAAGAGGCTGCTGGACCTCTTATTTAGCAGTTGTTTAGCACCCGCCCCATTTGAACCCCCTACCACCACCTTTACATTGGGCCTTAGAAGAAGACACAATCCCTGCCCCTTCCCAGCTGGCAGAGGGGCCTGGTAGGGCCTGGTGAAAGCTCGGAATCTGCAGGTGTAAAGGGCCTGACTCCTCCTTCCCTCCCCTCCTCCTTCTTGGGTTTCTGTGGCTTGAGCAGGCCCCAGCTGGAGCCACCATCCCACCCAGGAGCCGCCGGGTTTGCCCCAAAGTCAGGTGTGTGACCCGCTCGTGGAGCCCCTGTAAGGTTGAGAGGCGGATCTGGGTAAGTGCTGGCTCAGTCCTCTTGCCTCCACTCTGGCCACCAGGATGAGCCTCCCACATTGCCTGTCCCATGCCCTTCCTGCTCACAGACCGCCCACCGCTCCCCTTCGCTCAGGAACCAGGTTATCTGCCACTTCTTACCCCTGTGCTCCACCCAGTCTGCTCCACCTTCATCCTCCACATTCCAGCTTTTCCCAATTCTAGCTATTTGGCACATGTTGTTCTTTCTGCTACCAAAATCCTTAGCTTCCTGGTTCACATGATACACTCTTGCTCCACTCGGAAGCCCATTCATAGGCTGTCTTCTTCGCAGGGAGATCTTCTTAGATTTCAGGCACCACTTCTTCCACAGTCCAGGGCACAAGTGCTTAATTAGTACTGTCTTCATTCTGCCTGGCCTTGAGGTCATTTCAGCCTTACTTGTCTATAGTCTCCTCTGAGATCTAGAACTTTCTCTGAGACAATGACTAGGTTTGATCAGCTCTGTTCCTCAGAGTCTGGCTCAGGGTTGGGGATGCAGCAGGTGCTCACTTAGTGCTCAATGTGGGGGGCAATCTACTGTAACCTCCTTTTTCTTAGCAGTAAGTGTGCAGCGTGTCAGAGAATTGTCATTGAATGAGGGAAGGGAGAGAGGAAAGAAGAAACTAATGAACCAGAGAGTAAGAAACCTCTGTATGGCATTACTAATCCATATTATAATGAAGTTTGCGTCTGTCCCTTCCCTATTTTTTTTCTCAGGAATCAGGGTTTAGGCCTCGGCCCAGTGCCCTGTAGCTGAGGGAGTGGCCCAAGTGGTACAGTACCTACCTCTCACCTAGCAGGTGAGAGGCCTTGAGTTCAAACTCTACTACTGCAGTTCAAATACCTTTGGTCTTCTGATCAGCCATAAACTCTTTTCATTCTTAGCAGTGCTCTGTGCATGTGTAAGAATTGCAATAGCGGGGCGAGGAGTTTGGCCTAGTGGTTAAAGTGCTTGCCTAGCATGCATGAAGACCCGGGTTCGATTCCTCAGCACCACATACATAGAAAAAAGCCAGAAATGGTGCTGAGGCTCAAGTGGTAGAGCTCTAGCCTTGAGAAAGTCCAAGGACAGTGCTCAGGCCCTGAGCTCAAGCCCAGGACTGGAAAAAAAAAAAAAAAAGAATTGCAATAGTAACCTAAAAGGACAACAACCAATGTTCTACAGCCACCTTTGGAATCTTTAATTTCACAAGTCTGAGGTGGAACCTAGGAAATCTGTAGGTTTTCATTTTTGTGGTATTGAAGATTGAACACAGGGCCTCACACATTAGTCAAGTACTTTCCACTTAGTAGTTAGTGCTCAGATTTGACCTCAGGGCTTTATGCTTGTTAGGCAGGCACTACCCCACCTTAGCCACACTCCTGGCCCTAAAAAAAAAATCATTTCTGGGGTTGAGGGTGTGGTTCAGTGGTAGAGGGCTTGCTAAGCATGCTTCACGCCCTGCTGATCCTCAACACTGAGGAAAAAACACAAATAGCTTCTGGTCATTGTGATGTGCAGAACCACTGAGCCAGCAGCTATTGGGCCATGTGGCTGCAAACCTCTGTTCTGCTGCATTTTCAGAGCACTTTGGGAAAGGGCAGGGTAGAAAAGACTGTTAACAGAATAGGAAAACTGAAAAAGCTCTAAGAGGTTAGCTAACTTGACCAAGCTGTGTCACTTACTTCATCTGCCACAAGTCTGTGACTTAAGCTCTCATCCTGAGGCAATTCCCCATGCCCTATCTAGGAATCAACCTTGTTTAAAATGACAGTTCCTAAAAATGAGATTTAGAAGATTGGGCACATAAGCACCCAAGTTTTAGCTGAAGGGGGTTATTTGCATATCACTCCTGATTGGTCAACACTGTTCTTGCCCACAGAAGGGCTGGATCTTAGAAGACAGTGAGAGCAGTTCTGTCCTTAATGCCTCTGGGGATAACTCTCCCTGTAGTCAAGTGATCTCTGAGTTTACTTTTGGGCTTCCCAAATCTGGAGGGTAAAAACAGGTACCCCAGAGGAACATGAGGCAGTGTTTTCCACTTTCTCCAGAGTCTCACAAGGCTGACTCACTGCAGCTGCAAGGCAGGTTTGGACATCAGCTTCCCAAACAGTAAAAGTAAGTCTGAGTGTTTAAATCTCTCCAATCCTCTGGGCATAGAGCCCCAATCCTGGGGAGAAAACACGGCAGCAAGTAGTTACTTAAGACTGAAGACCTACCGCATTGTTTATCTGAGCCTCTTGCTTAGATTGTTCTCCTTGAACCTCAACTCAGAGTTAGGGGTTTTAGTTCCAGTTTGGCCCTGTATTTAGCCACTTGTGCTAAATTCAATAAACATGTATTAGGTACTTGCTAAATTCAGTTAGGACTTGAGGGGTCTCCAAGAATGGAAACCAAAGGCTATGGTGTCCAGATGAAACCCCAACAGAATTTACAGTTGAAGAAAAGAAATACTGAAGTCTAAAAGGCAAGTTAGATAACTGAATAAGAGAAGGTGAAAAAGTATTTTCTTAAAGGGAAATGACATGGTGACTTGAAATCACAAGTTGTGCTTGGAAAACTTGTTTAATAGTCAGATTTCATTAAAGCAATGTTATAACATGCAGGTTCCATCCCTCACTTCTCAGCCATTCTTCAACCCTTTGTAGTCGGGTTTCTCAATTATCCCTTTGAAAAGTGTGTACGTGCGTGCGTGTGTTTTCCAGTTTTCTGGTAGTCTGTTGAAGAGTCTCACGGACATTTGTGCATGCGCTGGCTTTGAACCATGATCCTCAGATCTCAGCCTCCTGAGTAGCTAGGATTACAGGCATGAGGCACTGGTACCTGCCTAAAAAGTGATTTTCTTTAAGATTACTCATAGCTTCTAAGTTGCCAAAGCCAAAGTTCTGGAGGTTATTTTGGTTTTTTTTTTTCTTTGCCAGGGCCATTTGGATATTTATAACAGCATTCATGGGCCTAGGTGTATTAAATTTTGCCTTGAATAAAGCTCCTAGATTTATTGCCCTATCAGACATTTCCCACTATTGGAAGAAGATCGACAGAAAAATGTATTCAAAGATAAAATCAGGGGCTGGGAATGTGGCTTAATGGTAGCGTGCTTGCCTAACATACATGTGGATTCCTCAGTACAGAATAAACAGAAAAGGCTGGAAGTGGCACTGTGATTCAAGTGGTAGAGCTCTAGCCTTGAGCAAAAGGAGCTCAAGGACAATCACTACCCAGACCCTGAGTTCAAGCCCCAGGACTGGCAAAAAAAAAAAAAAAAGATAAAATCAGAGCTGGAGACATGGTTCAAATCGTGGATTGCCTGCCTAGCAAGCTTAAAGGACCTGATTTTAAACCCCAGCACCATTAAAAAAAAAAAAGATAAAATCACAAGACCTTAAACCAAGTGTGTAAAAACAAGAGTCCTTGTTTGAGTGCACAGCGGGGACATTTATGAGAAGAGGAAAAGGTTTTGGAGATGGAAAGATGTTGCAATCAATTTGAGGTATTGGAGGTGGGGACCTCTGGACTTCTAAGAGGAAAAAACTGGGCTGTTTAGGTGGGAAACCCAGTGAGAGAGAGACAGGGTGAAGGTGAGCTAAGAGGAAAAATAGTATCCTGATCCCCCTCAGGTCAGCTCCCTATGGATAAAATGTTTGGATTGGAGCTTCCAATTGATCCAGCATATATTAGTTCTGGTATATGCTAGGCCCTGCCTGCTGGTAACACAAATTAATGAGCCTTTTGCCCTAGATAGCTAACTTTGAGGATTATAAGCAGAAAAGGCCTAGGAAAGGTAACAATCATTGGTAAAACCCACCAAGAACTCCTTCTGAATTTGAAGTGTTTCCTGGAGTGGGTGACATTTTAGCTAGGCTTTAGAAATCTAATGGGGTTGAGAGAGGACAGGAAGTATATTCTGGACCCTGGCAGTTTCTGAACCACAATCTCCAGTTCTGTGGTACTATGAAGATGATAATATCTGCCTAAGGATCAGAGGCTATACACATGTGAACACTCCTTTTAGGATCTGCTACACAGTAGATGTTTGATAATAGTTACTCTAGCTATTTCCACTTGTACCCTTCATTTCCTTTCCTACTTTGCAACCCGTTTATTTCCTGCCTGAGTCTTGGCTATATTCTTCCTGTGACTAGAAGACAGATATCCATTGTATTTTTCCAAAAGAGCCCACTAGACTATTGAGGGAAGTTGGGTACTATGGAAAAAATTTGAGCAAGGTAGACCAGCAGGAGAAAGAGCATTACAGTAGGGGCTAAAGTTTTAGAAGACAAGGACCATGGGATTTTCTGAGAACGATCTAGAGGAGAAAAGAGTGGGGGTGGTTTGGGGCCCCAAACCTGGCCAGGTACTTCCTAAGTAGCTGATGAGGCTGGACTCCCCAGGTTCGTGTCTACAGCCCGTACCAAGACTACTATGAGGTGGTGCCGCCCAACGCCCACGAGGCCACTTATGTCCGCAGCTACTATGGGCCTCCCTATGCAGGTAAGTCCCCTGCCTGCTCACTCCTGCACAAGGCCCCTCCCACAGCCAGTCAGTCTGGACCCTTCACAAACCTTTCTCCATCGTAAGCCCTCAAATAGCCCTCCCTTCTCCAGAACTGACCTCAGCTGTCTCCAAATCCCTCCTTAGGCTGATGGCTTAGTTAAAAAATAATAATCCTGGGCTGGTAGCGACCCCTAGTGGCTAATATGGACAACCGCAGCGTCCTTTCTGCTCCAGTGGCCACTCTCAGGTATGGTGTTGCTCACAGCTCCACCATCGCCCCTAGCAGAGGTGGATCTGGAAGCTTTGAGGTGGAGCCCTTACTGTGTCCAAGTCACTAACACTGTACTGAGCAGAAAGGAATCTGGGGTAACTCGACTCTCTCCCATCCCACCCTCGTGGATTCTCTCCGCAGGCCCCGGCGTGACACACGTCATAGTGCGCGAAGACCCCTGCTACAGCTCGGGCGCCCCGTTGGCCATGGGAATGCTGGCAGGGGCTGCCACTGGCGCGGCTCTCGGCTCGCTCATGTGGTCGCCTTGCTGGTTCTGAGCCGTGGGACTCGCTCTGCGTGTACACCGATAGACCCCATTTCCTCCTGAACCCCATTCTCTAAGCCTTGCCTAATTTTGGCGCTTTCCTCTGCATTTAGTCCCTTCTGGGCTTGGATCACCCCCTCCCGCTCCTAATCTCCACCTCCCACCTCCAAGGAGGCTAGCCTCTCAGGCTACAGTGGCCAGATACCCCAGAAACAACGTACGACTACATTTCTTACACAAATAGCAACATAACTTGATATGGCTCCAAATTCTCCAGGCTCTGGAGACATGAACAGGCTAGCTGTTCTGTCCTGGGGCCACTCCAAGCCTCCAAGCCTGGTAAGGAAAAGAATAAAACGCTTGAAGAAGCTGCAACCAGTCCTTTGACTAGGAGATGCTGGGCAGGGAACAAGGCAGGTAAGCAGGGAATACTGTTGCCCTGAGTATTGTGGCATGTCCAAGGAATTAAAGAGGAATTCATTTGGGCTGAGTGGAGGCAGTCAGATCATTGTGGGCTTCCAGACTAAAAGCTTGCTGAATAAAGGGGATATGTAAGCATTTTAGTGGAGGCATGATTGTGATTGCAACTATAAGGAATATTTTGCCTGTTGTATTAGGCCTGCAATCTCCTGTTAAAACACTCTTGAGCTTAGCTCCACCCTTCCCACCACCAGATTCCAGGGTTCTGTTTCCTATGGTAACAATTGAGCTGATCCTGGGGGCTCCTGGTTAAGGGACAGGTGGGCTCCGTTTTGAGACCTTTAACCTTAGAAGAGGCTTCATCAGGGAATGCCTTTCTGATCCCAGGAACTCAGCCCTCTCACCCTCAAAGCTCTTTCCCCTCACTTGGGGAAAGATGCAATTTTTTTTTTCCCCTGCAGGGCCTGACTCACCTTTGTTCCAGCCTTGGGGACTCTCATGTGCCTGCCTTTAGTTGGCCCAGCAGTCTCCTAGACGTTCCCCCTTCTATCTTTAAGCCAATAGAAATGCATCCCCAGTAACCCACTAAAATCTCCTTGTAGATGGGGGCCCCAGTGGCTCAGCTGCAGACTCAATAAAGATGTGATTGGTTCTAGAACTGGCTTTGGCTTATTTTGTTCCTCCAGCAGGCCCTTAATTCTCCAGGATATCTGTCACCCAGCATCTTCTATAGCCCTTTCTGGTATAGTGATGGTCAGTAGGTCTTGTGACAGTATGTTAGCTGGTCCATTTGAGACAAGTCACTTAACCTGCCCAAACAAGGTTTGGGCATAAGAGGCCACGACAGGCTCTTTGCCCGAGCTAAATGGAAAACACTGGGACACATAACTGAGATGTCTAGGGACTCACACATTGTCATTTCAATTTTTTTTTGCCAGTCCTGGGGACTTGACACAGGATGGTCCTTGAGCTTTCTCAAAGCCAGAACACTCACTTGAGCCACAGTACCACTTCCGGCCTTTTCTGTGAATGATACTGAGGAATCAAACTCAGGGCTTCATCCCATGCTGGGCAAGCACTCTACCATTAAGCCACATTCCAAGCCCATGAGTTTTTTTTGTTGTTGTTGTCGTTATTGTTGGGGGTGGCAAGGTTTGTTTTTGCTTTTTCTGTTGGGGGGAGAGGGAGATGGTAAAGTGGGAGTGTGCACAAAGAGAGAGAGGAAGGGTAAACCAATGTAATCATACTATTCTATATACATTATGTGGAAAATGACCAATGTAATTTGTAGGCAGGGATGGGAAGGAAAAACAGGGAAACCAAAGGGGTGACATAGTTGAAAGAGAGAGAGAGATAGAGGGGAGGGGGAGGGTATATGAATGGTAACTCCTCTGTAGAACAACTTAATAACAATAAAATTATTTTAAGCCACAGTCTCTTTCGGAATCTAATTCTCCTCATCCCCCAGAACCACGGCTTGAACTCAGGTCTTCAGGTTTACTAGACTTTCTTGCTTTATTAGCATTCTACTTGAGCAATGCTGCAGTCTTTCTTTTATTCTGGAAAACTGGAAATGGCAAGCTCACAGACTTTTCTGTGAGACTTTCAATTGTGATCCTCTAGACTTCAGCCTTCTGAACCACAGTGCCTGACTCAGAATCTAATCTTTTTTTTTTTTTTCCAGTCCTGGGCTTGAGCTCAGGGCCTGAGCACTGTCCTTGGACTTTCTCAAGGCTAGAGCTCTACCACTTGAACCTCCACCACTTCCAGCTTTTTTTTATGTATGTGGTACCGAGGAATCGAACCCGGGTCTTTGTGCATGCTAGGCAAGCACTCTACCACTAAGTCAAACTCCCAGCCCTCAGAATCTAATTTTAGAGCAACGTTTCATTATTCTATTCCTTAGAAGCAAGTCTGTTACAAGCTTATACTTGGGAAAATTACAAGCAATGTATTGTACCCAATTGCATTTGTGATGCTTTGTATGACTGGCAGCACAGTATATTTATACTACCATAACCACAAGTGAAGCTGTGCTGTGCTACATTATACTACTTGATAGCAAAATGCTAGATTAGAGGTAAGGATCAAATACTAGTGTGCCAGCTGTGAGCAAAAAGCTAAACGAGTTGACATGGCTCTGAGTTCAAACCCCTGCATCAGCACACACACAAAATACATATGGACCATCATCAGTGACTGAAATGTCACTACAGAGTACATGACTATATCTTATCACTACAACCTAGAATCAGGGCTATCTTTCGAGATGCAGCCACTCTCCCACTTCCCAATTTAAGAGTTTTGACACCCCAGAAGCCTTTCCCATTTGTTTCTATTTTTATGGAGTCCACATTCCTTTTTTAGTTCTAGGGAGGGATGAAGAAACATATGGTAATTCAAAAGCTTGGCAGGAATGAGAAATCAAGTCAGTAATTGTTTTATTTATATAGTTTTGGCAGCAAAATTATGCTGAAATAGGGACCGGGAGTTTGGCCTAGTGGTAGAGTAATTGTTTAGCATGCACGAAGCCCTGTGTTCGATTCCTCACTACCACATACACAGAAAAACCAGAAGTGGTACTGTGACTCAAGAGGTAGCATGTTAGCCTTGAGAAAGCTCAGGGACAGCACTGAGTTCAAGCCCCACTACCGACCAAAAATACAAACAAAAACACTGAAATATTCTTCAGTTGAGGAATGCTAAGCCAAAATAAGATTAATATTAAAAGTAGCTCAGACTGTAATCCTAGCTACTCAGGAGGCTAGATATGAGGATGGTGGTTCAAAGCCAGCCCAGGCACTAAAGTCCTGAGACTCTCACCTCCAATTAACCACTAGAAAACCAGAAGTGGGGCTGTGGCTCAAGGAGTAGGGTGGTAGCCTTGAGCTGAAGAGCTCAGGGACAGCACCTAGGCCCAGAGTTCAAGCCCCATAATGTCCCCTCCTCCGCCAGAAAGCTGGATGTGATGGCTCACGCCTGCAATCCTAGCTACTCAGAAGGCTGAGATCTTAGGCTCCTTTTTCTTTTCATATATTTTTTATTGTAATTAATAGAAGGGTTACATTATATTCGCCAGATAGAAGGTGAATTACTACACATACATTGATACCCTTTCTCATTTCTTGGTCTCCATTTCCCTCCCCACCATGAGGCTCCCTTTTCAAAGCCAGCCAGGCACTAAAGTCTGTTAGACTCCAATCTTCAACCAACCAGTAGAAAACCAGAAGTGGTGCTGTGGCTCAGGAGGTAAGGCAGTAACCTTGAGCTGAAGAGCTCAGGGACAGGGACAGCACCCAGGCCCAGAATTCAAGCCCCACAACAGACAAAAAAAAAAAAAAGATATATAAAAGACTCAAATATAAGAAGATACTTACTTCCTTTTCAGAAATCACAACTACCTCCAAATAAAGAATATGACCCAACTGACGTATTGAATGGATATTTATTTCAGGACATGCCAGGTCAAAATAAAACGAAGAGTCAATCCTTGCTTTTAACAATAATATTGTATTATAAAAGCACTTTACAACTTCATCCCATCTTTGAGTATAAGTTACGGGTATGTGGGCTAATGATTATCTGAAAGCATTTCTCTATTCAGATCCATAATCCAAGTGCTCTCTGAATATTACAAGGTGACATTAAGTGAGAAGTGGAATACGAAGAGGAAGATAGGGCAATAAGGTTTTCCCTGTGAAGGGTTTTGTTGCAATGAGTAGATGAAGTATGAAGTTATTTTTCTTTTCATCTTTATACTGTGTTAAGTAATGCTTACAACATAAATTCAGCAGGCCCTTTCTGAGCTATAACTCAGAAGTTTTTCCCCTGCAAACAATGTATTTACAAGTGTGTTTTATTAACTTACACAGCAATCTCACAATAACTAGTAAAGATTAAAAGGGTGCACTCCTAGTATACTGTTTTGCAATATTTTAAGAGAAATACATATTGCCATGGTGATGAAGCTCTAAACTGATTCAACAAAACACCCAGAAATTTAAAGTTTTTTTTAAAAAAGGAAAAGAAATAAATATCACCAAAAAGATTAATTGTAGCTTAAATATAAAACTAAATCACTAATCAACTCAACTATACAGATCTAATAAAAAGAAAGACCAGCCTGAAAGACCCAACATTTAAAAATATTAAAAAATAAGGCATAAATCTGTGTAATATTGACTTCTTATTTCCATTCTCTCCTTTTCCTCTCCAATATACACCTTTTCTAATCTGCTGTTACAGGGGATTACAAGAAAATGATTCCCATCTTCCACTTTGACCTCAAGTGTCCAGAACAGAGTATTTGTTAGACTGTGAGGGTTCTTTCACCGGTAAACTTCAGATATCACTATTTCTATTAGTTACAGTAATTTAAACCATGGCGCCAAATTTAAATTCTTCCACTGGTTCTTCTTAAAACAATTTGTCTTTTATAATGCCTTGCCTGCATAGCATTAAAAAAAAAAGTGATATCTATTCCTTAAAAAAGTAAATGTTGGTTCTGGGAAGTATATGTGCACGCACATGTGTTTTTTAAACAGAGTACTATCATGACAATTTAACAGGCTTGTGAGAAACAGCTCATCAGAGTTTTATGATGTTATCATGAAGAATTAAATATTAAAAACCTGTTCTGAAGCACCTGGTTACTTTTCTCTCCCAAAGTCTAATAAAGCACATTCAAAAGGGTCAGAAATATATTTTATGTTCTTCTATTTGTATGTTCTCAGTTTATCTTGAAGGTAACACCAGAACCCTCTCCTCATTCAAGCACTGCCCACAATATCTCAGAGTTCTGATCTCAAAGAAAATGTACGTAATTTATATCAGTGCTTAAGAATAGTTTTGGACATCTTGGACCATGGCCTAAAGCAAGCAAAGGGTATGTGTAAAACTTGAATAACTCCAGTGGGCTTGGTTAGATAATTGTGTGTCTGTGTGTTCTGTGGGAAGACACAAACAGGGATAGGAGGAAGGAGCATACAACTCATTGACCAAGCCACACCCATAACTGCTTAGGTTTCCATCATTTTAAAGAACATTATCGTTAACATTAAAAGGGAAAAAAAATGTTAAGAAAATGTATCTAATCTTTAAAGTTATCACTGGAATATGCTGGAATCTTTTGGCTTTTTTAAAAAATATAAATAATGAAGACACTGACTTTTTTGTGCTTGTGAAGCTAATAGATCATCTCCACGAGACAGGCAGCAATGATGAATTGCAATACGTTATTACTGAAGGGGAAGATTTAAGCCAATATTCACACTGCAGTCAATGAAACAGAATGGGGCCAAAGCAGTGAGCTTCTGCAGATGGGTAAAGATGCCATGGGAGATTAGCAGGAACAGCCTCCTTCACTGACTGGTTGCTCCTGAGGTTTTTCCAGTTTTATGTCAATCACTGAAACAAAAGTTAAGGATTAATAGTTGGAAAAGTATCATTCTGTGTCTAATGAATTCTGACATATTTGGCAAATTTCTTCATTTTCTTGACTTCAGAAGTTACACAGTCACTATTTTCCCTGCAGGCTTCTCAGCACACAAGGTGCTCAAATGAAGTAACTTGCTTATATTTGTTATTATTCTACAGGAGCAAGGAACTATATGGAGATGATATTCCTTACAGAATTATCTAAATAAAATAAATCTGACAACAGTCTACAAACACGAGAATTCCAACAATAGGGGAAAAATTAATAATTAATGATACTTCAGTAGACACATTATTCCATGAAAATAAAGACTTGAAAAGCAGAAAACATTTAGAAATGGAAAGAGATGAATACGGAGTTTGGCCGGGAGTTTGGCCTAGTGGTTAAAGTGCTTGCCTAGCATGCACGAAGACCTGGGTTCGATTCCTTGGTACCACATATATAGAAAAAAAAAGCCAGAAGTGGTGCTGAGGCTCAAGTGGTAGAGCTCTAGCCTTGAGAAAGTCCAAGGACAGTGCTCAGGCCCTGAGCTCAAGCCCAGGACTGGCAAAAAAAAAAAAAAAAAAAAAGAAAGATGAATACTAAAATGTTATAACGGTGTAACAATAATAATGTCACACCGAAAGATGCTATAAGGCAACCAGAGAATACAAATATCAAATTCAAATTCAAAATCCTTAGAATAATGAAAGACATCTAATGATGTTTCACAAAATAGAGATGAAAATGAAGTTCTACTTCCTAGTTTTTTTTTCTTCCCTTCAACAATCCATACTCTATCTTTCTCTCTTCTCTTCTTTCCCCCTTTCCTTCCCTTCTTCCTTTCCTTCCTTTCTCCTCCTTCTTCCCTTTTTTGGGCAATACTGAGGATTAAATTCAAAGGCCTGAGCTTACTAGGCAAGCACCTTACAACCTGAGCCACATCTCCTCTGACTTTTAGTTTTGTTTTTCAGACATGGTTTCTTGGTAACTTTTCCCAGTGCTGGACTGTAATCCTCCTATCTGTCTTCTGAGTAGCTAAGACCAAAGACTTATGCCATCATAGGTTCAGATTGTTTTTGAGATAGGATCTTGTTAACTTTTTTTTTTTGGGGGGGGGGTCCAGTCCTGGGGTTTGAACACAGGGCCTGAGCACTGTCCTTGGGCTCTTTCCTCAAGGCTAGAGCTCTACCACTTGAGTTTGAGGACAAACTCCCAGTCTTGTTAACTTTTGCTCCAGCTAGACTAAAACCTCAATCTTCCTTTCTAAATAGCTGGGACTACAATGTGCATGCCACAATACCTCTCTTTGAGTTATTTCTTGCCCATGCAAAGAGAAAGTTTTAAAATGCTAAAAGTGGCCAGGAGTGTGGCCTCGTGGTAGAGTGCTTGCCTAGCATGTACGAAGCCTTAGGTTTGATTCCTTGGTACAACATACACAGAAAAAACAGAAATAGTGCTGTGGTTCAAGTGGTAGAGTGCTAGTCTTGAGAAAGCTCAAGGACAGTGCCCAGGCCCTGAGTTCAAGCTCCAGGACTGTCAAAAATAAATAAATAAATAAATAAAAATAAAAAGGCAGACA